>NC_057352.1:40871403-41471403 GCF_016509475.1 Prionailurus bengalensis
GGAAGCAATATGAGACAGGTGAGTCTGGAAAAACATCTCAGGCGAGATGAGTTTGAGCTCAGAGGACCATGAGCATACAGCATGCATGTGAACCTGGGAGAGCTTCATTGTGGTCAGAGGGGAGAACCTCAGAGGCAGAGAGGTGTGAGATTCCTCTGGAGATGGAGGTGAGAACAGAAGCTGCAGACCTTTTGGGTACTAGTGAATTTTGAACAATATCTTAAGGACAGTATTATCCATTAAAAGCTGTTAAACAGGAACATCACATGATCATATTTATGTCTCAGAAAGTAAATAAAGAGGATTTTTTGTAGGGCAGGATTGGACGGAAATCCTCTCCTACACCACTAATGGGAGTTTGCCTACTAGACACTGGTTGTCTATACTACTTAAGCTGAATGTGCGTATAACCAGGTGGCCCATTAATTCCATCCCGAGGTTTATTACCCAACCAGAAATGCATGCATACATGCACCAAAAGAGATATGCAAGAAATTTATAGAAACATTATCTTGTGTGAGATCCACTGGGTTTTACATCCCTGTACTTTCCCTTGTCACGGACATGTGGACATGTGACATCAGCAAAGGTATCTGCCTTTAAAGGGCCTTGTTTTCCTCAACTGTAAAATGATCAGAATTGTACACGCCTGATCTAAAAACAAACCAAATGCACATCAAGAGTAGCTTATATAATTAAATACGGTATAATCACATAATGGAATATTTTGCAGCAATGAGAATCAACAAATTACCACTGCATAGAACATTGAGGAATCTGACAAAGCATTGAACAAAAGAAAAGAGACATGAAAAACACATACTGTATGATTCCATTTATACAAAAAATTTGAATCCGCATCTATAGTGTTTGAATTCAGAATTGTCTTTGTGGTAGAAAACGGAAAGTTTTGTGTAGGTGACTTCTGGGTACTGGTTGTATTCCATTTCTTAGTCCAGGAGAGGGTGTGTAAGTTCATAATGTAAAAATTCACTGAGTTGTACGATTGCTATTTGTGCTTTTTTAAATTATGTTTTTATAATTACATTTAAAAGCTTAATAATGAGGATACCTGGGTGGTTCAGTCAGTTAAGCATCGACCTTAATTTCAGCTCAGGTCATGAAATCACAGTTGTGAGATTGAGCCCTTCATCACACTCCATGCTGAGCATGAAGCCTGCTTAAGATTCTCTCTCCTGGGGCACCTGGATGGCTCAGTTGGTTAAGCGTCCGACTCTTGGTTTTGGCTCAGGTCATGATCTCAAGGTCAGTCAGTTTGAACCCCACATTGGGCTCCAAGCTGACAGTGTGAAGCCTGCTTGGGATTCTCTCTCTCCCAGTCTCTCTGCCCCTCCCCTACTTGTTCTTTCTCTCAATAAGTACAGTTTTTAAAAATTTAAAGGGCTTTCTCTCACCTTCTCCCTCTGCCTTTTCTCTGCTCACATACTCCCTTTATCTCTCAATAAATAAATGAATAAAAGCTTAATATCACAAACAAAAAAGATGGCACACATGATGACAGTAGTCCAGGTGAGGACTGGTTCTAACCCAAACCAGAATGTATAATAATAAGTAAGTAGTATAAAAGGATATTAGTGTGGCAGCGATAAAGCTTAGTGATTGATCCATGGGGAATGAGGAGTCATAATTTTCACAATTTTGGCTTAAATTTATTCCTCCTTCCTTTATTGCAAGGTTCTGAAAGGTGCATCTATAACTTGTTCCTGTTATCCTCAGGGTGCCCAGCATGACAAGTGGCATGGAATACATGTGCAATAAATGTTTAATTAATAAATAAATGTCACACATTCCATTGAAGGTGGAAGTACTTGGTGAACAGGGGATAAAAAGAAGGAGGGAAGCAGGGTGGGATGCTGTAGCAACCGGTCGTTATTTCAGACACAGAGAAAGTGAATGTCACCTTGTTTGCAACAGCCACATCACTGACCACCCCCCCCCCTTAGGTCTCATGGAAACAGCAGTGAGTCCCTCTACAGGGTGGGAGGCCATCTCTTCACAGTCAGCAGAGATCCTCAGCCTTTTAAAGTTTTCTGTGGAAAGTCAAGATGAAGTAAAAATAGCACTGTATTATTCTGACTGATGGGAACAGTTGCATAAAGGTTTCTTGTTAAACGCATCAAATATTACCCTTTGTGTGACTTTGGTTTAGTTTGCTAGTCTGATTAAATTCCATTCACCAGCAGAGGAAGTGATTGGTACTTGTATGTCTGAAGCTGCTTTGAATCTGGCCATCCTAGACAATGTGGATATTTCTGGAGGGACGGATAGGAAAGCCAGGGCTTAACAACTGGTTTATAAATGGTCACTAAGAACAAATAGAAGTTGAGTTGCAATGTGGAGTCCTGTCAGGTTCAGTAGCACTGCATGCATCTAAGCTGTTTCACGTTGCCCTCTTTTTCCCCCTGCATATATAATGCTTCCAGCAGCCAATCCTCAAAACAGTGTACTTTTCCTTTGTAGTAAGTGCAAGTTTTTCTACGATATATTAGATCCCTAACCACTTTCCTAAAATGTGGGTACTTGGAAAAATGAACTGTTTCTCTTAAGATGAAAGAATCTGAAGATCTTGATTCTAGACAACACCTGTTGTCCCACCTGGAGCAATAATGCCATGGGATGTTGAGTGAGATCCACCGGGTTTTACATCCCTGTACGTTCCCTTGTCCTGGACGTGTGGACATGCGACATCAGCAAAGGCCTTTAAAGCCTTTAAAGGGCCTTGTTTTCCTCAAATGTAAAATGATCAGAATTATACACACCTAACAGATCTTTTTTAAGTGTCCCAACATTGAAATGACACATATTTAACCTCTAAACTGATTCCCTGTACTAAGTATATACTAGCTTCTTTTGCCCCTATTCTCGTATTGGATTATGACTCACACATATGGGCAGTCTGTTTTCTCCTACATCAAAAAGTTCTAACTTGTTTCACTTTGGGAATATTAATATTAATTTTAAAGTTTTGCTTCCAGTTATCATTTTCTCTTTATCAACTGTCAGTCTTATTACTGTGTTTCAGTGGCTGTTGGAATTCCTATTTGTTCTTTTTCAATCTCCTGTGAAATTGGGTATCTGCATTTACGGGAACTGTATGTAAAGTGAGAGCAGAGTCTGGCTTACTGCCCGAAGTGCCCTCACGAGTGCTTACTTGGACTCTTAGAGCTGTTCCTTTTTTGCTATTTCTCTTTGCTGTTCAGAGCTGAAATCTACATCCTTAAGGATTCTTATCAAATAAATGAGGTCTTGTTGATAAGTTTTGGAAATTTTTCATTGAGTCACACGTATGTGCATGAGTGATAGAAAGCCTGGGTAAATGTGTATAAAGGGGAAGGACATACATTCTGAAAATAAAGGTTGGATTTGTTTAGGGGGATGGACACTCTGCTGTACTCATTTGGGGGAGACACCAAGGTTAAGAATAAGTTCACATACCTACTCCATAAAACGGCAAGAGGCTGAAACCAGTTTTACAGTCAGGGGAAAATGAGCCCACAAGAGGTAGTTCAATAGAAGAATTTGATCGGGGCACTAGACACAAAGATGTTGGAAAACCTAAAAGGCCAAGGGCGTGGGAGATAATGAGGAAATCAGGATAGTAGCAACAACTGGAAAGTGCTACCGCCCGAAGGAATAAAAGAAAAAATGGCATTTTCTGGAGCACAAGATATGGTTTCACTTAATGGGAGCTTTAAATCTCAGTGCTGGTGGCTCCCTATCTGGGAGTGTATGCAATAATGGAAAATATATTCCCTTCCTCAGCAGTGCCTCCCAAAGCATAGAGAGAAGGAGAGATGTAGGCTATCCTCTTCCCTTACCTGATCCTTCAATTTTCTCCCAGGGTGTCCATTGCCTGCATAGAACCATATGTTGGCTTTGTGAATGTAATTTGCAGGTATTATAAAAGAGCAGGTGAAGAGAAATGAGCAGATCTGAGAGCAAATAGGCAAATGGTCATCCGACTTAATTGATTGTAATCAAGGGGCAACATTTGAGCAAATTCCTATGGGAACTATGTGTAAATGACCCTGCATTTCAGGGAAATGAGGTGGCAGAATGGAAATGAGGGTTGTCTCTATAATTCCTCACAAATAAAGAAATAGTTGTTTTGGATGTCTATATAGTGTACACATTATTCTTCATCCCCTTGGTGTGGTCAGAGCTCAATTCAGGAAGACAGGAACTATGTTTATGACCTTAGTTCTATGAAATAATTGATATTAGCATCTCCTTGTCTGTGGATGCACTGAGAGATGTGTCTGCTGGTCTACAGCCTCTCCTTTCAGATTCCCAATCTCTACCATATGGATAAAGCCACAAATCTGGCACAGCACCCAGGAAAAGCAATTACTTCATTTAAGACACATTTAAATATGTTGAATAAACAATTTTGTGTCTTCTATGGGGCCTATTACACTTGAGCTTGAGAAGTACTTATTAATAATTTTTGGTTAATACCTACTTGAAGCACTCTAAATTAGCATTTCAAAGCAAGGCTGAGTCCAAAGGGTAGAGGGTTGGCAGGCGAATGACAAGGAAAACTGAATCTCACCATCCCTTTAGAAAGTTGAGGTTTATAAAGCCTTGGTTTTGGCATCTCCACTGGAAACTTATACTTGGATAACCGTCTAATACTAAGCCAGTTCTGAATTTGCCCAGGATTTGGAAATGATACACTAAATTAGCATGATATTGTTGGAAAGAAATCTATATGGGCTTGGAGTCAGAAGATACAGATTCAAAGCCAAACCTGCCTCTATTAGCTATGTGGCCTTGAGTATGCCACTGTTAAGGTTTGCTGAGGTTTGGAAGGTAGGGCATTGGGGGCCGCACGTGTGCATATATGGAGGGTGGTAGGAGGTGTGGGGGTAGATTTATTAAGGGTAAAAAACAAAAGTATTTTTCTACTACAGTGGGCATTAACCTTTCTGTCCCTGGAAGACACATTCAAGGGACACAGAGATGTACATTGAAATACAGCATTTGCTACAACTAGTTATCACACCAGCTTCATCCTATAAGACTTGGTCTTAACTTTTTTCTTCAGGGAAAATGTTAGCTGGTAAGCACCTTTTACAACATAGTGATTACACTTAAAATCTCAGGAGTCAGACACATATAGGCACAAATCCAGGTCCACAACTATGAAACCTTACATAAGTTACAAAACATTGTCAGGCCTCTGTATCCACATCTGTTAAAGAGTAATAACTCTTACCTCAATGTTGTCTGCACTGAATGAGGGGGAAAATGCATTAAAGCTCTTAGGACAGCACATAACCCAAAGCCTCAGTCATTGTTGGAAATTATTATAGTTGTGAATTATTAATGTTTAATCAATGTAATTATTTGTATCCAGATCATGGTCTCGAACCATCTAGCCATCTCCTGTGTGATGCTTTCACCTGGAGTATATTTCTGGCTACTGTATGATTCCTAGGTTTCATACATGAAATATAATAGGTCCTTGGGACCCTCTCTTAAGTCTAGTCTCCATTCAGGTCCTAACTATTTCCACCCCCTTTCCAGATATCCAAGCTGGGCTCCTGGGAAAGAACTATAAAGAAAAGGATCCATGGCAATGTAGATTTAACATGAAGGAATATTCAGGAAAACACGGTAGGATAGTGGGGAGTGGGAAGAAAGATATCACACAAGGATGTAGTACCAAACAAAATTCCAGGGAGGGAAATTTTGGCTTAGTCCCACATGTGATCTCTAGAGACATCATGTATTACACACAGGCATACACATAAAGTGCCTCCATGGAAATACTGGAATTTTCCCAAAAAGATGTCAACATAACTGGCTATATTCGTCATTTATTGGTTGAAGTCTTCCCCAGGCATTTGAAGTTCTTGCTGTACTAAAACAAGATGACATCCTTGTACTGATAGCCTGAGGGCAAGCTTCCTACCAAGAAGGAAAGAGGTTAGCTGTTACTGGTGAAAGCACACTTGGAATTGACATACAAAAGTAAATCTGAAGTATTCTCACCACACAAACACACACACACACACACACACACACACACACACACACACCGTTAACTATGTGAGGTGATGGATATGCTAATTATCTTGATCGTTGTAACCATTCCATAATATATAGGTATATCAAATCATCACCTTGTACACTTTAAATAGACACAATTACATTTTTCACTTATTCTTCAATAAAGTTTAAAAAGGGGCTAGGGTAAAGGGATCTATTGGAACCATGGCAGCATCTTTCATGCTATAATGCTAATATTAAATAGTTACCCTGACCATAGCACTTTGCCTTTTATACTTCTGCTTTCATCTTGTGTAGCTGAGTAAGGATTATTATTCTCCATTGACATGACAAAGAAAATTTCTTCTAATATATGTGCATATGTACACATGCATAGAAGTTAATATCTACAAATTTATGTTTAACAATCCATGATATTTTGGTCTTTCCATTAAAGCAAGTCATTTGATGGGATTTATACAAATATATTTGTGTTATAGTGCTTAAAAGTGAAGGAAAAGTATTTGATAAAATTTAGTTTTACTTTAAATATCTAAATCCCTGCTGAGTCATGAGAGCTCAGTCATCAGAAGTTTGTGAAGACGGGTTGCATAGAAAAATCCCAAAAGAGTGAAAAGAGTATGCTTACCTCTCCTCTGAGGGAAAGAGACACTTTGCTAGCATTATAGCATGATAGTTGCTGTAATGATGCTTATTAGAACCTCTTCTCCATAATACCTCAGCCACTGTTGATTTGCAATTACACATGTAAACAGCTGAGTAGAGAATACCTGGATTTTTGCCATATGTTCTTCTCTCTCCAGCTCCTGCTGATCAGTTGAATCTCTCACAGCAAGGAATGGATCAAAATTGGACATGGATATAATGGGCCTTGGAGTTCCCCATTCATCAGTTGCTAGAATGAGGAAAGAGTTGAGAAACACCTAAATTCCTGATGTCCATTGATTCTGGCATGCACAAAAAGTGAACTGTAGTAACCAGGGTCATATAAAGCTCCTTTAGTCATCAACACATCACCTTCTCTCATGGGAAAAGAGAACCAGACAGTGGGATCTTACTCCCTGACTCCTGGAACCCCAGTCTGCCTTTCTTTTCATCTGAGTTAAGATGTTTTGGTTGCCTGGATACAGCTGAGCTTGTGAAAAAATGTCACTGAGCTGCTGTCATGATGACCATTTTATTACCATGATTTATATATGGATTATCTGTGAAAATGGCTCTGGTTTTAATCATGCCCCCTGCAGGATAAGGTCTGTTCCCATTGGCTTGTTTCAGTGACAGATCCAGCTACCCTGATATTTTACAACAGTTGGCAGCTGCTTTACTGCAAATGATATCCATCCTCCAGAAAGAATTAGTTAACTTCCAATAGCATTAACCTCAGCATGTGTATTCTGCCCACACTCTCAGTCTTAGTTCAGATTCCTTCTTTTGAGGCATTGAACTCCCCTTCAAACTCCCCTAGTTTTCCATTCCATTTTCCTCTCATTCTATTTCAAGAAGGAAGCAATCCACAACAACAAAGTGTTTCCCCAGTGTTCCACATATGGGAATAAGCCTTTGATGTTTCATAGCAAATGGATTTCAAGTGGAGAATGGGAGAAGAGGCACAATTTACTCTTTTTTGTGCTTAAGCAAGAGGAAATGCACCTGGAATCTATCATATTATTGCTATCAATTGATTGAGTCTCCATCACATGCTGATAGCATTTTCTGTTATTGATTTTAGTTCTCAAAACAGTCTTTCAAAGAAGGGATCATCTTCCTCACACACAGTCACCAAGGATTTGCTTTGTTAAGTGACATAGTTAAATGACAGAAGTGAGTATTTAATCAGGTTTCTAGGATCCAAACCTTCACTTATTTTTATCATTCTAATATTTGCTAATGTTTGCTCCATAGAGTACTAGGCCTGAATGATCTCCAAACCTCTACATCCCCCAACACTCTCTCAAAAAAGGTGAGGAAGGAAGGAATCAAGGTGGAGAAGGAAGGAAGGAAGGAAGGAAGGAAGGAAGGAAGGAAGGAAGCAAGGAAGGAAGGAAGGAAGGATATATCATTGTGCATACTAATATTCTAGAAGTTCTGGGTGGCCCTACTTTCTGTAGATCATTTTCATTTAAATTTTTTTAACGTTTATTTATTTTTGAGAGAAAGACAGCATGAGTAGGGGAGGGGCAGAGGAAAGGGAGACATAGAATCTCAACTAGGCTCCAGGCTCTGAGCTGTCAGCACAGAGCCTGACATGGGGCTCGAACCCACAAACCGTGAGATCATGACCTGAGCCTAAGTCAGATGCTTAACCGACTGAGCCACCCAGGCACCCCATGTAGATTGTTTTCTTTAAGTGATCCTTTCCCAAAACTTATTCTACACTGAAATACATGTGTGATTAACACTTGTAAGCAGAATCTTGTAGATGAGGTTTTGAGGAAAGCTCCTCTAGAATAGGTTTCAGTGCCTATGTATATGGATTTTTTTTTTCTTCTTTAAAAGTTTATTTTTTTCGGGGCACCTGGGTGGCTCAGTCAGTTGAGCGTCCGACTTCGGCTCAGGTCACGATCTCACGGTCCATGAGTTCGAGCCCTGCGTCGGGCTCTGGGCTGATGGCTCAGAGCCTGGAGCCTGCTTCCGATTCTGTGTCTCTCTCCCTCTCTCTCTGCCCCTTCCCCGTTCATGCTCTGTCTCTCTCTGTGTCAAAAATAAATCAATGTTAAAAAAAAATTTTTTTTTAAAAGTTTATTTTTTTGTAAGTTTCGTAAGTTTATAGTATCAGTAAAATGCATAAACTGGAGCATTTCTTTCTTCCTCTTGAATACTCTTTTTTTTTCTCTCCCAGCTCCTTATCCTGCTGCTCCCCCTACTTCTTAGGTATCCTGACCCTCATCATTATCTTTTTTTGTTTTTCTTCATCACTGTCATGCCCTTAGTTGAGCACCAGTGCTATGTGAGTACCAGGTTTTTCCTCATGTCATCCTAACTCCTTAATGAAGATCAGGGTGATTATATATTTTCCCAAGATCACACAGCTAGAAAGTGCCTGAGCAGAGACAAATCTTTGAATACTTTTGAAGATTTTTTTAATGGTTTTATTTATTTTTGAGGAACAGAGCACAAGTGGGGAAGGGGCAGAGAGAGAGGGAGACAGAGAATCCAAAGCAAGCTCCAGGCTATGAGCTCTCAGCACAGAGCTCGACATGGGGATCGAGCTCATAAACCACGAGATCATGACCTGAGTTGAAGTTGGACATTTAACTGACTAAGCTACCCACGCTACAGAATCACTTTTGATTCTTGGCTACAGAATCACAAGAAAGTTGGGCCTACACACTATTTAATCCTATTCTATCCTTTGCTCTTGGAAAATCGAGTCTTTGAGGATTTAAGAGCCAAAACCCAATGTCAGACCTAAACACCAATAGAGTGATGAGTAGAACCCAGGTCTTCTGATCATTAGAGCAAATCTGTTTCTGGAAGCAACTTAGTGACACTCCTGGCAACATATCAAATAGATTTTATACCACCTCCTTCTCATTTTAAGAGCTCAAATATGTGAATCAGGTCATCTAATGTGCGATATGGTTGGCACTCTAATGAGTTTTATAGCTAAATGGAAACTCCGCTTTTAATTAACTAACAGTGATTAGCATATCAGTTACTCTAACTCATTACAAACAAATTGGACCAAAATCCTGACCATATGAGCATGAAATAAGCACTATTAAATTCTATTTAGATGGGGATTCAAGGAAACTGCTAGTTCTACTATCAAAAAGCAAAATTATCCTTTCCTAAGATTTAGCTTGGAATCAGTATTAGAACTGCCTCTAGCTTTTTCTTAGGATAGTATTCTCATCTCTGTGGAATTGTCTGATCACCTGAATGATAATTAAATAAAATCAAAATGTTTAAAATCTTATGTTCAAGCATAATATTTTGTCAGACATGAAAAAAAATTCAATACATCGTAAAATGTATTTGTAAGATTTAAGATTTTCTTTAGGAATGAAAAAGGGAATTATAGTCCTGTTTCTTTAGGAAACACAGATACACACAAATATGATTTACATTGACATATGTTTCTTTTCATTTATTAATACTAGTTTTTTAGAAGAGTTTAAGTATTTTCCTTACACATAGTAATGCCCTCTAGCATCACAAACTTGTTGTGTATTATTAATTGTGTCTACTGCTGAAGAGCAATATAAAGGACAGAAAATGCCTAGGCCACTAGAGGATGATGAGCCAAATAAATGAATCCAGATTTCAACTTGTGGCGTGATGACAGCCAATAGGAGCATATTTGATTTACTATGTACCAGGATGTAGGAAGGGAAAAAAGAATACATGACTTTTGAAGTCTCGAGATCTGTTTAAAGCCTGTTCCTCCACTGACTCTTCATCCTTTGGTGAGGTTATTATCTGTGAACCTTCAGCTTTGGTCATGAGAATTCACAGAGATTGCAATTTCTCTCTGATAGTTTTGCCATGTAAATTAAAGATAATTGAAGTTTCTAAAACAAGGTTCACTCAGTAGGAATACAATAAAGGGTGTGGTATTATGCTATCTTTTCCTTGACACTTGCATAAAAATGATATTATAAGGCCTTTGGTGTCCATTGGTTAGGAGAGAAGTGCCTAGGGGTTGAATGTTTGAGGTTTTTGTTTAAGTGTCCTTAGAATTTGGGCGGACAGTTGATACCTACAGGAATCCAAACATACTTGCTTTATTCATGAGCTGTAGTCTTAATGTGTGCTAATCAAATTGAAATCATTGCATTATATTTTAAGCTATTATAGTTACTTGTGAATAAATCTATGATTGATGAAACCATGCCTGTTACAGATAACAGTCATAGAAAAAATTGAGCTAAAAATGAACAGCCCTCAGCAGATTATCATCTTTGAAAGAGCAAAAGCAGGACAATTAATGAAAGTATCATGAGATGGTTTGAATGTGTGACTGTGGTTTAATGGCATGTTCTGATTTCTAGATTGCTTTTATGTCAAATGACACCAGTAAAAATAATAAATAAATAAATACATGAACTACATGTATACATAAACAAACACCCACACTCTTTAGAAAATATGACTTGCAATTTGACAGTTATTATACATGTAATTGAGAATTATGTCTATTATTATTCTGAAAACAGTAGCATTTGAGCAGGATATCAGATTAAAATCCCTCATCTTCTCTTTGTCAAGATGCTAATAATCTTATACCGAAGAAGGAAAGTCCTTAAAATTAATAAAGCAAAAGGAGAAGGGAAAGAATAAAGTGGAAGTCATTTCTAGTGTTACCAACTTAAAATCTGTTTGGTCCAAGGCAGTGTAAGATGGTAAGTCCATTTACATAGAACCCAGACAGTGACTCAGAGGCTAACTGTCCTTTTGGATCTCAAACCTGCCTATAGCATTATTGATTCTTGGTGTTAAAGTTTACACACATGCGCGCCCACACACAAGCGCGCACACACACACACAGTATTCATTTTTCATAAAGAGTATTATAAACTTGTACTTTAAGACAATAATTTGATTCACTGGATTTTAAAATATAAATTAAAATTTGAATCCTCCTAGAAATAACTTCAGTGTTGCTAAAGATCATGGTTCTGATGCATTTCATGTTTTTATTTTATATCTCTTTCCATATATAAATTATTTTATAGTTTCAATAATTAAAATTAAGATTTTTCCAATTTTCTTTCATTTTTTCAGTTTTTAAAAATATTTTTTGGGGCACCTGGGTGGCTCAGTCGGTTGAGCATCCGACTTTGGCTCAGGTCATGATCTCACAGTTCGTGAGTTTGAGCCCGCATCGGTCTCTGTGCTGACAGCTCGAAGCCTGGAGCCTGTTTAGGATTCTGTGTCTCCCTCTATCTGCTCCTTCCCCATTCATGCTCTGTCTCTGTCTCCCAAAAATGAATAAACGTAAAAAAAATTTACAAAAAACATACATTTATTTTTGAGAGAGAAAGAGTGCAAGCAGGTGAGGGGCAGAGAGAGAGGGAGACAGAATCTGAAGCAGGCTTCAGGCTCTGAGCTCTCAGCACAGAGCCCGATGCAGGACTTGAACCTGTGAACTGGGGGATCATGACTTGAGCCATAGTTGGACGTTTAACCTATTGAGCCCCACATTTTCTTTCATTTTGTACTTTTCTGTATCTTTTCTGTCCCTTAAATTAGTAGGATGTTAACCCTTTACAGAAAAAGAGGTTTGAGTGAGTACTGATTGAGAATCTATAATGTGCCAAGTATGGAACAAGACATGTGATGGTAGTGATTTTACTTAATTTTTACAGCCATCCTGTGAGATAGGCATAATTTTCCTCATTTGGCAGGTGAGTAACCTGAAGCCCAGAGTGACTCTCTTAGACTGGTGAGTCTGGCAGAGCTGAGCATTGAACATGAGTTTTAGATTTTACAAAACGTCAGTGTTTCCACGCTTGCTCTTCTGGATGTCAGAGATCATAATTTCTTTTCTATTTAATTTGTCAGTCATATGGAATGTCTAACTCAGTGTTTTCATAGAGTCTCAATAAATGCCAATTAATGGTGACAAAATAGGACTGGATCAATGAAATCACCATTAAAGCCTGGCTTTGTTTTATTGGTGAAGTTAATGAGAAACTGGAGTGAAAAAATCAATGTATCAGCTCTTCTGAATGAGAAACTCACGTGGAAACTTGGCAGTCATACAGAGGAAGTTCTTTTACTGATACAATGTAGGGCCCCTGTGGGACCCAATTTCTCATTTCTTTCATGATAAACACCTAGCCATTATGACATCATCATCAGCATAAGTTAATGATGCTGATTCCTTCTTCATTGTCACTCTACTGAAGGTCACCAGAAATTCCTTTCTGGTCCAGAGAATCCAGTGAACCCAAGAAACCTTAGAGCACTTCTTGGAAATTTTCTCTCATGGGTTCCTTTCTTTGGAAAACTAACTTTGCTGTGTTAGTGGCAGAGATATTTATTGTCAAAATGATCAACACATTGAGTGTCTCTGCTTGTGATTTAGTTTGAAAGATAAGACATTATTTTAGAAAGTAATGCAAATGCCACATAAGCTGATACTTTAATCATAAACACACCCCCCCCCACACACACACAGAAAAAGATGCACGTTTCTTTACTGACACCACTTGAAATGTCCTAGGTTTAACCATGTTAACAATCTTTGAAGCAGTAAAACTTTTTTTTTCAAACTCATTAAAATTGCAATATGAATGCATGGAAAATATATCTTTGCACATAGGATTTACTTCTATTCCTGGAATAAGCCTGAATTCTCACAAAGTCAGTATAATTACACAGAAGGCACATATGAATGTACGTGGCTATGATTATCCACTAAGTTTGAGATTTCTAAACAACACGTGCACAGTTCTTTATGTGGCAACACAGAGCAGGGAGTTATTTCTTACAGTGAAATGGAAAGATGGGGACATGTTAATCATCAAAAGGAACAAAGAATAAATGAAACAGCTCAGCTTCCTCTAAGGACTCAGGCACTTTTGCTGCATACACTCTGCAAAGTTGAGCAATATCTAAATCTACCTGAGCTCACTGTCTTAGTTAAGCACCATAAGCTTCTGGGTAACCCCAGGATTTTAGGCTGAAAATTATCTTTATCTCTTCTCTTCACAGTTTTGAGTAGTCTAACAGCATAGAAGGACTGTACTGTGGCAGCTAGAAGCTCTACAGAGCTCAGACTCTGAAGTCAGACCAAACTTTATTACAGCCTCAAGTACTTGCCAATATTTTTTAAGTTGACTTTTCACAATGTCTCTTTCTCATCAAAAAATTGCTCAAAATATTCCCTCTGCATGCCAATAACTATAGGTGAAATTCCAAGCTCATTTTCCATCTGTATCTTACTTTTTTGTTTTGTTCTATGATAGAGGTGAGTAATGATAGTTACTTCACAAAATGATCTAGAAGTTAAATTATAACATCATTGTTAAGTCCTTACCATAGAGCTTGGTGTTGAGCAGAGATTCTTTAAGAGGTTCCAGTAGTAGAAGTACAGTACTGCTAGTAATGTCATTATTAACATATGTGTACACAACACTATTGTTTCTTCTTATTTATTATTTTTGTGATTTATGAATAACCCTATTTCTACTGGTAGGTTCCAACAGAAGGAAGGAATTGAGTATATATATGGTCCCGGAATCCCATTTTAAGGCAGCACAGTGTTTCACTACAAGTGAGCATTGAATACAGAAATACCTTAGAGTTGAGAGAAAGGCTAAGTGCCTACCTGTTGTTCAATGCTAATATGCCCCCATACTAGACACTTTTACTACTTTAGACCCTTGTGTTTTACAGACAGCTTTCATCAGTTTTTAATTGACATTGTGTAAATGTCCCCAGAGACTACAGTGGATTATTCTTTTAAAAAACCAGGTGGATGTTTATTAAGATACAGTATCACTTTTCCAAATAAATATATTTAAGAATGAGGCAAAAAAGGAGATACTTACCAAGTATAGATAAGAGTCTATGAGATGGAATGTTTAGAGAATACCAATCAGCACAATAGATGGTACCCATAGTAAGGCAACTGAAATGATAAAGGATTAAAACATTTGTACCATTGGAAGAATATTTAAAGACCTGTGGATGGTTCATTTGATGATGAAAAACGAGAGCAGAAAAAGGAGCTGGCTACACTTACGTATTACTTTAGTAAACTCAATCATAGTTGATATTAATCTGGAAAGCACACTGAGAAGCAATAGAAATCTGGTCTAATACAAGAAAGAATGCTTTAATACGAATATCTACCCATAGATGTAATGTGCTACTTCAGAAAGCAGAAAGCTTACATCAGCGAAGTTATTCTAAAAGTTAAATATTCATTGTTTATAAATATTCTGGGAAAAAAATACATATGGCAGAACACCGGAGAAGCAAACC
This sequence comes from Prionailurus bengalensis, assembly GCF_016509475.1. Lineage (NCBI taxonomy): Eukaryota > Metazoa > Chordata > Mammalia > Carnivora > Felidae > Prionailurus > Prionailurus bengalensis. The sequence goes on from NC_057352.1 coordinate 40,886,377, forward strand.
ATCAATCCTAGATGTCCTTGAATGCAGGCCTGATGGGTTTGGATCTGAGGAGTGGTAGTCATGTCTCCCTGGCAATTATAGTAGATTCTTGTGTTATAATTTTCCAGTGAGATCAACTGGAACTGCATTTTCAAGTTCTAAATATAATTTTAGACTCATAGACTTTTGAAACTGGAAGGAACCTTAAAAATAATCTAGGCCAGGTTCCACAGAGAGGTTTTGCCAGCATGGCTATCTGGGACAGGATGTTGAAAAGGAGCCTGAGACTATGTCCTGGTTCTGCAGAGAGAGTGCCTGATGCTGCAAGAGAGAGTGCCTGTTCCATTAATAATGGCTGCTGTGGACTAGGGACGAGACCAGCAGGATCAGTGAAATGTTCATGTGCACATATCATCATTGTGCAATCTGTGCTGCTTCCCCGTCTCGTAACAGGCTCACAAAGTGCCAGAGAATTCCCCGTTGACAATGACTAAATCATGGAAGATGGCATTAGGTTTTATCAGGTATCAGTAAATTGACCCTACAGTATTCTATCTTTTGTTAGCTCTTTTTCAAGTTTGTGTACCCCATATAAACAGAACTAGACAACAGAGTGCTAATTATACATTTGCATGCTCTAATAATATCACTTAACTGTCATTAATAATGTGTCAGGCACTGTGCTAAATATTTTCCTGTATTTATTTCATGTGATCCTTATAACAACTTTCTGAGGTACATTTCCATTTGATGACTCCCATTTTACAGATAAGAAAACTAGACCCAAGGATGCCTGGTTGGCTCAGTCGGTTGCAGACGACTCTTGGTTTCTGCTCGAGTCATGATCTCGCAGTGTGGTTCGAACTCTGCATAGGGCTTTGCACTGACAGTGAGAAGCCTGCTTGGAATTCTTTCTCTCTCTCTTCTCTCTCTCTGCCCCTCCCAACTCATGCTGTCTCTGTCTCTCTCAAAATAAATACATAAACTTAAAAAAAAATAAAACTAGACCCAACAAAGTTAAATATCTTGCCTAAGTCCCCGTGATAAGCAATAGAGCCGGTTTTTAACCCAGGCACCATAGACCCAGAGTCCCAGCTCTTAACTGCTCTCTTGTCTTGCTTTTACGGATGCTTGTTCAGATCACAAATAGTGATAGAGCCTGTTGACAATACGTGAAGGGTATCCCTGGATGTATCAATGGGATTCCACTATATGTTCCAGTGTCATACTATCCTTACAACACCTTAACTGTCAGAGAAAGACATCGGTACAGACACTCAGAAGAGGCTGCTGATCATTGTCAAAATACTTTAAGAATTTAAAGAAATGAAATTCCCAGCTTCTTCAAGCAAAATACAGGCGACTTTCTTAAGGAAACAAGACAAATGAAGAGAAGACCAATTCTAAAATCCTTTGAGATTTTACGAACAAAGACATTAACACAATAGCGTGTACCCTCTCTCCTTTTAACATTCACTTATTTCCTTAAGAAATCCTCTTTTTGACCTGCTGTGCTGCGAAAATTATTTTTTAAGTTCTTCAAAGAAATAAGCAAAATAAGCAGTTTACAATAAAAAAAAACTTTATCAAAGACACATGCCTTAACCACAGCATTTCTCTAAATTGTATGCAACATTCTAATTACAAAGAAACCCAGGTTTTGTTAAGTATAGGCTTTTAATGAAAGAAACATAGTCATAAGACTAACTGCAGCTGTTGAGGAAAAAAATAATAAAGATTGAAATAATAGGGCGGACTGGAAAAGAATGAGAGAAATCTGCTTGCAGTAAGATTTGTGGATCTGTGCCAGCAAAGTCAAAGGGAGGAGGGCTCACAATCCAGCATCCCCACCCGGGTTTGAGGACAGTAGTATATATGTGTGCTTGTATAAGGATGTGTAATCCCCAGTTTTACTAGCATCAGTTTCCTAGCATCAGTTGGCTAGTCAAACTCAAGCATGGGATTGAAGAATCCCTACTCATTCAAAGAGCAATATTTTCAAGGGTATGAGAAGCTAAGTCACTTCATTTTCACAAGAATCATGAAGAGATTTTTAAAAACTTTGTCCTGAGTGGAATACTTAAAGTCGCCAGAAAACCCAGTTGGACACAAATACCATCAGAAGGAAAGCAAATAAGACAATATTTATAGGAGTTACAGGAAGGATTATAAAGATACTGCTTTAGAATACCAGGAAGTGCTACAGGAAAACAGATACTCAGTTTTGAAGAAAAACCACACTTTTACTCACAGGCAGGTAAGTTTAGTTGTAAAATTGCTTGGTGCAGTTTTTTTTTTTTTTAATTTCTCAAAGCAACTAGCATCAAAGTTGAAGAAGGAGAAGGAGAAGGAAGGAAGGAAGGAAGGAAGGAAGGAAGGAAGGAAGGAAGGAAGGAAGGAAGAAAAAAGAAAAAAAATCTCACCCAAATAAATACATTTGGAAAAGAATCCATCTCTCTGCTTATCTGAAAATAATGAAAAGATGTGCAGTGATGACACATTTCAGGAATAAATTTGAAGAGAATTGTTTCATACAATTTCACAAAGGGACCTCAGGGAAGGAGAGCCTATTCAGTAATTAAATGGCTTGTCGCCCTCGCACATTGGCGGATCTATGGAGATGTCACTTCAGGGAATTTGATGACTGCTCTCCCACGGGAGTGCTTCACTTTGGGGAATCTGCAGCTTTACTTAAAGAGGTCATTTGCTCCTTAGATCCTAAGAGCGATTACAGCAGTGACAGGTTTTCTTGTTATTGTAAGACGTGGCACACCCTTTCATTTATTCACATATCAAGCCAAGTTGGATTTGTTCTGTGCATGTAGGTATATTTTAAATGTTTCAGAGTAAGGATTTCAGGTATATTTAAAAAAATACAAAGAAGAGAATGGAAACTGGTGCTATTTTTATATTGTCTAAATCCAGCCATCCGTGCTGCATATTAACATTGTCTGCCGGGCAAAGGAGGGCCATTCCTGGTCAGTGGAGAGTGCGAGACTGAAGACCACCAGAGTACAAAGAGTACCTATTCAGTCATGTGACAGTGGGGCGTAGAAGGGAACAAGAAGATATGGCATCCAAGAAGGAATGATGAACCAGGAAAGGAAAGCAAGGGCCAGTAATGGAGCAACGACTGGGAGAAGGTCAACTTTTCTTTCCTGAGGTTGAGATGTGGTAGAGAAAAAATCTTCAGTTTGGTTTCTACATGTAACCAAGATGCGCATAAGCAGGTAGCCTAGGTGTATTGCCAGAGACAAATATTTTGTTTGCTCTTCCTGTTTCTCATCCATTTTACTCAATACGGAAATACTTGATAGGAGTAATATTACAGCAGGATCAGATCACCAGGCCTTGGGATCACATAGAACCTGAATCAATGCCAGCTCTGAAATTCAGCACCTTGGAAAGTGTGCTTAGCCACTCTCTTCATTAGTTTCCTTACTTATAAAAGGATGATTAAAAGTAATAGTTACCTTAAAAGATTGTTATTGTGAAAGTAAATAAGTAATATTTTCTAAGTGCTTACTACAGTGTCTGGCCCGAAAATAAGCCCTTAAATAATGTTAGTTGCTATGACCACCACCATTTTTGCCATCTTTGAAATTCCTACCACTTTATTTTATTTCATTATTTTTTTAATGTTTATTTACTTTTGAGAGAGACAGAGACAGAGACAGAGTGTGAGTGAGGGAGGGGCAGACAGAGGGAGACACAGAATCCAAGGCAGGCTCCAAGCTCTAAGCTGTCAGCACAGAGCCTGACACAGGGCTCGAACACATGAACTGTAAGATCATGAGCTGAGCTGAAGTCGGACCCTTAACCGACTGAGCCACCCTGGCGCCCCAGAAATTCCTACCACTTTATACCCTGCTCTCCTGTACCTGCAGAGTTTGTTTTATATATATCTATCTACATCTGTATCTATATCTATACATATAGATATAGATAGATATATGTATAGATATATATGTGTGTGTATTACATATTATATATAAAACATCAAATACAACAGAACATATGCTACATGTTCACAAAGTTACAACTTATGTGAAAGATGCCCTTCACAACATTGCTAGAAGTTCATAAGAAATGAAAAGCACATTAGGGAATTTTCATTAGTACAGATTTTAATTCAAAATTGTACTATAGATGGAAAGCCAAATAAATGTTTACAGAGGCCAGGGAGGAGGACACGTGATAGGGAAATAAAGAGGAAATAAAACAAAACCTCAGTTAACTAGAGATTTGTTCATATAAGAAGATTTTTCATTCACCATAATCATGTCATGTTTTCCATTTCTCATAATGGATTTGTGGAGATACGTGTACTTGAGTTTACCTGGTCATATGAGGCCCATGTTGTAAAATAGCTAGTTCATGTAAAAGAGGAAGTCTGGGATCAAGGAAGAATGCAAAAGAGGTAAGTTTATGAGAAGATCAAAAATTTGAGGGAGAACCTTGCAGTCCAACTGTTACAAGCCAGCTTAACCTCGACATGACATGCTAAATCACTGCCTGTCACTATTTCCATATCTAATATGCCTCCCAAGGGCGTCCCTGTGCCCCTCATACTGCTAAGCAACACTTCCCTCAAATCTTGAGCTGCATTGCCTTGTAGTAGGATGATAACATGTGGGTTTCTCTCTGGTACTTTTAGTTCCCCCCAAATAATGGGATATATAATCAGTTTATTTATAGCCCTTGGTAAGCCCTGGAAAAATATTTGTGGAATAAAGATAATGTCTCGGCAACATATGTACTGCCTTGATCACACAAGCTGCAAAGACATTAAATCTGTCTTAATGAATATTTCTAAGACTAGAAGAGATGGTGGTATATTTGTTATAAGTATGTCAGGAAATGCTATGTAGGTTTCCATCCTTTGGCCAAGAAGTTAAATATGGATAGCATAATCTGCGAAAGATTTCTGCCAATGGAGGGAGAAGGAATAGATGTTTCACACAGTCTCCCTGGATTACTTTTAACCTTGGGTCATTAGTGTCTGAAATGGTAGGTAACCTCATACACAACGTATCAAAAATCCATTGTGATAATATTACATCAGTTAGTGATCGGGATGGATGTTGAATGCAAACCATATACATTTGAGGTTTTCTTTTATTCTCCTAGAATGATAAATTTGAAAATTTATGAATGATTTTCAGACTAGATTGTTATAAATCATAATTGGTGATTAAATTTAAAAGTATAAATTTGTTTACCCAACCTGTCTTGTGATACCTTTAGGAAATACAAGAGGGATATTAATTTCTTTTAACTTGTGGAGAACAAAAACAACTGCATTCTAATATTTTCCTTAAGTAATGGAAACAGTAAACTTGCTTTGCTTTTTTTTTTCCTGTCAAGGACAAAACATGAAAAGGCAATACATTATATCAGAGAATTGATGATATTTATAACTTCGGCTACTTTTAGATTGCCTTCATTATAATTTTATCCTCAATTATCCTATATTAGATTGTGTTTAAAAATTTAAGCTAAAGTCTCATTATTCTGGAGACAGGCAGGACATGAATCCTGTATCAATAATGAAAAATATGATGACTTTGAGAATATTCAGAATGAACTGCATTTTTTCTACCATAAACAGCAACAATATGCATTTTAGTCAATATGTATTTAGTATGAGAATACCTATTTCCTTAAACTATAGTGTATATTTGCTTTGTTTTCTTTTTCTTTTTACTTACACTATTTGGCTTTCCCAGTTTCCTGATATAAATTCTATGAATAGAGAATCTCAAAACTTTATTATTAAATAATTATCAAAAGCCCATTTGGGGGTGCCTGGGTGGCTCAGTCGGTTGAGCATCCGACTTCAGCTCAGGTCATGATCTCACAGTTCGTGGGTTCGAGCCCCACGTCTGGCTCTGTGCTGAAAGCTCAGAGGCTGGAGCCTGTTCGGATTCTGTGTCTCCCTCTCTCTCTGCCCCTTCCCTACTCGTGCTCTGTTTCGCAAAAATAAACATTAAAATAAATTTTAAGCCCATTTCGAAAAGAATATAACTGAATGATAAGACTTCTTTTATTCTTGTGTTGAGATATTTAAAATCTTGTCGTTTTTGTAACTTATTAATATGTCAAAACTATATGAAGACATATTAAATGCACTAAGAAATTTGTTTCTACCAATTTACATCTTTATTTCATACTTTGGATTTTAAAATCAACTTGGATCCTATTATTAGGTACATGAAGTTTTGTAAATGTTATATTGTTGTTGAGTTTCTATAAGTTTTACAAAATAATGTTCTTTATTTAATCATTTATCCTTTGGTGAATTTCTGCAAAGGTATTTTTCTCTTACTGCAGTTGCCTAAAAAATTTACTGTAACTTTTTAATTCCTTGTACATCTTTATTGCATTTCTTAAAAGCAACTCTGAGTTAAATAATTTTAACACATCTAAGAGTCTTGGAGTTTAGGAGAAGATTTTAAGTGGTTTACATTTAATTTTTTTTATTAGTTTTCTTTATTTTTGAGAGACAGAGACAAAGTGCGAGCAAGGGAGGGGCAGAGAGAGAGGGAGACACAGAATCCAAAGCAGGCTTCAGGCTCTGAGCTGTCAGCACAGAGCCTGACATGGGCTCGAACTCACGAGCTCCGAGATCATGACCTGAGCCGAAGTTGGACGCTTAACCAACTGAGCCACCCAGGCGCCCCTAAGTATTTTACATTTAAACAAATATCTTTGACTATTTTATTTTTTGCTTTGTTAATTTTAAACATTTTGTTATATGCCCTCTTTGGTGGCTGTTTACCTCTTCATAAATTTGAAGATAGTTAACAGACTTTGATTTTACTATTCTATTTTTTTTTTTTTTAATTTTAGAGAGAGAGAAAGCACGAGTTGGGGAGAGGGGCAGAGGGAGAGAGAGAGTGTTAAGCAGGCTCCGTGCTCAGCACGGAGCCCAATGCAGAGCTCAATCCCACGACCCTAGGATCACGACCTTAGCCAAAATCAAGTTGGTTGCTTAACCAACTGAGCTACCTAGGTATCCCTGATTTTATTATTAATGTTAATTATGTTTATTGTTGTTCTATAAAATAAATCATGCATGTAATTTTTAAAATTAAATTTTGATTATAGATTTGACTGTATTCAATGCAAATTGAGTAATTTAATTAGAAGTGAGGGACACTGCAGCTCAGTCCTAACCAAGCAGGCTTTGGAATCAGAGATTTGTCTTGTTTCACCCTTTCTAACTACTCTTTAGATAAATTATTTATTCTTTCCCATCCATTTTCACTTGAGTGATGTTGAGAAACCTACCCATCTCATACTGTTGTTGAAAGAAGAAAATAGCATGATACATGTTAATTACTTAATACACAAAATAGCATATCCACAGCTCTTAACAAGTAATCCGTATGTGATATTTTTAAAACCTTCCACATACTTAACATCATCACTTTTTTTTTCCTGCTTCTCATAGCTTTAAATCAAACTGAGCTTTTAGAGATATTATTAGGTCTTTAAAATCAATTTCATGCTTTTTTTTTTTTATTTTAACCTTTAAAGTCCATTTTTCAATATTTTCTTCTTTCATATTTTTGGAGAGCCTCCTTTTCCCCATATTCACAAATACAGATCTTTCAATGTTAATTATATGAAGGCAGGAGTATAATTAAATTTCTCTTAAATCAAGCTTATTTTTTTCTCTGCCTCCTTTTTAAAAGATATTTGGATATTATATCACCCTTGTTTCTGCAATTGATGGGACTAGTCGCCTATATATATATATGTATGTATATATATATATATATATATATATATATATATATATATACACACACACACACGCACACACACACATATATATACACACACACATATATACACACACATACATATATATGTATGTATGTGTGTGTGTATGTATATATATATATATATGAAAGAGCTAAACTATGTTATGTATAGAACACAATATGTATAGAATATTCCAATCACAATGCAGAGTACATATGCTTTACATGAGCCCATTTAATACTCTCCAAGACAGATCATATACTTCCCCACAAAAAATACCTTAATAAATTTCTTAAGTTTGAAATCTCATGGAGAATTCTCTTTGAAAATCTAGTTAGAAGTCAATAACATTAAAATAACTTTAAAGTCTGTAGATATTTGAAAATCAAATATAAATTTCTAAATGATTCATAAGTCAAAGAAACTACAATGAACGTTTAAAAATTGGGGCACCTGGGTGGCTCAGTTGGGTAAGCTTCTGACTTCAGCTCAGGTCATGATCTCACTGTTCATTGGTTTGAGCTCTGCATCGGGCTCTGTGATGGCATTTCAGAGCCTGGAGCTTGCTTCAGATTCTGTCTCCCTTTCTCTCTGCCCCTCTCTGGCTGTCTCTCTCTCTCTCTCTCTCCCCCTCTCCCCCCCTCAAAAATAAATAGACATTAAAAAATTAACAAATATTTTGAACAAAATGAACATGAAAAGACAAACATCAAAATCGTGAGTGATAGCTACAACAGTGCTGAGAGGGAAATTTATAGCTTTAACTTACTATATTAGAAAAGAGAAATAATGCATAAGAACAATGACCAGTTCTTTCACATTAAAAAAATAAAACAATGTCCCAAATAGTTAAATGCAAGAAGAGCAAAACCCAATGAAACAGAAAGCCAAACTATTAATGAAAAATTAGGAATGCTGAAGGTTAGATCTTTGAACAGGTAATAAAATTAAGCATCACCTAGCAAGAAAAATAGAGAACAAATTATATCAGGAATGAATGTGAAGATATCAGTACTGATCTATAGAAATGCAATGATAGTAAAGAAATGTTGTGAACACCTTCAGGTTAAAAAATTCTGCAAGGTTGATGGAAGAAGAAATTTCTTATAGACAGGTTACCAAAACTGATGGCAGAAGAAATAGAAGATGTGAATGTCCTAAATTTATTAGATAAATCAAATTGCTATTAACAAAAATGCCTACAAGTAAGTCTGCATGAATGTGAATGTTATCAAAGAAAAAAGAAGCAGTTCTTTTTCAAGAAGCATAAGAGGAATGGACACTTCCTACCTCATTTTATGAGGCCAACATTACCCTCACACACAGTCTGAAGTGACAAATCAAGAAAAGAAAATTACAAAGTCATAATTCTCAAAAATCTACATGCAGAATCCCTGGAAAAAATGTTAATGTATTTTGGAAATACTATATATATGCAAATATGTATTTTTGTATATATGTGCTTATGTGTGTATATATATTATATAATATACATACATATACCATGTATGTATATTATATATAATATACACACATATACACATACATATATATACACATACATATATATAATATACATACATACATACATACACATACCATGGTGTGTGTGTGTATGTGTCTGGGTTTACATCAAAAAATGCAAGATTTTCCCAACATCTGAAAATCAATAAAAATATACTGTATTCTCAGAATAAAAGAGAAAAATATCAGTAGAAATTTTAAAAAGCTCTTGATAAAATTCAATACATATACACCATCAAAATGATCAACAAATTAGAAATAGGAAGAAACTTTCATAATCTGAAAAAATAATTAAAAATGATTTTACCATTAAAAAAATTGAAATTATTTTCCCCTGTGACCAGAAATAAGACAAAGACACTCCCTCTTAGCCTTCTGTTCAATACCGCTCTGGAAATGATGGCTGTGTAATAAGGCAATATCATCATCATCATCTAAAATAGTAAAGATTATTATTACAATGAAAGGCTTAAAGACTGGAAAGAAAGAAGTAAAATTCTTTTTACATTTTAGATGACACTGACACAGTTCTCTACATTATAGATCTTAAGGTATTTATTTTGTAAAATTCATAAAATAGCTTGCTCACAGGATATAAAGCTAAAATACAAAAATAAAATATACTTCTATATACAAGCAGTAAACAATTGTAAAATAAATAATTTAAATACCTTTCACAAATTATCAAAATATGAAATACTTGGGGATACATTTAACAAAATATGTGCAAGACTAATACAATGAAAAATTATAAATCATTCTTTAGATAAAGGAAATATAAATACATGTAAAATGACATGTGCATGAATTAAAAAGACCAAATACCATTGAGATGTAAATTTTCTCCATATTGATCTATAGATTCAATTCACTTCAAATTGACATCTCAACAGGACTTTTGCAGCAGTTGACAAATAGACTCTAAAATTTATGTGGAAATACAAAGAACATGAAATAGTCAAAATAATTATAATTAGACCTAGAAAATAAAGCAAGAACTGACACTATCTGGCTTGAAGACTTTTTCTAAGGCTTTAATGATCAACATAGAATGATATTGATATAAGGTATAAGGACTAATATAGAGATCATTGAAACCAAATAGAGAGCCCAGAAGTAGGTGTGTCTGTATGTGTGTATGTATGTATGTGTATGTGTGTGTGTATATATATATATATATATATATATATATATATATATATATACACACACATATATATGTGTATACATATATATGTATATATACATGTGTATACATATATATATGTATATATATATATACACATATATATATTGATTATTTTCAGTTAATGGCCCAAGTAGCTCAATGGGAATTCAATCATAATATTTTCAACAAATGGTGCTGGGAAAAAAAAGAAAACTGAATATCCATATGTAATATAAGTTTTTTTTTAATTGACCCCTACCTTACTTCATAAAAAAATTCATAAAAATTTCATTGGAAATAACACCATAAAATCTCTAGAAGAAAACATAGGACAAATATTTTTCAACCTTGGATTAGACAAAGACTTCTAACATGGAACATAAAAAGCATTTAACATATAAAAATAAAGTTCAACTTGATTAAAATAAAAACTACTTTTTAAATATACCATCTAAAATATTAATATGTGAGTACTGGATGGCAATATTCTTAGCACATATATCTGAAAAAGGACTTAAACCCCTAATATATAAAGAAATCACATAACTCAGAAAGAAGCATAAACTACTGTCAAAAACTCTTAGACCCTTCACTTGGGAAGATATACAAATGGCAAACAGTACATGAAATGATGCTTAATACCATTAGTCATCCAGGAAATGAAAATTAAAATAACAATGGGATGCAATTTCACACCTAATAAAGTGACCTAAATAAAGGGAGACATGGAATACCAATTCCAGGCAGTAACGTGTCACAAATGGAATCCCGCACACTGTCAAGAGTATAAAATGTTGCAACCCCTTTCAGAACAACTTTTGGCATGCTCCTATAAAGAACCATACATTTAGCATAGTAGTTTCTCTACTAGGAATTTTCCCAAGAGAAATGAAAGCATAAATCCATAAAGGGATTTGTACACAAATGTTCATAGCAGATGTATTTATAATAGTCCCAAACAATTAAAAACCTAAATATCTGAGTTGAATAGATACACTGTGATACATCCATCGAATGGATACTATTCAGCAATAATTAGGAACAAGCTACTCATTGGATTAATCTCATAGTTCCCTTGCTGAACAAAGGAAATTTCATACAAAAGAGTCTATCCTATAGGATTCCATTTATGTGAAATTTCAGGACAGGCAAAACTAATCTGTATTTTTAAAAAGCATTTACTGGGTTGAGGAGTGGTGAGTGAATTTTCTAGAGTAATGGAACTGTTCATTATCTTGATTGAGGTGGTGATTGCATTAATGCATACATTTGTCAAAAGCCAGCCATCTGTATACCTAATGCCTGTGAATTGTATTTGTACATAAAGTATACATTAATGGAATGCACACATGAACTTGCACACACATGTGCATAGCACGAGGCTAGAGTTGTGATATAATGAACTCTCCCCATGGCACCGATTTCATAAAACAATTAAGATCAATCCAAGGTTAACCCATGTTTCTGAAAAAAGGTGAAGATATTTAACAAAGACAAGTAGAGTAAATGAAAAAAAAATACTAGAATATCTACTAAAAATCCCAAGCATTTAAAATGTAACAGTTCTTTAGGCTCAGAGCCTGGAGGCTGCTTCCGATTTTGTGTCTCCCTCTCTCTCTGCCCCTCCCCCATTCATGCTCTGTCTCTCTCTGTCTCAAAAATAAATAAAACGTTAAAAATTTTTTTTTAATGTAACAAAACTTTTCCTTCTTACTCCTGCAGTTGGGGAAAAAATGAGAAGCAACCTCTTAGCTACGTAGTCTTCATGACCATACAGTTTTCATGGGTTTTGTTTTCATGGGTTCATGAGGTAGCTGTGCTTTTGTTAAGTCACTTTTAATTTGCTTTATTTTCTGATTTTGCATTCTGTTAAGGTGAAGGACATATCTAGAAAGTGGCATTTGTTCAGAAAAAGGAGTATAGATCTCTGGTGTGGTTAGACAAATATTTTCCTTATAAGGAGAGCAGGTCAGTTTGTAGCCTCTGAGCAATTTCCATCTTCCTGCAAGATACTGTTATATCTGTATCTCTTGCCCTGAAGTGGCACATTCTACCTTCCTTACTTGTTTTCTGAACAAAAGGAGTGTGGTAAAGCCAGCATTTCTATCAGACTCCATTGCCTTACGCTTCTAAGTGCATCACATGCAGGGGACTCTTCTTTCCAGGAAGCAAAAGGTGATTAGCAACCTTTTCTCCTCTGTAAACAGTTGTTTTCTTGGGGTTATTTTGTCCAACTTGGTCTCATATAGTAGGCTCTAATTGTAAAGGTGGTGAGCATTATGTACAAGGAACAGTTACCAGTATGGATTATATTGTCTGCTGTGAGTGGGAAGTAGCGAAATGCTTGTTCCTCAGTCCTTTTAAGGATGCTGAATTTGTTCTTTTTGGGTAGCAAATACATTTATAGATCAAAGACTGTATTTACCATTCTTATGTGCCTTATATAGTTTTAATTGTGTAATAAACCATCTATGAAGCACTTATTATGCAGAAAAATAGGGAATTAGGTTGGGTATAGACTTTACCCATATTTTTACTTTGGTAAGTATAAATATTCTTTAGTTCCCTCTTCGGTAGTACATGATTTAGGTATGCCAATTTTTTCAAGGATACTGAAGTCAGTCTATTACGGGATCCAAACAAGTAAATAAAATTCTGCTGTGATAATCCTCTCTGACACAGCTACTGATGTAGGCTAGCACGTATTGAACCTCTATTATGTATTTCACCATGGTCCAGGTACTGAGATTCCAAATTAAACTGATCCTATATAAAACCAGGAGGATGATTTTCTATTTTCTCTCTCTCCCTCATTCTGGGACAGGATCACAAACAAAAAATGATTCTTGGTTCTGATTTGCTTATTGAGACAAACTTTGTACTGTAGGAAAGGCTTTAGGGGACTCTGAAAATTTGAGGAAGTTACTTCAGTCCCGAGTATCCATGATTATATAATGAAGGTGATAATTCCTACCCACAACAGAATATTTGAGACAAATGTTGGCATTTAGTACGATCCTTAACAATATAAGTAGGCCCCAAACCTCATGTCTTCTGTCTCTCCATTATTAACAGTTACTGTTTTACTTGATAGTTTCTATCTCTGTGGCCTAAACTTAAATAACCACTTAATCCAAAGATATTATCGAAAGAGCTATTTTATTTCCAATATCCTATAGAGATACTTGATTCAAATAACTCCTCCTCACTCTTATGCCTTGGGAAATAATCATCATAACCAGGACTCGTTGTATTCTCTCAATACAGACAGACCTCATCTGTAGCTTTAGGATATGTGAAAGTAAACTTTATACAACCTTGCCAGCCACCACTTCCCACATTTATGGACTCCTAGATAAGTGGCCCTCTTTTGCATTCAGTGGGATGGGAAGATCCCCATAAAGTAAAACAGTTGGCATATATTTCAGTTTTAAAATGAAGTGAGAGTAGAAAGCCTGATAGGATCTCCAATTCTCCCATACAACCTGGAAACTTCCTGTACTTTTCTTCTTACAAGACCATCTTGAATCCTAGGTATGATTGACACTAATATAATCATTATAACATGGAGAACACAAAGGGAGGTTCCAGTTAAACCAAATCTGTATTATTGAGATACAACTTTTGATGCATTTCTTAGTATTTCAGAAAAAAAAAATCAAGGTGATGACCGGTTCTAAAGATACCTTTTCGTAGAGCACATGTCAATCTAGAGATCATTTCAGTGTGTTTTCTACTAAATATAAACATATTTCAGTGATGAAAGAATAAGTACTGTGAATTTATTATATGTATTTATCTTCATTTATTTTTCACTGTTGGAAAATCCTGTACTTTCCCCTGCTCTACTGGCTTCTCCTGTGTATATTTAGATATATTTACATTGGTAATATTTGGAAGATTATTTCAAGTACTTACTCATTTATGGTTTTATTTTCCTTGGTCAAGTGGAGTATCCTCATTGGAGTGTGTGAAATGTGCTAAGCATCTCAAAACAAGGATTAGAATTTTTGTATGTTCTTCAGATATTCTGAGCGATGACATCAATTGCTATTGTCTGGCACTATTGTTTCAGATCTATACTAATGTGTTTCGAATGGACTGTAAGGTATATTTTTAATTTTCAGTGTCTGGTCCTTGTCTCTTCGGGAACCAGGCAGGGACAAAACAAGATAATGACAAAATGTTTCCTTAGATAAACAGATCTCTAAATCTGTGTAAGTGCTGAACTTACTTGTGCTTTCCCGTTGACCAAACTTCTTATAAAATCAAAGGAATATAGTGTTGTAGGTAAAGAAAAATAATAGACATCTCCTAAGAGAGACACATTTTTTTCTCCCTCATAGCAATATGTTTTGAGAAAAAATAAAATTTAAGATTTATGGAACAGAAGTTTAGGCTTAAATAGTGTTACAAATCAAAGTGTGAAGTGTTGCTAATTGAGTAAATGTACATGTTTTGCCATACCAAAAAAAAAATGTTGCTGAAATAATAGCACCTACTGACCACTGAGTACTGGATAATTTCTTAACACACTTCTAAACACTTTTTATATATTCTCTGTGTATATGTATGTATGTGTATATATATATATATATATATATATGTGTGTGTGTGTGTGTGTGTATAATATATATCCACATATACATATAGATATAATATATATAATAATATATATATATATATATATATAATATATCTATATCTATCCTCAGTGTATTTCTCAAAATCACCTAGCTACTCCACAACAGAGGAAGGACCAGAACTCAAAACCAGGTCTGTGTGATCCAAGCACCTATCACAAATAGGTACTTGATTCATCACTATAATCAGGATATCTGCATTCTACTCTTTGAGCTAGGAAATACTTCTCCATATTCAGTTCAACCCCCAATTATAGGTACGGAATCTGCATCTGACCAATCCCTTAGATTTTCACAGATCTCTTTCAGTGCTCTGGTTGTCCATGGTATGCGAGATCTGCAGATGGAACTTAGTGGAGACTTGTAGCCCAGACTTGGTGTAAGCAGTGTGATTATTCCAGTCACAAGAAGACTGGAGAATCGTGCTCAGCTCTGGCTCTTTGCCAGTCTAGTAGAGCTCCTCAAAGACGTCTTCCATGTGGCCCCCTCCCTACCATGCCCAACACCACTCCTCTCGCTTACATCCTTGAGTGTTCTAGCATATATAATGTTGCAGTGAATGCCTCCCGTCATGATCACTTTGAAAATAATAAGAACTGGATTTAGGTTTTGGTAGGCTAGAGAACTAAAGTATTTATGGCAACAAGAAGATCATAATGTTGTCACTAATTTGATTGAATTTTAGTGAGAGATCCACACGAGGAAGCTCTTTCTCCTAGAGTCCTCGAATAGTTCTGAGTACTTTCAGGTCCCTGAGAAGACAGTCCTGATCAGTCACCACCAGTAAAGTGTCGTTACAGCTATTAGGCTCCGAATATAGAAATGAAAAGTATTTCCAGGGACAAATTACTTGTGTTTTTCGCAGGGAGGTCACCTCTCTCCACTCGTGCAGATGCCCCTTCTGTGGAATGCATATGCACTTGATACCATATATCATCTTAGGGAAAAGGAGCGCACAAGCAAACAAACAAACAAAAAATAATAATAAAATGTTCTTTCACTGATCCCCAAATCAGAAGGCAGCATTTGTGGTTTCTGCACAAGAATATGATGACACATTCAATGAGAGCAATTGAGGGAAGTTTAATAAAAGAGAGTCTCTGAAGGAGCCTGCAAGGCATAGGACGCTGAGACAAGCAGTGTTAGTAAGCTCCCAACACCCTCAGCTTCCACACAGGACCCTGTTTTCCAGTCACACTCATGCCAATCAAAGATCTTTTCTAAATGATTTCACAAATGCAGACAAACAAAGTGCAAATGCTTATGTAAAATGGCAGATTTCAGATGCCTAAAAAAGGAAATATGTTGCCCATTCTATCACTGTCTCCAGACTTCTACTCCTCACTCCTCTACAAATTTTCTCTCTCTCTCTGTCTCATAGAAATTTTACACTCTCATGGTATTTCTCTTTTTTATAGCAGTCACTTATACATTTAGATACTTTTTCTTCTATCTACCCTGCCAATGATTCTACAAAATAAATACATGGATTTCTTGTTAGTATTCAAGAAATGTGTGTATTTATTTGTGTGCATATAAATAAAACTCTATACCCACTGTGGTGTAAAGTTGTTGTTGAATCATGGTATCTCCTTACTTTTCAACTCTGAAGTTGAAGATTGACTTAGCTTCCCATCTTGCATGTTATTTTGTGGTTTTCCGATGAATCTGAGACTCACTTATTCCTTCTAAATAGCTTTGTACTTAGCAACTCTCCTCATCTGCATTTAACTTTGTGTAGCAATGCCTGGGTCATACCATAGTGGTCTGGCTCATGGCTTAGTTTGCAGATGAGAGAATAAACTTTTCCTTTAGCTCCTTCACACTGTCTGGAGGTCTCCCATAGCAGTTAATGTATTTCTTTCAGTTGAAAATACAAACACAAAAATAAATGACCCTATTAACTTGTAATTGTCATCTCCTGGGGTTGCTTTCAGTGGCTAATGGGGAATTTTTTTCCTGTAAGAGAGGTCTAATTTGGTCCTATTGCCCAATATGAACCACATGCTCTAGTAAATATCTGTGCCAGTGATTAATAGAACAGCCATCAGTAACTGTAAGGTGAGTGGCACATTCATAGACAAGTACCCCATCTGTCTTGCCTGCAATAACCTACTCTTTGAGGGATTTTTTTAAAAAATTCAGCCCTTAAAGGAAAATAAGTTCTCCAAAGATAGCCAAGCATCAGGAAACATTGCAAGAGAAAATTGTATTCTGTTAGGTATAAAATATTTTTGAAGTGGGCAAATTTTATTCCTCTAATCGTCTTATTCCATATTCTGACAGGCATGAATTCAAAGGTGTCCTTGTCTGTTACCATTTGTGAATGTGTCCAATTACATGTACATCAGGCATTTACTGAATGTGACATCTACCTGGTTTCTAGCTAATGTATACAAACAAATCTAAGTCAAATTTAATAGTGCTTTCAACATGCCAGGTCCCGTGTTGATGTGTAAGACAAGGTAATGTGTGTTAAGAACTTTAAGGCAGGTCAAAACAATTATATAGAAATTTGGAGAAAATATCGCCTGGTATCATGGAATAAATAGGGATTTTTTTTTTAATTTAAGGAAACGTAGGTTGGGGTGCCTGGGTGGCTCAGTCGGTTAAGCATCCGACTTCGGCTCAGGTCATGATCTCATGGTCCGTGAGTTCGAGCCCCACGTCATGCTCTGTGCTGACAGCTCAGAGCCTGGAGCCTGCTTCAGATTCTGTGTCTCCCTCTCTCTCTGACCCTCTCCCATTCATGCTCTGTCTCTCTCTGTCTCAAAAATAAATACACATTAAAAAAAATTAAAAAAAAAAACCTTTAAAAAAAAAAGAAAAGAAAACATAGGTTTAAATCCAGACTGTGCTATTGACTAGTTGAAGACTTCGGGCAGTGTAGTTGCCTTGCTTTGCTTTTGTTTCCTGAACTGCAGAGTGCGAAATGATGTTTGTTGTTAAGAATTGTCAGGACTAACTGAAATGGCATTTGTGGAGAACCTAGCAGGGCCCTTGGCCTGTAGTAGGTGACAAGAAATGTTAGCTAGAATATCTGCCTTTTATTTGACAACCTCAGAAGATTTCCTATAAAGGAGATAGACATTGGAATTGGATCTGAAGGATGCATAGGATTTCAAAGTATGGATGATGGTGTTAGAAAGTTTGCAGCATAGGCATGCTTGATATTAAGATTTTTCATTACAACCTTCATTTATTAAACATGATACGTTATAATGTGGAAGAGCAGATAAAGACTGCAGCGATACAAAAGGGTGCAGTGTAATACCTTAAATTTGACTTTTCCTTGTCCTCTCTCTCTCCCTATCTCTCTTAACTGACAGGAAGGGAAAAAAAGAAGGAAGGTATAGACGCTTCTGATCACAGTGCTCCCTCAAACTTTGTGCATATGTGATGAGGGAAATCATCACTCTAATTATGCCAGTAAGTAAGCATTATGAATGAATGCATTTGTGAGAGCTCAGTAACCATTTATACTAATTTATTAAAGGCATAATAATTATCCTCTCTTTCTTCATGCCTGTGACCCAGTGCCTAGCTTCCTGCCTGACCTCGTAACCATCGTTTTCTAAATGTTTGCTGAATGGGTAAATTTGGGCTTGGATTTAATTCTTCTTCTCTTCATAAGTTCATTAAGCATCAGCCTGTTATACTATTGTCATGAAAACTCTAAATGCTGTTAATTTCTGATATACATGGTAAATAGGGTATTTGTATTCAGCTGGTGTTTGGTCTAACTTGCTATCTCTTCAAATGAGGCTGTGTGGCCAAAGTCCGTCCAAAACTGAATAGCATTGATTTCCTTTTTTCCTCTTAGAAAAGCAACAACAAATATATCAACTCCCCTTCCTTGGTGAAATGTTTATATGCAAGAGATACTGCCTGTGTCTGTTTCTAAACACATATTCCCCAGCCCATTAGCTGTGTCTTTAAATATTTTACAGGTTCTATTTTTCTACTAATTGACCTTCTGACTAAAGTGATTTGTGATCAGTTAAATAGTCACCAAAATTAACGTGTCAATTTAATATGTTTAAAGAATCTAATCAAAGCAGTTATTTTCAGTGGAAAGCTATCAGATTCATTTTATGAACTTAGCAAAAGGCTGACACTAAAACCTGACAAAGAGAGGAAACACACAAAGAAACTATAGCACAATTTCATTCATGAAAATCAATACATCAATACAAAGAAAATACTTGTAAAAACTCTTTTCATTTGTAGATATGAAAACATCTATATAATTTCTCCCTCATGAAGTGGAGTTTGCCCCCAATCCCAAAGAAAACTTTAGAATTTCTAAATATGTTCCTAAACAACCATCTAGATGTAAATGTAATAAGATTAGGAAAAAAAAGGCCCATGGCCATCTCATTTGAGAAAGGTATTTCTCATAAATGTTATTTTTTAAGTAAAATGATAAATATCTTAACTTCCACTTAATAGTAAAACATTAGAGACATTTGAATCAAGAAAATTAAGTAAGTTTGTACCAATATCATTTTAACACTATTCTGTAAATTAGTATTAGTATTAGCATAATATAGTATGAAAAAGAACAAGTAAACCAAAGAGTAATTTTAAAAGCATATATTAGAATTTATAAAGATTATATATTTTGTACATTTGTAAAATAGAAAAAATCAAAATAAACTCAATATATTCAATTCGGTATTCTTATCTTCACAAGAGATTGAGGTCAACACTAGGTCAATTCACTATGTACTAGAGTCTGAAGGGACCGATTTATTGCTCATATAACTTTGTGTTAGGATTTCCAGCCAGTTTAAATGGAGACAAATAAGTCAGATATATATCAAATTATATGTACTGGCTTATATTGAAGACATTTGGAAGTTTGTCCTTGAATTAAACTTTCCTAGCCACTCACAGAAGGACAGATGCTGGCTTCCATCCACTACTCTCACCATCACCGTAGACTGAGAGCATGGACTGGTAGAGAACTTTGATCTCTGATTGGCAAGTAGGCAGGTGCTAAGTGAGGCAAAACATTAAAACTTTTACCAAATAAATTTTCATCATCTAGTGGGAAGGAGAAGGAAGAGAAAAGACAATGGGAAAGGAGGACAAGGAGGAAAAAAAGGAGAAGAAGGGGAAGGGGGAGGAAGAGAAGGAAAAAGAGAGGAAGAGGAAGCAGTAGAAACAGGAGGGGGAGGGGGGAAAAGGAAAAGGAAGAAGAAGAAGAGAGAAAGAAGAGACAATGAGAATTGAGGGTAGAGAAGCTGAAAGTGTTATCTCAGTACTTCTCCCTTTGGGCAGATGTAACATGGAAAATGGAGTTGGAGTAATAAAGGTCTTCCCCAGATTTCCCAGTTTTCCACAGAACTCCACTTTGTACATGGTTATTATGTAAGGAATTTTGCCATTGTTGCAAAATTTACTGAGAAATAGTCAACCATGTCTTTACTCAAGAATGGTCTAAGAGTTCTTGAGTCCAACAAACCTTGTATCATGGATTAAAATGGCCACTATTTTTTTGACATGTCTCTCATTAAGAGGTAGGGGTCTATACCTCCTGTGTTTTTGTTTTTGTTTTCTAGACTAAGCCTATGACTCCCTTTTGACCAATGCAATATGGCATTAGCTAGGTTGTGCGACCTCTGAGTCCCCATCATAAATCTCATGAAATTTTCACTCTGAGAAGCCAGCCACCATATAATAAGTTTGACTATCCTATAATTGCTATGCAGTGAGAAAACCTGAACTAGCCATGTGGAAATGCCACATAAAGATGGAAATATGCCTGGACGTCCTGGCTGTGATAGTCATCCTAGCTCAGACATCAGATGTGTAAGTGAATAAGCAACATTGGACATGTCAGACCGCATAGAGATCAGGTAGGGAAGAAGGGAAGAATTCAGCTGATAGCCAGAAGAAAGTTCCTAAATATATGGCCCCAGTTGAACTGTCCCAGACATTACAGCTTTTTAAGATACCCCAGCTCAGGCGTCCATCATTATAGAAAAGGGATAAACTATTTCTGTGTGCCCTGCTTAATTTCCTAACCCACAGAATGGATAGCATAATACAATAGTATCACGACCCAGGACAATTATTTAACAGTTCTGATTCTTTATTTTTTCATCTGTAAAATGAGAACAAAATACTAGTGTCTTTTTCATAACATTATTGTACACATTAAATGAGCTAATGCAGGTGAAGTCCTAAACGTAATACTGGATATGGAGCATGTAACAAATTTGACTATTATCTTTCAATAAACTGTGCCTCTGAAAAATTGAAGAGCCATGAGAAGAAAGAGTACCATAACACCAGTCGAATTCTTAAATGAAATTTATGCTGAAACCAGAAATTGTCTTGCAATGGAATTTCAAGGCAATTCCAGATTGAAGTACTCTGAAAAATATACTTCATACTTCATGGTACCATGGCAATGTTTCAATTATAGAGTTAGCAGTTAGTGATATCATTATATTCTAGAATGGTTATATGCCTCTCAAAAAGGAATAGCATTGTCATTTCATGGGGGGAACCATGACACTGGATTATTCCAATAAAAGAAAGGAAAGAAGGAAGGAGACAAGAAAGAAAGAAAAGTAAGGAGACAGGGAGAAAGAGAAGGAGGAAGGAAGGAAAAATTGTACTAGTGAAAATCATATTTGATTTAAAAATTCATTTGTTATGTGCATTTAGAGCTTTAAAACTGAAGGCCATTTGACTCAGTAATTGTCTTCTAGGAAATTATCCAAAAGAAATGCAGGAAAATCTCTGTATGAATGGATATTTATTATAGTTACTGTTTTGACAAAACATCAGAAATCACTGGACATATTCAACACAAATAAATCATGGTTAATCTATTCTAAAATATATTGTTATTTCATTAACCAAAGTTTTCCTGAGAGTGAAGATGTAAAGATAAAAAAAAATGCTAAAACAGTATGCCTAATAATGCACACATTTATGCAAAGCATTTCTATGACCATGTTTGGAAAGAAATCCCCAAAATAATTACAGCAGTTTTCAATAATTTTTGAAATTATTAATCATTTGTTTCATCTTTATCCTTTTCTATGTTTCTGAAATTTCCACCATGAACACACACTATGTTATTTTGAAAAAATACAAACAAAACTTAAAATCTCTCTGCTTTCAGTTACTTAATACCACCTTGTAGAATCAGAACATAGCTTATCATATACACGTGATGAAATAGAATCCCTGGTGAAATTTCTGTTTTTTTCTCTATAAGTCTCATCTTTCTTGTATTTAAGATCCTTTCCAGTAGCTTCTTTGAAGATGTTTAAAAAATTAAAAAAATAAAATAGGGAAAATAATACATAACTTTTCTCTTTTGCATCAAGGTGTGTCTTGGGAGAAATCATCAGAGAATTAGAGTCTAGTTCTGATTAAGCTTCATTTTTACTTCCAGATAAATATGTACATATTACTGTCAATCATATCATGGAATGAAAAAATAAAATTCCCTTGAGCATTTTCTTACATACCCTATTATTCATTTGCAAAGTGTAGCAACATTTCTAAGAAGTCATTCATCTAATAAACTCTTATGAAGCCCGTGCATTAGGCAAAATCAGAGCTTGAATTTGTCCCCATTGCTTGAATCAGATGCCTACCTCATTGTAGGGAATGGATACACTTGAGATCATTGATCTGTTTGCATGGTTCTTCCATGCCAAGAATCTGCACTTCTCTGAATGCACCTTTCAGGCACCATAGGCAAATATTTGCAGAGAACTTGTTTGCCTGTTCAGGACTGTTTTGACAGTCCCTACTGGAACTAAATTTCAGTAGACTTACATTGCTGTGAGATTTTAGCAACATAATTCTGAGTTTAGTCTTTTGTTTGTTTCTTTGTTTTAATTAAGTTTTCATATTCTTGATAATATGAATACAAAGGAGGCAGGTAATTTTTAATGGACATGTCTTTTCTTTGTATATGTTGGACTGAAGATACTGAGCTTGGCTTTTTGATGGTATCTGTTTCGTAATTAGTTACAGCTTTTGACAGTTTAAAAGTTTCCCTGTCCTTTACAGAGCTAAACTTCCTTTTCTTCTGTCTTCTATTTAAAGGAGTTTGAGCAATTAGCTTAGTGCTCCATGTCTGTATGAAATCATACTTATTCTTGCACAACTAGGTACTCAGTCAGGAGTGTGGACAGTGTCTGATTGGGAAAATCTCATAAAAATCTAATCAGAGACTGGCATGTGATTCTCACAGATGAACAGTATTAAGACATTAATCTGCATTCAGGCCCAAAATGTGGTTGAAAACTTCACTCTAGTAAGTCACTTAGAAAAAAAAAATGTACTTGGGCACTTGTTACAAGTATGGAATCACTAAAACTAGTATCTCGTCATGAATAAAGGCAATTTTATCTCTTTATGCATAAAGACATGAGGGATTTGGCCCAAGGCTATTATCATAGAGTCTTCCTCCTGCTCATGTGCACATCAAAGTCCCTCCAGAGACTTTTTTCCTCAATACTGCTAGGATTGAGGAAAATACAATATCCCTAGAATAAAAAGGGGCAGCACATTGACTCCAAAAGTATACAGTACTGTTTTTCAGCCCATTGGGCCTGACGCCAGAAAATCTGGTTCCAGTCCCCCCCTTTTTTTTTTGAGTTACTGCATTTTGACTTTTGACAACAAACTTTTAAGCTTCTAAGCCTCAGCTTCATCATCTATAAAATGAGGATAATACCTCCGACCACTCAGGATAATTGCAGTTGTAAAATTGACCACAGTTTAACCCACTTGTGCGCTGGAATCCACTAGATCACTGTAAAGAGATCTAATTGGGTTTACTATTAGTTTATCTGCTCCCTGATACACTATAGTTACAGTAAATTAAAGCAGACTTTGTTTTTGTTGTTATTATTGTTTTAATGGATAACCTCTCACCTGGGCATTAAACAGTAATGGTTTGGTTTGGAGATCTACTTTAAATGGGGCAAAATTCAGTGTTTGCAAACCCAAGTGCAAACTGTTTGCTACACTGCCTTTCCTTTTCGATCTCACGCCCGAGCCATCATCACTAGCTTATGAGCCCTAATTACTATGGGTGGAGAACAGAGTGGCTCCATTCCACCATTGATTAGAGAATAAGAACCAATTACCAAATGTCGGTTTATTAAAGTGTGTGTTTCTAGCTAGCTGCTTCTCACCACCCAGCAATTTGCCCTTGACAGAAACACTGCTCCTGGAATCATTAGCGATCGCTGTTAAACTCTTACATGTGTAGAGGCTGAACACAATTTCTAGCTGGCATGGGAAAAGGGCATTTGGAAGGAAAACACTGAAAGGAATTTAGTTTCCTGGCAGAAGACTGAGATTTCAGTGTGACAGGGGTACAATTTCTTGTCTTGAATGAAGGAACAGAGACCTGATTCCCTCCGAGTTGCAGGTGACCCCTACCTCTGATAGAGGATAAGAAAGTAATCGCCCTCCTACGCCGTGAAATGGACCCTTCATTTTGAAACCAAGCTGGTGCACTGATTAGTTCTGCTAAGTGACTCTGAAGAGACCCATTTGTTTAGCACTACGTGTAATTTTAAAGGAAAGGACGTGTCAGCAGCAGAAAGGAGAGTCAAATGAGGTCACTCATGAAATAGTGGGAGAAATTTGCCGGTGCCTCTGCCTGGTTTTATTCTTCTCCATCTCCACTGACCTACGCGCTGGAAAACTGATACACCAACTAAACGGAACCTTCATTTTCTCATTCCGTGAATGACCAGGCCTGCTCCCCAGGGCCCTCAGAAATGGATCTTCATTTCTCAATTGGTGGGGACACCACATTTAACCCTTTATGTTAAGGCAGTTCCCACCTGCAGAGCCTCCATCGGTATAGAAGCTGGTTCTATCATGGAAGTTCCGTACGTTCAGAAACCCCACCTCTGATATGTTTTTGATTTTTTGCCTGCTTGGCAATGTGACCGCCACCCTTGCAGAAATTGGGGGATATCCTAAGCAGACAATTTTGAGGTCCTCAACATAACAATCCAAAAAAGTGTGTGAATGCTGCCTATTTACCTGTAGATTACTCTCATTTAAGTTAGTTTATGCCCTGAAAATGTCCGGTGTCTTGAACCATGCCAATTGCATCTGATTTCACTTAAAACCATGAGGAGTGCAATAAAGGATACATTCTTAACTTTGATACTAAGATTTTTTGTGAGGAAAACAAAATCCAAAAAAAAAAAAAAAAGAACTGCAAAGGGCAAGCCTCATCATTTCCTTCTCTTCAATTCCACAATATTGAAAAGATACCTATATCATGGTTGTGATCACTTTATGTTGGAAGTCTTTTGTTTAAGCTTTCTTCCTGTCAATCAGTGATCATCTGTGCCTAGAGACCCTGACTCAATTCATGTTATTTTTCTAGGGTTGTAGCAGAAGTTTGGTCTATGGCAAGGACTCAAACATCTGAACTGAATAAATATATAGCAGTGTATGAGTTTTCACAATACGAGCAAATGAATTAAACAGAAAACTGGAGTCACCACTCACATATATTTCTTCATATGTTTCAGCCTTATACTTTTCCGTATAACACCCTTATCTTCTTATTCCCTGCCTATTATTTACTGCTTCTGGTTATCAGCTTATGTATGGAACACTTCTTTTGTGGAGGTTTTGATAGGTCTCACTGACTCTAGCTTTTCTGAGCCACTTAAAAAGATTTAAGAAATGAAAGTTAGGGGGAGGGTTCTTTCTGTGTGATTTATTTTTCTTAGGGAATAGTAACCAGAACCACATATAGGAATTCATACTTTAGTTCCGTTTTTGTTTGCTTCTTTGTGGCCTTGGATCTGTTGCAACATTTGCCATGCCACGTGTCTTTCAAAAATCAATTGTCAAAGGTTTGAGAATGGAAATATTTCCAAGATGAGCACTATCTCTGTGACTTTTGTGTGTATTCTGTGTGGAGTCTACTTTGTCTATTTGGAAGGCAGAAAAGAGACATAGAAAAGAAGTTGATTTGTAAGATACCCTTGGTAAGAGTCAAATCCAGCATCTGTGACTTGACAAGATTAACTTCATCTTTCTCAGCCTATCTATCTATTCATCTATCGTAATGGAGATAATGTCTCCTTTGGGAAGAGTATGTAAAAATTACATGTTACGATGACGGTTTATCCATTCATTCTTTCATTCAGCAATGTGAGCATGTAGAATATTCCAGGCTCGGGGTGCCTGGGTGGCTCAGTCGGTTAAGCATCCAACTCTTGATTTCAGCTCATGTCATGATGATCTGGTCATGAATCCTGAGATCAAGCCCTGCATTGGGCTCCCTGCTGGAGGTGGATCCTGCTTAAGATTTTCTCTCTCCCTCTCTGCTCCCTTAACCTCTCCCTCCCTCTCTCTCTGTCTCTGCCTCTCTCTCTCTCAAAAAATAATAATAAAATAAAGTGTTCCAGGCCTTTGTTGAGACTAAAACAAGCAAAGAACCCACTCCTGTATAGTTTATGGTCTAGTTGGGAAAAAAATAAAATCATTCGAATTGTAGCGTATAGTATTTTAACTGCATTGTAACAACCCAAGACATGTTCTGAAGAAAAGAGCTGGATTCTATGGGAACATTAACTTTTCCCATAGAACAGTCTCCAAGGGGGCTGACCTGGGTGACGTGCCTTAGCAGATGTGAATGATGAAGAGAAGTTTTCCAGATGAAGCAGCAGTGGGGGAAGTGATTCAGTTAAAGAAATCGGCAGGGCCCAGAGTGGCTGTGAGGGCAGGGGTGAAGAAGTGAATGGCTAGTGGGGCCGGAAGGTATTGATGAAGGGGTGTACTGGTGAGAGATGACACTGTAGAGCTAGGCAGGGGACTGGCTTGTAAGCCCTGTATACCTTGTTAAATATTTTAGTTTTTATATCAAGACCCTGAAACAAATGCTAATTCCCATTCACATGTATTGGCATTGTGTTTCCTAAGTTGAATAGAAACAGAAATGTGTTTCTTGATTCATGTCCAGTGTGACTGCTCAGCTCAGCCGGATGACCTACAGTCCAACTTTTCTATTCTAAGCACTGGTCTCTAGGATACTGATGGAGTAGACACCCAAAGTAGCCTGCTCTAGTCATTTTAGAATCCTAGGATTGGAAAAGAGGTCCACCCTACATTAAAAGATGTCCTTCTGTCTCCTCAGCATGTGCTGAGCACAAGAGGACCATCCTATCAGATTTCCTGGGTTTGGAGCCCCTATCTCTGCCATTTAGTCCCTGTTCTGTATTTCCCCATCTTGGGTACAGAAGTCTCATGGGTACTGGAAACCAGTGAGACACCTGGAAAGGATGGAAGAATAAAAAGGGACTGAGGGGGTAAAAAAAAAAAAATCGAAAGCAGGTCTCAGAATAATTATTCTTTCAAAGCCCCCAAATCTAGTTGGCCACAAAATCTGAAGGATTCTATCATTAAATATATGTATTTTTAATGTTCTCTTGCCTCCATCCCCACTGTCATTACCTTCAATCAGACTCATTCTTTCCAGTGATTTCTATAATAGAACCTTGGCCCCAGTGTCGATTAAATTAACCTATATTCCTGATGATATGAGACCAATCTTTCTTCAATATAAACCTGGATCCTGTCAGTCTCCTATCTCATGTTCATCAGTAACTCCCTTATAAAATGTGTGGCATTTAGTATGTGTTCTTTTGTTGGTAGGTTGTTCAATGGGATGCTCAAATGGTTTACATTCTGGGGCATGGATGAGCCAGGCATTTGCAGCACACTGGTCACTCTGACCTTTTCCCTTCCTTCACATCAAACACTAGTGGATTGTGGCATGATGGTGAAGAATTGCTGTTCCAACTCACAAGGTCCACTTGACACATCGTATTTCATCTTAATGAGGGTGATTGACAGAGAACTGTGCTAGAAATCGTGCTAAGCACTTTATGTATGATAATCTAATCGGTCCTCATGATCATGCTTTGAGGTATGTGCTGTTTTTATCTTTATTTTATATGTTTAAAAACTGAGGTTCAGGGTATTATTAAGCTTTCCAGGCAGTAAGTGAAATAGTTTTTAGGTGTTGATAGGCTATTGCCAGAGCAGGCAATTTTAATCACTGTTCTGTACTTCCAGGTCCTAATTATTTCCTTCTTTTCTTATAGATGAGGTGAGTGAGCTAAAAATCATAGGGCGGTTATAAAATATGTAATTAGATCTGATGATACAAATTCAGAGAGACTATCTCAAGTTTTTTTTTTTTCTAACTTCAATATTATTGGGCTTGAATTAAGGTAGTTATCATTAGATCCTTGGCAACATTGTGTTATACTAAAATTCCACTTAAAAATGCCTGCACTAATAGGATCTCAAATTCAGCCATGACCTACCCAGGGGTCAGGGTCTCAAAGCCTCTTCATTGGTTTGCATCTTTCTGAAAGAATCTTGAGTTAATGGCCCTACCCCATCCTCCTGCCTGCCCCGCCCCCAGAACAATCTTAGAAGTCCTTTGAGATTCTGCTAAAAGCCCAACACACTATCTTCTAGGAGCATTATTATGTAGTCTTAGTAACATGAACTGAATAAAAATGGACACATTACACAGTCTTGGTTCCTCCAACAGTGATTGGAAATAGATCGAAAGAGCTGAGGCACTAACTCAACCAGCCATTCCATCATCAGCCTGTCTCAGGGTAGTAATAAACTTCTTGGTCTGCTAAATTTATGGAGTAGAAGTGCGAGCACAGCCTCCCAGTGGTACCCATGGCTTTGAA
The DNA here is from genome assembly GCF_016509475.1 of Prionailurus bengalensis. Classification (NCBI taxonomy): domain Eukaryota; kingdom Metazoa; phylum Chordata; class Mammalia; order Carnivora; family Felidae; genus Prionailurus; species Prionailurus bengalensis. The sequence goes on from NC_057352.1 coordinate 40,915,203, forward strand.
CAGGTCAATAACAGTGGTCTGGAGGTCTGCACACTGACCATTATAAGCACCAGGTGGACTTACCAATGTGCTGTCACTAGCAATTGCTTCCACACTAGCTCCTTAGCTGGAAAGATAAATCAGCCTGCCTAAGGAAGGGGTTTTACATCAGATGAATGAGAGTATTTCTTATGTAGAAGTGTAAGTTTAAGGGTTTAACTCCCAAATACTCTCTGTATTTATACTAGCTTAGCCAGCAACTCTGAACCATGAAAGAGCATGTGCAGTCATGAGTCGCCTTCTCATCTGACTCCAGGTATGACTTATACCTTTAGAAGGGCAGTGGTGCCCTGTGCTGCAATGGACAAACATCCTTATGTCATGTGAGTTATGCAGTCATTAAGCATAGGACGTCCAAGCACCACTCTTAAGTTTACAATGCTTATCATGATATAATTCACTTAATATCAAATTTGAGGGCCACTTGTATAGGTCCTTGAAGGATCATGCTGGCTCTGTCACTAGATCTTTGCAGTTGACATTTCCTCTGCCTTGGTCGCCTTGCCCTGTGCATTGCCTAGTTAATTCTTGTTCTTCTTTCAAATGGCTGTGTAGAATCAATTCCTCAGGAAAGCCTTCTCAGACTGCAACTGACTAAATGTCTACAATCCCTCTCCCCACCCCATATGAACACTCATTTTGGTGTAGTAAATAAATGTGGTGAATCTTGCATTCATATCTACCTTTCCCACTAAGCTGGAAGTTCTGTGGATGTCAGGACCCTTGTGCTTTTGTTCAGTCAAATCCTCAGTACCAAGTATGGTATTCAGCACCCACTAGAAATGCAATAGCTATTGCACACAAAAATATAATGAGGAAAATCCTCCAAACACATTATATGCTATCTTATAAAAAAATGAGAACTCTTCATCTTGAATTCTCTAACCATTCATTTATTTGGATTTCTTAGCAAATATTTCTTAACCTTCCCCTCTTTTGCTAAGACCTGGGTCTACAATCAATCAATCAATCAATAATTGAGCAAACTTCAATAAAAAAAGCTTTAATTTCTCCCATTACCTCTTTGTCTCTGAAAGTATATATATTTATTCAGTAAAAATAGAATGTCATACATCCTTACGCTCTATTTACATATCACCGTTTGGTGGCAACCTTTGTATTTGTTGCCTCTAAGAATACAGAAAATCAATCCCATGAAAAGTGATATTTTACAATTGGAAAAAAATCCAGAAACTTTTTTTTTTCTTTTGGAAGGAACTCCTGGCTTTATAATTGATGACCAGGATCCATGACTTCTAATGTGTTTTCACAAAAACAAAACAAAGCAACAAAACAAGCAAATGAGCGTGCGCACGCACACACACACACACACACACACACACACACAACATCTCTTTTGTAGACTAGGAATGATGTATTTTTAATGACTTTATTTTTTTTAATGTTAAATAGGGATTCCTTCCCTCATGGGATCAGAGCCTCTGGAAACCACTGCCAGACAGTGGTTATAATATAAGTAAAGTAAGCATGTGCCAGTGAAAAATTAGGTGTTTGGAAAGTCAGCATATGCATGTATTTCTTGTGTATGACGTGCTAGTTAGCGTATAACAGAGGGCAGTCTGGAGCGACCATTGGGTGTCAGAGGAGAAAAACTTGGACGCTCACAGCAGCATGTTGAATAAAATCCAAATGTAATAAAGTACATATGGCTTGCTTTCTAGAGAGATCTAAAAATTAATTTTTCTGCAAACTCAACCAAATTTGTATTGAATTCCTCTGTATAAGCAAGTTAAGATTGACCATAGGTAGCTTTTACTCACATGCTTTGTATTGGCCACTTGCTTGTTTAGGGGAAATAGAGAAACAGCATAGCATATCTCTAATAAGAGTTTACTGAATTTGCACATCCTTCAACAAGAGCAAGATCCACCACTAGCAGTATAGTAATGTGATTTTACGTTGCAGCCTGGAACATTCACTCATGGACAAAAATAGCTACACAAGAGCCTAAATATGGAGCAAATATACATAGTGCAACGACAAACCACATCTGTTCCAAATTGAGTAGGACACAGAGAATGGCACACATTCCACATTTGTTCAACAAGGGGAGCATAACGCTATGGTTTGCATGTCCTTTGATCAGAGATTATCAAAGTGTGGTCCCTGGATTAACAGTATCAGCATAATATGAGAACTTTTTAGAAATGCAAATTATCAGGCCCCACTCTAGATCTGTTGAATCAGGAACTTGAGGAGTGGGGTCCAGCAACTTCTGTGTGTGTGTGTATGTGCGTGGGTGTGGGTGTGTTTTAATATGAATTCTTACTGTTTTTTTCCAGTTTTATTGAGAAATAATTGGCATACATTATTGTATATGTTTAAGGTGTGCAGCATGATGCATCAGTCTGTATTTTAACAGGCCTTCCTAATGATTCTGATACGTGCTCAAGTTTAGGAACTCTACCCTGCTTTCAGGTCCCCTGAGCTCAGTCCTGGAACATTCCATGGCAAACTAACTCTTCCTCTCAATTCTTTCAAAACATACTTCCCCAGGTAGTCCAGCTTTAAATGAAATCTAGCTATTCCTTGAGCTGGACCCTGGAGTTTCTAGATGATTCTCTCCAATGGGATCTAGCCACTCCTTCTCATCCTATGTTACTTTACAGAATTATCTGTGGTTTTTCAAATACCACTTCATGGTCCTGCCTCTACACATGCTGCTTTCTCTGGCCACACTGCCTTTTCTTACCTGTCCTTCAAATGCCAGCCCGGGTCAGCCACCCTCTCCTCCAGTGAGCTGTCCGAGTAATCTGTGTTCTGAAATTAGAGACACTGTTCCATGCTTCCATGTGACCTAACTTTCCTCATCAGTCTGGTTGTGTTTCTGTCTCCACTGTAAAAACATTGGCCTAAGTAGAATAGGCAGTGTCCTTTTTTTTTTTTCTCCTTCAGCTTTGAAATTATCAGAGTTATAAAAAAAAAAAGAAGGAAATTACCAGTGTGTTGCCTATAGTAGGCATGCAAATGTTCATTAGATTAATGAATCCATAGTCACATTTAATCTGCCCCATGACCCTGTGTGATAGAAGTAATACATTATTACATGTTATTCTAATTATAAAACAATACAAGCTCACCACAGAAAATATGGAAAATACTAAATAATATGCAATATAAAATGAAACCAATTTATACTTTTACAATGCAAAGGTAATCCCTCTGTATGATAAGAGTATAACATGGTAAGAGTTAATATTTTGGTGCATTTCTTTCTAACCATTCCGTTTGCATTGAAAAAAAGTGCCAATATTGCAGTTACATACTATATACTTTCCAGGCTTGTCTTCTATTACTTTCTCTTCTGCAGCCCAGGGTCCAACAGTAACCTTCCTTAGTCTCCCATCATTTTGAAAATGCTCTTCTCTTCATACAAGATGATCACCCTTCCCCCTCCTGCAGCTTACTCTTCTGTTTTCTCCCAGGCAATAAGTCCACTTTTGTTCTCTTTGTGACTCTTTCTCCAAGACACTCAAAGTGACTTATTTATGATTCTCTGTGCTGTTCCACCATCCAGCGCAAGTATGTATCTCTTCTAACCCTTAGATACCTTTTATGTTAAGTATGTGCTCATTGGATACTTAACCGATCAACACTGAGCATCTCACTTTTGCCTCTCCTAATCTGTTCCTTCTGTTTCCTTCTTGCCCCTTGCTACCCTGTTCTTCACTTGTGATTTGACATATTGGTCCTATACCTGATACAATGAGTAGATGTGTAATTTACAATGTGTAAGTTACCTTAATTGCCCAAGGACACACTGGTACGCCTCTTTCATGTTTTTAAAGGAGGAAAAAAAAAATCAGTGTTTTTCAATTAAATTAAATACACATGAATACATTTTACACCCACCACCAGGATGTCTTTTTTTTTAAATATGAAATTTATTGTCAAATTGGTTTCCATAGAATACCTAGTGCTCATCCCAAAAGGTGCCCTCCTCAATACCCATCACCCACCCCCTATCAACCCTCAGTTTGTTCTCCGTTTTTAGGAGTCTCTTATGCTTTGGCTCCCTCCCTCTCTAACCTCTTTTTTTTTCTTCCCCTCCCCTATGGACTTCTGTTAAATTTCTCAGGATCCACATAAGAGTGAAAACATATGGTATCTGTCTTTCTCTGTATGACTTACTTCACTTAGCATAACATGCTCCACTTCCATCCGCGTTGCTACAAAAGGCCATATTTCATTCTTTCTCATTGCCACGTAGTATTCCATTGTGTATATAAACCACAATTTCTTTATCCATTCATCAGTTGATGGACATTTGGGCTCTTTCCATACTTTGGCTATTGTTGAAAGTGTTGCTATAAACATTGGAGTACAAGTGCCCATATTCATCAGCACTCCTGTATCCCTTGGGTAAATTCCTAGCAGTGCTACTGCTGGGTCATAAGGTAGTTCTGTTTTTAATTTTTTGAGGAACCTCCACACTGTTTTCCAGAGGGGCTGCACCAGTTTGCATTCTCACCAGCAGTGCAAGAGGGTTCCCGTTTCTCCACAACCTCACCAGCATCTATAGTCTCCTGATTTGTTCATCTTAGCCACTCTGATTGGTGTGAGGTGGTATCTGAGTGTGGTTTTCTTAATAGCAATGAGTTAATGCTGCCATCAGCCATGAGCTGCAGTTGAAAATTCCCTGAAAATTGGCTTTGTTTCAGGCATAGCTCTTGCAGACACCAACTCATCTCCTGTCTACACATGATCTACATAGAGGCCAGCATCCATGGCATCAGTGGCCAACTGTGTTCGTTTTGTTAAGGCTAACAAAGAGGCAGAGGGGAAGAGAGCTCTTGTCGGATAAAAGTTTTGTTCAGATTGTACTCCTCACCCTCCTCCCCTTCCGCCTGAGTTCACATTGCTGAACTATAATTGTACTATCTTCTCCTTGAGGAAGACAGGAAAATAAAAGCACTCACTTGTGCAGATAAAGAGCATGTTCTCCCTGAAGTCATTCCAGCAATGCACAATAGAGCTTGCTATAAACATGAGAGCAATGTGATCTCTCTGTACAGAACATTGTCCAGCCTCTGCCTTTTGTGATTTGGGGCTGTTTTCTTGTTTGTTTATTTGAACAAACAACACAGTAATACAGAAAAGCAAGAGATACATGGGTTTTTCTCACCCAATGATAATCAATAGATAATTATAAATGAATTTTTCTCAAAGCAACTGGAGAGAGAAGATTATGCAGTTGCAGGAGGAAAGAGAAGGTGAACTCTGACAGACTCTGTTAGAATCAGAGTGTTAGAACGTTGCATTTCCTCTTATGACAGGATATTATTTTAACCCATTCCAGAAAATCAACTCCTTGAATGATCTGTACTGTCAGTCCAGTTTGTCTGTTAAATCAGGGAGTGATGTTCATGGAGTACCTACTATATGCACAAGTGAGAATGTCCCAGGAGTGTTCTATGGATGTGGTCACTAAAGTAGTTGTCCACAAACATGGGTCCAAGAGGGTTTTCTGAGACTATGCTTCAAAGGCTACTGAACTTGAACCAGTAACATTCCCCTCAATACCCCCAACATACAATATAAAATAAATTGAGTGACAAAAAGGCCAACTCAAGATTGCCGTGGTTAGTTTTAACTAGTACCAAGGAACTGGGAGTGATTATACCAGTATTTCGCAAATTTTGGATTGCCAAGCCCCACTGCTGCATATTTCTGGATCTAAAATTTTTTCAGTGATACAGATGCTGCTGATTCAGAACCCCAGTTCAAGAAACACTGGTCTGTATCATTTTTCACAAAATATTTTTTGTGACATATGAACAGTCACAATGTACGTTAACTTGCTCATAGACTCTTTTTTCTGTCTTTTTTTTTTTGTTGTTCTTGTTATTTATTAGAATGCTATGAAGGACAATAAAACTTGAGTAAGATATTTCTCTAGTTAGCTCTCCTATTCCTAGAAATAACTTCTCAGGAGTATTACATGGCTGAATTATAGTTAGCAAAGCAGAATGAACGGTATTGCTGTCATTTGCTTACAGGGTCATTTATTTGTTTATTTAACATGTAATGTTGTAGTTGTCATAGTTAGATCCTATGCTAGGGATTAGGGATAAAAGGATGAGAAAAGCATGAAAATTTCTTTTCAAGAATCAAAATTGGGTGGGGAAGACAAGGAAATGTAAAACTACCAGATATGATTGTACAGTGATAGGAAATAAAAAGAAGGAACTCCACCTTCAACCAGATTGGAGGGGAGTGTCAGAAGATGGTTCAAGAATCGTTGATCTCTATGCTATGTTGGTGAATATGGAACCCCATGCATCTAATGGAACCAGTACTTGGCTCCCAGAATGATGATATGACTTGAAATGGAGCAGCTTCTTAGCAAGGACCCTGTTGCAATGCTAATGTAGAGGTAAGAAGACCTGCCTTAGGGATCAGCCCTCTGAGTTTGAATCCTGGCCTCGTCACTTGATACCTGTATGACCTTAGACCACTCAATTTCCCTGACCTCCATTTTCTCATTTGTAATATATAGATAATAATAATGCTTAGATTGTGTTGAGGATCCAACTTAAGATCATGCATTTAAATATGCCTAGAATACCAACTATCCTGTACATTAACAATATTCTCCAGATAGATGTGAAAATAGTAATGACTATCAAATAAATAAAATACAACAAACTATAGCTCTATACAAAAGGACTGGAAAGGTAAGATTTGTTCATTGGTAATGGCTGCAAAATGAATTTTCACAGTGGCTTCTTCATGGTACTTCTAGAACATCTATACCTTTCTTTTCTTTGTAAACAAGGTTCTGTGTAGCCCTGTGAGTATTTGTTGAACTTTCTGTCTGAAAGGAGAACACAGAAAATTTTACCCAACCCTTCGTAGAAGTAACGCAGGGCCCTAAAAGTATGAATTGCCTGTCCGGCCATTTTAGTAGGCCATATGTTCTTGAAAATCCGAGCCATGTTTAATCACACCTGTAATCCCAGTTCTTAACAGAAGACTCAAACACAGAAGATGGTAATACATGACACTCAATGAATAAACAATCCAAATTTTTGAAGTCTTTTTTTAGTTCTGTTAGTTTTTATCAGTTACATTGTCAAAATACAAACCAGCCCGAACCATATTTCTGAGACAACCTTAAAACATTCAATATCTAAAGAGAACATGTATTAAAATACTTTGTTTATTATGTCCACTTTTAATGCTTTAATACAGTTAGAATAATTCCTATTTAAAAAAAGACTTGTGTCCATGATTGTATTTAAATCACCGGATTATCATTAAGTCCCATGACAAGGTGAAATATTCCTCCTATTTTCTGCACTCCTTTTTCCAGAGCATTAAAGAATTGCTTGCTGAACCTTCAATTAACATTGAATGAATATGTGCAGTTGGTTTTGCTTTCTTCAGTATTACCCTTTCCCTTGCCATTCCTTACATGGAACCTATAGTATTCTTGAGCTCAGTTCTTAGCATTGGGAGTGGGATCACCATGAGAAAGGAGATGCATGCCTATCACTGTCAAAGTATAATTACAGCCTCAAGCTCTTTCCTAATTGTATGCTTTCTCTTTAATATTCCCTTCGTATTTTCAGCTTTAAGAGCTCTTTCCTCTGATCTTTGTCAATGTGAGATGGTCTTTAAACTAGCACTATCCCTAAATTAAACAGTAATGATCTCATTTTGAGGTAAGTTTGGGCATTTTTCTCAACATATTTTCAGCAATAAGTTGGTACCATTAGGGTCACGATGTTTCTTTGGCATTAGAAAACACATTTTTCTGTACTGTGCATGTTGGACTGTTTTTGATTTTGCAAAGATCTTTTCTGGTGTTGGATAGTTTTTGTCAGATTTCAATTTGCTGTTACTGAGCTGATAAGAAAAGTTTAAGATATGGACAAGAACGTACCAGATTCTATGCCTTTATTCTCCCAGTGTATAACTTCCCAGTTGGTATATTCTTGGATAAGACAATCTCTCTCATTAATTAACTGAAGTCAGTTCTAATTCAGTAATAAGGATGAGTGTCTCAATAGTTCACCCAACAAAAATGTAATTTTCAGCCCATGAAAACTACCCAATATCAAAAACCTGGGGCTCTAGGATTCTGTGAAAATATTTCACATACTTTGGAGCTTATCATTATGTTCTATATGGTGAATTTTTATTAGTAGGTAGACAGAGTGAAAGGATGAAATAGGTCAAAAAAGGAAAGTTCCATGAGTGACAGTAAAAGGATTTTAAATTAGGATTTGATAATTTTATTAATTTTGTAAATGGGAAAGTAAGTGCTTATGTCTTAATGTATTCAATCAAAATTATCTAATGATGTCCCTTGCTGCTGCACAGCGAGTGATGGAGTCTCCTTTTTGTGGGTAAGCATAAGAGTCATTAATTTTAATGAGAGTAATGTGTATATATGTGTGTCTTTTAATGTGGAGGTCGTGGAATGAGCTCCTTAAAATTTGCACTGGCCTGAGCTGAACAATAAAAGCATTATCTTCCAGGTCAACAATGTACATTAATAAGGTCTCTGTGTACCAGGATGCTATAGACAGTGATTACCAAGGAGTTATTAAGTCACTTATTAAATCTCTAATTTACCAAGGGATGGTGTTGGCACTAAGCAGCAGGCCAACTGTCACCACCTCTGATATTTCAAAGATGACCATTGTTCCCATAAGGAAAGTCATACCTTAGTTTATACAGTAGGCAGAAAGGAAAAATTATTTCGTAAAGGTGAAAAATATAGCATAAATCTTATTGTCCTCACATGAGGAGATAGCATACTATATGGCCATTTTCCTTTTGGGCTTCTCCCTACACCGGCTCAGTCTTTTCCATGCAGACTCTAGCTGTTTTCAATCCAAATATGTGGGCTGAGGCCCAGGACCAAGCATTCACTTCAGACCCACTTTAGAGGGTTCGGATGTAAATTTCCAAGTCTCCATACTATGAGCAATACTTCCACCTGTGCCAGAATTATTTTTTAAATGCAGTGTTTCAAGATAAAAATTGGCAAAAATCCTTGTCTTAGAAGTTATAAATTGGAAGATAAGGTTAGTTTGGTATATATGTGTGTGTGCATGTGTATGTGTGTGTGTATCTTAAAAAAAGAGATTTCATAGTAAACAATAGCTTGAAAGCTGCTATTAAGATATTATCCCAATATGGCTCAACCAGGTTAATGATAATTCTCTTCAAATGGAATACACCCTATCTATTCATAGCCCAATTCACGTCTGCTCAGTGACACTAATCTGTCTCTCTAGCTTTGGCCTGTTGGGAAACCTCAGATATTTGATATTTTTGGACCCCTCTACACAGTCTCTCCCTGTCCCTTGAAAGACTTCCTTCAGTGCTATCACAGAAACTTGGTCTTCAGCCAAAACATGTTTTTTTCCCCAAAAAACATATTTTGCTATTGTAGTTTAAATTTTAACTGTGTGCTTTTGTACAGGTTTTGCATTGAATGACCAATCTCTATAATCCTATCTAGGGTAAATTTTATTTCCTTTAAAACTCAGCTCAGAGATAATGCAGTTTAGAGTACTATGCATTGTTTCTTCTTCTGTAACTTCCTATTACCATTGCTTACTAGTATTTAAGTTTATTTCTTAAAGAAGTATATCGTTTACTGACTTTAAAATGCTGAAGTTTGGGGTGCCGGGGTGGCTCAGTCGGTTGAGCGGTTGAGCGTCTGACTTAGGTCAGGTCATGATCTCACGTGACCGTGAGTTCAAGCCCCGCGTTGGGCTCTGTGCTGACAGCTCAGAGCCTGGAGCCTGCTTTGGATTCTGTGTCTCCCTCTCTCTCTGACCCTCCCCCGTTCATGCTCTGTCTCTCTCTGTCTCAACAAGAAATAAACATTAAAAAATTTTTTTTTAAATAAATAAATAAAATGCTGAAGTTTGAGGGGAACCTGGGTGGCTCAGTTAGTAAAGCGTCCGACCTTTGGTTTCAGCCCAGGTCATGATCTCCCAGTTCATGGGTTCGAGCCCCACACTGGGCTCCACAGCTGGCAGTGCAGAGCATGCTTGGGATTCTCTCTCTCTCCCTCTCTCTCTGCCTCTCTCCTGTCCATGCTGTCTCTGTCTCTTTCAAAATAAATCAATAAAACTTAAAAAAAAAAATAAATGGGGGGGGGCACCTGGGTGGCTCAGTCGGTTGAGCTTCCGACTTCGGCTCAGGTCATGATCTCACGGTCCGTGAGTTCGAGCCCCGCGTCGGGCTCTGTGCTGACAGCTCAGAGCCTGGAGCCCGTTTCAGATTCTGTGTCTCCCTCTCTCTCTGCCCCTTCCCTGTTCATGCTCTGTCTCTCTCTGTCTCAAAAATAAATAAAAAACGTTTAAAAAAATTAAAAAATAAATAAATAAATAGGGACACCTGGGTGGCTCAGTCGGTTAAGCATCTGACTCTTGGTTTTGGCTCAGGTCTTGATCTCATGATTCCGTGAGTTTGAGCCTCATATCGGGCTCTGTGCTGACAGCATGGAGCCTGCTTGGGATTCTCTCTCTCTCCCTTTCTGTCTGCCCTGCCCCACTCACAGTCTCTGTCTCTCTCCAAATAAATAGATAAACTTTAAAAACATTTTTTAAATAAAATAAAATAAAATAAAATAAAATAAAATAAAATAAAATAAAATAAAATAAAATACTGAAGTTTGAATGTTACAGAGCTGGGACCTAAATTAAATGCCTGTGTATTCCTCAGGAGTAACTTCCAACTGAGCGTGTGGTAATTGCACATAAAGATTGAATATGGATGGATGGATGACTGTACAAAATGAACATACTTGTTGGTAGCTTTCCCTCCTATGAGCTATTTTCTTTTTATTATTATTGAATATTGTCTTTAAGGGATGCAGATATCAAAGTTTTAGTCAGTGATTAGAAAATAAAGATTAAGGTAAGCGACAACTAGCATGCTAGTTATTCATAGTCATCCAGACACTTACTCGTGAAAACAAATTATAGCCAACTATATGTAGAAACTGTGGCATTTGTGTATTATCTACCATGTGAGGGACAAAGTATAGAAATCCAGTCTAGGAATTAGACCAGCACAAAGTAGGTGTCTAATAAATGTTTGTTGAATGATTGAATGACTGGGTGCATGAATGAATGAATTTAAAGATGATTATAATTCCAGATCTGAAGGAGCCTGCATGCTAATGAGGACACAATTAGAGCCACCAAGGCCAATTGTGCTAATTAGAAAAAGGTATACCTTTTTGGTTAGATAAATTATCAAATTCAGCCTCTCCAGGCAACTAAATTGTAAAACATGCTTCTTCTTATTAAACTAATTAGATCCAGTCCCATGCCAAAGAGCATTGGCTAATAACCAGGGCTGCGTTTGAACATCCACCCACTTGCCGTAGGATCCCGTACAGGGCACAACCTCAACAGCTGTATGTGGGAGCCCTGTAAGTTCATGAAAACAACCAATGGTGATGTTGTGTGATGAGCACAGGCAGTAAGTAGAGTGTGTCCCAGAGGGAAAGGGGAACTCACATGTAGAACTTTCCATAAAAGCCAAGGAGTCAGTACAGGTGCAGAGGCAGAGCTGACATCTGAAAGTCAGTGCAGAGGATGGGAAGAGACTAGGCAATCCCAGGACACAGGGGAGGGCATTTTAGGCACAGAGGCTCAGCGTGCACTCACACACAGAGGTTGTTCAGTGCACTCCTGCACAATGAGTGCAAATGGATGTTACAGGAAGTAAAAGAAGGCACATGACCAAGTTAGGTACAATCCAATAACAATAGGAACCTATAATTAACTCCTACTGAGCATCTGTAGATGCCAGGAACTTTTGTAGGCTCTTTATATACATCAGCTAATTCACCCCTCTCAACAAGCCCACAAGAGGTATGATGGAAAGTAACTAGGCCCTTCCTATGCATCATAATTTGTAGAAGCCTGTGAGTCAAGTTCTATTTTGTCTTTATTTTGCAAAGGGATGAACTTAGCACATTTGGTTTCTATCCATTTCCAATCAGTTGCTTAAAGTGGTTAAATGACTTTACTAATATTACACATTTAATAAATGGTAGAATTTGAATATTTCTGGCCAGATCTCTCTTAGGAAATAAAGCTAGGCAGTGTACTCAAAAGCTAAAGCGCCAAGAGGCCTGTAAATTGGCTCCATTGAATGAAGACCCTTCCTTGGAAGCTCCTCTGATAACCTAGGTGAAGAATTCTCTGGTAGTTGCTGGTGTACAAGGTTTCCTGAGGAACACAAGCACTGATCACCATAATCAGCAGAGGAGATATTTTATACAGGCCCCCAATGGATCTATGGTAAAGGTTAAAAATCTGCTTTGTTGTTGTTGTTTAACTCCACTGTTAATTCTGAAAAACAGCTGCATTTGAAGCCATAACTTTACTTTTTGTAATGTTTATTTGTTTTCAAGAGAGAGAGAGAGAGAGACAGAGTGCAAGCAAGGGAGGAGCAGAGAGAGAGGGAGACACAGAATCTGAAGCAGGCTCCAGGCTCTGAGCTGTTGGCACAGAGCCGGACGCGGGGCTTGAACCCACAAACCATGAGATCGTGACCTGAGCCAAAGTCAGACACCCAATTGACTGAGCCACCCAGGCACCCCTGAAGCCACAACTTTAAAAGTTAAAGTCACAACTTTAAATTCAGTACTACTAAAATGCCCTCTATTTGTATTTAAATGAACAAGCCAATTAAATTTACTTCAAGGTGAAGTAACTCTTGGCATTTTGCCAGAGAGCACATAAGTTTGGTGAAGGGAAAGCATATACACAGGGTAAATAATAAATAAAAGTTCAGTAGTTCATGTTTAGAACACCAGTACCTGGATATAACTTGGAGTTATTTGGGAACTATAATAAAGATTGATAAATAAATACAGAGGTAAATAGAGATATTGGAGGATGTCCGTAGAGGATCAGCAGAGGTTACACTCTTTTGAGTACTTCCAGAGAGCATAAATATGAATAACATATTTTGATCTTACCAACAACACTTTAAGATGTGAAAAGAAGGGATTGTTAGTTTCATTTTAGGGATGAGAAAAGCCTTCAGAGTTTATATGACAGTCTCTAAGACATAGGAAAACTAAGGACAGTTCTCAGAAATTCAAATGTGAAATACCTACACTCTTTACCCCTTTACAATACCTCCTTTGCATAAGAAGGAGAAATGGAAGTTGAAAGAGAAGAAGTTCCCAGAAAGAGCAGAAGAGAGGGAGGAGGAGCAGGAAGAAGAGGAAGAAGAATCCTTCTATCTTCTTGCTTTCCCCCAATGTCGGGAAAATCACCAATTACAGAAGAAACATTAGTGAATGTGCCAAAATTCAAAAGATGAGCCAACTTTGGTCCTTAGTACAGCTGAGAGCCTGAATGAATAATGTAACACTAAATGTCCAGAATATCTTGTTCAAACTGTTGGTTTGCAGGTGATTGTATCGATATGCTTATCTTGAATTTATTGAGGCTTTAAAATAGTTATTTGTTCACTCAACAAAAGATATTGTAACATGTTGTGGCTCTAGCTACAATATAAAATGATAAAGATGGACAATTAAGTCCCCTGATCTTAAAAAGCAAAGAGGCTGGTCAATGACACCATACAGATGTGAGTAAATTAGCTCTCACAGCCCAGTGAGAAAAGAACTGGTACAGAAAGACAGGTGCACATAGTCTTGCTTCATAAGAACAGGGGATATCCTGAGTGGAATCTCAAAAATTAGGTCAGACCAAATTAACTCGCATGGGGAAGGAAAGCTTATGTAACAAAGAAGTAAATGCAAGTATGAGAGAGGTGGGTGCATTTGAGCAACAGGAAAAGCAATAACCAACTGTTGCCTTCCTAAGAGTCATACAAAGTTACATAATTTCTTAAACTCATTCAATAAATTTTCGATATTTACCACACACCTGCAATATGTACAGCACTAGTCTGTGTAGGTCTCAGAAAAGCAAAGGCAAAATTCAAACACACCAGAAATAGCACCTGTGATAAATGAATGGGCGAGCCTGTTCCCACATATCAGACAAAGGAATTGCAATGTAGGACCTAAAATCAATGCAGCTCTTGGAGAGGGCACCAGATGCATTAACAGCAGCTTTCATCTCTCAACAGCTAGAGGTGTAATGGACTATGTCAGGAAGAAACACCTGGGGATCCTTGGAAAAGAAAATGTTGAATGAAGCAGAGTCAGCAGATTTGCAGCAAAGGGAGAAACCTGTACTATGGAATGGGCTTTATGGACCTAGATTTTGACTCTAAACATTTCTGGTCTGAAACAGTTTAGGGATGTGCTCCTGGGATGAAAGTGAAGTTCTTCCACTCCATTGTTAACGCACTGCTTGTAGTAAGGATAGTCACTGAGGAAAGTACTAGCACAGAGGGGAGGAGATAGATGCATAGGAAAAGAAAGACATGTGCTTCATTCGTTCTGCCATTTCTGTCTTTCTGTCACATCCCCAAATCTTGACACTCCCTTTATGGTCTAAAGGGATCAGAGGATTTCACTCAAGAGCTCAGTACACATCTAATGATCTGAGCAGTGGTTTAATGTGTAGTGAGGGAGGTTGTATGGTTTCTCTAAAATTGTGTACTTGGGAGACAGATGGATGAACCCAGGTTCAATTCTTGGGTGAGCCCCTTACTATACTCAGCTTTCCTCTCTATAAAATGAGAGTGACAGTTTTGCCTGATGTAATGATGTAATGATGACCTGAGAGATTCTGGTGAAGTTTATGGCAGTGTGCCTGACACATAATAAATGCTTCGTGACTATTAAATCTTCTGCTACTGTTCCAAGTTTTTCTTCCCTTTTCTTTCCCTCCTCTTCTTCTTTCCCTTCACCACCATCTCCAAAACCCATTGGAAATAGATCATCATGAAAGTTGCTGTTATGGAAAAGGAGAAAGGAATAAAGCACACAGGATTTAGTGAGAATCCAAGTATTGGGAGGGCTAGGTGGGGTGTAGAGAGAAAAGGAGAGGAGAGACGTTGCTTTAAGTCCTGTTCTCTATAATCATTCCATGTAACAAAACTCACTTTTTCTTCCTTCCACAAATACTTATTGAGACATATCTGTGTTCGGAATCTGTGATAAAGCCTTGCTTTATGATAATGAATTTGTCAATTTGTTCTTGTGGACTGAGAAGACAGCTAAGGAAATAGGCTGTTCAGTACCTTAGAAGGAATCTATGATTTACAGTGTGATATGTATGATGAGAACACATAAGGAAGGCACATGAGCAATTCCTGGGCTTTCAGGAAAGGAAGTGGCAACCCATATGGCATCAGAGAACTAGTGGCTTTAGTCTAAATAAAGCCATGAGCAGGTGTCAGGGAATGGCTCAGGTTTGGGGTGATATTGCACAGTTCAGTAGACCAGAGAATGTGAGTTACTTTCACAGGATGGAAGAAGTTTGATATGACTAGAGACTTGAATGGAACATGAAAACATGAGAAGTTGTGAATGAATGGAGAATAAGGTAGTAGACATCATGGGAGAGCCTTCTAGAACAGCTTGATAAACTTGGGGTTTACAGTGATAGCTGTAGAGTAGACATAGAAGCTCTTAATCTGAGAAATGACAAGATCAGATCACTTCATGCATCAGATAGATCACTCTTTGGTATTCTCTGTGGAAGGAACAACTATGCAGGAAAGGTTTTGGAGATGATGATGATGATGATGATGATGATGATGATGATGATGATGATGATGGTGGTGATGGTGGTGGTGGTGGTGGTGGTGGTGGTGGTGGTGGGTTCAGTTATTTATGGTGGCCCACACCTGACGGGAGGTGGTAGTTGAGATAAAGTGAGGTCTGTGGATTCAAGAGAAATTCAGGGGCCAAAATTACTAGCCTTCAAAAATGTATTGAATATAGAAGTCAAAACAAGAATGACAAATGACACAAAATGGATGCATCTGCTTCTAAGACAAATTTAGGGAGCAAAGAATCAAGGTATCACCTTTCACTGGGGAGCTACGAGTAAGAACAATTGTTAAAATTAGAGTATTAAGAAAGGAAATCCATTTTGAGCATATGTGATCTAATGATGGAAGAGACCTTTATAAAATAATAATAATTGTCCCAGAATATCTAGACGATCATGAATAGAAATTTTGAGACTCAGACATAGAGTTTGGGATTCTTCCCCTTTCTCATTTCTTATTCTGTGTTTCTGCCAGAAGTCTGGTGTATATCAAACTTTTTTTTTTCCTGGAATATATAAAACTTACATAAAATTTTTAACCAAACTTGTGATTTTTTAAACAAAATTGGCAATGGTGTCAATGTTTCCCATAGTCCTTGAAAATATCTAGAAATTTCCCCAAATTAGAGCTCTAGATAATCAATCTTGCACACTCTTAATTTAATTCAGTGGAACCCTGAATGAATACCAATTCCTAAAATAATTTTCAATGCTAGGAGCTTTGACCTTCTTTTGAAACTACAAATAGAGTTTCTCTCTGATTTATTTGCAAACACTCTCAAAATTTCTCTGAAAAGTCGAATTTTTGGTATTTGGAAATGCTTTGTCCAGTTCTTTTACTACATTTATTTAAGCATAGCCGGATAATACTTCGTTTGATTTCAGGCACAAATAATTCTGATCTTGCACTCTCCATGGCCCATAAAACTTCTGAACACAGAATAAAGGAAATGGTCATTCATCAAGCTACCTAGGGAAAGGGGGAGAAATTGCCAAATGACTTCTCCAGTCTGCACTAACGCTGACTGTCCAAACTATGAATTTTTAACTATGTTGCTATTCTTACATTGAGAGGTCATTTTTATATAATGACCTTTAACTCTTTGAAGAATAAATCTTAACTCAGGGACTTTGTAGAGGATAGAAGCAAGAAAAAATAATGCCTATATAATTTGCTAAATTAAGCACCTGCTCTTCTCTAACAGATGTGCTGTTCTCCTTTAAATAAGGCCCTAGAGTTCAGCCGTGGATATTCCCAAGTATATTCAACAAATAATTTATTATGGCCCTACTGTGGCAACATAGCAGAGTAATACAAGGCTAAATGATAGGCTCTTTCTAGGTTGTTGTTTGTTTGTTTGTTTCTTGTTTGTTTATGTGTTTTAACACCAAAAGTAATACAATGAGCTGCTATGGCAGTGCTTTTTGAGAGTTAATAATTGAAATACTATAGTGAAGGAGTAATGTCAGCAAAAGACACTATGTGTAAAAATGCCTAGAAAAATGCGTATAATCTAATATTAAGAATGTGATATTAATATTATAGATGATAACCATAATGATAGTTATTATAAATAACAACTTATACTGGGGATTTAATTGTTTATGATTATTTTATGTGTCAACCTGACTGGGCCCCAGATGTACAGATATTTGGTCAAACATTACTCTGGGATTGTCTGTGGTGTGTTTTTGGAGGAAATTAACGTTTGAGTCAATAAACTGAGTAAAGCAGATTGCCACCCTGAATATGGGTGAGCCTCATCAAATCACTTGATCAAAAGGACTGACTATCCTAAATGAGTAAGAGGGAAATCCTCCTTCCTTTGAGATGAGACAGTTTTTCTTCTCCCTGCCTTTGGACTTGAACTGAAACATTGGCTCTTTCTGGGCCTCGAGTCTGCTGGTCCTCAGACTGAAATGTACACCATTGACCCTCCTGCTTTTCAACCCTTTTCACAATATCAGCTCACCTGAGTCTCCAGCTTATCAAATGTAGGTCTTGGGACATCTTAAATATATTTGTGTATTATAAGTATCTTTGTATGTAAATATCTGTATATGCATGTATACCTAGTGATTCTGTTTATCTGGAGAGCTCTAACACATTATTATAAGCACTTGGCTAAACATTAATTTCTTTAATTCTTGAAATTAACAGTAACGTATGTTGTATTTTCCAAATGCATAGATGAGAAATCTAATTTAGAATAAAAGTAATTTATCTTGAGACCCATCTGAACATCAGTAATCATATACTGTTTATTGACAAGAAGTAGATTAAATACACACATACACATGCACACACACACACACACACACACACACCCCAAATTACTAGGGCTGGTGAATGTCCCAAATTGGTTTCTAACAGGGAAGTACATTTAACGAACACTCAGTAATTACTAGCCTGTATAATGAAGAATAATTATGGAACACGAGTTGCAGTATTCCCCAATATCTACTCAAGCCCTTAGAAAAAAATGGTTAAAATTGGTTAATACTCCTTAACATAAGATGGACAGATAGATGATATAGATAAATCAAGCTGTTTCCCTCTCCTTATAAAAGAGCCCACATAAGTTTTGTGACTATAGTCATCTTATTACTATAGTAATAAGTATAGTGATAGTTTCCAGAAGAACCTATTTCTGTGTACATTCATTTTATTCAATCAATAAACAGCCATTGGGCCTCTTTGATATTGTAAGCACGTTTCTAGGCACTGGGACACAGTAGGTGCTTTGTAAGGTAAATGTTTACCAACTAGTTCCCCTGGGGGGAATGAATGAATATATATATATATATATATATATACACACACACACACACACACACACACACACATACACACACACACACATATATATACATATATATACATATACATACACCTATACATATGTATATATACATATATATGTATATGCAGCAGTATATATATATATTTATATATATATATTTTTATATATATATGTGTATATGCAGCAATATATATATATATGCAGCTTTCTTACATTTCTGGAAGCTGGGAAGTCCAAGGTCAATGTGTTTGCAGATTTGGTGTCTAGTCAGGATACTGTTCCTGGTTCCAGATGGATATCTTTTTGTATCCACACATGGTGAAGAGAAGCCAGTGAAAACAAACTCTCATTTCTTTTTTTTAATGTTTATTTATTTTTGAGAGAGAGAGAGAGAACGAGCAGGCGAGGTGCAGACAGAGAGGGAGACACAGAATCTAAAGCAGACTCCAGGCTCTGAATTGTCATAAACAGCCCACTGTGAGTCTCAAACCCACAAACTGTGAGATCATGACCTGAGACAAAGTCAGATGTTCAACTGACTGAGCCACCCAGGCACCCCTGTTGTCTTTTCTTATAAGGGCACTAATCCCATGGATAAGTGCTCCACCATCTGACCTAATTTTCTCCAAAAAGCCCTACCTAACACCATCACATTTCAACATACGAATTTTGAAAGGTCACAAACTCTTAGCCTGTGACACCAAAATGAGGAAAGGGATTGAGCTCTAGTGCCAGAATTCAAAAGAGGAACTCCAGTTTCCGGATCTAATGTTATTTCTAAGATATTAAGTTTACCTTCCAAAAGTGCTTTCATTTTTCCATTTATGTCCCTCTGTCTTAAAATTAGACTCTTACTTCCATAGCAAAATTAAGTTAGTTTGTACCTGAAAAAACTTTTCAACTAAACTGGAGTAACTTGGTTTCGTGAAATGGCCACAGATAACTTATTTTCTCACTTTTGATTGGGAGAATCTCTGACCATCTCTGAAAATTCATTTCCTACTGCCACTCACCCTGGAACTCGTTATCCAGAGTTGCTTGCATGAGAATCTGCTAAATGGCAAGTCAGTACATGCCTTGTGAAGAGGCAGGTATCATAGCTCAAACTGGATTATATATTTTAAACTTCTCTGCATTTTCCTTGATGACATTGTCAATCTTGCAGCTCCCCCTCTGTTCCCGAGCTTCAGCTGTTCTGGTGGATAACAGTTTAATACTGAGTTTGGATGCAGGACCCTCAAAGTGAAATTCTTATTCTATATAGCCTATATTTTACACCATCCCATCCCAAATACATTATCCAAATGGGGTGAAGATCTACCCATGTGATAAGAAAACAAAAACAGAAATAAGTTTGTTGATAGCTTTTCCCCCCACTCTTTTTTAATAAACTGAGTGGATAAAATGCCAGATTAAATTTCTAACTCCAATCCTGCCATTCTCCAACCTTGAGATCCTACTTCCTTTCTTGTATTTATGCTTCAATAATTTTTACATATACTGTAGGTAAATACTTGCCATAAGTAATATGTTGAGGAATTTGAACAGTGCAAATTAGATAGCAGATGTAAAACTAATGTAAAACTGATAGATTGTGAACTAAGGTTTCAACCAGAAGGGCACGTGGTAAAATTATTCCATAGCCAGACTGTTCCTCTCTCCTAGTCACCTAGAACTGTGTAGAGCTAATAACAGCAGAGGTAAAAGTAGTGTTTTTGCTGTAGAACAAGTGACCATAGCACCTACCATTTAATGTTTGTCATTACCACTATTTATTACTAGTATCACTAACTGATAATCCTACTTCTGCCTTGAGCAGAAATATACTAGCCGACTCACCTTGAGGAGTAGATATAATCTCTCAAAGCCTTAGTTCTTCATCTATAAAATGGGCATAATAATAGTACCCACTGCATGAGGCTGACTTGATGGTTTAATTAGGTAATGCATGGAATAATTATGGAAATACAATTCTTTCAGCACATAGAAGGTGTTCAATAAATGGTAATTAAGAGAATGAAAGCATCTCAGCTGAGTACTTTGTCTAAAACATCTTATCATCACAATGATTTTCTTTGATATATGTGTTCTGTTATTGTTGTTTTTAACTCAATTGTTAAAAATCAGAGTGACTAAATGGAAGAACTGGGATCAAACCCAGATCCATCTGAGCACAGAGATGGAGGGCTGAACGCTTAAATGCTTCTGGCTGCATGGACCACAAAAGAGTTATTCTCCTTGGCTCGAAGTCCAGAAGACACAAGAAGATTTGGAAGCAAGGATGATGGATACCCATTGATTTCTTTATGCAGCATCATTAGGGATTTGGAGACACCTGACTTGAAAGCTGTGGGCCAATAAATGACGAAACACATTTTTAGCTTGACTCACCCCTAAATGAATGCCTCTGGAGCTGACCTGTTGTTAATTTAAAGATCTGCCTGGCAAAAAGAGCTCAGAGACAAGTCATATCATTTAGAATAAGCATCATGCCAGGGGGCATATTTCTGCATGAATTCCCTCAATGGCTAGGTTCTGTAGTCTTCACTCTGCTTTTCACACTCTTGCAGAATGAGAGCTTATTTTTATAGTTATACAGTATGCTGCTTTCTCCCATGGATGGTAAAAAAAACACAGGATTTCAATTGTTGGCTTTGTAAGCTATAATCATGTAATTGGAAACAGCTGTGCACACAAGAAATATAATTCAAAGCACTTTAATTAATACATCTTCATTGACAAATTCCACTCATAATACTGATATTATTGTTGATTCTATAATCAAAAAGGGAATTTCTGAACCCCTGGCTGTCGCCAGATTATCTGCTCAACTTTTACTTTCTTAAAAAAAATGAAAAAGTTATTTTGAGGATGGCTTCATCTCAGCTCTCAGCTATCTTCTGACTTTGCTTCAATCTCCTTTCCTCAGAGCTACAGGCAATACAGTCAAGCTTCAGAATTTGGTTTAAATAGGTAGTAGATGCTATTGTGTGCCCTAGATCTCCTCCTCAGGTCTGAGGCATTCATTCTTCTTGTTGTTGTGTTGGTGCCTCCCCTAAAATTCCCCGCAGCTGAAAAGAACTGCCTTCTAATGGGTAGTTTGTGTCCAAAAAGTAGTCAGTGATAGGGGGTGTAAACACCCTGCCTGCTTGCCCTAAGGTGGGCCACCTTGGAAGGGCCATATCAGTGGTGGGTGGTGGAGACCTTTGTTGTAGCCGCACTACAGCTCATATGTACCCTGTCCCCAACCCTACTCATGTCACTGCGCCAGAGATGGACATCCAGATGAACCCACACTTCTTACCAAATGTCCTGCTTGAAAACTCCATATAAGTACTTGTTTCTTGAAGAACCCAACCTAAGATAGGTTTCGTACTTATTTTTACTTTATGTTATCCCTCTTTCCCTAAATTTTTGATACATTGCCATTTCTGTGAATTCTGAATGCTAGCCCATTTGTATATTGTTTCTTTGGTTTGTTTGTTTCACATTTTTACTTAAGTTCTAGTTAGTTAATATATAGTGTTATAATGGTTTCAGGAGTAGAATTTAGTGATTCATCAATTACATATAAAACCCAGTGCTCATCGTAAGTAATGCTCATCACCAATGTAGCCCATCCCCTTCCCACCTACCTCCATCAGCCCTCAGCTTTTTCTCCATAGTTAAGAGTCTCTTATGGTTTGCTTCCCTCTCTTTTTTCCCCTTCCCCTATGTTCATCTGCTTTGTTTCTTAAATTCCACATGAGTGAAATCATGTGATATTTGTCTTTCTCTAACTTATTTCACTTAGCAAAATACACTTTAGTTCCATCCATGTCTTTGCAAATGGCAAGATTCAATTATTTTTTATGGCTGAGTAGTATTCTATCATATAATATACATATATATGATATATATATATCATATATATATATGATATATATCATATATATGATATATATATATATATGATATATATATATATATATATTATCACATCTCCTTTATCCATTCATCAGTCAATGAACATTTGGACTATTTCCATAATTTGGCTATTCTTGATAATGCTGCTATAAACATCAGAGTGCATGTGCATCTTCAAATCAGTATTTTTGTATGCTTTTCACTACCTAGTAGTGCAAGTTCTGGCTCATAGGGTAGTTCCATTTTTAACTTTTAAAGGAAATTCCATATGATTTTTAAGAATGGCTGCACCAGTTTGCATTCCCACCAACAGTGTAAAAAGGTTTTTTCCCCTTTTTCCACATCCTTTCCAACATCTTCTGTCTCTTGTGTTATTAGTTTTAGCCATTCTCACAGGCGTGAGATGGTATCTCATTGTGGTTTTGATTTGTATTTCATTGATGATGAGTGATGCTGAGCATCTTTTCATGTATCTATTGGACATCTGGATGTCTTCTTTGAAAAAAAAATGTTCGTGTCTTTTGCCCATTTCTTAACTGAATTGTTTGGGGTTTTTTTTAGATGTTTGGGTTGGATAAGTTATTTATAGATTTTGGATACTAAACCTTTACCAGAGACGTTGTTTGCAAATATCTTTTTCCATTTTGTAGGCTACCTTTTAGTTTTATTTATTGCTTTTCCTTTGCTGTGCAGAAGGTTTTTATTTTGTGAGTCACAATAGTTCATTTTTTGCTTTTGTTACCCATGCTTCCAGAGACGTGTCTAGTAAGAAGTCGCTATGGTCAAGGTGAAAGAATTTGCTGCCTGGGTTCTCTTCTACATTTAGGTCTTTCATCCATTTTGAATTTATTTTTGTGTATGGTGTAAGAAAGTGGTCTAGTTTCATTCTTCTGCATGTTGTTGTCCAGTTTTCCCAACACCATTTGTTGAAGAGACTGTCCTTTTTACATTGGATATTCTTTCCAGCTTTCTTGACTTATTGTTCCTTGACTCTACTTTAAAATCTGCCTTTGATTCTCTCAATTTCTTATTGATGCAACATAGTGTTGTTTGAGGTAGAAGGTCCCTATTCTGACTCCAACCTATTAGTTTGTGGACAGCCTTTTATGTTAATGAAGAAGCTTCTTCTGTCTACATTTCAGAGCGCGCACACACACACACACACACACACACACACACACACACACACTGTCAACTGTGTGGTGAGACAGGGGTTCAAACAAGATTCATTAAATAAATCTTATTGCCCAAAACGTTGAACAAAATTAATTTTAGAAGGTAAAAATTTAGTTATTTGAAAATAAAACAGTGACAAAATAAGCAGTTAACTTTCATTAAGCACTTACTGTATTCTTTGTGTTGTAGTAACTGATTCACATGTATTAGTTAATTTTAGTCCTCATACCTACCCTTAGAAGTATGTACCGTTACTTTACCCATTTTACACACAAAGGGTATTTAGAAAGGTGTCCTTAATTGCCATAGTTCACAAGAAGAAAAAGACTATTCAAGATATTTTAACTTTCTTAAAAATAGAGAGAACTTAGACATGATAGCAACAGATTTCTTTTGTAAGACATTTGTTTCAAAATGCTGTTGAACTATTTTAAATTCTATAAAGAAACATGATTAGCATACACTTCTCTGCAAAAAGTTCACAATATTGAAAACATATGCTTCTGAATGAACATTTGTCAAGTAAGCCTTTATGTTTTTGATCTTTTACAATGCAAATATTTTCAATGGGTGATAATATATCTGCATCATAAACTTTGTCATTAGCTAATACTATAGTTCAACTTCAGTTATGATTTCCAATCAACTATCCAAAGTTAGAATGTTTATTTGAATACTTGAGAGATTACTATCCTGAAACCCTTGACAATCCCAGTGCTCAATTGTAATAGTCTCACATAAAGAAAACTTTATTTTACTCTAAAAAATGAGATAGAATTTTTGCATATCATTCTTTCTGGCATTAGTGCAACCACTTATATTAATCTTCATATCCCCAGCCCTAATAGAGTACTATGAGCAGACTGGGTTTAGGCTGGATTTATAAAAATGTTGACAAAACAAAAACACATTTATTATCAATACTTAAGGATCAGGGAAAAAGAGGCATCATACTGAATGCAAATTAAAATTCCTCATGCTAATATTTTAACTGCGACAGCTTTTCAGTTCAAGAAAATTTTATTCACCTCCAGAGATAACATTTTATTCAGTATTGCCTTAAGTGGTCTGATTTAGATATTATGATAGACATCTCTTCTAGTCACTGACAAGAATGGCAGAAAGTCACATCTCAAGTGCCTTCTGATGATGACAAAATTAGCTAATATTGCATTCTGTATTACTTCAGTGCTTTTAAAGATGTTTCCAATCTACACTTTGATGGTGCATAGCCAAGGCAACCATATAGTGAGAATTTCTTGTTATTGTTCTGATTTCAAATATTCTTCCCTTTTGTCCTTGTATTAGTGAGAGCATGTGTTTCAGTTTTTGATTGAGCAAACTCCAGCACTTATGTGCAGTCCATACCTAACCTGAATCCTAAAACAGAACTAAAAAGAAAATGAAGAACAGGAAAAGCTTCTTATAACAATATATATGGAGAAATTGCCTGAGAACCGAATGGATAGATGTGCTCGTGTGGTGATCCATCCGATGCAAATTGTGGTCATAAGCTTGTACATGAAATAACATTCACCATTGACAAAGGTGGGGAATAATTTACAAGGCTAACTGCCCATTCCATAGTCTACACTAAAGAACATATGGCAAAGGAGGACTTTCACAGGCTGAAGTGTGTATATGTTTACCCAAAGGCATTAAGAATGCAATAGGGAGCTGTAAGATGAACTTAGTGTTTTTGTTCAACCACAGGCATGTGTCTGTAGGCTAAGAGGAATGGTGAACACAAGCAATACTTCTAATTGAAAAAATTATGAGATTATCTTATTAGACATAGTGTCTCAAATAAGCATGGGTCCACAATTTCATACACATGTGAATGAAGTTTTATTTATCTCTAGATAGTATTTTTATCTTTGTAATATGCATTAGATTTCAGAGTATCAAACCTAACGACTAAGACCAGATGCATCAAAGTTAGATGCTGAAATAAACGTACACATTTTTTTTATCCTACACTTTGTAGAATGTTGTGGTTGAATTGTGCCTTCCTAAAATTGTATGTTTAAGTCTTAAACTTCAGTACTTAAGAACATAATTTTATTTGCAGATAGAGTCTTTATAGAGATAATCAAGTTTAAATAAAGGTTTTAGGATATGACCTTAATCTAACAGGTCCTTATAAAAAGGGGAATTTGGTAGAGGTGCCTGGATATCTCAGTTGGTTGAGTGTCCAACTTCGGCTCAGTTCATGATCTCATGGTCTGTGAGTTCAAGCCCCGTGTCAGGCTCTGTGCTGACAATTCAGAGCCCGGAGCCTGCCTCAGATTCTGTGTCTCCCTCTCTCCCTTCCTCTCCCCTGCTTGCACTCTCTCTCTCTCTTAAAAATAAATAAACATTAAAAAAAAATAAAAAGGTGAAGTTGGGCACAGAGACATATAAGAAAAAGAATGCCCATGTAAAGAATGCCCATGTGAGCATGGAAGTAGCCATCTGCAAGCCACATACAGAGCCTTGGAACAGATCCTTCCCTCTCAGGCCTCCAAAGAAATCAGCACTGCCAACACTTTGATCTCAGACTTGTGACCTCCAAGTCTATGAGATAATGCATTTCTGTTGTTCAGGCCCCCCAATTAGTGGTACTTTGTGAAGGTAGCCCTAGCAAACTAATACAAGGAGGGTCAAACCATACAGATGATTTTGGTACTGGGAAGTAGGGTGCTTCTTTAAGAGATAGGTAAAAGTGTGGGATGGCTCTGGATTTGGGTAATTGGTGGAGGATAATTTGAAGTGCTTGATAGTAAAGGCCTAGATTGTCTTAGAGAGACTAATGGCAGAAGTGTGAATACTAATGACAGAAGTGTGAATAATAAAGGCAATCCTAGTGAGAGCTCAGAAAGAGGAGAGCTGTACAGAATGCTTCTGTTGTGTAAGAAAATACATATATTGCCATGAACTGAATGTTAAAATGTTTCTGGTAAAATACCACCTGGAAATGAGTATTTTATTGGAAACCAAAGGAAAAGTGATCCTTGTTACAATGATGTGGCAAGGAACTTGGCCCAGTGGTGTTCTAGTGTTTTGTAGGATGTAAAACTTATCAGCAATCATCTTGGATATTTACCTGAGAATATTTTTAAGCAAAATGTAGAAAGTGTGTCCTGGTTTGTCCTTGCTGTTTATAGTAAAATGTGACAGGAGGGAAGACTGGAAGAGAACAATTTAAGCAAAAAGGAAGCAGAACTTGAAGGTTTGGAAACTTCTCAGCCTATCCAGATAGTGTCCTCTAGAAAAGGGGCCAAGAGTGTGGCTAGACAAGGTTTTATAAAGAGATTAGGCAAGTGAATCACTAACCCAATCAAGCATCTTAAGCAGAAGCCAGAAATGGAGATGAGGTCATCAAGGAAAGATCTATGGAAGATCTTCTGGTCTAATGGCTGGAGCTCTGTGAACCACACTGGGGGTCTACAAGGGTTATCAGAATTTGGTATCAGTAGAAACCCAGCCATCTTGGATGTAAGGGGACAGAGATGAGTTATCATGATGGAAGGCTCTCAGACTTCTGGTGTTCTATAGGCAAGAACTGGGCTAATACAGGTATCCAGCTGCAAATATGCATTGTCTTTCAAGTAAAGGGAAGAAGAATCCAGAAGCAGTTCAGAGGCCATCAAGGCTGCCACTGCCACCCTGGGCCCAGAGGGCAGGGGACAGGGTCACTATAATGGTGATCCTGGAGGACATACCATAGAGCCAAAGAGGATTGTTCTCAATCTTTAAAATCAAATGGAATTTGCCATGCTACGTTTTGGACTCATTTGGGATCCATGACCCCTTGCTTCCTTCCAATTTCTCCCTTTTGGAGTTGGAATGCCTAACCTATGTCTGTCCCACCATTATATTTTGGAAGCCAGTGACTTGTCTAGTTTCACAGGTTCACAGAAGGAAAGCAGTTCCAACCCATAGTCACCCATACATGGTTTAAATGATACTGAGGGCAGGTTTTGGACAGACTTGATGCTGATAGATTATGACTTTGGGGGATGTTGGGATGAGGTCTATGCAAATTGCATGAAGATAGAAATGCCTCAGTTGTTCCAGCTCTAAGCTAATGAGTCTTCCCAGGTCACGTGCCAGAAACGTGATTGAGTGAGCAAGACTACACAGGATTCCAGTCCAGTCTATGAAGTGTTGGTAGCAGCATGGTTGTTCTCTAATTCCTTCAAAGATGCTCTTCAACATCATATCTTCATCCAACTTTGACTTCCTCCCTTGGAGCATGATGATGGGAAAAGCCCAGATTTGTTTTCAATTTAATGTACAAATTGGTTATACTTCACACGGTTCTAAATGGGATAATTTGTTCTCTCAATTAGCTGTGTCTAAATATTCTTCTGTCACCAAAATAATTTTTAGAATATTTTATTTTAGCATAATATAGTTTTTAATAGGATCCAAATCACAGAATGTTTAATGTGCTAACTTCATAGAAAGTGAATTAACATCATTAAAATAAAATATGTATACACTTTAATTGCATTTTCTAATTTCTTTTAAATGTGTTTTTGGAGAGCAATATGTTCAAATTTACTGTGACCCCTGACTTCTCTTCACCCTAGCCTGAGACTTCCTCACATATAACCAGATCTGTCCTAAAAATTATGTTAAGACTATGACAAAGCAATTTTTCTCCTAAAGTATTCTTTACATTACTCAGCAATCCTGATGCAGGTTTTTATCTGATTCTTTCATCTTTTCTGTGGTGGTTTATATGAAGTATCATAGATTCATGTTCTTGGATCAGTCTTTTATTTCTTAGAGTATAGGTTCCATACACTTACATGTGAAAATAAGGTTGCCTGTTTTTTTCAGTTTTGTCTTTGTTACACAGGAGGGTTTTAGGATGGTGGGAAGAGACCCCTCCCCCCCCCCCCCCCCCCCCGCTACACACAGGTACACACACACTCACAATAACGCTGGATTGTTCTGGAATTTCTTAATAAACAATTCAGAAATTTAGGTAAGTGTAGAATCTACTAGCGTAGGAGCACATCCAGTACACTTAATGTTGGTACAAGACTGATCCCCATTCTCTCAACCAGAGAGTTGCCCATAACCCTGCAACAGGATCTTGTTGGAGCTGATGTTCACTATGTTGTCATGCCATAATCCTTTTTCACTTGGATTTTTATCTCCCAGGAAGCAATTATACAAAAGTATTTTCCCAATTGTATGACATGTTTAAATTCCTGTTAGTTATCAAACTATATTCAGCATCAGTTAAGTTACGTTTTGTGGAAAGAAAACTAACTCAGTATCCTAATATCCCAGGGATATAGCTCTATTTTTACATTAATGGTGAACCAGAAAGCCCATTTCCTGGAAGAAAGTCTATGTTTGATGCTCATTTGGTCCTTAAAGTTTTGTAGTTAAGGAGGTTGGTTCAATGCATTGGGCAAATGAATGCTGTGGATAATGAATAGTCTAGGGGAGTACACAAGTGAGACTGTTGAGACACTCTCCTAATAATTATGATTGTTGTGGGAAATTATTGTTAGAATCTATAATAATTTGTAATTTAGCTTTAATATGGTTATTCCCACCATCTGCAGCTTAAAACCTCCAGTTCTGGTGAAGTAGCTGAATCATGAGATTTGTTCTTCTTGACACATGCTCGGTGCTTATGGAAAAACATAAGAAGTCCATAGTTACATTTATAGCATTAAGTAAGCTAGTGCTGTCCTGAGTTCCATGTTTATGATGAACAGGTAAATGGCTAAATAGATGACTGATTTTAGCACAAATATAAATGAGTTTACACACATATCTAATTAGCTTGGTTAAATAGACTGAAGATTTTCAACAGTTTATCACAGTCACAGTGCCAAAAGAATGAAATCATTTAATTGGTGCATGTTCTTCATTTTTCTTTTAAAATGTAGCTTATGAAGCCTTTAAAGAATAGGAAATAAAAAGAGATCATCATTTTACTTATCCAGGGATAGGAAGTGTTTAGAATTTCATGTTAGATTTTAAAGTGAGACTGGTATGAATAAATCCATTAATTGTGTATGTTTTTTTTTCATTTATTATAATACTTAATAGTGCTCTAAAATTACTGTTTTCCTGATCATGGGGTGGGAAGTGTTCAGAGATTTTGGGATATATCCTAAGGAGTGGTATTGGCATGAATAGAACCAGTATTTGTGTTATTATTTTTATTAATAAAAATTTTAATGTTGTAAAACAAAGCGTATTTAGTATAAAGTTATTCAACAACAACAACCACAACAAAAAAGCAGAAAAGAGAGCAGTACAGGTAATCCCCAGGAAAAACTGTACATCAGTTCATACTTTTACAGAAAATCTTTATTTGTCTCTCTGTGTCTGTATGTCTCTTCTTGTCACTCTCTTTGATACTCTGTTGCATTCCCCTCTGATGGCCATCTGCCTATCTGTCTGTATGTATGTGTGTCACATCTAACTACCTCTCTATCTTACTGCTCCTCTCTCCCTTCCTTAAATGTACTCGTGTGTGTGTGTGTGTGTGTGTGTGTATAAATACGATTATGTCCTATATATTTTAGCAACCTTCATTTTCCATTTGACAGTATTTCACAGATATATTTAAATTTTTATTGGGGCGCCTGGGTGGCGCAGTCGGTTGAGCGTCCGACTTCAGCCAGGTCACGATCTCGCGGTCCGTGAGTTCGAGCCCCGCGTCAGGCTCTGGGCTGACGGCTCAGAGCCTGGAGCCTGTTTCCGATTCTGTGTCTCCCTCTCTCTCTGCCCTTCCCCCGTTCATGCTCTGTCTCTCTCTGTCCCAAAAATAAATAAACGTTGAAAAAAAATTAAAAAAAAAATTTATTTATATATACATCATCCTTAGAAATTGACCAAATATAAACTACATACATTGTAAGTAATCGAAAATATGTACTTGGTAGTTTCTGAATATCCCAACCTGATATGCATAGCATTGCCTCTCATTGTAGATTTTAATAAGCATTTCCCTGATCATTAGTGAAATCAAGCATCATCTAACATACGCTATTATTCAGTTTTCATCTGCCATGGATTTCCTGTTTGTATGGTGAAAGTTAACTAATTATCAGTCCCAAATAAATTAAATTCATCCTTAATTAAAATTAATTTAGGATCTTAGGCCAAAGACTTCAAAAGCTTTGAGAGAGAGAATTGTTGGGTTGCTGACAAAACTGCTTGCAAATTCAAAATATAAGACCATCTTTTAACCATGTGTTATAAAGAGGGAAAAAGAGGACTGAAGATATTTACTAGTTACAGGGACATTACAGCCTTTGAAAAGAATATAGTCATTAGGCAGGTTGTGTTAGGGCTTTCTTTTTCAGATCTACACATATTCTGAATCATAAAGCATTGGCTTGGTTGTTTTTTTTTTTTTCCCTCTGCTGTCATTGTTTTGTTTGTTTTTTTGTTTGTTTTGTGGAGGTTTTTGGGGGAGGGATTTTGCTGTGGCCTGTTGACCAAAAACAAAACAAACAAAAGAATAAAAAAATGGTGATTTATTGTTGCAGATAATTGTATTTACCCATTCATGTTTAATGTAGTTGGTTGAATTTATTTACTAAATAGTATTTACCCATATTTAACTTAACGATTATATTCCATCAGTCTTTTATAATTAACTCACTGATTCTAAGAGACTGGTCATATTATTTTGGCGTTAGAACAGTAATCCTTTTTCAGTTCCAATTATTGTAATTTTTTTTTATTTTCCTCTGTGTGACTTGTCTTTTCACTTTAATCATAGGGTCTCTCCTTGAATGGAAGATTTTTATTTTAATGAAGTTTAATTTATCATAAGTATTTACACTTTATTTGCTGTTTATATGTCAGTGTGTGTGTGTGTGTGTGTGTGTGTGTGTGTGTGTGTATACTTTAGGAAATTTCTTCTCTACCATTCAGTCAAAAAAAATATTCTCCTATACATATGTCTAATGATTTTGTAAGGATTTGATTTTCAGAAGTAGATGTTGTACCACTCTGTAGTGGTTTTGAATGATGGATGAGGTAAGAATATGATTTTGTTTTTTTATTCCATGTGTATAGTCAATTTACCTCTGTGCCACTTATTAAATAATCCATCTTTTTCAAAGACTTGTAATACCAACTTGTTAGATATTGATTTTCCATACACGCATAGTTCTCTAGATTCTACTGTAGACTTCTGGCTAGTACTTTTGTGCTATCTTTTTTTAGTTCTTGCATAAGGACTTTACTATGACTTCATAACAAATCTTGATACAAATTCTTAGGCAAGAATCCACAACACAAAACACCCATTTTATTAAAAAGTTTATATCAGTGTTATAGGCCCTTTGATGTTCCATGTACATGTTAGTTACAACCTCTCATCTTAAGTAAATAAAACGCTATTGAGATTTTGATTGAAATTATATTCAATTATTATATTAACCTAAGTGAGAATTTCCATTATAATAGTAAATTCTCCCATTAATTAACTTGCTTATTCATTTAGTTAATTTTTTAATCACTTGCAGTAATATTTTGTAAATTTTTTGGTAAATTCTTGCCCTAATTTATATCTAGCTTTTTTTTAGTTTTGCATTACCAAAGAAAAATATTTGTAATCTATATTTTCTGGACAATTAGCTATTAGTATAGAGTACCACAATTGATTTTTATATTGATATTATATATGATTCACTTTAATTTGTACAAATACCTATTATGTAGATTGTATTGATTTCTATCTAGATATTATATAATTGCAAAAAATAGTTTTTACTCTTCTCCATATCATCTTCCTTTTAATTTGCTTTATATTGTATTATTATTTTTCTTGATCTCCTTATAAAATTCAATAAAAATTTGTTCTTGATTAATGAAAATATTTCTAAATTTTTATACACATAAAATTTGTTTTTTTTAATATTTTTAACATGTTAAGGAAATACACATTTCTTCCTTGTTTGCTAAGATTTACTATGAATGATGTTGAATTCCATTCAATATTTATTTTCTTTAAATTTTTTTAAGGTTTATTTACGAGAGGGGGAGCATGCATGTGTGAGCAGGGGAGGGGCAGAGAGAGAAAGAAGGACAGAGGATCCAAAGCAGGCTCTGTGGTGACAGCAGGGAGCCCCCAAGTGGGACTCACAAACTGTTAGATCATTATGTGAGGCGAAGTTGGATGCCCAACCCGTTGAGTCAACCCATTGAGTCTGAATACCTCTTATCATTGAAATGATCTATTGTATCTACAGTATTTGCTTTTTTTTTTCCTTCTGATTTTAGTTAATGTAATGATTTGTATCAGAATATTTTCAAATATGTAGCCATTCCTCCTGGGATAAATTTATATGTGTATAATTCAATATATATATTTTATAGTGATGAGTTTAAAGAGCTATTTTTTTCCTTATTAACAGCAAACCAAACCTGTTTAGAATAGGTGTATAATTTTTGTAGTTTGTATTATTCTTTACCTGGTTTTATGGCAGTAGCCATAAAATTAGATGACTATCTTCATTTCATTTTCTTGTGAAATATTTTGTATAGCATAGGGATTTCTTTTTCCTTGAATGTTTTGTAGAAATTACATATAAATCGTTTGAGTTGTGTATGTGTGTGTATGTGTGTGTGTGTGTTAAACCACATGAAAATATTTCTCTATTTTTA
The DNA here is from genome assembly GCF_016509475.1 of Prionailurus bengalensis. NCBI lineage: Eukaryota > Metazoa > Chordata > Mammalia > Carnivora > Felidae > Prionailurus > Prionailurus bengalensis. The sequence continues at coordinate 40,948,483 of NC_057352.1, forward strand.
GAGAAATGTATATTTTCTATTCCTGAATAATTTTTGTTATATATTCATATTATATATATACATATATATATGTATGTATATATGTATGTATATAATATGTATATATATATGTATATACATATATATATGTATGTATATATATGTATGTATATAATATGTATATATATACACACATACATATATATATTTAAATAGCCATTTTACCTAATTTTCAACTTAATTGCCTACAGTGTTTTACTTACAGTTATGATTTCTGACATTTATACTATGATTATGTACATCTATACATTTAAATATAGCTATTTTGTTTCTTATTTGTACAATTTTCTCCTTTTTTTCTTGATCAACCTAACAAAAGATTTCTATTTTATTTCATTTCTCAATGAGTTATCTTTTGTACTGCTGATCCTCTTTTGTTTCTGTATATACCATTTGTTAAACATTGCTCGTATTTGTATTATTTTCTTTCTTACACTTTCTTCAATTATACTATTGATATTGAATAATTTATAAGTTGAAAATTATATTGTTTATTTTCAATCATTTTCATTTTGATAACTATGTTGAGGATTACAGATATTCCTGTGTTCTACACATTTTGATATATAATAATATACATATTATATAGATAGATCTATAGTAACATGGTTCAGGTTTAAATATTTTATAATTTTATTGTGTTTTTTGGGAAAAATATTTAAAGTATTTTCTTATTGCTACTTTCTAATTAAATTGCCCTGTGGTCAGAGATTTTCATTTTATCAAATAGTCTCTCTCTTACAGGATAGGTTAAATTTCATTTAGCGGGCCAAAGCAATATTTGGACTTTATTCTTTTGTTTTCTTTTTAAATTTCTTTCAAACTTCCGGTAGATCCATAAAACATAATTTAGTTCCCTCTGTTTTTCCCCCAGAAATTACAGATTTGATTTTAATTTTATTTTGGTGACAATTTTATTTATCACATACAATTAGCTATTATATTTTCTAGAATGTTTAAGGTGATTCGGCAACTGTCCCTCTCTTGAACATAACACACATCTTAACATAATTTAACTGTCCTTTAAACTAATCTTTTGGGGGGTATCTATTAATTTCTACATTTTAGTTCCCCTTTTAATCAAAATTAAAAATATTATTCATATAATGATTATTTACAGTCAGTTAATTTTACCAAACAACATTGACCGTGTTTAGAGCCCTCTTATGTAAGGACTCACAGTAGTAAATGTGATTTCTCCATTCCCTTCTTCTCTTTTTCCGTCTTCTTTTTCATGTTTTTCCTTCCAGAAATTCATTAATTTTAACTTAATTTCCTGGTTTCTTTACATTTTATATTTGTATCTATGGGTTTATTACTTGTTTTTGATACACACTAACTTGTACCCATCTTCCTGCTACTCAGTGTGTGGTTTTACTCAATCATGTATGGAAATCAACTTTTCAAATATTGTATCTTTTAATTTCCTCTAATGTTGCCTAGGACAATAGAATTCTTTGGGAACCTCTCAATCTCTATTCCATGTGTTCTTAATTCCAGTCCTGCGTAGAGGGCTCTTTCTACTTTGTTTCATTTCAGTAATTCTGTCGTCAACTGTGTGCTGTGTTGACATGGTTTTTGTCATTTCTTTCCATTACTCCAGCTTTTATCAGCTTGTATTGGGGTCTTTTTTTTTCACATTCTTATTTCCGTTCTTCCGCAATTTCTAGTTCTGTTTTTTTAAATCAGTTGTTACTTCTAATGTTATTTCTCTGAAGATCTTGCATTTCATTGATTTTAAATTATTTTATATTGTTCTATTCCTTTCAGCTTTTTGAGGGATTTCTTTTGTCTGTTGACTTAATATTTGTGATTAATTACATTGTATGCTTTCACTTTCCTGAAGGGAGCCACCTTATTTTGACTGAGGTTAAATTTCATTCCCACTTTCTCCCTCCCTTTGTCTGTCTGGCTGTCTTTTTCTCTGTCAGCATTGTCTCCTAGGGGTCTACCTAGACCTCCTCCTGCCTACCTCACCCTGCTATTTTAAGACAGTGTTACCACTTACTTCACAATCATGGAGTTCCCAACCCTTTGACATTGGTGTTGTGACATGCTTTCTCTTTGCCAGTTGTAGGTTGTCTCAGCTCCTGATTGTGGTGTGGCTGTGCTTCCCCCTTTTCTTTCCTTTTTTCTTTTCTTTTCTTTTCTTTTCTTTTCTTTTCTTTTCTTTTCTTTTCTCTTCTTTTCTTTTTTCTTTTTTCTTTCCTTTCCTTTCCTTTCCTCATTTCCTTTTCTTTTTCTTTTCTCTTTTCTTTTCTGTTTTCTTTTCTCTTTTCTTTTCTTTTCTTTTCTTTTCTTTTCTTTTCTTTTCTTTTCTTTTCTTTTCTTTTCTTTTCTTTTCTTCTTTCCCTGCATGATATGAACCCTTTCTGCAGAGAATCTCAAGACTTTCATGAGCACCTCTTAGCAGTCAGAGATGTGCTATTCTGTCCTCAGGTCAGAGGCCTTAAGCCTGGCCCCAGTCTGACCACCTGTAAGTCACTTCATTCCACACTGTGTGTTGGGAGCCAGTAATCTCCCCCAAGACTGCTTCTGCACCAGGAGCCCAGCGGGACCACAAGTTTGGCTATGGGCTTACCTCCTTGCCTTTCTGTCCTGGTCTTCTCTCTGGAAATGCTCCCTTTGTTTTTCCATGCCACAAAGTCTTTTCAGACTTCTGTCTACTTCATATTTAATTTCCATGGTGTGTTTAGTGGAGGTGGAGTGTGGGAGCACAAAATCTGAATTTATGATCTTTACCTGATTGAATATATAAATGTTCTTTGAATTTACTAGTCATGTCATTGATCCCTTTTTTTTCCTATTGAGATTAATTTGCTATTTTGTGTGTGTATGTGTAAGTATTTGAAGGTATACTTTCTACATTAAAATTAGTAAGGATTCCTTCATTAAATGTGCTTTATTTTTTATATCGCATTTTATGTAAAGACCTATGGCTTATTTTTTTAATGATTTTTAATACTGTCAGATTCTACAACTTTCACCTTTTTGGTTTCTTAAATTCATGATATGGATGGGGAAACTTATCATTAGCAGAAAATTAAAAATTAAAAATTACCTATCCTTTTTCCAGGCTTTTGTTTATTTGTTTAAATATCTATTGCCTCTGAAATTTATTTGATGAATGAAGTGACATAGGGCTCTAATTCTCCCCACAAGGACTTAAGGGTATACCAGTATCATTTATGAATAATCTCTATTTCCTTCCCTTTATTTAAATTATCATTTTCCCACATAGTGAATTCACAAATATACTGGTATATTTCAGGCATTATTATCTTATATTGATCTGTCTTTGCATTATCACTATGTGGTTTTAATTCATATATTATGACACATTTAAATATTTGGAAAAAGTATCAGTCTTTTGTTGTTTTCTTCATCTTTTTTTTTCTTCTGACTAGTTCCACAGTATTGGCCTTTTAAATTAGCTTTTTAGGTTTAAATTATTACTTTTTATATTTTCCTTCAAATTATTTTAGGAAATTTATGGGAATCTGAATAAATTTACATATCAGTGTATAGACTTGAGTATTCTTATAAAGATTATGTATTTAAATGGTCCTTTATGTCATTCCATAAAGGCTCTAGATAATTCTGATGAGTTAAGCATTAATTATGTAATGATATTTATCATTATGAGGTATTTGTTTCTTATTTTACATTTTTAAAGAGGTATTATTTCTATATAAGACAACTTTTATTTTTTTTAATTTTTTTTTAATATTTATTTTTAAGAGAGAGAGAGAGAGAGAGAGAGAGAAAGAGAGAGAGAGAGAGAAACATAGCATGAGTGGGGGAGGGGCAGAGAGAGGAGACACAAAATCCAAATCAGGTTCCAGGCTCCAGGCTCTGAGCTGTCAGCACAGAGCCTGACATGGGGCTCAAACCCACGAACTACAAGATCATGACCTGAGCTGTCAGATGCTTAACTGACTGAGCCACCCAGGCACCCCTACAACCATTGATTTTTATCACTCATTCTATACTCAACAATAATTACTTGCATCTTTTTTCATTAGTCCATGGTTTCTCCATAATAATTTCTATAATTTCAAAATGATTAAAAAATTCCCTATCTCCAAAACTTCCAAAAGCACCTTCCATAAGTACTGTTCTACCACTCTTATTTCATTCTCTTACCCAATTTTATTTTCTGGTACTACTTGTCTGGTACTGATTGTATTGTCTAGTACTAAATCATGCTTGTTACCATAAACACTCATATCTTTATTTTTAATGTAATACAAATGTTTCAGGAATTTAGTTAAGCATCAGGTAGACTCTTGACTTTTGAAATTTATTAAATGCCTTTAATGCCTGTTGAGATGACTATCCTAATTGTACTAATATCACATGATTCTTAATGGTTTTTAATTGAACCTCAATTGGTAATGGTATGTTACTCTATTATTGGATTCAGTATGCTGGCAGTTTAGTTTTTTGTTTGGTATGCAAAAATGAGATTGGGCTACAGCTTTCTACTTTGTATTATATTTGGCAGGCGTTGGTCTTTCAGAGAATCTATGGTTTCAAATGTTATTTCTGCTGCCCTATTTAGACATTGACTTTAGTTTTTAAAATAGCTTTATTTAGAATGGGAAGATGCAGTTTATGCAGTTTAGATCTACTATTTTAATTTTATAGTTATTCATGCAGTAATTCCCAATAAATATCAGATATGAGGAAGAAGGAAATTGCTGCATGGGTATACTTTATTTATTCAGTTATTCATTCAACAAAGATTTATTAAGAATCTTCCATATGCCAAGTACTGTCTAGGATCTGGGAATGAATTAAAGTAGTCTCTTCAGACAGGCAAAGTTTCTGTTTTCATGATGCTTACATTCTAGTTGGGGGCAAAGATAGATATTAAACAGGTAAACTAATACCACTATTTACAATTTTTTTTAACATTTATTTATTTTTGAGAGACAGAGAGAGACAGAGCACAAACAGAGGAGGGGCAGAGAGAAAGGGAGACACAGAATCCAAAGCAGGGTCCAGGCTCTGAGCTGTCAGTACAGAACCTGACACAGGGCTCAAACCCACCAAATGTGAGATCATGACCTGAGCCAAAGTCAGATGCTCAACCGGATGAGCCACCCAGGTGCCCCTAATATCACCATTTTAAATGGATTGCATTTATGTATAAGTTGTTAGAATAGAAAACATGCCATGGAAAATGAGCAAAGGTGAAGAATGGAGAACATACCCATCCATGTCCAGGAGAGGGAGGCCTCCAGAGATGATATTTGAGCTAAAATATACAAGACACAAAACTAAATTACTCAAATGGTATTTTTATGAATATTTAAAGGACAAAGAAGGCACTTACAATGATCTCTCCTTACAATCTTTTGACATACACAGTAAATTTTAAGTTTCATTGGTGATAAATATAGGAAAGAAAGAAGGGGGAAAAAACCTACTTTCTCATATAGGACACAAAGAAATGAATGTTTCTGGTATTTATGTCAGATTCTGTGCATGCAAAGAACAGAGTCCTTCAGAGTGATTCCCTTAGCAAAGTTTACACATATTTTAAGAATGCAGCTATGACTCAGTGTATTTAGGGACTCGATGCTGGATATTACTCCCACAGACAGTTTATGAGACGCAAGAAATTCTGTCTCACTATTTTGTAGTCATTCTGGGTTGGGACTGCACATTAGCTTGACAACAAGCCCAATTCACCATCCTTGGCTCAGAATGAATAATTTTAGATGTTCACAAAAGTAAGTGGTGTTGTGCCTGAACAATAGTAGTTTATATAATTGTTCAGGCATCATTGTGTAAAACAAGATACTCTTTAGTTTTCCCACTGCAGGTACCAAAATTATTTTCAAAAGCTTTTAGGAATACCCCAGTAAAGTTCTTTCTCTAAAAATAATAAAAATAAAAATGAAAATAACAACAACAACAATAATAATAATAAGTAATAGCAGTAAAAATAATTCTATATTTTAGCTTCTTTAAGAGAAATGCTTGTATTCTCTTAGTCGTTTTTTAACCCTTTTGGCCTAGGAAATACCCAATATATTGTTTGATTTTTGGTTGATATGTATTAAATGAACAGAATCTTTTCTAAAATTTTTTAAATGTTTATTCTTGACAGAGAGAGAGAGAGAGAGAGAGAGAGAGTAAGGGAGGGGCAGAGAGAGAGAGGGAGACACAGAATCTGAAGCAGGCTCCAGGCTCCATTGTGTTAGCACAGAGCCTGACACAGGGCTTGAATCCACGAACCATGAAATCATGACCTGAGCCAAAGTGGGCCGCTTAAAATGACTGAGCCACTCAGGCACCCTCAATGAACAAAATATTTTTAATTCAATGTTTAATGACAAATATTTGTTGAGAAATTACTGCACCCTGCAGAGGGAACTATGTTTAGTTTTCTGCCCACTAATCTAATGAATATGTATTCAAATTATAAATAAGCAAAATAGATCTACACAAAGGGAGGTATGGTTTTTAACTATCTATATTTTGTAACTAGAATAATATTGCTGCATTGGTGCTTTGTGAGTCAACCAACATGGGAAGAACATCTATTAGGCCTTGTTCTACTACAATAAAGTCATTGCCCTCAAGTCACTTCCTCATATTCTGGTGGCATTACTATTTTCTCTTTTGTTCATTCTGTATGGCTGTGGTCTTCTTCCTTCCTTCCTTCTTTCCTTCCTTCCTTCCTTCCTTCCTTCCTTCCTTCCTTTCTTTTCTCTACCTCATTCTGTTTTTCTTTATGATGTTATGTTACTTTCAAAAATAGATGGAAGGCTTCCAGGAATCTGAGTTGAAGCAAACCAAATATGTCAATAATTGCAGAGATCTAATTTTCATTGCCAGCTACCACTCATAGTTGACTCTTGTAGATAAAGACGTATTTTGAGCAGAACGTACAACACTTACAACAGTTTTCCTATTGCTCTTTGGTGCTACTTCAGATTCTGTGGACACAAGAAATGCTACTAAATGGACAATTTATGCAAATCCTCAGAGTGAAATGAGATTTGCATATTCCATCTGTCAAAAGTTCTGATGGGAGAGATTCTGATAATCTTCCTGTCTGAAGCTTGAGAGGGTGAGAGGAAGTGAACACTATAGCTGAGAATTATCTTCTGAGCAAAGGTCACATGGAAGCCATGGCTCCCTTAGTCCATGACTTACTCTTATTGGTGTTTTTCTGGGGCCTGCTCTCATATTTCTAGCCAATTAAAGAGTTATCATTAAAGGTCCCCCATTGTGACAGCTGTTTCATTGTGATATTTCCAATTTCTACTCTACTATACATGGTTTTCAGAAGTACTAAATCCTCACTCTTATAATAAATTTTTGGTGGGTGATTAGAATATTAATAAAAGATTCAACTGTCCTAAAAATAGTTCCCACAAAATATCTGATTATCTTGACCCATAGCATCTCCATCAGCCAAACACCCTTCTACCCATTTCTGTCTTCTCTCTGTAAACAAATATTTGACTGCCTATCATGCACTGGACATTGTGTTGATAGTGCAAAGATCCCTGTGGAGTTGCTTATTCATTTATTTGTTACCCAAATCCAAATTTGTACTTATACATTTATGTACTTCTTAAATGAAATCTCTTCACTCTACCATGCTTACAAACATATTGTATTCTTCTGCAATTTGCTTCTTTGCTGTGAACTTGGAATTTTTTTTTTTTTTACATTTATACTGGTCATTTACATATGAAGGCAATTTGTTTCACATTATCACTCACCATTACAGAAAACTACAACTCAAGATGCATTCACAAAAAAAGCCTTCTGGAACTACATCTGTTTTGGGTCTCTGAAAAGTGTGTTTGACATTGTAAACATGGCTTACTTACATTTGTTTTGAGAGGTAACTTGGTATAGTCGGTAAAACAGTGGGGTGAGTATATGATGATTTAATTTGGTGTCATCCATTGATCTGCAAGCATCCTGAGGGAAGAGAAGCTACCTTATTAAAGGGCCTATATCCCCTGGATATGTACAGTACCTACCAACATTTGTTGAATTGACTTATATTTAAGAAGATTGCTGCAAATTTCACAGGCTGTGTCTCATTCACTATAAAATCAACAAGCTGTCCAGGTCACCTGGCTGGCTCAGTTGGTTAAGTGTCTGACTCTTGGTTTCAGCTCAGTTCATGATCTCATGCCTTGTGGGATCCAGCCAGGCAATGGGCTCCGTGCTGATAGTGAGTAGCCTGCTTAGGATGCTCTGTCTCCCTCTCTCTGCCCCTCCCCAACTTGTGCCATCTCTCTCTCAAAATAAATAAATAAACAAAAATTAAGAAAACTGTCCTTGATGACCAGAGTTATTCCATTGCTCTCCTACCTAAGCTTGCTCCTAGTCTTCTAAATGCAGACCTTAAATTAAAGTGATTATGTAAATAATCATAAGCCGTCATTCATTTGCTTCCTAAGCTAATGCATAACATATAATTAAAAGTAAGAGATTTAGTAAAGTCAGTTGCATTCTCTTCATGCTTGAGTTTTCAGTGTTTCATTATTCCAATTTTATTTGAGTTGCCTTGCCCATGCTCACTCCTCAATGTTTTTGAGGAATCATGGAAACAAAGAACTAAAACTGAGGTTGGGGGGCTTAGGCGTAAAACTGTTCTCATACCCAAGAGTCCTAGACCCAGTGTAGAGGTCATTTCAGATGTGGAAAACACAGACTTGCCTTGACTTACTGACTTTCCTCCGCCTTGATTCCCTTATAATCTTTTGGTGAGATTATATAAATTCTTTTATATGGTAAGTTATACTTTGGAAAAAGTCCTCTCTTCATGCAAACAATCTTTCAAAGACAAAATTATTTTATTCCATTGCCTAACATGCTCCCACATACAAAAAAAAAAAGGCCTCATTTTGGAAGCCCAAATATTAAACTACTTTGGCTCAGGTAGAAATTGGAGTTTGAAAAAAAAAATGCAAACCAATACAACAAAAGTTCATACCAGCAAAAGAAACTAAAAAAGGGAAATAAAGGAAAGGAAAGGAAAGGAAAGGAAAGGAAAGGAAAGGAAAGGAAGGAAGGAAGGAAGGAAAAGAAAGAAAGAAAGAAAGAAAGAAAGAAAGAAAGAAAGAAAGAAAGAAAGAAAGAAAGAAAGAAAGAAAGAAAAAGAAAGAAAGAAAAGAAACCTCACCCTCACCATATTAACAAACTCATAACCGTTCAGGTTGAATTCAACGTCAGGTTAATTGCATTTTTGAATGCACGTCTGATTAGGAGAGATGCAAATTAGACTTTTTATTGTTCTGATTTTGTGTCTGGGGAGTATTCTGTTGGATGAAAGAAGCTTCCATTTGATTTTAAAATTTTTGGAACTGTTTCGAAGCATCAGAATTGTTAGGTTTGTATATGCTACTCAACATCCAGGCAGGAAACAGCATGAAATGAATGCTTAATATTCTAATGTCTTTAAATTACAGTCTTTACATAAAGCTGCTTCATTGAACTGGTAGATTTTTTTCATCATCTTATTAGACAAATTGGCTTACATTGAAAATATATAGTATATTAAGTGCACAGAGCTAAAATACTCAACTAGAGTTTGTACAATGATTATGAATATCCCAGTATCTAATTTAAACTATTATCATTATAAATAAATCATTGAAATACCCAAACAACTCTTGTTTATTATTCAAATTGTTACTTTTCTGTGCACTTGCCACATTATTTATTCATTTAATAACTGGAACTTCTAAGCTCATGCATGTTTTTATGAACAATCATAAAATGTTGCTTTTGTGATACACAGAGCCAAAAATGTATTTCAAGGTTACTGCCTCTCAAGAGCTAGTAGATCTTAATTACTAGTTGTGTGAAACAATGTCTTAGATATGCAAGTTTTTTCTCAAAATCACCCTATATGTATTCAGCGATTCAGACTTCTAGCCAAGTGTTCTTATAAGAAGATGTAAATTAGTTTTTATGAACATTACGGGGGAAGAAACTGATCTATCTTTGCAGAAGGTCTATGTGATGAATAAAGCCTAGATGTGAGAAGAGTGTGCTGTGGCAATTTGTGTTTATTACATACACATTATTCCATCGAATATGCATTTATTTTTACTCGTTGGATATGGACTAATTATCTACTAATAGCCAAGCACTGTTGTGGTCACATATATAATCACATTCAGATCTCAGAACAGCCCTGTGAGAAAGATGCTATTATTTGCAACTAGGGGATGCAAAGTTTATGATTAAAAGGAACATCTACTTTGAGGTCAAATACACATAATTTTAAACTAGTTTTATCACTTATACTCCTTAATTTGGAAAGAGCAGTCAACATCACCAAGTTATAGATTCTTACATGTAAAGAAATGAGAATGTTACCATTGATGGTGTGACAAAGATAAATTTCAAATAAAATTTTCTAACAAATGTAGAGCACTTTGTAGAATTTGACACACATGGGAGGTTATCAACAAATGCTAGTGTCCTTTTTTCCTTCTCCCCACCCAGGGTAAATACCCTTTTTATTAATATTTTTAATGTTTGTTTATTTTTGAAGGAGAGAGAGAGAGACAGTGTGAGTGGGGGAGGGATAGAGAGAGAGACAGACACAGAATCCAAAGCAGGCCCTAGGGTCTGAGCTGTCAGCACAGAGCCTGACGTGTGGCTTGAACTCACGAGCTGTGAAATCATGACCTGAGCCAAAGTCGGGTGCTTAACCAGCTGAGACACCCAGGCACCCCTAGGGTAAATCTTCTAAAACAGATTGCAGTTTGCCCCAAATCACATGATGTATGGGTGGTAAATCTACATTTTTTTTTTCAGGCTGAGTGCTTTATTCATGGAAATCAGCACCCCCCCCCACCTAATTTAAGACCACTTTGTTTCATTTTTCAACATTTTAAATGTAAATATTTTGTATCCCTTCTGTCCTTTATTGAAATGATGGCAAAGCCAATGAATTGATAGCTTTTTCAGTAGAAATGTGTGTTTTAGAAATAAGGGAAATTTCTATTTACCTGTCTCTTCTGTCAGTAGCAAATAGTGTTGAAATAAAATAATCCCATTAGTGTGCCATGTTTTTCACTGTTGATACCATAATATATCTTCAGACTGATGAGCTAATGAGTGTCATAGAGTTTACAATCTCACTGGGAAGACAGTTTGTATTCAAATAATAATGTGCACACAATAATAATACAAAGTTCCAAAGGATAAGTTCCACAAGTGGAAATATAGTGAGGTATGAATATGAATATATGACCAACATAATTTGGACTGAAGATTAGGGAGGACTTCCACTGGAAGAGAATTTTGAAGTGGCTTCTTAAAGATAAGTAAGAAGTAAGTAGACAAACAGGGGAACTGGAGGAAAATGAGGCAGAGGTCATGCAAGTGTAAAGACCTGGAAACAGGGATTAGTTTGTTAGGAAGAGAAATAAAAAGAGAACTGAAATAAGGCTGAAATGGTTGAAGCTGAAGCAGCAGTATTGAAAAGGTGTGTGGGGAGGCCAGAGAGGTAGATGAGCAGGACGAAATCTCACAGAGCCTTCCTTGTAGGCAATGATGAGGAGTTACCCTGAAAGTATTTCATAGGCAGCAGATAAAGACTTTTAATCAAGGGTATGACTTCACTGCATTTTTTAAATTGTGTTTTTAAGATAGTTTTGGCTATTGTGTGGAGAAGGGTTCCAGAAGATGGTTGGAAGAAAGTCAGTTTGGAGTTCATAAGGTAGGCTAGGCACTAAAAATTGGTAACTTAGCATTGGTGGTGAAAAAGTGTGTGATCATGGAAAAAAGTGAACAGATCTGAGAGATTTGTAGGATGTTCTAGGGAAATCAAGGGAGCAGTACATTTTTTTTAATAATTTTTTTAACTTATATCCAAGTTAGTTAGCATATAGCACAATAATGATTCTAGGAGTAAATTCCAATGATTCATCCCCTATATATAACAGCCAGTGCATGTCCTAAGAAGTGTCTTCCTTAATGCCCCTTACACATTTAGCCCATCCCCCCACCCACAACCCCACCAGCAGCCCTCAGTTTGTTCTTTGTATTTAAGAGTCTCTTATGTTTTATCCCCCTCCTTGTTTTTATATTATTTTTGCTTCCCTTCTCTTATGTTCATCTGTTTTTGTATTTTCAATTCCTCATATGAGTCAAGTTATATGATATTTGTCTTTCTTTGACTAATTTCACCTAGCATAATACCCTCTAGTTCTATCCACATAGTTGCAAATAGCAATATTTCGTTCTTTTTGATTGCCGAGTAATACCCCATTATAAATATATATACCACATCTTCTTTATCCATTCATCGATGGATGGACATTTGGGCTGTTTCCATACTTTGGCTATTGTTGATAGTGCTGCTATGAACATTGGGGTGCATGTGCCACTTTAAAACAGCACACTTGTATCCCTTGAATAAATACCTAGTCATGCAATTGCTGGGTCGTAGGGTAGGTCTATTTTGTTTCTTTTTTTTTAAATTTTTGTTAACGTTTATTTATTTTTGAGACTGAGAGAGACAGAGCATGAACAGGGGAGGGTCAGAGAGAGAGGGAGACACAGAATCTGAAACAGGTTCCAGGCTCTGAGCGGTCAGCACAGACCCCGACACGGGGCTCGAACTCATGGACCGTGAGGTCATGATCTGAGCCGAAGTCGGATACTTCGGATGGATCTCCAATCCATCTCCTATTGGAAATCATGGTGGGCTCCCCAGGTGGTGCACTTGGTTAAGCCATGATCTTCTGTTCAGTTCATGATGTCACAGTTTGTGGGTTCGAGCCCCACATTGGACTCTGTGCTGATAGCTCAGAGCCTGGAGCCTGCTTCGGATTGTGTCTCTTCTCTCTCTGCCATTCCTCTGCTTTCTCTCTGTCTCTCTCTCAAAAATAAATATTAAAACAAAAAGAAAGAAATCATGGTAAATTGCTCACTTGACTTATGTACCTTAATAAATTCAGTCTTAGAGTCATTGGAATGTTCACCACAGTTGTGCATATTTGTAAAAATGTGCAAATAACTTAACTATGAAAATGCATGTGTATACATGTAATGATATAGTGTGGGAACATTGAAATTTTTATCAGAACAATATAATGACATAGGAAAACGTGCAAGTTATATTCTTAAGTGAATATACAATTTGTGAAAAGAATACTTGAAATACAGTCCCTCCCCTGTTTTTTATCCTCCCCCCACCTCGACACATATTGAAAGGAAAGAAAACTGTAAACATATACCGACATTGTGATGGTAGCCTTTTGGTGGTGAGTGGTGAGCTTCAAGTATTTGATGATGATAACAAATTGGTTGTTGCAGTGTGCTTATGAACAAATTTAATTTTCACAGAGCCCCCAAAAAAGCAAATCAGAAATAAAATGTGAACTTCAAAGTTTTCCTTGCTCAGTTAATTATTGCTCCTACAGGAGGTGACTTCAATTAATCTGGAAAACATTTTAAAACATTTACAATACCTGAATAAGTGTATACAGTTGTTTCCTATATAATTAGATGTCTAATTATTGAACAATTTTCAAAAAGCATCGGCTCACACTTTGGATCACCTACATTTCATGGTTGAAAATACAAGTCTATCAATGCCTACAACCATGCCATTCATCTTCATTATTGTCAGCATTGTTCTATTATTTTGATGCATGAAGGTGCCATGCCCCTGGCTAGTGTGGGAACCTCCATGCATGAATATCAGATCCCAGAGCTTCAATCGTCATTGCATAATAGCGTTCTTACCCTTGAACTGATTTAATATCCACTTACCGGCCTGAAAAGGAGGGCATGAGAGGCCATTTTTCCAGTTTTTCTGAATGCCTCTGAAAACACAAGCTCCAAATCTGTTATGTGTGTGCTGTACAGTATTTTATACTTTTCAAAGTATCTCTTCACTCATTTATTCAACATAATTTTTAAAGCATAAATGTGGTGACAGATTCCATGTTTGACAATGGGGTTGCAATGTGGCATCATGCTCTCACAAGCTTTTCTTAATTGATATCCATGGGACAAACAGGGAAAGCATTGGTAACTCTCATGTTACAGATGAAGAAACAGACATCTAGGGAAATTTTCCAACCTGTCCAAGGACACACATGGAAATAAATTATCCTGATTCTTCATATTCTACGTTCTCTATTCCATCTCACATCTTAACCACATATTGATTTAATGTATTACAATCCATTAGCTCTGGATAACCTTGCTCACCAGAGAATAGTAAAAACATGAACTGGGGACATTAAAATTCAGGAGGAATGGAATACTATTCTAAAACTCCAAATCCTTTACCTGATGGTCACAGAAAAAAAACACTATTTTTTTTAGAATACTGAAGAAGAATCATACTGATGATTAAGCAAAATACAGAGATTTCAAAGGATAAATAGAGTTGAGTATATGATAGCAAACCTCAAAGAGAAGATTGGGCTATATATTCTGTTGAGAGAAGTTAACAGATTCTCAAGGTAATAAGGTAAAAGCCAATGTTGCTGAATTTATTACATAGTTACAGAGAAATTGATTCTTATTCCTATGTCCACCCAGTCCATTATAGAGAGTATACTTATCATCACTCCCCATATGTAACACAGCTCTGGCTATTTGGCAGGGATGTATAAATGTCTGATAAATTCAAGCAAGAGTAAGAGCAAGTGAGGGAGAATGGATGACAGAAGAAAAATGTTGATTCTAAGAACATTTTGTCAGCCTGGGAAATGAATACAGGTTAGTGAGTCCTAACGTACCCCCCAATTCATTTCTCCTGTTATCTAAGCACAGTCCTTCAGCACCTCCCATTTATCATGATGTCTGTCTCAGCTGCCAGAAGCAGAAGTGGACATTTCTTGCTGCCAATGACTTTCCAAAGAAAAGAGCACACCCCCAAACAGCATTGGAGTCTAGAAGATCTGGCACTAACTTTAAAGAGTGATTAAATTGGATTATCCACTACTAATAGAAAAAATTGCCGAAGTCTGTATTGAGGATTGAAACTAGAGAAGATGACAAAGGTCTTCTACTGAGTAGTAACCAATTTGTCCCAACCCAACCTAGCCCTTCATGCTATAGATATTTTTTATTTGATTACTTCTTTCTTGAGAGTCCTGGATTCCCCATTTGTCATTTAATCACTATGCTTGCATATAAAAGCATGCCCTCTCTGAAGAAGATTGCTAAATCACTTATGTCCGGATAACCCCATTTGTAAGTTGAAAAACGTGTGAATTGAAAATGGATTGAATATACCTAACCTACCATACATCATAGCTTAGCCTAGCTTGACTTAAACTTGCTCAGAACGTTTACATTAGCCTACAGTTGGGTAAAATAATCTAACACAAAGCCTACTTTATAATAAAGTGTTGAACATCTCATGTATTAAATACTATACTGAAAATGAAAAACAGGATGGTTGTATGGATACAGAATGGTTATAAATTGGCCGTTTACCCTCATGAGCATGTGGCTGACTGAGACCTGCCCAGAATCGCCAGAGGGTATAGTATAGCATATTGCTATCCCAGGAAAAGACTAAAATTCAATACTAGAAATATAGTTCTACTAAATACATATCACTTCCACACCATAATAACTTCAATCATCAGAAGTTGAGCTATAGTAAGTTGGACACGATCTGTATTTGCTTTAGCATCTCTCTCATCAATTATTGAGATAATTCATGTAAAATGTTAGGTAGGGCTTTCAAACAACTAGTGCTTAAAACCTTTTACCCATTCAACATATACTTCATAAGTGAATGTTACATCGTTTTATATACTGAAAATAAAAATTCGACTGAAATGTGTCCTCCAGTATTGAGGAAGCCATGGTCTAAGAGTCTATGGTTGTACTTTGTCTCTGAAAATCTTTCTAGATATAAACTTCTATGGTTCTATACAGTTTTAGGAATCAGGAGAAAAGTTGGGGTGCCTGGGTGGCTCAGTCAGTTGAGTATTGGACTCTTAATCTCGGCTCAGGTCATGATCTCACAGTTCATGAGTCAGAGTCCCACATCCAGCTCTGTGCTGATGATGCAGAACCTCTTTGGGATTCTGTCTCCTTCTTTCTACCCTTCCCTTGCACGTGTGTGTGTTCACTCTCTCTCTCTCTCTCAGAATAAATAAACTTAAGTTTATTTATCTAAGTAAGTAGAAATGTTAAGCATTTCTTTTAAAGCTTGACATGAATTTGTTTCCATGTAAGACATTGTCAAATCAATTGGCAAAGGATAAAGCGGTAAGAACTGGTACATAACTGATTAAATACTCTAATCACTGCAGAATAAAATAAAATAAAATATCTCAAATTACTTCCAAAGGAATATAATACCATCTACTATTTGCTACTAATATATATTGTAGAATCAAGTCCCATTTTTCTCTCCTGGATGTCATTTATTTTCCATGTATATTTATTTAGAGGGAGAGAGAGAGCACGAGTGGTGGAGGGGCAGAGAGAGGGAGAGAGAGAATCCCAATCAGGCTCCACACTGTCAGCTCAGAGCCAGACATGGGGCTCAAACTCATGAACCGTGAGGTCATGACCTGAACCAAAATCAAGAGGTGGACACACAACCAACCAAACCACCCAAGTGCCTCTCTCCTGGATGTCGTGTTATGAGTCCTACCGAGCTCAGCACCCTTTCCTAATATCTTATACCCAGTATTTATTTAATAATGTTCTTATTCCTCTCTGCCATTTAGGAAAACTTAAGAATCATTATTGAGTCAAGTTGTTTCCAACCCTAGGAAACCATCTCATACTACCCTCAACAAAGTCATGCCCTCTGACTCTCCCCCACAAGTCTGTACAAGTCTGTCTATAAAAATTCAAAGTCCTTATATTAAAATGTGTATTTATACATCCTATTCATTCTATAAGCTAGTATAATCTTTTTTTAAATTTTTTTTTATTTTTTTTTCAACGTTTTTTATTTATTTTTGGGACAGAGAGAGACAGAGCATGAACGGGGGAGGGGCAGAGAGTGAGGGAGACACAGAATTGGAAACAGGCTCCAGGCTCCGAGCCATCAGCCCAGAGCCTGATGCGGGGCTCGAATTCACAGACCGCGAGATCGTGACCTGGCTGAAGTCGGACGCTTAACCGACTGCGCCACCCAGGCGCCCCGAGCTAGTATAATCTTAAATGATAATGATTCCCACATATTCCCATGTATTTGCAACATGCTAAATACAAGTCTAAACTCTCTCATGTATATATATGCCAAACACAAACACATATATATACATCTATACACATACATCTGGAAAAATATATACATATTATAACCCCCAGACTATCTATCTATCTATATATATATGTATGTATATAGTATATATTATGTAGTATATATTATATATACTATATAGTATATATATATGTATATGTATATAGTATATATTATGTAGTATATATTATATATACTACATAGTATATATATATATATATGTATGTTTTATATATAATTGTCTCTTTTATATATGATTTTACAATCATATACACACATATGGCTAATTAAGTATAATATGTGTAATAATGTAATATAGAAAATCATATATGTGGATAACCATATACAGATATACACAGATAATATAAGTAAAATTACCCTTATCTTACAAATGAAGAACTAAAACTAAATTACTTCACATATTTAAATGAGGAGCTAATAACTAAATTAACAAAGGTGATGAATAATTTATCCTTAGTCACAATGGCAGAGGAAATGGCAAAACCAGAATGTAAACTTAGGCTTCTGCCTCCTAGGTTTTAGACCTATGTCACTCTAGCTCTCATAGGTATTGTATCCTGTCTATTGTTGATTAATCAGTGTCTACCACTGTCTGACCTAGAATAAAATAATCATAATGTATGTGTTGAATGAATATCATCATGTGAATTTTCATACTCCATGGGTCCAATTTCATATGGCTGAATCTTAATAAAATGGTTTTCTTGTGAATTGGTTTAATACGGACTTTCACTGAAAATAAATTATTTAGTGGTAATTTATGTTTAATTGGTTTCAGTGCTGTTTTCAGATAAAGTCAAGGTGTTTATGCTCCAGTGGGCTCCAATTTCCACTAATATTTCAATATTAAAATACTATTTTTATTCTTATTGGTAATAATTTACTTTCCACAATTTTTCCTGTTTGTTTAGTACATTTTCTACAAAAGTGTGCCTTTTCTGAATTCAAAGACTCATTTCTGTTGTAGAAGCTTGTCATAAGTCTTATGCCATCCTGCCTCCTCTGGCCCTCTCATACCTTGTTACTCTTTTAATTAAGTAGTTGCCTATCCTATCCTTCTGAAGCCTGTAAGCAGTTCTGTGTGTGTAGAGTGGCCTGGCTTTCTCTCAGGTCACACTTGGTGTCTGGTATAATCTTCTTCCATCTTTATATGCATAAAATTTAGTCTGTTTTCTGGGTAGCTGGTTGTCAGGCTTAAAATACATCTTTCCTGGATCAGAGAAACATCTTGTCTCACATTTGTGTGATCCAATTACCGTGCATGAGGGACAGTGCGAATCCACTTGGGATCTTCCTTGCCTAGACGATGCTCAGAACTACAACTCCCAAAATGCACCATTCCCATGAATTCCTGTCTCAGACTCAGCCCACTGTGTCTTTCGCATTTCATAAAGCAACCAGGATATGTGTATAAAATGGGGTTGTTGGTCATGGAAAGGAAATCGAGCAAGTTGGGCCACGGCTTCCTTCCTTCTCATTAGAACTTTAAATCTTGAGGTTCAGCTACATAGTGGAAGTGATACCATTCTCTTAACCACTTTTCTCCCTGGACCCACTACTGTCCTTAAAGCCCCGTCTGGTAATTTGGTGACTAGAAGATCATCCTAGTGACCTCTGATATTCCTCACTTCCATTTCTGATGCTGTGCTCATTTGTTCACTTCTGTCACATGAATGCATCGACCAGTGGAAGGTAAGCAGACATCGCTCAGGCATGAAATGCTCAGGCATTTCATCTAATCTAGGAGATTAATCAGTCAATCAATCAATTATTCTTTCATCTAATCTAGAAGATCATGTTGTCTTTTTCTCTGAGCCATCATTTCCTTATGATGGTTTATGGAATTTCATGAAGTCCTCCTCATTTTGTAGCCTCCTAAAAATGGCTCATCCCTCAATTGTACGTTGGGTCCCAGAATGTCAGTTACAGAAGTACGTTGGTCTTCTGATACCAATTTCCTTTTCCCTTATTTTCAAGGATTTTTTTCGGGGGGGGGGGGTGTTGGGTGTGCTTTTGTATACTTGGTTGAAGGAGAAGAGATACATCTAGATGAATAATTTTTTTACCAATGGACCCTGGATGCAGATTCCCCTTATCCTGTTTGCTTGCAGGGGGGTGAGGTGGAGGAGAAAACTGCAGTCCTCCCCTTTCTGGCAGCCCCTGGACTTGTAGAGCTCAGTTATAGAGAACCAAACAGATAAAGATTTAAAGTATTATCTGTATCCACTTCATCCTATAATGTCTTTTGTGAGGCTTGCATAGTCTTTAAGCAGGAGTAACTGCCAGCCTCACTAAAGGCACTTTCTCTCCTAACGTTGATTGAATATTGAAAAATCTAACACAATGTAGGGAAAAGGTCTTCGCTGTTGATAATTTTCTTTTTGCTAAATCTGCATTGTCTTGTCAGTGAGTAGAAAATCACCTCACATTTAGAATGGGCTGCTCGCAACTTTTGCATGTAATATTATATTCTAGAGTTTGTTGGCTTCTCCTCCACCTCAATTTTTCTCAGTTACTGTTTTGAGAAGGTTGAATGAATGTTTTCAGAATCATCTTGCAAGAGTCAATTTGAAGCTTGTAGTGCCTCAGAATAGTTTTAAGTTCATAAAATATCTTATTGCTTAATCGGGAAAAACAGTAAATTTTCTAATATTTCTCTTAAATGATCTAATATTTTGATAATGTAATTCAGGAGAATATTTCCTCTCTCAGGAACTCTCATTATCTTTCTTGTAGCCAACAGTCCATGCTATCTCATCATCTCATTTAGAAATTAATAGATAATTGATGGTACAATAGAAATTGTGAAGTTATTGAATTGTGTTGGTTTGACTAACAAGACTCATATGTAATAGCTGATATCTCCCATTTAAATGCCTTAGCTGGCTGATTTTGGAAATCGGTAAAGTAACTTTATTAATTCAGGTCTTTAAATTTAGGCGTAAAATATGCTTCTGTAAAGTTATAAAAACTTAGAAATCCTATTAATACTTGACATTATTTTAAACAAAAAATGTTTTAGGTAATACCAAACTTTTGCAATTTAGAAAGTAACAAAGTGATTCAGGTTTGCAATTCTGAGAACTAAATCATGAAGAAATATGTCTGGATGTGTTTGAGTATCTTTTATAAACAAACAACCAAAAAGCAAAAGGCAAATAGGTATGTAGCCACAACCTCTTTCTATCAAATATTGTTAAATATGTCTGTTTTTAAAATTAGTTTAAAAATAGTTCCACAGGGCGTCTGGGTGACTTGGTCCGGTTAGCCTCTGACTCTTGCCATCAGCTCAGGTCATGATCTCACAGTCATGAGGTAGAGCCCCGCATTGGGCTTCAAGGTAGCTTTGAGCCTGTCCCATTTTCTCTACCCCTCCCCGACTCATACTGTCTTACTCTCTCAAAAATAATAAAAAGGGGCATCTGGATGGCTCACTTGGTTGAGCATCGGACTGCAGCTCTGTCATGATCTCATGGTTGGTGGGTTTGAGCCCCAGATCAGGTTCATTGCTGTCAGCGCAGAGCCCTCTTCAGATCCTCTGTCCCCCTCTCTCTCTGCCCCTCCCCCACTCATTCTCTCTCTCTCTCTCTCTCTCTCTCAACAATAAATAAACATTAAATAATAATAATAATAATAAATAAATAAACTTTTTAAAAAAATAGGTCTTTGGGTGCCTGTCTGGTTCGGTTGGTTAAGCGTCTGACTCTGACTCAGGTCATGATCTCACAGTTGGTGGGTTCCAACTCCCTGTCCGGTTCTGTGCTGACAGCTCAGAGCCTGGAGCCTGCTTTAAGTTCTATGTTTCCTCCTCTCTCTGCACCTTCCATGCTCATGCTGTCTCTCTCTGTCTCTAAATAATAAATAAACCTTAAAAAACTAAAAAAAAAAAACAATTAAAAAAAATAGGTCCTGTTCCATTTAAGAGTGGCTGCTATGGACAGAGACTTTGCAAGGGCAAGAGTAATCAGATGAGTGTTACCATACAGTGTGGGCATGTCAGGTAGCTTGATATCTGGGTATTCCAAATGCAAAGACAAAATACTTCACCTCTGACTCTAGGAAGATGGAGATGTACTTTTCCCTATTCCTCCCAGGAGGTGTAACCAGAACCCTTCAGTATTATATGTAAAACACACAGTAAAAAGATTCTGAAAGGTAGAAAGAGGAAGGCACACAGGTGAGGGATTTTAGGACTAGAGTAATGACATGCTCATGACTTCCTGGGTTTTATTTTTGCATTATGCATCTGCGGTGTGGAACTAAAGATACCAGTAACTTGGAAATGCACAGACACACAAAGACACAGGAAGAGAAAGAAAGAGGGAGGGAGGAAAGGAAGGAAGGAAGAAAGGAAGAAAGCAAAGATGGAAGGAAAGAAGGAAGGAAGGAAAGAAGGAAGGAGGGAAGGAAGGAAGGAAGGAAGGAGGGAAGGAAGGAAGGAAGGAAGGAAGGAAGGAAGGAAGGGAGAGGGAAAGGAAAGGAAAGTGGGTAGGCTCAACAAAAGCCTATTCCTTCCAGCCAGTGGACCAAGAAAGGGACGCAACCTTAGCAAGACAGAAAGCTTTTAGATACTACTGTACTATAGACACACGCGCACGCACGCGCACACAGACACACACACACACTGTGTCTCTACCTCTACCCCACCAGCAAAGGGGAAAACCTAGACTTACTTCCGCTTTCCTCAACTGAATGGAATTGTCCCAACCCTTCTCTGGGATGATGACAGAGAAAGCTGAGAATATTGCCAGTGTTTTCATCTTTGTCTAGCAGTAATGACACCTTCACTGCCATGTTGGCAGTGGAGACAACGTAGGGAAGCCTAGACTCCACTTCCACCTTGCAGTAATGAGGCACCCCTCTCTCCCCATTGGGATGGCATCAGAGGAGGCCTGGTGGAGAGTCAGGGTATTTACACTGTCCTAGCAGTGAATAAGGCTGCCTCCCTCCCCTGCTCCAGGTCATCTGAATCCAGAAAGGAGAAGACGAAAGGATAGTACTAAAAATATACATATGGACATATTTTCAACCTTGCAATTTCATATCAATTTTATGTGATGAAGATTTTATAACATATTTTTATTTCCTTACTATTTAATAATATTTCATAATGTCAAAAAACAAAATTTATCCATCCATTTACCCATTGTTGAAGGCTACTCCATTTTAAGTTTTTAAGCTTTATTTTTTATTTTTATTTTTATTTTTATTTTTAATTTTTTTCCAACGTTTATTTATTTTTGGGACAGAGAGAGACAGAGCATGAACGGGGGAGGGGCAGAGAGAGAGGGAGACACAGAATCGGAAACAGGCTCCAGGCTCTGAGCCATCAGCCCAGAGCCCGACGCGGGGCTCGAACTCACGGACCGCGAGATCGTGACCTGGCTGAAGTCGGACGCTTAACCGACTGCGCCACCCAGGCGCCCCAAGCTTTATTTTTTAAAAGAGGCTTGGCAGTGAATGTATTTGTGCCCAAGTGTGCCCTATAACGTGTGTGTGTGTGTGTGTGTGTGTGTGTGTGTGTGAGTGTGTGTGTGTGTGTTTTACAGGGATTTGAAACCAGATTGACTGGTTCTTAATCCAGAAATAAGAAAAGGAAAAAAAATCGATATTGTTCTCCTTGACATGATCATGAATGGTATATCATGATTGGAACACCATGGAGTAATTTCTCTAATTTTAATTATAGAATTTTAGTCAGAGGGTATAGTTAAGATATTTTAGTTTTCGACCAATCACCACAGACTAGAAAACCTTCATTTGAATGAAATATTAAATTTCCTGCAAATCTTCCAATTTTTCTTTGCAGCAGATAGCAGGGTTTCCTCTGGTTAAATTCCACCGTTTTTGAGATAAACATGTTCACAGAAATTCCCCATTAATAAGGAAGCTTATATATTGGCTCATCTACATAGAAATATGTTTACACTATCCAGGAGAACACATCTCCTGTTACACAATATTTTTGCCAGGTCTTGGACAAAAAAATCAAATTCTGAAATCAAAGGTCTAGGCAATACCAGCCTAGCCAATTGTATCTGTCAATTTATTTGTCAAATTTCTGAGAGAAATATCAGATTGTTTAAGAGTACGATATTTTATCCAAGCCTGCTATGGTTCTTTAAAATGAAATATAGCCATCTAAAATGACAGACATGAATTATTTGACATTAGAGACAAACATTCAAATGTCCTATATACCTAAGTCTATTCAGTGAAAGTGTTTAAGGCCTAAGGACCACTTTACCTGAGAACATTTAGAATGACCAAGGTAGAAAAAAAAAGAGTTACCTGTGGTCCCTTTGAAATTATTTAAGAGTAAAAACACTGAAAGGTTGCAAGCAGATATGTGCACACAATTTACAAGCATGCATTTTGGGGAATGTGCAAGCTAGATTGAAATTATGGAAATGAAAGAACAAAATACCAGTTTCTAGGGGATATAAAGCAAGGCAAATTGCAAAGGAAAATATGAATAACCAAGTCAGGCAGAAACTGGAGAAAAGGTAAGAGCAACTAGTTAATAATTACTTTGGGTACAATATTCCCAGATGATTATTTCATTTCTGCACTAGGGCAGAGTTGCATCTAATGGTCACCATTTGTATTTGGCCATCCCCAAAATTAAATAACGAGTTCCATAGCAATATTTTCAAGTGCTTTGGAATGTTAAGGTTTTAAGTTATTCATTTTTTGTACTTATTTATTTTTACATGCACTGTAGTTCACAAAAACTATCATGAATTAAATTCTCATTAAAACTCATTATCAATGCAAATTCTACATAAGTGTCAAAGAGGAAGAGTTATATAATAATTTGGGAAGAAGAGGAAAATACTTATACCAGAAATTTACACTGAGAATAGATGATTCATTTCAACACATAATAGGGCTTTGAGTTTTTAAAAGCCAAATATAAGAAAAATGGCAGATAAATAGCTTCTGAAACCATTAGTAATCATATTTATAATTTGCCAGTTGGAACCTGGGGCCCTGAAGAAATGTGAACAAAATGTGATATTCAAAACATTAATATTCTGATGAACTTAGCAATGCATGCAAATTGATTACATAATGCGAGATTCATTGTTGAAATTTGCAATTGGACATCCAGTAGGGGTTAGATGTTACATTCTACAGAGATAACATTGAAAAAAGATAAGGTAGCAGAAAGAATCCTATAAAAAGTTATTTTTCAAATACAAAAAAAAGGACAACTTTGAGATGAAAAGATCAGGTTTGGCTTTGTTTTGTTTGTGTTGTGTTGGAACTTGCTCATCTGAAAATAAAGTAACATTATTGAAATGAGTTTAACAGGGAAGCTATTTACACAGAGTTAGGTTCAGATATACTAGGTCAGAAGATTCATGCCTGTGGATATTTTAAACCTCCCTGACCTATATATTATAGCTCTCAAACACTTCCTATTTTCTTCCTGGCACGTTAAAGGCCTCAAGTAAGGAGGACAGATCAGTAGATGAGATATACTGAGAACAGGTTTTGTTGTTCTTCTTCTTTTTTTTATCATTTTTTAAATTAAATTTAGAGAAAAGTTCACACGTTTGTTGTCAATGCCCTTATAATTCATCATAAATTGACAGTGTTGTAGGATGTGAATTGTTAATGCAATGGAGAGGTCTGAACCTAGAAGTAATAAGGTAGAAAGGTATAACCAATGAAAACAGTGAGAGTCTGTAAAACAGATTTGATCGCTAACTTCTTGGATATGTATGGTTTCTAAATAGGGATGAAAGAAGAACAGAGGAGGTGTGGACAGTAAACACTATTGAAATAAAGAGACAAAGAATATTAGTATGTAGGAGAATAAAAACAGGAAGAACTGAACGTCCAGGGCTTGCCAAGGAGGAGTAACCTGAATTCTACTAACCTTGCCATTGGAATTAACACAATCTGGACACAATTCAATTTTCAAATAAACCTGCCTGAACATGTTAGAGAATAACTAATCGAGGCAGGACATGAGGAGCTTAAATTCTTGAGAAAAAAAGCTACGACAATATAAATTCCACAGTTACCCATCTTTCTCCTAAGGTTTGTGCCAATTCGCAGCATGGTGAAATGGAACTCAAGGAGAACAGAGAATAAAGTCCTGAGTTGACAAATGAACTAGGATTAAAGTGTCCAAATTCTTGGGTGGAGAATTCTTGACTGGAAAGAAGTAAACCAAAAATTATTTGTCTAATATTCCCTTGAGGAACTGGCCAATTCCAAAGTCGCT
Source organism: Prionailurus bengalensis (assembly GCF_016509475.1). Classification (NCBI taxonomy): domain Eukaryota; kingdom Metazoa; phylum Chordata; class Mammalia; order Carnivora; family Felidae; genus Prionailurus; species Prionailurus bengalensis. Next base: position 40,974,021 of record NC_057352.1, read on the forward strand.
CCAGCACAAGGCAAGGCCGAGAAACCCAGAATAAAACAGCATTTGGAAGGTTTCAGCAGTTATATGTTTCTGAGAAGTTAAAGAGTTCAAGCCCTCCAAATGTGAAAAAGACATGGTAGATCCAAACAACCCTAGGAGTGAAGAAAAAACTGACGACCACCATCCTGAATAAAAACACACCTGCTTCCAGTAATATCAAGATAAGTAACTGGTACTCTATCTTCCAGCCACAAAAGAAATGTAGTCTTCTTTGGAGTAAATGATACCCTTTAGAGTTTTTTGAGAAAAAGTCACAAAGCATATAACACAGACATGAAGGATCAAATGATTGAATATAGATGATTCATATGTTGATACAATAAGAAGATGGCGGGGAGACACTAAAGTATCCCCCAAATTGAGAAGGCACTTTGAGACCAGAAGACAAAGTAGTCCACTGCATACAGTTTATGGTTTTATTTAGGGTGGCTTACTGATGGAGGCAATGAGGAGGGTGGTGATCCAGGCACCATACAGCTATTCTTTCCCAGGTCCAGACTGTAGTCCACAGATTTTATAGAGCAAGAGGATGTACAGAAGGGCACTGTAGTGAGATCAAAGGATGGGCATGCATCCCAGAGGGTTTGAGTGAACCTAATTGACAGCTAGCCTTTAATTGGACCTTGATGTACCACCTGTGCATCAGGAAGGAGATAGACTGTGTTGTCTCTAACAGAGTCATGGGAGACCAAAGCAAGCATCCCCCACCCCGGCCTTGGTTGGCATTTCTAAGGTATGCATATAAATCTCTAAGGGGGCCAGAACATGTAGCCCCAGGAGAGGTCATGAAGTGAACATGAACAAAATGGAGAGCCAAAGTGAGGTTAGTATTGGTAGCATGCCTGCAGAGAGTGATTTTATAATAAATATAATTAATAAATTGAAGATACTAGAGGAAAATGTGAAATCCATAGTAGAGTTTCTCTCTCTCTCTCTCTCTCTCTCTCACTCTTCTCTCTCTCTCTCTCTCTCTCTCTCTCTTTCATTCATTTACACACACACACACACACACACACACACACACACACACATATATATATATATATATATATATATATATATGTATATACATATATGTATGTATGTATTCTCCTTGAGTTCCATATCACCTTGCTGCAAAATGGCACAAAACTTTGGGATAAAGATAGGTAAATGAGGAGCTTATATTGTTGTGTTTATATATATATATATATATATATATATATATATATATATATATATATATAAAATGTTTAAAGGACCATTTGGTTGGCTGTCTTGAAGAAAGACACAGCACAAGAGTGGAAGCAGAGAGACCTGGGTGGTGGTTACTGTAGAAACCCATGCATCCTAAACACACTGGTTGGTACCAGAGTGGTGACAATGAAGGTGAGGAGAATTGTTTGATTCTGGTTATTTTGTTGAAAATAGAGCAAGCAAAACTTTTTGCTGGGTTGTCCATGGGGTCCAAGAGAAATAAAAAATGAGCCAGGAAGGAATCCAGTTCTTTTTCATTAGCATCTGAAAGGAGCTGCCTACAACCAAGTCAAGAAACACTCCAGGAAAAGTAAGTTCAGGGAGGAAAATCTAAAGTTGTCTTTTGGGCATGTTATAATAAAAAATATTAACTGAAATGGATGGCAGACTCAACCCATTTATCATTTATTTCAAAATAAAAAGATGGAATACATTGATTGCTCTCATTCTGCCTTTCCTAACAATTCCCTGAAGTAATATAGGAAGTAAACTTAATAGAATCAGTGATATTTACTACTTTTTGAGCATAAATCTTCACTTGTTCTTTCTCAAGTGAGTAGTGTGGTCCCTTACAATTACTTTTTTCCTCCAACCTGTTCAAATATTTGGCAGGAATATGGCCTTATCAGGTCATCATGGAGCCTCCACTATTGCTGAGCTAATAATACATTTTTGGAAAACTCCATTTAAACGTTGCAGATGAAAATCTATGCCCACTCTCTATGTCACTCCCAAACACATTGGAAGATGAGCCACAGGGGAAGTCCATATGTTAGAAAGGCATGCTTCATTTAGCTATTGCAACACGATGGCTGAAGGGTGCTATAGATGGAGTTGCTCAGAAAAGATTACATCTCTTGGCTTCTAGCAAAGGGGGAAAAAAAGCATAAAAAAGGCTGTGCTAAGGGCTAAGAGCTTTATTGAAATTCTACAGAAGCCTTACAGAAACTGTGAGCTTCTGACTTGTTATCAGGTACCTGCATTTGGGCATCCTGACACTCTATAATTGAAATTCATTGCTGGACCTTTAGTCTATAAAAATGGTATGCTGTCATTAGCGCTGACTGCTTGCTATATTCTCCTGTCACTCCTTAGGCCAGCTTAAACCATCTCAGATGAAATAGCCTATTTCATGTCAGACCTCAGCGTTTGCCACTATTAAAGTGGAAAGCTAAAGCAATGTTTAGCAATGTGGTAAAGACTAATGCGGTAGGATTGCTAGAGAAGTAGGAGTCTTTCTTTTTTTTTAAAATTTCTTTAAAATTTGATGTTGTTATATAGTACCATCTCTGTTACACTGCACCTGTCAGAATGAGAATTATTATTTTTTGACTGCATTTTAATTGAACCTGCTAATGCCAAACAGCTACCTTACACTTTAAGAAGTATAAGAATATTATTTCAGCAATAAGACAAGTTAATGTAAGAATTACAAGGTAATATTTCACATTCATGATGTGAAGACTTGAGACAATTGTGTGGGTAATTCAGTCAAAAAAAGCTATATTGTGCTACACACACACACACACACACACACACACACACACACTTAGGTAGAAGAGGAAATCGTGGATTTGGGAGATTTAACTTTTAGTTTGTTCCAGAATGACTGTATTTGTCACTTGATAGTCAAATGGTCAGAGAGAACTTTGTTGTCCCAAATATCCATGTTATGAGATGAGTCACCTCATTAATCAAAGAAATCGAAAAGCCTAACTGTTGACCACTAGAATTGTTAAGCTGTCCCAAATTACCTAAGCACACAGACCTAATAAGGATTAACCTTCGCAGTGATTTAAGAAACTGAATAAAAGTGGAACTTGAAATGATTCTGCTCCCTATCCCACTATATGGTCTCAACTTTTATTCATGTGATATGGAACAAAAACAAAAACAAAAACAAATTTAACCACCACCATGAAATGATTTTTATAAAAGCTGATAATATACTTAAGAGTGATGGAAATTTTTTCTCAAATTAATACTGTGTTCTGTTTCAGGTCACTCAAACTTAGCAATTGCTTAACCAGTGAACATTCTCTCTTTGTTCTTCTTTTTTTACCTTTAAATATCTGGTAGTTGTGTGTGTATGTTTATTTTAATCACATTGTAGTCAAACCACATTGCACTGAATGCTAGAATACCCAGATTCATGTCTTGGCTTCATTATTAATGAGCCTGGTGATTCTAATATGGGTCCCTGCCCATATAGAGCACCAGAATCTTTACTCTAACATAACGAGTTTGTATTTGGTGAACAAGCTTTGTAATTCAAATGTGATACAGCCACTATATTATTCTATTAAGGAAGAAGTAAAGAAGTCTCTATGCTCTGTGGAAGAGATGCTCAGAGAGGCTCCCAGGAGACACAGGTGAGGCTGTGCTTTAGAGATTGTGCCTGGGTGTATTTCACTACTACAATATAAACACCTCGAGTACAGTAAAGTCATACCTTTTCACCTCAGTGTTCCTAGAGCCTAGGGAAAAAAAACACTTATATCTTGGTACAACTAAATGCTGAAAAAACAATTCAATTAAAAATGGGCAGAAGACATGAACAGACACTTCTCCAAAGAAGACGTACAAATGGCCAACAAACTTATGAAAAGATCCTCAACATTGCTCATCATCAGGGAAATGTAATGTAATTCAAAACCTCAATGAGATATCACTTTCCACCTTTCAGTATGGCTAAAATCAATAACACAACAAACAACAGCTGTTGGTGAAGATGTGGAGAAAAAGGAACCCTCATGCACCATTGGTGGGAATGCAAACTGGTGCAGCCACTGTGGAAAGCAGTATGGAGGTTCCTCAAAAAGGTAAAAATAGAATTACCTTACAACTCAGTGTTCCCAGTATTGGATATTTACCAAAAAAAATACAAAAACACTAATTCAAAGGAACACCTGCACCCCTATGTTTATTGCACCATTATTTACAATAGCCAAACTCTAGAGGCAGCCCAAGTGTCTATAGATAGATGAATGGACAAAGAAGTAGTGTGTGTGTATTTGAATATATATATTTGAATATTCAGTCATAAAAAGTGAAATCTTGCCATTTGCAACAACATAGAACTGGAGATTATAATGCTAAATTAAGTAAGTCAGTCAGTGAAAGACAAATAGCATATAATCTCACTCATATCTGGAATTTAAAAATAAAACAAAATGAACAAAAAAAAAAAAGAGACAAATCAAGAAGGAAAGTCTTAACTACAAGGAACAAAATGATGGTTATCCGGGCGACGGATAGATAGGAGGATAGGGGCAAAGAGGGATGGTAATTACAGAGTACACTTCTGATGGAAAAAATGGAATGGAACAAAACAAAAAGCAAATGCCTGTAGACGAACAAGTGTTCAATGATCATTTGGAGAAAACACAGAAACTGAGAGAAAGGAAGAAAAAATTTCTGGGAAATGAAAGAAATAGGAAGAATGAGAAAAGAGAAGGGAGGGAATTAGCACAAGTCAGCACACTTTTTTTTTTTTGTAAATTTTGTAAATTTTTCAAAATTTACATATTGAAGTCCTGCCCCCCTAGTGTGACTGTGTTTTGATATGGGACCAATAAGGACATAATTAAGGTTAAATGAAGTTATAAGAGTGGGTCTTGATCTGATAAGATTAATGCCTTTATCAGAACAGATACCAGAAAATTCTCTTTCTCTTTCTCTCTCTCTCTCTCTCTCTCTCTCTCTCTCTCTCTCTCTCTTTCTCACTGCACACACACCAAGGAAAAGGGGCCCTGTGAGCACAAAGCAAGATGGTAGCCATTTGCACCTCAAGGGGATAATCCTCATCTGGAACAAATTGGCTAGCATCTTGATCATGAACTTATAGCCTCTAGAACTCTGAGAAAATAAAATTGTGTAGCTTATGACACCCAATCTGTGGTATTTTGTTATAGCAGCCTGGTCAGATTAATACAGTAATCCATCCCCAAACTAGAAGATTTTAACTTTTTGGGGTTCATTGGAAGCATATTCTTTTTCTGTCTATCCTCTTATCAAAGTCATCCTTCAATCTCCTGTTCAAGTAACCCTTCTCCACTAAAACTTTTCCTAACTCATAAGCTCCAACCAGTCTCATTTTTTTCTCTGAGTTCCTGTAGTTTTGGTTTTTGGAAGTGGTTTTTATCCTTACCTCATCTGGGGAATTTTTTCAAAATTCTGACACCCACACTATGCTCTAGGACAATTAAGTCAGAAACTGTGACAGAACCAAACATCACGTCTTAAGCATTTCTTCATGGTTTATTTTAGGTATGTTGTAGGAAATTAAATGGGTGAGCTCATTATCCTATAGACTTTCCTGGGAACAAGATCCTAATTGTGCTATGCCTGCGACTCTATGTCATGAGATTAAAATTAGAGTACCTAATTCAAGAATATATATATGTATATATATTTTTTGTTTATACAAAACTAACATTTTATCTAGTAGAAGCAATGGAATGTGCTCGTGTTCAACATGTTGAAGAGAAAAAAGATGATATTTATATCCCAGGAAAGAAAAGCCATCAGTCGTAAAAAATGTTTGAATTGTCTTTATAAACTAAATGAGATGGGATATATTTAAATGATGTGAAAGAAAGCTGTATTCCCCCCATAAAATTCCTATACTCGTGCTGTGGTCAAGAAAATCTATAACATGGTCTTCTTTAAATCAATTTAATGGTCCCCAAAGACAGAAATTAGGTAGGCGGATTTTACAATGCATACTTCTACTTGCTCTCTTTTCATAGAAACTGTGACTGATCACTATTACAGCAAACATGCTGTAAATGAGAATAAACCTTTTTTAACCAAAATAAAAATGAAAACTTATTGGAACCTCCTGGCTGGAAAGGACTCTGGTGAGATGCATGTAAAAGAGAAGAAGACCATAGGTCCACTGAAGAAATGAAGAGAATAATATATTGTAGAAGATGATGGTGGGCATGGTTGTGAATGTGGTGGGGGGAGGGGCAGAGAGCAAATTAAAGTCATTCGCCTTAAGTGAAAACCCTACTCACCCACACATCAACAGAAGTCAGACCTCCATTTGAATACAGGTATAAATATGCACAGATTTAAAAATAATTACCTAATAGCGATTCAATAGACTAGTAGATTCATAAAGAAAACACAAGCAACAGAACACCCAGATGGTAAGAAAACATTTTTAAAATTCAAAATGATGTTATGTTCCCAATAAATGGGTGAAGGTGTTCCCATGGTAGAATTAGAAAAAAAAAAGAACAAGTAAGCCTAAATGAAATGAAATTGAGGAAGGCAGATTTTGAATTTTTAACATCTGTCTGCTAACAACACATTCAAAACAATAGTAATAGTAATAACAATAATTATGTCGGGGGGGGGGATAAATAAAGAACAGCAAAATAAAATTGAAACTGAGAACAACTAACTTTTATATTAGGTGAGCATGATTTCAGCCAACTCTCTAAGCACCCGAGTGTGCAGATCAATGCACATTCACAAAACAAATCTAATGATGAGATCACATTTTATTAAAAGTACACTGTGGATTAAATGCAACTTCAACTGAATGAAAAGAGCAAACTTTTAATGAAAAGGTGCAGAGGTGAATTGATATTCATGCTTATGTATCTGAATTAAACTTTTCTTCCCATCTTGGAGAATGAGGAACAACCTCATAGAGTCCACCTGTATCAGATGAGGATGCTGATAATACCTGTGGTGGTGGTGTTGGTGATGATGTTGTTGATAATAATAAAAAATAACAACCACCGTTTATGGCTGCCAACAGTATCAGCGCAACGGGAACGCCAGTGGGAATTTGTCTGATGTAATCCCCATCTCAAACCTTGTTAAAATTTCCATTGGAGATGGAGTCTTCAAACTTGTCCAGTCTCATCCTTCTAGCAACTGAGTTAGGATGGAAACGTGCATCTGTGTGATTCAGGGATCGCGTGTGTCCAGTTTCTCACACAATCTATGGAGAGACATGCTCCCCCCTGCATGACTAACTTCCTTCTCTGGGCTTTTTTTTCCCTAAATGCAACTTTGGTTCCCAACTTCCTGTGTCAAGTTACAAACAATTTGTCATGCCTGCAGTCACACTTTCGGTTCCTGTCAGTTCTGTGAAAGAGCCCTATCATCAGTATGGTTTTGCACTCCCTAAGCAACTTGTGGGTTTCATCCTTCCATGCAAGCGACTTGTCACATCTTCAGTTTTCTCACACATTTCAGCTCAAAAGGAATCCCAGTTCTGTTTTTTATTTAATTCATTGAAAATGTCCATACTGTCAGAATGCTAAAGTCCAAACTCCTGCCATTACATTGTCCCTCTGCTCTGACATAAGAGATCTTCCAGCAATTATCAATTACCCTTTTTCTTAACTTCAATGACAAATTTCTTTTTGAATTATGTATCAAAGGGTACTGTAATTGCTGCTTGAGTCATTGACTATGTCTTTGGTGGTGTTGTAAAGGAAGACATTCTTTCTCCCCTCCCCTTTTTTTCTCACTGTACTCCAATGTCAAAGGATAAGAAAGAGTAGTGGAATGGAAGAAAAGAAAACAAAACAAAATAAAAAACTAACTCTGGAAAGGTGGTAGGATTGATCTCTGACACTCTTCCTCCCACAACCTCCCACAGCCTTACCCAGTGTACTTTTAGATAAATTACTCAGTTAATCTGAATCCCAAATTCCTCTTGCATGGAGATGCTAACATATGTCCTACTTGCTTCATAATATAGATTAAAAAGAAAAAAACTAAAAATCCTATGAACTCTATTTTTGAACTAAAATTTTATATAAATGATTTATTAAACTGAATTCTCCATAAAAGAGTGAATTTTATGCTAAAGCAAGTATTTTCTCTTTATTATAATTGCTAATTCACTTAAGCAACCTATTTTCTGATTGTCAGAATTCTTTACACTGAAATCCACTTGGATGGATATTCCAAACTAGTTTAGAAATGACAAGCATATTAGTGGCAACTCTTTTAGTTGGTACTAACTCTCCTAAAATGAATATGTAGCTACAGATCTCTTCTTAAGATTATAAACAAATTTTCCTGAGGATACTTTGCAACCCTACAAACACAACTCTTTATAAGGAATAGAGTTACATGGGATAATACACACACAGGAAAACATGACTTTGCTTAAAAAATAGCTACATTATTCTTGAGTAGTGTACAATCCACGCAAACACACACACACACACACACACACACACACACACACACAAGGGAAAGATTATGGCCACTTTTAGGACTTTGACAGAACATCTAGCATAGACACAATCTTTGCATTGAAATCATTCTGTGCACTAGAAACTAAAATAATAAAAACTAATAATAATAAAACTAATAATAAATACAGAGAATTTTCATCGGAGTTTACAGAGAGGAAAGGAAATACAATGGAAGACATCTTTTATCTAGTGACCAGAAGACCTGTTACATTCTTAGCTAGAGTATTATTCATTTTGAATCCATGTTCAACTCTCTGACTTCAATTTATTCACCTACTAAGTTGGTGAGGAGTCAGAGAAGAAGTTACAAACAAATTTAACTTTAGAAAACTTTAAAATTAAAAAGATCAGAAAACAACAAATATTCCTCAAATCCTGGGTGATATCAGTAAGCCTAATCATATGTTCTTTTTACAGTCTTTGTTTCTAGGAAAAGAATTATATAAGCTTCCAAGTTGAAAAAAAAAAAAAAAGAATGTTCCAAAGTACCAAATTTATGGGCAGCTTCTGACTTTAGCAAATAGTATTCAGTTTCCACTGAAAAATGAGTATAACTAAAATGGACTGATGTTTCTAGCTTACCTGTCAATCACATGTAAGGATAGCATGGAAGTGATCTAAATCAGATAATTATTCAAGATCTACTCTTCAGACATCCAGAAGTTATTACATTGTTCCATGAAACGGTGAAGTGCATTTAAAATTTCATTGCCTTTTATAGAAATTAGTGAATCACAATCTGTAGGTTGGGTATATTCGTTGGTTAATTAACACAAACATAAAACAATTATATTACAGCTTTAACATGAATGGGTTGAAGAAGACGACAAATATTTACTGAAGCTACTTACCTGTCACCTACTTTTTGTTCATTATGTCATCTACCGTATGGTAATTCTAGTCTTATCTTTGTTTTATAGATAAGGAGTTTGAAGATCAGAGTAAATCATTTGTTCTTAGGCATCCAACTTGTGGGTGAAAGCTTGAAGTCCTAGAAGACAGCTCCATCTGCCAAAAAATATCAGATTTATTTCTCTACACCTCACTTCTTAAGGTAAGAACTGAAACTTGGTTTGACTGGCTTTCGTGTCTTACCATTGTCTCAGCCATTTGTGATTTCAAAGTGGGTTTTGCTTTCTCAGATCTTTTTAATCTCCTAGGAGTGAGACTCCGATGTTGGCAATGTATTCAACTCCTCGCCATCATAAACCTCAGACTCTGCAATTTTCTGTAGCTTTTATCTTTATCCAATTTTTAAAGCAGATGCCAGTTGCATAAGCACTATCTACAGCCATTGCTCAGCAAATTCTTCCTTGATGTTATAGCCTCGGGTACTTTCCATGTGTCTTACTTATGGTCAATTTTGCAGGAACCATAATGTTGAATTTAGTCCAGAAGAATGTTCATCCACCCCCTTGCACTCCTGTGCTTGGAGAAAAGTTGCAGCGGTGATATATCTCCCCTTATGTTGGAGTTTCTTCTGGCAGGAAGGATACAGATAACTTTATTGCAAATTGAGTTCCCTCCTTCTGAGGAGCTAGCAACCTCCTTTCCCTGAGACAATTGGATGCACCTCACTTATAATCCTTATTCACATAATGTTAGAAAAAAAGAGGCTATAACCTAGGAAAATATTGTCAATAAGTATTGGACCACTTTATTGTTGGTTGAGACTAATAGCCCCAGTCCCTTAAGATACCTCACAAAGCTTTAGCACAGAACATAATTCACCATAGATACATCTATAATGAAAGAACTAATGGATGATGATTGTTGTACCATCTTCCATTGCTCCTCTAAACTATTATTCCTCTCCCATCATATGTGTAAATACTTCATTGAACTTCCTCTTCAAATTAATAGTTGATCCCAATCTTACAGTATATCATACTCTTAAAATCCCAGTATCAACTTTCATAGTTATTCTCTTATTTCTGTCCTATCCTTGTATTTTGACCCTTTCTTTACTTTTACCTCTTTTATTATAACCCCCCTGACTGTATCAGCTGAACTCTTTCTTCCTATTTATTCACCCTTACCCATCTGGCAGGTAGGTGATGTATAAAAATTATACAGAATCCCTTTCCAGAGCTTTCCTTTTCATCCTTTCCAAAAACAAAGCCATAATTGAAAATATTGGCACTATGAGAAGGGTTATTTGCAGCATCAAGCTGTGCAGAGGGATAAAGAAAACTTCACCTCTGACTCTTAGGGAGGAAAAAACATAGGGCACAGTGGTTTGATGACATCTAGTCAGAGTTTCCTCAGTGTTCTTACATCTTCTTGCATGAAGTTTTCATGGATACAGTTCTTATTTATCAGTGGAGTTTCTGTGAGAAGTAAGACTGTGTCAATAGGTATTATTGATCCCTGCATATCACCTGAGTAAGTTGAAGGTTGTTTTGAAAAGTCCATGGTGCTACAGTGGACAATGGAGGGTTTCCAGGTCAAATTAAGGGTACCTAGTCACAATTGAATTTCAGAAAACAAAAATGAGTATTTTCAGTATAAGTGTATACTATTTGTATATGCATGGGATATGCTAAAATATCATTTTTTTAAATTTTTTAAAATGTTTATTTATTTTTGAGACAGAGAGAGACAGAGCATGAATGGGGGAGGGACAGAGAGAGAGGGAGACACAGAATCGGAAGCAGGCTCCAGGCTCTGAGCCATCAGCCCAGAGCCTGACACGGGGCTCCAACTCACGGACTGTGAGATCATGACCTGAGCTGAAGTTGGACGCTTAACTGACTGAGCCACCCAGACACCCCTAAAATACCATTTGTCATTTGTCTGAAATTCAGATTTAATCAATCATTCTCTATTTTTATGTTTTCAGTGTGGCAACTAATAACATTTTTACTTTTTCTAGTCTTTTCCTCTTTAAAACATGACCTGGGAAACTGAGACAATTGAAACAATTTAAAAAATTTTAAACTCCCATTATTTTATATGCAAATAATTCACACTGGCCTCCCTTTTCAAATATGAATGTTTTGTCTGTAGGTCATTCCACGTGGTGTCTGGTTACTAGTAACAAACAAATCAAACAGGAATTTCTTATAGGGTTAAAGAGGAACTTAATGTAGAGAAAGGAAAGTTAGTAAGGAAATCAAGAGTATGTCTATAAAAGCAACTTTTAGGATGATAAGTTATTAGGACAGCACTAGGAATCTCTATATTCTAGTTACCTCTTCAACTTCTCACCTCCACTGTATCCAACCCCTGTGAGTTTTTATTCTAGATCCAAATTCCTGAGATTACATAACTAGCCCACGTAGGGTCACATCCCTGTCCCTGCGGACAATGCCATAGATCTGTATGACAGATTGAAAACCTGGGGAAGTTTGGTAGCCAAGCAGTACATAAGTTACCATGACATAGATTAAGCATAGGGAAAAATCTACCTTGGGCTGTTCTCACTTGAAGGAACTAGTGGAAATGCATTTAGCTCTTTGCTAACGGAAAATACAAATTAATGACAGCATCCCTATGGCTGCCTCATTCTCAGCATATTTTGGAAGGTTTAACATTTAATGCCTAAGAATAAAGGTAGGCATTTCATACTCTTAGCGATTAGATTTGGGTAAGCAGCAGTGGAAATATGAATGTTTTATGCTGGCCTTATCAAGTAAGGATGCTCTGAAGATTAAGAAGGGAAAACATAAATGCAATACAATAAGGTCATAAAAAAAAGGGAATTAAATCAGGGAGCTTGGTTTTACCTTTGTTTTTGTTTTTATTATTTTTGGTTTTGTTGTTGTGTCTCAGTAATTTACCATAACATCAGGACAGAGCCTAATTGATGGAGCTTCGATTACCCCAGAAATGGCAGAAGTAGCTTTTAAGCCATAGACTGGCAGATGATACAAAGAAAGCAGCATGATTACACAACTCTGCCAGATCTGGGTTTGAATTCTGTTTCTGCATCTTATTATGTTCTATGAAACTTTGGCTAGTGTCTTTCTCTCTCTGATCTTCAGTTACTTAAATCAGATACAGTAAAACTCAGCTATGAATGTGAGGATTAAAGAAGATAGTGTTCGTAGAAAATTCTAACACAGGGCCTCCCAAAGAGTGAGGAAAAAAAAAACCCAACTGATTATTCAGTGGTTTCACTCCTGATAATATCCAAATGGCTCCAACCAAGCCAATCTTTCTTCAAATGACAATAAACCCTGGAAAAAAAAATAATGTAAGTCCAGTGAAGGCATGGGAGAGCAAATAAAAGCAAAATATAATGAAGGAGAGGGCACTTCAGAAAAAAAGGGAATAGAACTTAGTGAGTTTTGATTTTTATGGCCCTTAATACCAACAGCATGCCTAAGTCTACAACTTGCTGGATGGCCAAAAGTTGGATTTGGAAAACTGAACATAAATGTCTGGATGACCCCTAAAGTATTTTTTTAAGTTTATTTATTTTGGAGAGAGAGAGAGCACGCGTACACACATGAGAGCAGCAGAGGGGCAGAGAGAGAGGAAGAGAGAGAACCCCCAGCAGGCTCTGTGCTGTCAGCGTGGAGCCCCATGTGGGACTGGAGCCCACAAACCATGAGATCATGACCTGAGCTGAAACCAAGAGTCTGGCAGTTAATGGACTGAGCCACCCAGATGTCCCTTTAAAATTTTGTTTTAAGTTTATTTATTTATAAAGTAAATTTAAAATAACTAAAATTTTAAGTGCCCCCCTCCAGCAGAAAAGATAAATTTATCAGTTTGAGCTCATCCAAATTAATTGCCTACTAAAACATGTAAAAAATACTCTTTTAGATTCCTCCACAAAATATCATTCACAATGACAAGGATGCAGTCCCAAGTTACTGAACACCTAAAGAAATAGGAAAGAGGCACTTGGGTGGCTCAGTTGGTTAAGCGGCCAACTTCAGCTCAGGTCATGATCTCACAGTTCGTGGGTTTGAGCCCTGCATCAGGCTCTGTGCTGACAGCTCAGAGCCTGGAGCCTGCTTCAGATTCTATGTCTCCCTCTCTCTCTGCACCTCTCCCACCCCTGCTCACTTGCTCTCTCTCTCTCTCTCTCTCTTTCTCTCTCCCTCCCTCTCTCCCCTCTCTCCCCCACCTCTCTCTCAAAATTAAATAAACGTTAAAAAAAAGAAGTAGGAAAATAAGCCACTTTTCAAAAGAAACCAATCAATACTAAACCTAAGATTATCCAGCCTTGTATAATTAACAGATAAGGATTTTATAGGAACCATTATATGTATGCTCAATGTAAAAGAAAGTATGTGTATAATGGATGAAGAAGTGGAAAACATTTGCAGAGAAACATAAATGATAAAAAAAAAGCACTAAACAAATATTTTAGAACTATCCCCATCCGAGATTGTAGTCATCAAGTAAATCTTTAAGATGGATCTCATGTAGTCAAATGTCAAGAGGAGTCATGCTGGGAATATAAATGAATGCTATACTCAGAATGAAGCACAGAAGATACTGATAGGGCTTGTGGTAAGCTAGAAAACACTGCCTCTATATAAAGGAAATATTTGCTATTGGATTTCAGCCAATTTTTGCCTCAAGTAGGGATTGGCAAACTTTTTTTTTTCCTTGTAAAGAGCTAGATAGTAAATATTATAGGCTTTGTGGGCCATATGGTCTCTGTTACAACTACTCAGTTCTGCTTTTGTACTGTAAAAGTTGCCATGGATAATACATAACTGAATGGCTGTGGCTATTTTCTAATAATACTTTATTTACAGAACATGTAGTAGGGTCAGAATTGGCCTGTAGGATGCATTGTACAGAATATGGTCTTACAGAAATTTAGATTCAAATTCGCCTAACATTCTCTATTTCAAGAAAAAGCGGGCCACCCGATCTGGACTCGTGTTGTAGAGCAAAGAGGCATAAACCCTTGAGAGATAAATCATTGTTGTCCAGTCCACAGAAAGGAAAATGCGATGTCAACCCATGAAAAAGAACATGGTTGTAAAAGATTGGAATATATGGGCAGTGCAAGTAATTTGGTTTAGTTGCAGAACAGAAACAGTGTGGCATAAAGTTAAGAAAGCCAGATGTAATTTTATATAACCAATAAGTGGCTCTTTTTCCCCCCTGAATTAGACAGCAACTAAGACATTTGAGCACAACAATAACAAATAATATGGGCCAAGAATACATTCAGATGGATCTCTACATACCAGCATCATATCCCATAAATGCTGGGTTGGAAGACTTAGCTGATAAATTGAATATGTGGCATTTTAATATTTCACTTTTATCATCACCTGCACACCGCCTTCATACCCCCTTCACATACACATCTTTATTAATCTAGATTTTGAAATGTTTGGAATGCAGAGCAGAAAGCCCAGAATCTCTACCTCCCAGTTGTCAGGGAGGGCTAGAACACATCTGTAAACCAAATCCCCTGCCTCCAATATTTGGACTGATCTGTTCTCAATAGAGAAAGTTGAACAGTGATTACCTACCAACAAGGTGATTTCTTTTCTCTTTGGGGAGGAAAACAGGTGGAACAATAGGATAGAGATATTTAGGGAAATTCTTTCTTTCACACTGTAGGAGAGGAAATAAGCATCTCTTACCCCCAACACCATACAGATTCCCAATATGGAATCCCTTAATTCTATTGAAGACCTTAGTTTTTGATATGCTCAACATAACAATAATCTTCAAGTAGAACATCACTTATGTTAGGTGATTTATATTGCTGATTCCTCATAGCATGCATCTCATGACTGTTTTAAATCTACTACAGATCTTCCTTAACTTATGATGGGGCTCAACCTGAAAAACCCATCATATGTTGAAAATATACTTACTATACCTAACTTACCAAATATAGCTGAGCCTAGCCTACCTTATATGTGTTAAGAACACTTAAATTAGCCCACCTTTGAGCAAATCATCTAACACAAAGCCTAAAATGTTGAATATCTCATGCAACTTATTGAATACTGTACTGGTAGTGAAAAACAGAATGGATGCATGGGTGCAGAATGGCTGTAGATGTATCATTTGTTTACCCTCGTGACATGTGGCTGGCAGGGGACTGTGGTTTGCTGCAGCTGACCAGTATTAAAGAAATGATCATACCACATATCAGTAGCCTGGAAAAAAATAAAAAATTAAAACTTTGAAGTATGGTCTCTACTGCATGAATATCACTTTCACACCATTATAAATCCAAAAAATTCTAAGTTGAACCATCCCAAGTCAGGGACCATCTGTAATACAATCCACATTATTGAATATCTATCCAAGCTGTATGCTCATTAGAAAAGGCCTTACAAAAGCTCCACGCCACCTAAAATGATTTAAAAACAAGCAAAATCATCATAAAAGATTTGAGAGTTACTATTGTCTTAGACGTCCATTCAAAGTCCCCAAGGGAAGCTTTCAGTTTAATACTTCACATTAAAAACTAGCTTTGAATTGTGCATTTGCCTCTGAGCCACTGCAAATAAATAAAGAGGTATGCCATTCATCTCACTCAAATATTCTCCATTACCAAATGGACCCAATACCTCAGCCTTGTTGTTTGTCCCCTGGATTCCAGAAGTATTTGTTACATCTACTTCCAATAATCTGTGATTGAAATTCTGCAGCACCGCAGTGAAGTATACATCATAAATTACTGTGTTTTTTTTTTTTGCTAGATTAAAATCTTCTTCTGCCCGTCAACAAATTCTGGTGATGAGTTTTCTTTAAACTGCTAAACTTTTCAAACCCATACCTCCTGATACAAAGCTAATCAGAAAATCTAACAGCTCTGCATGGCTAAAATCACATTTCTGGCATTTTGCAATAGGCAACAAAGGTGTTTATTATAAAGTGATGGTCTGTTGTATAGGAAATGTGAGCATAAATACACTAGTGTTTCTTCATTCACTTGTTCATTAATTCATTTATCAAATAATTCTTTGGTGCTCAAATAATAACAGAAGTGTCTCAGTGGTGGTATAGACATGCAAACCAACAAAAACATAATACAAGTGCTAAGCATCAAAGTATTACCTATAAAAGAGTGATTTTTGAATAATGATATTTTCTATGGCACATAATAACATTAGAAAATAATGTTATCTAAAATAATGATCTATTCCCTTCATTTACTCATTTATAAAATATTGATTAGGTACTTAGAATGTGCCAGGTATGCTTCTAAACTCTAGAAATGAAACAGTTAATAAGACAAGATTTTTGCCTTTGTAGATCTTATAACCTAACCCAGTGGTTTTAGTCTTTTACTTTTTGTTCACATACTGAATAGCAAGATTTTTTTAAATGCAAATAAAAATGCCTGCATATTTATTTATTGAATAACATGTGTATAACTTACATGCTATAATGCAATATAAATAAAATACAGAATAAAACCTACCCCAAAATGCAGAAAAGTGATAAAATGAAATAGACTTTAAATATTATTTTCTTTATTAACATTAAATGTTTTGATCTCACTAGAATATTAATATAAGATAATAAATATATTTACATAGGTAATTATGAAATACCACTTCCATTTTTAATAATATTTTTGTTAAGAACACAAGTATTTGTATATGCTTAAGTATTTTTAAAGTATGTTTCTTTTATCAAGCAAAATCAAGCAATAGCTGATTTAAAACTTAGTGAATTTTTGGTAATATTTGTTGAAGTTCTATTTCCTAGCTATATTCCTTTTTTCTGTCTCTTTTTTGTAATGTATATATGTATATATATAAGCTTTTAGCAGATAATGCATACTGTTTACAGGAACAAAATCTCATAACTATAAAAGTAGTTTAAGCATTTGGTTGTAATTCACTTTCCCCAGGCTGAATTTCTTTTTATTAATTTTTTTTTCAACGTTTATTTATTTTTTGGGGGACAGAGAGAGACAGAGCATGAACGGGGGAGGGGCAGAGAGAGAGGGAGACACAGAATCTGAAACAGGCTCCAGGCCCTGAGCTGTCAGCACAGAGCCCGATGCGGGGCTCAAACTCACGGACCGCGAGATCATGACCTGAGCCAAAGTCGGATGCTTAACCGACTGAGCCACCCAGGCGCCCCTGATTTTCTTTTTAAATGCATTGGATTTCTCACTTATTGTTTAAAATATCACCTTTATTTCAAGAGACCTTGAAATCCTCCAGAGAGATCCCAAAGGTGCCTTGTCTTGGCCTTAGCTTCTCGATAGCCTTGTGTAGGGCTGTATATAGTACTTCAGGGACGGAAGAAGTGGGTCATGTGATCCAGAAGAGAAGAAGAACAGAGTCTTTGAGGAAATCTGTAAAAACAGAAAAGGAGATCTGCGACAAAGTACCATCCGGGGAGAGAAGATTGTCCGTGATGGTGTGGGACAGCAGTCTCCTAAAGCTGGAGCTTTGGGATAGAGCTTTGAAGTGGGCAGTAAGCATTTGGGATAAGAAGTGCCACCACTCCCCAGAACCTGGAATTCCAAGCAGAAGGGAATACCTCCTTGGAACATTCAGGGAGCTGGTGTTCCATATGCTGAAATAATAATGCCAGTCCTCAGGTTGTACCCCCACACAAAAGTGGATTTTTGACCACATAAAAGTGGATTTTTGACCCCAGAAACAGAGACATGGCATTAGTTCCCTTAAGACAGCTCTAGTGTCCACAGGTTTACTATACCTCTTTGCTCTCTTGGAATCTCCTACCTTGCCCTCTTTGCTTTGTATTGTAATTATCTATGTATTTTCCTTTTCCAGATAAATGAAGACTTTCCTAGGGGCTAGGTCTCTGTGTTATTCTCATCAATTCCATTCTCTTATTCCCTTAGGCAGGAAGGAATTCTAAAAATGTTTATAGGATATTTAAATATACTTTCATCTATAGTTTGGATTCTGAATAGTTGAAAATAAGATATTCATTTTTGAGATAATCAACTTGAAGAGTACTTCATCAGTTATGACTTTTTAAGACATTAGTGGCAAAAAAAAAAATGCTACAATACCAATGACAATAACAACAAATTCACCCAAACAAACTTTTAAAAAGCAGGATTTTTATTGGCTCATGTAGCAGACGAGCCTGGGTTGAGGATGTGACTTGGTGCAGGAGTACTTACAACATCATCAGTTCCAGTTTCTCTTTATTTCCTACTTAACTGTTTTTTAAGTTGGCTCAGTTCTCTTTTCATTGTGCAAAAATGGCTAGCAAAGTTCTAATCTCACCTCCTCACAATTGAAATCTGATGACGAAATACTCTTTTCAGGGAGTGGCAGCAAATCTGATCTGATGATTGTATGTCATGGGTTCAGCCTGAACCAGTCACTGTGGGGATTGTATCAGTAGGTCAGATACAGACAGATGCAGATACAGACTCTTGTATCAGTAAGTCCATATTAGAATGAGTGCTGAGGAGGTAACTGGCAAGCTACTCCCCATAGGCATAGAAAACTAGCAACATTTCTACACTGCATATACCATAAGAGCCCTCAGTCTTCTTCGTAATTTTCAAAATTCTTTCAACTTGCTGCAGTTGTGGGTGTTTTTTTACTAATGATGTTTTACTGCCAAATTTGCCATATGTTGATCTTTTCTAACAACCACTCTTAAGGAACGGAGACCCAAGGGGGACAAGCAGGAGCCGTGTAAACCCACTTACACTGAAACTGGATACTTTACTGTCACACAGCTGACACTGACATATGTTGTAGAATTCCTTTCTGAAATGATGGAGTTGTTTTGACAAGTCTTAAAGTTAGAGTAATTTTTAAGACTCCAATGGCTATTATTCCCGGAACCCATTATTCAGTGTACCTTTCTCTATCTCTCTTGACAAAAAACAAGAAAAAAAAACAAAATCAAAAAACAAAAAACCTACTTTAAAAAAAGCCACAAAATAAAGAAACTAAAAACAAAATTCTTCATCTGATTATCTCTATATTAAATTTTATATACTTACACTCTGACACCAAGTTTTAATGATTCTTCCGTACAACCAGTTTTAACATAGATTTTATAATGCCTTGTTCCTGTGGAGTACCTGAATTTTCTTTCTCCCTTCTCAGCTACATATAGTCCATGTACTTGCTTCTCAAACTGTTGAAAAAGCTCTACTGTTTGCCTTTAACTTACATAATTTTCATTGCTCCCTGACATCTAGGTCTTAATGCATTCATTGTGTCCATTTCTGGGGTCTTGGGTTTGTGACATTTAGAGAAGACTCTTGTAATCATGGTTGGGAAAGGCTTGAATTTGGTGTCTGGTAGAATTGGTTTCTATTTCCTGCCCTGTGATTTATTGGATGTACTCTGAGCCCTCAATTTGTAAAACATGAGGTGAGAATAATTTTTATATATATATATATACACACACACACACACACATATATATGTATATATATGTATATATATGTATATATATGTATTTATATGTATATATATTTATATGTATGTATATATATACATCTATGTATGTATATATATGTATGTATATATGCATACAACCATATATATGTATGTATGTATGTGTGTGTGTATATATATATATATATATATATATATACGCATACATCAAGTGTAATTGTAACAACAATTGTAACAACAACAACAACAAGTGTAAAAGTAACAACTTACTACAAAATCCTCAGTGGCTTAGAATAACAAATGATAATCACTTATTCCTACTATATGCCTATCATCAGCTGACTGGGACTCTTTTTCATGTTTTGTTCATTCTGAGAGCCAAGATGATGAAATAGCTTCCATCCTGATTTATTAGAAGGAATTAGAATAGGATAAATCATGTGCTTTCTCCTAAAGCTTCAATCCAGAAGTGGCATTCCTGCTGTTATTTCCTTGGCCAAAGTAAAGTACAGAACCAAACCTGGCATCAAGAGCGAAGTGCCCCAAATATGTCCTTGGCAGAATTAAAATATTTGGTGGATTGCACTACTGAGTCAGCTATGTCTCTTCAAGGATTTTTGAAAATATAAATTTAATTTTAACTAAAAGGATGGCCAAATGGTGAATACTCAGATTTATGAATGCTTATAACATTCTTTTCTGAGGACTAATTTCCTTCTTTTTGAGATGAGCGTAGTTTGCCAGTATCAGATGTTCTGCTTCCAAAGTAAAACCAAACCTTTTCCTTCCTCTCTATCCTCCTGTCAAATCATCTCCTGGGGGAGTTTCCATAATGGCTTTCTGAGGGGGCACCCTTGTCTGCTCTTGACCCTTCTTCTAACCCATTCCTCCTACAGTAGCTAGAGAAACCATTTCCAAAGAGAAAATCTGATGACATAATTTTCTTGCTTAAAAGCATTGCGTCCTCTCCTTCCTTTGACAATAATGTTTAAAAGCGTTTGAGTTATATAGCTCTGAATAATCTGTGGCCTGTTTTTCCCGCCAGCATCACTCTAGTGGTCCTGCTACCTCTTACTCTATGCTAGTTTCCCTTTCTTTCTCGAACTGGACCAACTTATTTCAACTTCTGGGGCATTGTGCATTCCATTCCTTCTGCATAGGGAGCTTTAACCATAATCTCCATCTAGATTACCGCTTACTATCACGTGAGTTTCAGCTGAAGACATATGATTATGCGGACACCTTCCTTCATGTTTCACTGTACCCTGAACTTCGCTTCGTAGCGCTTATTCAACTGTGATGACATATGTATTCATGTAGCTTTACGTGTTTACTTACAGCCTCTTCCCTCGCCCTGTCTTCGTGGTCATGTCTATCTGGTCCATTTTGAAACCCCAGTTCCTAATACAGTGCCCAGCACTTATTAAGTGCTCAGTAATTATGCATGAATAAATGGGTAAGAATGAAAGAGCAAACATAGTAGTATATTTGCCAGGGCTTTTTTTTTTTAATTAAAAGAAAATGTGGAAAAATAAGGAATAACTATAATTACACAAACAGTAATTATAAGATAAAAGAAGTTGTGTTTTACATGTGATTTTTTAATTCTTTCTTTTTTTCTAAGACTGTTTAAATCTTTCTAAAGACAGGGGGAAGATAACTAGACAGGACATTTCAATTTTTCTCATGAATTAAGATGTTGATTTTTTTTTTTTGTAGAAGAAATGGAAGCCCTGTTTTCATGAGAATGTCCTAAAGGTAAGTAAAGAGTCATGCGATTATATTTTTTTCTTTCCCAAACAACATTTATATAGCTGACTTATTATTTTTTAATTGACTGTTTACTATGTTCTGGGTGCTAGATAAGGGTCTTCTATAAGAAGAGAAAACATGTGTCAAAGCACAGATGTGATAGAGAGATCTTGGCAAGATGAGGACCCAAAAGACTTTCCCTGTAAAGTAGGAGAGTAGAATAAAAGACTCTTACAACAAGTCAATGAGGCAGAGCCTCTTAAAAACTTGAAAGAGTACATGGGAGGCTAGGGGTGTTTCAGAGCTTTGTGGATTGAGTTACCCTGTATGATTAAAAATAGGACTGGATGGGCAACCTACTTTGCATGGCAAATATCAGACATACAAAACTGAAATACATAATTCTGAATCTGGTGAAGTCTTGACTCCTCATTAATCTTGATTGTGACTGGCATCCTGGTAGGCTGGCAGCTACTCTGTGTGTATTCAATCATTTATTTATTCATTCATTCAGCAATCATTTGTTGAGGAACTATCAAATTCCTGATTCCACCATAGACTCTAAAGATAATCAGAGAATTAAAAAAATATGCTGGTTACTGCCCCTTGTGCACTTTGTGGTGGAGAAGGGGAGACCACGTAAAGGGAGGAGACTGTACAGGAGGACAGTCCATAGACTAGAATGGGAAAGAATGAAGGACTCCAGAGGAAGGTATCCTCTTGGCCTTTTCTAAAGGTCTTTCAATGTTTGCAGAGGATCTCTGTGCCCCAGGAGATGGAGAACCTAATTTGCTATCTAAGAGTCTTGCAGATTTATAGCCAACAAGCAGTTAGTTCTCAAGGGAGTCAGTGCTTTCTTGAAAATGTCCAGGACAGCAGCAGCAATGTCACGGATGGTTCTCTGAATCTTTTGTGGGCAGCCAAAATCCCCTGGGGACGGGGGTGGGGGGAGGATGAAATAAAGCAAGAAAGGAATAAAATTACTGGGCATGCTTTGCAGAGGTCTTGTTTGGCATTTTGGATATTGCCTGGAATACTGGGGGAAGTCTTTGGAATGTGGGCTAAACTCCTGAAGTGGGAAGGGACCCAGGGATTTAGGCTGTAGTTATTAAAATTATTAGAAATGTAAAGACATATGAGAGAAAATGGATAGCCACTTTTAATCCCCAGATCTTAAAGTCAGTCTTGGCATTTATAAGTATTTCTCCCAATGCTTCTCAACATAAAAACACAGTTAATACCATGCTAATTTTGCATTGTGCCTTTTTGACTTATTATACAAAAAGAATTGTTTATAGTTTTCTTGACTTCACAGTTACCATTCTGGATGGATGCATTACTTTGTCTTTAAAAACAAATAGTAACTCATTTAAGGACTCCTCTACTCTGAAACATTGTAGCCATTTCTATTATTCATGATAATAATAAGTTGCAAAGTAAAATTTAATGTGCATATAATATTACTTCTTTTGCAATTATTTTTAATAACCTTTCCTAGAATTTAATTCATTGGGTCAAGATATTTTTGATTTTATAAGCCACCTTGCTTGCCACCAATGTAGGGTATTTTTTTTTAATTTTTTTTAACGTTTATTTATTTTTGAGACAGAGAGAGACAGAGCATGAAGGGGGGAGGGTCAGAGAGAGAGGGAGACACAGAATCTGAAACAGGCTCCAGGCTCTGAGCTGTCAGCACAGAGCCTGACGTGGGGCTTGAACTCACAAACCGTGAGATCATGACCTGAGCTGATGTCGGAAGCTTACCCGACTAAGCCACCCATGGGCCCCAATGTAGGGTATTTTTAATTAAGCATTTTCACCAATTACGTGTTAATTGTTTGAAGTTTTCCAATTGAATAGATGTTAAATGGATTTTGGTTATTGCTAAAACTTCTATTGTATAGATTTACTAGTGGTTGTGGAATATACTCTGTCTTCCTCTTAAACCCGTGAAACCTGAAGAATCTCGAAGAAATCCCAATTTCTCCTTTTTCTTGAATTACTGATCTGATAAAATTTAACTTTTTCCTGGTGGACTATCTAACAGTTCATTTCAACTTTCATTATTTCACCTCTGAGATCAACACTTTCCCCACAAGTGGAAAGATACTAGTGAGGACGAATTCCTTGAATATTTGTCTCTGCCTTATTTTTTGCATTTCTTCAATTGGCACATTTGCTTCCACAAGCACAGCAGATAGTCAAGGTAGAAAGAATACCCAGCTGAGAAGGAAAATAAGCTATAGCTGTGGTAGGTGCCACTCCTACATTGTTTTGTCGTATTTGGTAACTAATAACCTTTTTGGGTCTACCTGGGTCTCAGTTTATCTAAGAAATTAGATGATGAGTCTATTTGATTTTAATTTTTTATTTCTTAAAAATCCATATTTGCAAGAAAGTTTTTGATTATGATACATTTATTTTACTGTTTAGTACCTGTGACATAAAGGTAAGTCTTTCCATAGATATCAAAAGCCAACACCAAGGAATGAGGAGTTGATATTGTCAGCACCAAACAAGCTTAGTGTTGTATACAGTTAATCTGATTATGTAATCATCTATATGATGGAGGCAAGATGTGGCATTTGTGTGGTGATGTCCTATGGGGATGAATTTTAACTTGAACTTAATTTTTTAATTGTCCCTTAAAATGCATTTTATAAGACTATATTCATGGTGCAAGGTTGAAGTGTCAGTCATTTTGTGAATAGATCGTTTTCAGTCACATGTCAGGCAATGTGATGGAAGAAAATAGAAACTGTCAAAGCTCTCAGAACAGGTTAGACTTCAAAGCAAAGACAAGTTGGTCTGAGTAATCCAGATCTTGCACTCAGACTACTTTAAAAGCTTCCAGCTGATCTCAGAGAACAGTTCTTCAATTTTAAAAGGCGTATAATTCAACTGAAGAAAAGAATAAAATCATGGATTTAGTCACAAATGAAAAACAGACAAAAACTCTGGACCCGTCTTTATCCCTTAAAATAATACTATCAACGTAACAGTTTTTGACAATATAAGAAACAAATCTGTAATTATCACAAAGAGGTATATCTACATGCACATTAGTGTACAATATAATCAGAAATGAATCAGAAAAAATTATGAACACTGAATTCAAGTAGGTGTAAATATGATACTTAAGAGAAAGGTCAAGGGCAATTTATGAATTAATCCATTCATGGTCAGTAACATCAACAAAAGTTAGGGAGCAACATAGTATTCTTTCTATTTTTTCCTAAAAACTTCATTGATTTTTTATCTTAAAAAAGAAATACATGATTCTGTTTCCTCAAATATTTTAACCATGTATAAAACCTTGAAATTTAAATTTTTTTAACTTTTCAAGAATCACAATTTATTTATTCTTGGTTTTGGTAAATATAGCACACTTTTATAGTATTTAAATTCTTGCATTCCATTTCCTGTGAAAACAATATTCATATATCCTATGGAAATATTAAGAGATCAAGAAACTTTGAATTCATTGGGACAGATAACCATTTATATTGTCTGGAAGTGACTGTCAATAACACCCACGCAGTGAAGGGTCCTAAATAAAGATTAGTCACTTCCAAGTGAACTTGTCTATAAAAGACCAATGGTAAATTGTTTTAATAAAAGAATGTCACTGAACTATGTAATGACTTGGAAAAGAAAATTGGGAAGTGCCCGTTAACTCTTACAGTCATTATGCTTTTCATTACACTTTGTCTTTCTCTGAAACATAGAAAATGTTAAAAATGAGTCTAAAAACATGCAGTTGTTAATAGTACAATTTTCCCAGATCCACTGATCTTTTGACACTATGCCCAGTGGTCTCTCTGTGGCTGCCTCAGATTGTACTCAGTCTTCTAGCCACCATAGTTTACAAATTCCTACTCAACAAATGTCTGGGTAATAGCTCACTCTTCTCCTCATTTGGCTTTTACTGTAGGGACTCCTCTCCAAGTTTCTCTGAGAAGATTCTCTGTGCTATGGTAATGAGAGTAGTGAATGTGCTAAATATATTTTTGGCAGGGAAGGACTCTGCCAGATAAATAAAGCAGCCCAGGTGTAACAGAGGAAGGGAAGTAGATATTGTAAGAGGCGCTGCCGACTTTGTTCCCCCCTTAGATTTTCAAGACTGTTTCAAACCTTTCCCTATACCTGGACAGTGACATTCACACAACTTTGGGAAATTTAATTGGAGCAATCCCATGAAATGGAGAATTGTTCAGAAGATTCACAAAGACAAGTAAGTTTAGATTGGAAGAGTGCAAGCATGCCAGTGCTACTCAATTACCTAAAAAAAATATATTAAAGACTAATTTGGTATTATATTTCCCCACCAGTATGGCTGTTAAGAAATTCACATTAAATGTAGCTATCCAAAACTGCTAAAGTTGGGACTAATATTTAAAATGTAAAGTCACAAATTAATGCAAAAAGAGCCATGAAAATGTTAAGATCGGATGAACCATCTTATTGGATTTGAAAATGGTTTTAAATGTGTCCAGAGAGCACCTCATCCACCATTTTATCATGACCTTTTGAATCGGGATTTGGTATTCTTTAGCTTTATAAACTTCTGGAGTAGGCACTTAACAATATTATGTGCCCAGAGCTCCTTTTTTTCTGCAAGTAGCCACTTTCCCAACCAGGCTTGTACCAAGTAGCCCCAACCTCTGGCTCAAAGATCAGCAAATAATCCAAGTTGAACCAATCAGATACTTTCCTGGATATTTGGAATGGATGAAAATACCAACTTCCTCCAACCATATTATTTTGAAGATAGATTACACAGAGAATGAAGTCAGATAACAATAAGAAGAAAAGTGATGGTGTTTGTGTCCTAGGAAACAGGCTTTCCTGAAATTAAACAGTGATCTTGTTATCAGGCTCTCTGAGATACTTGAGTACCTGTAGAGAAAAAGTGTTCAATTAACTTATTTTTGTAAACATTCTGCTTAGTCTTTGAAATTCAAATCTTCCAGGGAGTTGAATAAGCCCAAAACATAGATGTGTATAAATCACTTGCCACTCTTCCTCATTGCAATTTAACCACATGATATAAATAATCTCTTGAAGGAGTTTGAGTTTCTCTTATCTGAACCCCAGAGAGTACTAATTAATATTCACTGACACAAGGAACTTTACCCATTTAGCATTTGAAAAAAAAATAAATAAATAAAAACAAGTAAAGGGTTAATATGCTGAGATTCGTCTGCATCTGCTACGTGTCTGAGTCTCAGAGGAGTACTACTTTAGGAAATGGACCTAGCAAGGTTATTTCAGAGGAAAGACATCCTGTCAGTCAAGGTAAGAGAGAAGATAGATGTAGGCCATGGTGGAAAAAGGCAGTTCAAATGGAGAGTGAGATTCACATAAAAAGATGGTAGGATATAAGAATAGATATGTTGTCATGGTTTTTGTTGTTGTGGTTTTGTTTTGTTTTTGGATTTCATTTAAAAGAAAAGGGAAAACAAATGCCAGTGTAAAGACTTGGGAATGGTGGGGTCAGAGCTGTAGTTTAGGGCTACTCTGGAGCCTGTATCTAACCAGGTTACTGGAACAGAGACTAAAGACCCCGAGTTAGTTAAGATGTTCTTTGAATAGTTCAGTTATAACTCACACTGACTTGCTCTGAATTAGCAATAAGAAAGTAGTTGAATAAATCTCTTTAGAAGAGGGAATCAGAAATTTGGTGACTGAAGGTGGAGAGAAAGAAACAGATTTGTAGATGATTCCAGACTCTTATTGCCGAGTTGTGAGTCCACAGAGAAAGTCAAAGCATATGCCATTTTTGAAGAAATGCGTGTACCTCGTAAGATCCATTTTAGACACCTCCAGTTGGAAATGTCACACTGGAGGTGACTAACAGGCAGCAGGAACCCATAAATGATGTTTGATAAGAGGTTGTTGAAATATAAAATGACAACTAAAATTGTAGTATTGAATAAATTAGACAGCCATTAGTTATTCCATCATTTCCAAGATAATGTAAACCTATTACCTTTCTGCAGGATATGTTTCTGAACTTCAGAAATATATACATGTTTCATTTAAGTTTATTTGTACTAAAATATGACACATCAAATCCAAAATTGCCCTTGGTGTAATAATGTTATTCATCACTCAACTGATAAAAAGCCATAATTTTTATTGTATAGAAGGTAAATTTATTCCTCTGGAGGGATATTTTTCTAGAAGGGCTCTCTGCAAATGTTTATCAGATGAATGAACAGGAGACTAGAACTCTAGGAGAGTAGACACTGGTATGTGTTGTGTAATCCAGAGTCGAACTCTCAGCCAACATCTAGGAAATGCCGACTGTTAAATACATTCTTCTATCAACTCAGTCATAGGCTCACTTAGGGCCAGACCAAGACTAATAAGTACCCTACCTACTTAATAATTTGACATCCCAGGGCATCTGGGTGGCTCAGTCAGTTGAGTGTCTGACTTTGACTCAGGTTCATAATCTCATGGGTCATGAGTTCAAGTCCCATGTCAGACTCTGTGCTGACACCTCAGGGCCTGGAGCCTACTTCAGATTCTGTGCCTCCCTCTGTCTCTGCCCCTCCCCAGATCTCTCTCTCTCTCTCTCTCTCTCTCTCTCTCAAAAATAAACAAAAAATAGGGGCGCCTGGGTGGCGCAGTCGGTTAAGCGTCCGACTTCAGCCAGGTCACGATCTCGCGGTCCGTGAGTTCGAGCCCCGTGTCGGGCTCTGGGCTGATGGCTCAGAGCCTAGAGCCTGTTTCCGATTCTGTGTCTCCCTCTCTCTCTGCCCCTCCCCCGTTCATGCTCTGTCTCTCTCCATCTCAAAATAAATAAACGTTAAAAAAAAGAAAAAAAATTAAAAAAATAATAATAATAATAATTTGACCTCTGGTAGGAAAACACACATAGACACAAGCACAGGCACAGATAAATACTTATTGTCTATTTATATGATTTTACCTCTTTCAGAATGTTTGAAATGCACTGCTCTCTACCCAAGCATATTAACAAGCTGGGTATCATTACATAAAAAGACTTACAAAAAAAGATGAAGGAGGGAGTTCTCATCCCACAGTGGACAACAATTCACTTGAAACCCCTTTGAGCCACTTCTGTTGTCTCTGTATGTCCCTCTTCTAAGCCACTGTGTGTCCCATTGCATTCTCTTCTGGGAGTTAGCCTTCTTGCACCTGGCCCCTACTCAGGAAATTCCCCACCTCCACTCATCCTTCTCACTTACAAAACAAGTTATCTGTCTCCCCATTTCAGTCACCAAAGTTGCCTACTTCCACTGACAACTTCAAGTGTGGCAATGACCAGTACCCAGAAGATAATGATTTTGTGATCAGAACAAAGCACCTCTACCTGCCAGGATCTGCTCTTACAAGAGAATGGAAATTAAAAATGACAAGTAACTGTTTTTCTCCTGAGTAATCTTCAAAATATTTCAAAGGATTTATTTTATGCACTGAAAGAGAGCCAATTTATTTTTCACCAGTTACGTTGACGCCATGCATAGAAACCTGAATCAGTTGACACTGTACTTCAGATTTATTCCAGCAGTGTTTTATTTGTCCTGCTAGCCCATTTCTCACACACTAGGTTCTGTTAATAGGCAATCCTGAGTTGCAGAACATGTGATGGAAGAACCCATGGTATCCAGTAAAAGGAATGTTGTTCTGATTCCTGAATTTTTAATACCATGTATTTATTTTAACGTATTTATCTTCTACATCACAACCAAGCCAACAACTGTATAAAATAGAACAGGTAGCAACAGACTTCTACCAACAGATGAACTCTCATCAAAATAGGCAACGTATCCATTCCAAAGGGTCAGAGCACAACCTGATCTTAAAACAAGGTGACACAGAAGTGAAATGGTGGGTTCTTGGAAAATATGTTCTTCTAGCAGTTGGCATCCTCCTTGTTTCCCCCTTCCTTCATTTTTTTTCACACAGAGTAATTTGCAGAAAATGAAGAAAGATGTGCTCACATCCACTAGTTAGGCTGATAGAGGAGCAAGTGGGCTTATCATTGTGAGAATATATGAGGGTTAAGATTTTTAAAAATTGGTGATATAATAGTCCTAGAACAAGGGGGTATTCCATATCTGGAGATGTTGAGGAAGGAAATGCATCCTTTTTATGTGGCACTGTATTCATTCTTTCCTTCAACTCTTACCAATAAAGGATCTACACTCTGTCACCTATGGGTTAGTCATTGGAGAATAGATTATCTCACAATCTAGTAAGTAAAGATAAAAGATATAAATTAAAGTTGAGAAAGCCTAAAGGGTACTGTAATGGTGAGGTCACAGTGTAGGTATTAGGCTCACCCCTAATGTTTGTGGACCTGAAGCAAGAATACACATGGAGGCTCATGTACCTAATTTTTAAATATTTAAGAGTAATATGTCTAGCTAGCAGCTATTGAATAAAATACTGAAACTTGAGAAATATGTAATCACAACAAAGATCAAATAGATTCTTGCTGACTTGCTGATTTTGCTCCTCAGTCTCCTAATTAGTTGGGAAATTCACAGGACAGAATTCCACTTTTTTCCCCTTGTTTTCCTTTGTAGGGGAGGAGAGGCCCATTTTCTCTGTCCAAGGTTAGCCTTGGTGTCTAAGATCACCTAACAGTGCTCTCATTCCCATTGCTTTTGGGTTTCTTCTCCTTGGACCCAGTCTAATCCAGGACATGTCTGCCCATAAGGGACCATACCCTGCATCCCTCTTAAGAGCCAGAGGTATAAATGTGAAGTTCAGATTAGATTTCTGATATCTTGGTGGTGCAGGAAAGCAGATCCTTGTCCCACCCCCACTTGTCTTCTTGTCTCTAGCCTTTCTCCACTTATCTCCTGGTCCCTCACACATGTGTGTACAACCATGAATGCAATCAGAAGCTCCAGCTCCCCACTCAGACAGCAATAATTTCTTTCTAGAGGGAAGACCTGAGGAAATAGCCGGCACAGACCTCAGAATTGTATTTGGGCTCCTCTGGACATAGAATTCTGGGCTCCTGTGAGAATGGTCTAGAAGGGGAGAAGGATGGGCTCCAGGTAGGAATGTCCCCTGGACTATCAGACTCTCTCCCTTCCTGAGAAGAAGCACTGACAGAATGAGACTCTCTGGTGCCAGGACCCTATACAGGGTCTAAGATTGTGCAGTCAAATATAGAGCCACTAGCAAAATATGGATATTTAAATTCAAATTTAAATTGATTTAAATTCAATTCAATTAAAACTTAAGTCCTCACTCTCACTAGCCACTTTTTAAGCTCTCAGTGGCTACAAGTGGCCAATGGCTACCATATTGGATAGGACAGATATAGAATACCTTTCTTGTTGCAGAAAGTTGTTGTAGGAGAGTGCTGAAGCAGGAAAATCTCTAGCAACTTGGTTTGACATGGATGCTACGGAAACATTTCTTCTCAAAAAATGTTTTAATCTTCTATCCACAGATTATTGATTTAGAATATGTTGTCACAGAAAAGCAAATTAAGAAACAAAAATGTAATCATGTTAATAAGACAAAGAATTTGATAATTCATTAAAACATTGGAACTTTATGGAAAACTTTAGATTCTCTATTATCCTCTGAAATGACCATTTAGCAGAAGAACATGAAGCAGCCAATGAAGCAGCTGAACTTAAATAATGCACAGGGAAGGCACCAGGTGGCCAGAATCACACTGGCTCACAAAAAAATAATATCAACTAGAAATTTGGTAATGAAACGGAGATAGAAAACACACAGTCTGACAGATAACTGGCAAAATGGAGCAGAGGCCAGGGGGAGAAACTCTTTCTGCCCCCCACCATGACTTCAGAATTAAAAGGAACCTTACACCTTTGTAAATACAGACATGTAAAACTAATGAATTTATTTTAGTACTACTGAAGTCTAACTGCATTTAAGTACAAGGTTATTGTATATGAGAGCACACAGATTATATCCTTTAACAGAGAAAGGCCTCTTTCCATTGTGGTAGAGTGAATATTAAAGCTCAGACACCTCAGGGGCATCTGGGTGACTCAGTTGGTTAAGCATCTGGCTTCAGCTCAGGTCATGATCTTGAGGTTCATGAGTTCAAGCCTCGCATCAGGCTCTGTGCTAACAGTGCTTTGGATTCTCTCTCTCCCTCTGTCTTTCTTTCCCTCCCCCACTTGTGCATTCTCTCTCTCTCTCTCTCTCTCTCTCTCTCTCTCTCTGTCTCTCTCTCTCTCTTTCAAGTTAAATAAATAAGCTTAAAAAGTTTTTTAAAACCCAAACAATTCATATTGTGAGTAAACTCCTCAGCATCTTAGGAGATCCTCTTGTAGTCTGAGTGTCTGTAGTCATACCTGGCCTTACTCCTTCTTCTGCAGTTACTCCACACCTCTTTCAGGACCACAAACGGTGATGCTCTCTTAAGGTCTGTGATAGTTAATTTTGTGTGCCAACTTGGGTAAAGTATGGCGCCCAGGTGTTTGGTCAAACACTAGTCTAGATGTTGCTATGAAGGTTATTTTTTAGATGCATTAGCATTTATAATGAGGTGGCCGCCATATTATGAGTTATCCAGTCAGTTGAAGGCTTTAAAAGTAAAGACATAGGTTGCCCAATGAAGAAAAAATTCTCATCAAGACTGCAGCATAGAAATCCTATTTGAATTTCTAGCCAGCTGCTTTACAGAATTTGGATTCAAGGCTGCAGCATTAATTCTGACCTGAATTGCCAGCCTGCCAGCCT
Organism: Prionailurus bengalensis; assembly: GCF_016509475.1. Taxonomy (NCBI): domain Eukaryota; kingdom Metazoa; phylum Chordata; class Mammalia; order Carnivora; family Felidae; genus Prionailurus; species Prionailurus bengalensis. The sequence continues at coordinate 41,006,299 of NC_057352.1, forward strand.
GCCTGCAGATTTCAGACTTGTCAACCCCCTTAATCAGAGGAGCTAATTCTTTAAAATCTGTAACTCCCTGTCTGTAGAATATTAATACTCTGTTGGTTCTATTTCTCTGAGAAACCTGACCCATACAGTGTCCCTGTACGTGCTATTTCCATCTTCTGATAACATTCACACCACCTGACCTTTTACAGATTCCCATCTGTCCAACTCCTATTCATCTTCATGTTTCTCTTTCAAAGCCATTTCCTCCAGGAAGCGTTCTGAGACCATCAAGACTACAACAGGTGCCTTCCATAAGTGTTCCAGAGCAGCCTCAGTTCTTAACCCTATTTAAACCCTTATGATGTGACACTGTAATTATTACAGGTTTTTTAAAAAAAATTTTTAACATTTATTTATTTTTGAGACAGGGAGAGACAGAGCATGAACGGGGGAGGGTCAGAGAGAGAGGGAGACACAGAATCTGAAACAGGCTCCAGGCCCTGAGCTGTCAGCCCAGAGCCCGATGCGGGGCTCGAACTCACGGACCGCGAGATCATGACCTGAGCCGAAGTCGGATGCTTAACCGACTGAGCCACCCAGGTGCCCCTTATTACAGTTTTTAAGAAGGCAGATAATTTCCTTTGTAATTTTCACAAACTACCAATACCTTGAGTGTAGTATTCCTCAGTAAATTTGTGATGAGAAAATGAGTTAATTAATGAACAAATGAATGAGCACATAAGAGAATGAGTAAAAGGCAGGATCAGAAATGCAGACAAAAATATCACAAACAAAACAAACATTTTGCCAGAGTGTTAGTGGGCTGAATTTGTAGAAGGAGATCGAAGACATGATCACAGATAACAGCTATGCGATGGGAAAATACTGATGTGGCAGATAGAAATTCTCATTATTGTTGTTACCTGATGCCTACTGTGTCCTTGGTACTTGCAGGTACTGCTCAGGGCTTATACAGCTATTAAGTAACAGAGGCAGGATCTAACCAGTTCCAACTGGTCCCAGTGCCTATGCTAATAATGACCTCCTAAATCTGCTCTGGGCCCTTGAAAGGTACAAATTCTTAAGGAAGCCTTCAACTCCACCACATTCTCTTTGTCTCTAGAAGTAACCTCTGAATGTTTTGTGGGTTTTTTATGTGTTATCTTAGGCTTCACATTGCCAGTTACTTTTCTCTTCCAATCAGTTTTCCACCAGTGAAGCTTGCCCTTAATTCCATAATCATTACCATCCATTATGGTCATATGTATACAAGCTTACCTAAACAAACCAAAGCAGTAAGAATATAAGTTTTTCTCAGGTAAATTGAAGAGGAAAATATCTGTTTATCAGGAAATCTTTATCAGTGTGAAATGGACTGAAAGTGAATGTTATTTAGCATGAAATCATGTTGAATGTCCCTGAAAGATTTTAAAAAATCAAGAACATTCCATCTGTGCCCATTGATTCCTAATAGCTGCACACTCCCCTTACCAAACAAGAAAACAAATTTTGAATTTAAAATACATTTCTGTGGCATGCATCTTTCTGTCTGAGAGATTTGTGGCCACCAAGTAACTCCAAGTGGTTAGAACCATGCCAGGTTTAAAATTTCTTTGTCATTAAACGAAATTTTAAAATTGCATGCCTTCTTGAGGAAATGAGAAATGACTGTCAGGAAATATTATACCTGAGAATGACTTTACAGATGTATCATGCAGATAATAGAAAATACCCTGATTAACATTTTGAATGCAAAATATAAAACCCATTGTTAAAAATTCATTCCTATCACCTTATTCATTGTATGTAAATATGCATTTTATTGATTAAACAGTTGTGTATACAAGCAAAACTTAAATATTAAAAGGAAACAAAGGTGAATACTTAACTGATCTCAAGATACTAAAGTTTTGGTAAAGCATAGAAGTAATGAAAATAACCACAAAATAGGTAAAACAAGGGTAAACTTAATAAAATACAAGGAACATTAAAATGCAGAGCACTGATTTGTGGTATCAGTAACAAGTAAGACAACAGATTCAAACCTTTCACCTATAAATATTTGCTTTCGTCAATGGGAAAAAAAATATTAGCAACTGGCTGCAAGTGGGGGCGAATGATATAAGTAGAAGATAGATAAGCAAAGAAATAAAGAAGATGAAAATATATGTCATTAAAAAGAAAAATCATCTTAATAGTCAAATAAATTCAATTTAAACAACAGATAGATATTATATATCAAATTAGGTAAGAAAAAGAATATTTGAATTTTCAAGCTCATGTGCTGCGATGAGATGGGTAAGTCAAACACTGCTCATAACAGCACAAATTAGAAGGTTTTAATGAATATTAATAAAACAATATGTATCAGAATCCTTAAAAATCATCATACCCTTGACTTAATAGTTCTACTTTTCTGAATATACTCTGGGGGAGGATGTTAGAGGTGCTGAATAAATATACATGTAGGTCCATTATAAAAATTTTATAACAGCAAGAATTAGAATCAATTAAAAAATCCATTACAAAGAGGATATTTATAAAAGTAAGTATATTAGAGCCCTCTTTAATGATCTTTTCTTGATTTTCTTACTTGGCCTGGAGTAAATTTAGGGAAAGGAACAATGAAAGCAGGTGGCCACTTATTTATGGGGAATTTTCCACTAGGTGTTACTATATTGTTTTGTTTGTTTGGCAAATAACCCTGGTATTCTGGTGTAACAAACACCCCTACAACAGTAGCACCACTGCAGAGAAAGTTTGCTCCAAAGGGATAAAAGAATGCTTAATTGTAGTTTTTAGCAGGTAGAATTGATTTTTGTTATACAGATGATGGCTTGAGATGTAATTCAGCCCAAATTATTATGGTTTGAAAAACAAACCAAGTAACCGAAAGAGAGACACAGAGGGAGAGAAAAAAAAAGAAAGAGAGAGACAGAGAAAGTAAACACAAAGCAATTAATTGTGTTACAAAATGCATTATTACTATCCCATTGGTTACCAGTCTTGCCTTTCTGATGAAAAATGTTCTGTGTGAGGGTTACCTTGACTGGGGCTGGAGTCAGGGAAGATGGATGATTGCTGCCATTTCTCCGTTTTGTTTTATTAAAGTCTAGTGAGAAGATGCTCTTTTAGCTGAACCATGGGAATGGGTGAGGAATGATTTCTGATACACTAGCCCTCAGTGTTTTCCAAGATAGCCCTGTAACTAGTGAATAGCATGTCATCAGTAAATTGTGTTTCCGAACAATATCCAATGAAAGGGAAAGTATTTTTTTCATGCAAAATAATCTTAGTGTTGCAGCAATGTCCCTTTTCAAGTCCTTATTATTGATTATTTGTAGAGATTTCATTTCCCATGCTCATTACCCTCTTCCACGCTTTTTTTCCCCATTTTTGAAAGTTCAGGAAACAAATTCCTGGTTTTATTGATAATCTTTATTGTTTCCTTTTACTTATTTGTCTTTATCATTATTTTTAAGTTTATTTATTTATTTTGAGGGAGAGAGAAAGAGAGAGAGGGGGGCAGAGAGAGAGGGAGAGAAAGATCTCAAGCAGGCTCCGCACTGTCAGCTCAGAGCCCGTGGTGGGGCTCAATCCCATGAATTATGAGATCATGACCTGAGCCTAGACCAGGAGTCAGACGCTCAACCAACTTAGCCACCCAGGTGCCCCTATTTGTTTCTTTTTAAAAGTTTACTAATATTCTTCTTATATGCTTACTGTACTCTTCCTTTGCTATTTGAAATTTAGACTAATGTTCTATAATTATCATTTAGAGTTGAATGATTGTCATTGTTTTTTTTTTTTTGCCTTCCTGTTTCACATTTAAGGCCATATATTCCCCCCCTTGAGATTTCATTAGCTGAAGTACTCAAATTTTAATATGATTGAAAATCTTAATTTTCACTTATGCACATCTTTACACTTCCAAAAATACACTTTTTTTAAAAGATGTTCTCCTTTGGTTTCTAATTTGCTGCTCATTAAGATATTCTCTGCATCTTAGCATTTAATTTTTTAAAATTTTTGTGGGTGTATAAAAGAAATGTATTCATGCATTATTTGTTTCAGCATCCTATTGGATTGAGGTTCTTTACTGGTAATTTTAAGACATGTCTACTTGATATGAACCTGCTGTAAAAATGGATTTGCCAATTTCTCTTCACAATTATAGTTTTTTTCCCTATTTGATCAAATGATATAGGAGAAAGTAAGTTAACTGTAAGTATTTTTCTTGTAATATTTTTACCTTTATCATAAACCATATCCTTGAAATAGGTAGTGCTATAAATAATTTACAAAAACAAAATATTTGGAGTACTTCAGTTATGTGGTGGGTCTCCAATTCCATGACCCCAGCAACATGCATTTGTTTAGAAAGTGAGCTCATAGTTTTGGAAACATTGTGGGGTTTTTTTCTCTTTCATTGGAATTGGATCTCCACCCCTGTGGTACTTAATATTCCTGAGGTTTGAAACTAAGGACAGTACAGTGATTATAAAGACACAGACAGAAAACTTAAGACACGTCAGTTTTATATTCTGTGTCAAATTGTTCTGTGAACCTCACAGATCTCTCTCTGAGAAGTATTTCTTTGAGTGCTTTTACCTCTTTATTAAAAAATACATTAATGTACTCAAATACTCTCACTCCATTACTTTTTTTTCACTTTATGCATTATTAAATTTATTTTTATGGGATTGATTTCATATAAAATGTTCAATGAAAGAAATTTTCATTGTCTGCATTTCTTTGCTAGTCAGTATCATTAACATGACATTTCATACCTATTATTGAGACTAATTTTATAGTATAGAGGAGGGAGCTGTAAAAAAAGAGAGAAAGAGAGAGAGAATGGTGCAGTGAGTGACAAATGTGCTGGGTACAGCACTGGTGTTCATGTTCCTGTTGGTTATACGTGCCGACTCTTGCGAAGAGTATCGTTCCTTCTGCTCTGTAATTGTGGACTCTAAACTCTGTTGAAGAGAGAGTAGTATCTTCTGTGGAAGCCTCTGGTGCCCCACGTTATGGATGTTTCTAAAACAATAAGGCTTTCTCCCACCCCAGTTATTGCTCCTTCTTCTACCCACCTGCTCATAGATTTATTTACCCCTCTGGTTGGCATTTGCCAAGATTCGTAATATTGTGTCCAATGTTGCTATGTGTTTGGAATAGGCAAGTTCACATCACAACCTCTTAACATATACATTATATACGTGTGTGTGTGTGTATTAGTATACATCTACATATATATCAGCATATTTATTATATACGTTAGTATATACATGATGCAGAGCTCCTGGGAGAAAATTTGCACAATAAAATATCTTGTGGGGGGACAAAGAAGCAATTTATAGAAAGACATATGCAGTGGCCTATGTGTGCTTGTGTGTTTGTGTGTGTGTGTGTGTATTGGCAAAACAGAAAAGGATATAAAACACAGTCACACAAAATCCCTGAAAGGTATACCCATGTGAGATGTTTATCTTTCTTCTATCTATAATTTCTAGGATATAAATATATTGATTTTAGGAGAAGAAAAAATAAACATGAAAAATACAGGAATATATATATATACATATATATATATATATATATATATATATACACATATATATATGTATATATATATATATATAGTCTTTTGGTCACTGTTTCAAGCTACAGTTGTAACAGTGCTTTTGAAAGAAAACATTTAATCTGTTCAGGTTTTTCTTACTGGTACAAATGAGAAAAAGAAAGGATTATGGTCTGAGAACAGGGAAAAAGTTAAATTATATACCTTGGTGGGAGTACTGTTAGTTTTAAATTCAAACTTGGAGAAAGGTAAAAGGATGCTGTTTCCGTCTGTTACATAGGAAGCAGCTAAAATCCAGAGTGACGGGAGTGCCAGTGAGATCAGAGGACCCCAGTAAGTTCTGTTGTGTTTGTTCCAAAAGGAGGGAGCATGGGTGTGGCCCAGAGTTATATCTGGTGCGACAATGATTCCTTCATTTGGTTGGAATCAGTTGAGTCTCCACTCTGTGCCAGGCAATGTTTGAAGTAGTAAGGATTTAGCAGTAAAAACAAGCCTGAAAGGCAAGCCCCATCTCATGGATTGTATCTTCCAGTGGGTTGAGAAATGCCCTTGGGTATTAGGGAGGACTCCACAAACAGGGCAGTGGGATTGCAGGGCGCTGCAAGGCCACGGATAGAGATTCTGTGCCAGGATATTTGTCCTTCTGGTGAGGCTGACCCTAAGTTTGGCTCTGGAATGCAGAAGGGTCCTACTCCCCATAAATCCTGAGGACGGTGTGAAACCAGTTACAAGGCTCTGGTGCAGCCATTTGTGCCTCTCTGGTTCCTTAAACCCAGCTTGAGTAGATGGATTTGTCAGCCCCTGACAGATGGCCGTAGGCACTCTTGGGGCCAGGGGAAGACACCCCCAGTTCTGCTGTGTGGGTTCTTGCTTTGTGCGGCACCTTGCTTTCAGTATCCTTGGTAGAATAAACTGAAACTTACCCCCATATTCGAACGACTGTGTGCACATCACATGCAAGAAAACAATGTTAAACAAGCACCGCTGTGCTGGGTGCAGGAACTAATGTGCACCATCACAAAACGCCACAGATACCACAGCGTCCATTTCAATTTCAAGGGGAAGCTATAGTCAGCTCTGCTATATGGGGTGTTCACTCTTTTACTCACTCATGCACTGAAAAATCTTATCCAGATGCAGATTGAAAGCCTTAATAGAGTCCTATGAATTTTCAAGGAAAAATTTAAATAATGCCTCATGTTTTTAATTTGCAAGAGGATAGAATAATGTTCACTTCATAGAAACATGATAAAGATTAAAATGAGAGAATGTAGGTTTTCTTATTAGTGTCATAATTTTCAGTATTCTCAAGGATATGCCAATTTATTAAAAACATGTATGCCCTTAAAATATAACTAACTTATTAAGTACACCCTATATCTCAATATAGTATATATGTATTTAGGTTAAATTGTCATTCACAAGGAAATATCAAGGAAACAAACTCATTTTGTAACCATTCCACAAATGTGTCACTCACTTGCTCACCCTTGTGTAGCTTTTGTTTCACACCCCTGCGTTCAAAACCAAAACCAAAACTAAACAACAAAAAGTCACCTTCTGCCAATCGTTACTTCAATGATCTGTAAAAGGATTTAATGATTTTTTTGTTAACAAATCCAAATAGACCCCAGGAAGATGTGTTGACATCAGATTCCAGCCAGATTTTCAACTTTTCAATAAATGCAAAAAATATTCCATGGTCTATTTCAGTTCTCCAAATGGATTCAAAAATCATTCCTGTAAAAAGTGTTACTGAAATATATTTGAAAGTCCCTAATGCCATTAATATAACCTAACTTACCACGAATAAAAGCAACTCCTTTAATAAAAATGGAAGTACTATGGACAATTACTCTAGAAATGATCCCAGTGAGAAAGATATTTAATTATGTTAACAAAGGATATTCATTTTCCCTTGTTCGCCTCTTTTTTTCAAACCATTTTACCATTTGTTCACAGAAGTCATGGTTTCCTCTTGCCCTACCTTGGAAATCATTATTATTAACTGCTATAGGTCAGCTTGGTGGGATCCACTCAGCTATTCTCATGCTCTGATTTCTCTTTCATAGCCTAGAGAACTGACCTTTATTGAATTTTAATTTTAGCCAAAACTTTTCATGCTTTCTGCAGCCAGAAAATGGATTCTCTAAGTGAGCAAGTCAGAGTAGCAGCTCTGTTGCAATTTCCTAATTTTCAAAGCAATCAAAGAAAATAAACCACTGTATGGGAACAATGCAGTGCTCATTGCGAGTTCTTTATCTATGTATCCTTAATGTGAAAATGTCAATCGCTTTGTATCCATTTAGTGTCTTCTGTCAGGGCCCTGAGTGATCAGCAGGTTCCAGTGAGGAACCACAGAGCTGAAAAGTGGAGCTTTTTCCCTGAGACAGATATTACCCCACATAAACAAAGCCTTATGTGTTTGTTTATTTGTTTACATTTTGTAATCATGGTCATTTTCAAACATCAGATGAACAGAAAAAAGCCACAGGCTCCATCCAGAGCATTTTAGCTTTTTTTTTTTCCTTTTTCTTTTTTCTTTTTCTTCCTTTTCTTTTTTTCTTTTTATTTTATGTTATTTATTTATTTATTATTTATTTATTTTGCGACTCCACCTCACCACTGCTGTGGATGGAAACATAAGACATCCAGACTTCCAGGACAAGGGCTACAGCAGAAGGCTTTCTTAAGGGTGTTTGCATGCGTATCCTCAGCTTAGATTTGCCTAAATACCAAACCATCCTTGTATAAATGAATTCAAGTTGCAGATGAATGACATAGGCACCAGCAAGAACAGTCACACCCCCTCACATGCACTGCACAGACTGGGTGGACCTCAGTGCAAACAATAGCAGAAGAACTGAATGTTGCATTTTCCTCAAGGTTGAAAATTCCCATTGTGAACCCAAAGACCTAGAAAGCAAAAGCTGATAAGTTGTAAGAGTGAGATTACTGCTCAGGAAATTATTCCTGGACCTGATGATTTGTTGACAGTGATGAATCAAAGGGGAGAAAAGATTCTAGGAGCATCAGCTTTCTCACAAGAGCATTAGTGTTTAAATTCTCAAGAAGAAATGACTGTTGACACCAATACTTCTACATGCATGTTTGGCCCCAGAGATTATTTTTGATGAAAATCATGTACCATGGTCAAATCGTGAAGCCATGCTTCTTATTATATCCCTTCTCTTGGAGAATTACTATGTGCATTATCTTATTAAAGACTGAACGAAGCCTGTGGCTCACCTGTCTCCTTAAGTTTGTTTAAGCATCATCTCCTAAATGTAATTATCCACAGAACACTATTTTCTAGGAGTACCTATGACGATCCAATGGAATTTATTCCTGTGGTGGTTACATTCCAGCAGTCAAGTTAAGGAGATGCACTAGCTGACTTGTAAGGACCCACCTAGCTCTCAATTTCGGGATCTCTGCTCTCAGGGATGTATATTCCTCCACCTCTTCCCATTGCTAACCAATTTCAATATTTATCATATCCAAGGGCAGAAGCTCTTGTACTTAAGATCTCAGTCTCTTCTGCTTTAATATGTATCTACTCCTCTAGCTCCCCCTTGAACTTGGAGAGCCACTCTGGAGGCAGCACCTTTACCAGAAACAACTTTAATTAATTAGAAGACCCCAAATGTCCTTCGTCTGAGTTCTCTAAACATTAGTTCTTTGACTCTTCCCTCAAAATCTATTCTTCCACCTTGGTATCCTAATCTTCTTATTATGGATATAGAGCCTATGGATTTGAATATTATAATAAAAAGGACAGAAAATTGAAGATGTAATAAACCTATGGTTGAAAAAGTCAAGGAAATAGCCTAACTTCTGAATAACCTTCCCAAATCATAACTGTTTCAGATCCAAGGCCCCTCCTCATTTTTTTTTTCTGTAACCTCTGATCTCACCCCACATGGTGGTCCAGCTTCCATTTATTCGCTCCTAGCGTTGGAAACCAGTAAGAGATAATTTGGCCACCAGCAAAATTACGAACTTTACTTCATAAAGCTCAAACTATAGAGATGGAGGGCCGTGAGAGTGAGATGGGACCTTATATATAATAATAAAACCTGGATCCATGTTACACTTCACTAAACAAGATTTCTAAGTTTTCTTCATGTTACTAATTCTGGCCCATCAGTGTGATCAAAACTGATGTGCGTCACTTGAGAGCCATGGCAGCAAAATGCCAAGTACAGATCTCTAGTATCTTTCTTCCTTTGCTGTGATGACTCCAGGTACAGTTACAAGATTATGCAGCCTCGGGGCGCCTGGGTGGCGCAGTCGGTTAAGCGTCCGACTTCAGCCAGGTCACGATCTCGCGGTCTGTGAGTTCGAGCCCCGCGTCAGGCTCTGGGCTGATGGCTCAGAGCCTGGAGCCTGTTTCCGATTCTGTGTCTCCCTCTCTCTCTGCCCCTCCCCCGTTCATGCTCTGTCTCTCTCTGTCCCAAAAATAAATAAACGTTAAAAAAAAAAAAAAAAAAAAAAAAAAAAGATTATGCAGCCTTAGTCCCTGAAAGACTGTATGGAGCAGAGTCCCCTGTTCACCTATGTGGATGGTGGGATGAGTAAGAAGTGTCTGTGGAGTTAATCCATCATGGCTAGAGTTATTTATTATCCCATCCTAACATGATGCTGTGTTCCATTGTGTCCCTTCCAGCTCCTCCTTGAACTTTGGAAGCCACTCTGTATGCAGCACCTTTACCAAAAATCATTGGTTAAGAATTATCACCAGCCCCATAGTGAAAAGGGACAGGAAAGAGATCTCGGGACACATTTCAATGCTGCAGAGAAAGGGGCTGATAGTTTGGTATAGAGAGGAAGCAGCTTCCAGTCCCCATTTCTAAATATGTCTTCAGCTATTCCCCGTAGACTCATTACACATTCATGAAGTCTTATATTAGGGAATTCTCGGGATCTTATTACAGATTCCTCTCCTTGAAGCCTCACCTGACCATCAAAGTCAACATTTTAGTGCCCAGAGTGGCTCAGATGGGGGAAGCAACACCTCCTTTTTCTTAAATAATTCAGTCATAGCAAGCCCTATTTCAGTCATACTATCTTTATATAGAATCACTCTACTAAATAGAAATGAAGTCCTAAAAATACATGTTCTGATTTCTCAATAGGAAAATTTGCTAAAGCAATTTCTAATCCCTTTATGATTGTACTTACTATAACCATGTTCTAATATGCTCTTCCCCAAGAAAAGATAACAAAGGCCAAAAATAATATTTTTATCTAAGTTGTAGCTAATAATGACACAAAAACTAAAATTTGACTTTTATTCCATCTTCCACTATTAAACACTTTTAGTAAATTTGTCCTATTAGGAAATGTAAAAATTGTTTAAAATAATACAGAGCACATTAGCTTAGGTACCTGTGCTATTACTGTTGACTAAGCTCTTATGGGAAAAAAATGCCTTGCCCCCTATTTTGACAAGAGCAAGGAGAGTGTAGGTGAAGACAAGGGGGGAGAAAAGACATATAAATAACAATCTTTCAAACTTCTGTTCACGAATATTGTTTTTTGTCATCACAATTGCACAATGAAATATGAAAGTTCAATTTCCTCTTCATTTCCTTTTAATAAAACTTCTGTTCATTTCATTTCTGAGAGAAGATTGAATCTAAATTACTTTGACTTCTCTTGGCCTAACTTTGGTGAATGCTACCAGACATGAAAACAGAGGCCTTTTTGAGCATCACCCATGGAAAGACAGAGGTACAGCTCCCATCTGTGTGTTTTGCCCTGGATCTTCCTCTCCTGCCATGTGGATCTTCTTGAGGAGAAGTGAGTGTTGGCTGTGCTTATATTGTAAGCCTTGCTCCATTTCTTAACCAAGTCACTTGCAGAAAAAGAAAATCTGCAAAGGGTGCCTTGTGGGCTTTTTCTCACTCATTCCATAGCAGACATATTTCCCAGTAATAGGAGATAAAATGGCGTCCTCTACTTGGTGAAGTAGCATCTGAATTCACGTATGATGTCAAAAATGTTGTTTATGAAATCCATACAGTGGGTTGAATACTCTTCTCCAAAATTCACATATTGAAATCCTTACCCTCAAGTACCTCAAAACATGACCTTACTTGGGAATAGGATCATTGCAGATGTAACTACTTAAGATCGCTACATACAGGAGCAGGATTGGTTCCTAATCCAATATGATCAGCATCCTTATAAAAAGGGGAAATTTAGACACAGAGATACACACACTAGGAAAACACCATCTGAAAATTGGAATTATGCCACCACAAGTTAAGAAACTGTCAGAAACTAGGAGATAGTCCTTGAACAGATCCTTCTTTAGCACCTACGGAGGGAGCAGGTCCTGCCAACACCTTGATCTCACACTTCCAGCCTTTAGAACAGAAAGATAATGAGTGTCTGTTGTTTAAGCCACTTGGTTTATGATGTTTTGTTACAGCAGCCCTAGAAAATTAAGGCAATCCAGAATACCACCCCCAATTCATGAATTTTTAATGGTATCTTAATGCCTAAGGAAATAAACAAAGTATTTGGCATGGCTTTGAAAGAGCTCTTATTACCTGTCTTCTGTGTACTTGCCCAGCCTAACACTTGTTTCATAGGATTTGACCTTTAAAATAGGAATCCTTATTTTTTCCTAGAAGTGCCTCCTTCTCCCATGCCAGGCCTTTGAATATGGAATTCCCTTTAAAAATGGTGGACAAGGATCTAACCTTCATCCAGCTCTTACTATATTCCAGCACTGGTATACTCAAGGGAGTGGACTAAAGATTGCCTATGTCTTCTAAATTATTTATGGATGAGAATGAAAACATGAAGGGCATGCTTAGTGAAAAACTACTGTGGTAAATGGGATTGGAGGCTTCAAGAACCTCAAAGGCATTCTGGATTAGGGATAACAGAATAGTGAGATAGAAAGGTGGCAAGTGATAAGAGGAGAGTGCTGTATTTGAAATAGAGACTCTGTAAATGACGCAGTTATTAGTAATGTCTCAGATCGGACCATGACAATGTGACCTTGAGGTGAGAAATAGCAGGCTAATCTAACAATGAGGTCAGAGACTCGTGAGACTAGGGTGTTAAATAAATGGTTGATGTGGATGTTGAATTTTCTAAGAATAAGGAACAATTGTGAGTAGTATATAGGGATCTAATGATTACGATCTTTGATGAATGAGAAGAAGTGACCAGAAAGCTAATTAAAAGGTAGTGAGTAGAATGATCTGATCTTATGTGTTTCAAAGGAACACAGGTTATTCGGAGTAGGGAAAGGAGATGGTCTGGATCAGCAATGAAAGTCAGGGAATACTGCACTACTTACAGCCCCTATGGGAATCGTGGGGTAGAAGAAAATAACAGTTTCAAACTCTCCAAATCACACACAAAAACAGAGAAGGTTGCAAAACCAAATGAACATATAACATTTATAGCAAAATTAGGTGTGACACAGTCTCCACACAAACACTAAAATTCAAGTTAGTGAGAAAAAGCACCAGTAGCCACAAGACCTGCATGCCATCTGGTTTGGGAAGAGAAAGGAGGAACCAAGAAGGCAACATTGATCAAAAATAGCCAATGGGTGTTCACTGGCAAACGACACCTGAAAGGGGGAGGCACCTTGACTTTTCAAATAGTAGGGCTGCCACTTAGGAATGTTTAAAGAGGTGGGAACAGTCTATCCCCTGTGAACTTCGAGACCTGACCTCCAAGCCTCCCTTCTTGGACAGAGCTACACGTTCATTTTTCATTCAGTCTATTCTGTTCTACCCACACCCCACCTCTTAAACATTGTCAACTCTCTGACTGTGCACAAGACCACCCAAAACCTTGGAACATGATCTTCTTACTATATGCTTTTTGCTTTTTCCCCCTCCAGGATCTATTTTAGCTTCGATATTTTCTGTGATTAAATTGATTTGGAAGAGAAAGTTTAAGGCACTGGGGAATGGAATTAAAGAAATGCCTCCAAGTTTAATTACATTTTGCTTATTAAAAGGAAACCAAATCAAAGGCAATGAACACTGAGGAAAGAACAAATCACTGTCAAAGGTTGCATATCAGATGAGAATCAATTCAGAGATGGTGTCAACATTGTCAACAAGATATATCCTTAGGTGCAGGAGGAGAGCTGATCCACAGTAGGAATGACTAGAGTAAAAGAAACCCCAAAATTGCACACTCTGACTTCTGGAAAGGCTTTCAGCACGTAAGATCTTCCCCTGGGATGGCAGGGATCTTTTAAAGCCAACCCAGTATACACAGTGAAGGAAACCACCAACAAAATGAAAAAGCAACCTATTGAATGGGAGAAAATATTTGCAAACCCTATAGCTGATAAGGGGTTAATAACTAAAATATATAAAGAATTCACACAATTTAATAGCACAGAAACAAATAATCCAATTCAAAAAATGGACAGAGGATCTGAGGAGACTTTTTTTTTCACTTTTTAAAAAGCTTTTTTGTTTGTTTGAGTAATCTCTATACCCAATATGGAGCTCAAAATCATGACGCTAAGATGAAAAGTCACATGCTTTTCCAACTAAGCCAACCAGGCATTCTGAATAGGTGTTTTTTTTTTCTTTTTCAAAGACATACAGATGGCCAACAGGCTCATGAAAAGATGCTCAACATAATTAGTCATTAGGGAAATGCAACTCTAAACTACAATGAGATTTCACTTCACACCTATTCAAATGGATATTATCAAAAAGACAAGGAATAACAAGTGTTGGAAAGGATATGGAAAAAAAAAAAGAACCCTCATGCACTGTTGGTGGGAATGTGAATTGTGTAGCCACTGTGGAAAACAGTATGGAGCTTCCAAAAAAATTAAAAATAGAATTATCCTATGATCTTGCAATTCCACTCCTAAGTATTTATCCACAGAAAATGGAAACACTAATTCAAAAAGATATATGCAAACTTATATTAATCAAAGCATTATCTATAACAGCTAAAATATGGAAACAGTCTAAGTGTACATCAGTGGATAAATGGATTAAACACGATGTGGTATGTATACACAGTGGAATATTATTCAGCCATAAAAAAGGAAATCCTGTCATTTGTGACAACAATAGGTAAACCAGAGGGTGTTATGCTAAGGGAAAGAAGTCAGACTAGTAAGAAAGACTAATACCACATAATCTCACTTATATGTGGAATCTACAACAAATTGAATGAACAAACAAAACCAAACAAACCTCATAGATACAGAGAACAGAACAGCGCTTGTTAAGAACAAAGGGGAGTTGGGTGGGTGGGCGAAATGCGTGAATGGAGTCAGGAAGTATAAATTTCCAATTAAAAAATAAATGAATAAATAATGGGGGATGCAATGTACATGGTGACTATAGTCAATAATACTGTAGTGCATACTTGAAAGTTGCTAAAAGAGTAAATCTTAAAAGTTCTCATCACAAGACAAAAAATTGTAACTTTGTATGATGACAGGTGGTAACTAGACTTAATTGTGGTAATTATTTCATACTGTATACAAATATGAATTATTGTCATATACCTGACACTAATATAATATTACATGCCAATTATACCTCAATAAAATAATATAATTAATTAATTAATTCCCAGGAAAGAGTAGATGCTAAAAAATATTTGTTGTCTGACCGATGGAATGAGTGAATACAATACCATCTCAAAATTCTGAAATAAAATATGAGGTTTTGTTTCTAAAAAAGAAAAAATGAACTTGATGGATGCCCTTGTATTTATAATTATTTCTATGTCCATCTGCTTATCCATCTATCTATCTATCTATCTATCTTTTAGCAGCCTCTTATGGTGGGAAGGGCAAAGACTATGATATAATACAGCTTGGTATTTAGAACCTGACTCTCCCACTTCCTAGCTTTGAACAAGTTACTTATTATTATGAGCCATTTTTTTTAACTTAAACAGTAGCAGTAACATCCATGAATTGCCACGAAGATCAAATTACAAATACAGATTGCTTTCCCATGATTTACCAACCCATAAATATTGTCTATTAGTAATATTATTACATAAGCTGTTATATTGAATGCCTTTGTTACAATGAGTTCATTTTTCAAACTATACTGTGTTCTCATGTTCTAACTTGCATGAGGGTCCTCATGGAGAAGTGGGGAGAGAAAACATTAAGATAAAAAATATTTCAGAAAACACAAGAGAGGAGGCCCCTGCAGCTTTGGCCCATGACGCACCATCACTGGCTCCATGACTTGATGCCTGCCTCAGACATTTGCTGTAATTAGCACTGGAAGGGTCCCTAAGGGCTTGAAAGGAGGCTCCTTCCCCCAAATCCACATTTCCTTTTTAAAAAAAAATTTTTAATGTTTATTTATTTTTGAGACAGAGAGAGACAGAGCATGAACAGGGGAGGGGCAGAGAGAGAGGGAGACACAGAATCAGAAATGGGCACCAGGTTCTGAGCTGTCAGCACAGAGCCCGACTCGGGGCTCAAACTCACAGACCGTGAGATCATGACCTGAGCCGAAGTCGGACGCTTAACCGACTGAGCCACCCAGGCGCCCCCACATTTCCTTTGTGGAGGGCTTCCATAAGTTTAGGCCGCTGGCCAAAGGAGGAAGATCTGGTGGGGCACATGCTTTCCTCAGGATGTAGTGAGCAGATGAAAAGTAGAGAGCAGGGGAATGTCAAAGGACTTCCTAATGAGATCTCTCCTAGTTGTGAGCCCTTTGGGCTGAGGAATTAGTGTGCAGATCATTTGCTAATGAGCATGGCCATATCCATAGAATAACCTTTAAATGCTCAAAGAATGTAAAGAATTCTACTGAGTGCTTTCCTTGTCCGGTATGCTGAGAAAGAAGAGAATCCATTTCCAAATGCAAGTCCTGAAAAAAGGCAGTAGTACACAACACAAATTCTGGTAAACAATTCTGAGACACATGTCACTAATAAATGGTACATTCCAGGGGGGGCATAGGGAGATAGCTTCTTCAGGATCCCTGATGGGCAGCTGTCTAATTCAGGTCTAACTGCCTCTGTCTTCAGCCCACCCCCAGCAGTCCAATCCTGAAAAGGGGAATTCAGTAAACACCTCATGGCACTCTCTCTTTCCACCTTCCTTTTTTCATTTCCTCCTTCTGTTGAATTATGTACACCCTAAAGGCACTAAACACATAGGAGGGATGTGATTTTCTTACTTTTAGGTATCTGCATGATAGGAAGAAGTAAAAAGTACTAAGTAGGTATCTAAATGCCTGTCCTGATATTGACTAACTTCTAATTAGAATTGGATGTCTAAGCATCCTATTTCAAATTAATTTTTCCTAGACACGCATGCACACACACCTACACTTTGACCTTTTCTGCTCAACCTCTTTGGGAAAAAGGAAGGCATCTTTCATGGTTTCCCAAGTACTTACAAGTTTATCAGCAAGCCATGAACATTCAATCATGCTCCCCTAATGAACTGCTGCTGTCAATTTAGTTCTCATAAAGACTCAAGTGAGGCAGTGTAGAGTGGTGATTCCTGAGCCCAGGTCTGTGATGCCCCAGGGTGTCTCCAATTATTTCCAGGTGGGGGTTGAGGGTGTCAGGAAATTCTCTGAGGAAACTAATTTTAATCCACTTCAATTTGCAAAATTGCAGGCCACACAGAATTTTGATTAAGAAGGACATTTCAGAAAATCAAGTGAGTCACAGTGGGGTATTGTAAATGGAAAAACAAACAAACAAAAAATCTTTAGTATAGAAATTCATAACCAATTATATTTTTTCTTCTTTTGTCCACATAGCAGGTGGTGGCTCCTATTGTGATTGCAATTTTTTGGTAGATACTAAGGAGAAGAAAATAAGAGAACCTAATATTTACTGAGAATTTGGAATATGCATTCCATTGTATGGGAAATTCTTACATATTACATTTCAACATCTACAACATCGTTATGAGATACAACCAATATGGACTACTTTACAAGAAGAGAAATTGAGAGCTTAGAGATAGTAAATAATTACCCCAAGGTCCAATCTAATAAAACATGGAGCTGCCACATGAACTTTGATCTTTCTAATTTGAAAGCTTACTTTTTTCTCATTAATATGTTTTCATAAATAGGGTGTAAGAACCTACAAAGAGGTTTTGGTCTGGCTAGGAAGAAAAATCACTTGAGAATGCAAGGACAATTAAATAGACATAAGACAATATAGGGGTGTTGGATTTTTGTTAAAAAATAAAATGTGATGAGTTATTAACCCAGGCTAAGAGAAATTAAAACAAAAAGCGGAGGGGGGGTGGTTCATGAATGAACATACTCAGGATCCTGAAGAATGAGTGCAATGGGAGAAAGAGTGAAATCGAGAACAGAAATAGGATTTTTAAGTAAAGGAAAAGGTAGGAGCATTTAGCTGTGTGTGAGAAAGGCCATCTTAGTCACAGGGAGATTTGATTGCCTAGAGTGGCCAGTTTGGGTGGGGCAGTAGTGGGAGATCTATTTGGTTAAGTAGTGTATGGCCAGACTCAAGGAGAACTAGTAAGTCTTTGTGGACAGCTGCTCTTTGCCTTATCTGTTTTGTTTTGTTATAATGGACGTATTAACTACCTAAGCTGGGTTAAGTACAGGAGGAGGCCAAACAAGTGCTCTGCACTAATTAGAAGTTAATTTCCTAGGAATTAGTTCTACCCTCCCCTGGATATTTATGACTTAACAAGTTACTGAGACTCACTTAATCCATAATGTCTTCATGCCTTCAAATGAAACCATAATGCAATATTTGTATGATTGCTAAAATTGCCATTAATAGCCCTGATATCTTAATAGATTTCTAGACCTTTGAATTCAACTGTTTGACATCTCCACTTGGATTCAGATGTATCATGTCTTAAAAGAACTCTTTATTTCATCCCTTCACAAAACAAAACAATGCAAAATATAAAGCAAAATGATGATGATGATGGTGGTGGTGGTGGTGGTGGTGATGGTGATGATGATTTTGGCTTGCACTGCTACCTTGGCCACTTCATTTTGGTTTCTTCTCCCAATTTTGACTACCTCTGACCAACAAATTCTCCAAACCATAGCCAAAGTGTCCTTTTAAAAAGTATAACGCAGGGTGCCTAGGTGGCTCAGTCATTTAAGCCTCTGCCTCTTGATTTTGGCTCACAGTTTGTGGGATCAAGCCCTGTGTTGGATTTTGCACTGACAGCACAGAGTCTGCTTGGGATTCTCTCTCTCCCATCTCTCTGTACCTCTCCTGCTTACATGTGTTCTCTCTCTCTCTCTCTGAAATTAAATAAATAAACCTTTTTTTAAAGGTAAGGCACAATCTTTAAAGCCTTTCATGTATTTCCATAACTCTTAGAATGAAATCTAAATCTTGTTTCCTTGACCTCAAGCCCAAAGTGCTCTTCGCTCTGCCTTTTTGCAGTTTCATTTATCAACCATTTATTTTCCCTCTGCCACACTGCCCAGAATATTCTTCCCCCGACCATTGTGTGTTTGACATTTTCTTGCCATTCAAGTATTCAATTCAAATGTCCCCTTTTTAGAGAAGACTTGACAGCACTCATTCTAAAAGGGACCCCCAGTGTTGGTCTGTTACCATCCCTTTCAGTCCTGTATTGTACTTATCATCATCTAAGATATTTCTCAGATGATTTGTATGTTTCTTTTCTCTCTGACTCCTCTAGCATAAAGCTGCATGAACTCCACAAGACCTTTAGTCCTTGTTTACCGTTTTATCTCTGTACATGACAGTGTATGTGGTATTTAGGATGACTTAACAGGTATTCGCTGTGTTGATAAAATAGTCAACCAATATTTAGATAGATGTTTGACATGAGTCAAGTACACTTTAATGGGCAAGTGGAAATAACATGTAGGCTGATTTGAGTAGAGGGTGACTTGAATGTGGGTCTCATTTTGGTGACTGTACCAGGAAAACAGAGTGAGGGAGTCACTACCCTGGGGACAGCTGAAGTGGGACAGAAAAAGAGATGCTGAAGAGAAGGGAAATTTGAAAATGTTTGGGGATTGATTGCTCTGAAAGGTTTGAAGTATATAAACCATTTCTGCTTCCTAGCCAGAGAGCTCATGTAAAATACAGAAACTATAAAGTAATGGGATTCCTTTGGCAAGAGTATATGGAAAGTGGTTCCCCTTAGGAATGACATAGTACATTCAAGAAAACTTATCCAGTAGGCAATTCACTGACCTAACATGTTGAAAGGACCATAAAACTGATATTGGCAAATGTGGTAGATAGCATTGCTGTTATCCCTTTCCATAATTTTATGTGGGGAATGGGCTTCTCTGCCCCTTAGTTTTGAATCCAGTCATGTAACTTTTTAAGATACTGTGAAACAGGATGCAAGCAGTTTTGGAATGTGCTTGGTAAGTAAGGCTTTGCCTCCCATGTTTAGCTATTGTTCTAAAGGAGGATGAGAGACACATGGGAAAACAAAACAAAACAAAACAAAACCTAGATTCAGCCTATAGTCCATAGCCTGAAGCCAAGACCAGATGAGTCCTGTCTAGGCCAACTGAACCCAAACCAATGTGGAGTCGTGGAAGCAAAAGTAAGTAGTTTTAAGACACAACATTGAAGTGGTTTGTTAAGCCTCATTGTGGTAATTTCTAACTGATACAGAATTGCCAGAAGAGTTAAGGAGTTGAAACTTAAAACCAATGAACTTGCTGAATGAGTGAGTATAGAAAATTAGAAGCAGATAAGTAATGATAGAGTACTGAAAGATTGCTTAACTTACTATTTATTGTCTTCATTCACCAGAACATAACTGTTTCTCTCTTTCATATTCTTTCAGTTCATTCACTGATTCATGTGTCTATTCATGTATTGCTTCAAAAATACATATTAAGCAACACAGGTATTTATGTGTAAGGATTATAGCAGAAAACAAGGTAAAATGCAGATTACAACCTTGGTGTCCAGAGTTTTTAATGAATGTTTCAGCAAACTCTTCCCAAATGTGTAACCCTATCCTCAGACTGTCTACCACAGTCCTGATATATATTTCAAAATGTCAGTGTGACCTCTGGGATGTCCCAAAGGTATCCTAAACTCAACATATCCAAGTACTAGTTTATTAACCTTCTCACTTTTCAACCAACCATCTACTCCTCTTCATGTCTTTCCCATCTGTAAATCTGTCATCAGTTCACTAAAGTCAGGAAACCTGGAATGTTCATTTCTTCCTTCTTCTCCCCCTCCATTCCCATTGAACCTTGTCTTACCATCAAGTTTCTCTCCTAGATGTGTCTTCTGGCACATGTCATCGTCACTCTGAGGAGAGTCTCTCAATTCCATTAGAGCAATTGTTTTCTGTGTAGACATAAATGATTGAGAAAACATGGAAGGAGGCTATGCAGTTTCCAGTACAAGTATATCATTAGTTTTTCTCTGGCTAGAAAACTCATGTTCATCTGCTAAAGGACAGCAGAAATGCCATGTCTAGGTTGAGAATGAGTCCAGCAAGGCATTTGAGATGGTAACTACTGAGGCCTGAGGAAAAATAGAAATACTTCCCATAGCCCCCATAGTAGTTTATCTTATCAGCCAAAAAAAGGGGCGCATGGGGGGAAGGAGAAAATGAAAACAGAATACTTACACATAGAACCAGTTTCATTTGAAAATTTTAATGAATAATCCAGAAATTAGAGCATAAAATTTGTGGGTTTTATTTTTTTAATTCCCACCAAATATTTTTTAAAGAATCACCTGACAGACTGGTTTATTTGAAAAAGGAAACACCAGACCTTCATAACCTCAATTTCCCTTATTAAAATAAATGAATTTTGGCTTTGTTTGTACTTAATCTTGGCTGGAAATTTACATTACCCAATCAGGAGTTAACAAGCCCCACAGGGGAAATCAAGTGTCGCATAAAAATTCCACAGGAAATCCACCAATAAATCAGGCAGGCAAGGCTGTATATATGGAGATTTCTAGCCCTTCTAAAGTCTATTAAAAACCTTTAAATCCTGCTTTAGACAAAACATAAAGGAGGGTTGGGAGCTCTGTCATTCCTGAGAGGCCCTTCAATTTCTACATACTAATATTTAATCATTGAAAATGTCTATATATCCAAAATTAAGTCATTTAGGCTTGGTATATATAACACATTAATTTTATATAAACTCTTACTCTGACATGAAGTGGTTTACATAAGAGGGAAATAAAATCCTCTGGAGCTGAGCATAGAACATTTCTCTTCTGCCCATCCTTTATCAAGAGAGAGTCGTGATGGTGGTTTAAAATGGCATTTGGAAAGCAGCTCTTGATGGCATCTTTCCCATCTCTCTGCCAAAATACCTATGAAGACAATATCAGAGGTGAGAAATCACATTTCTGAAAACTAGACAAGGCTGTCAATTTTACTACCAGAATTTGAGAGGACTTTCTACTCACCTCAAGGCTAAAGGCAAATAATATAATAATAATAATAATAATAATAATAATAATAATAATAAATAAATAAATAAAAGGGAAAACAGTAGGATTAGAATATTCCTGTTCCCCCAGAAAGTTAGTAGGAAGATCTCTAATTACTTCCTTCACTCTTGGGTCCTATTTCACAAGTTCACATTCTGTAATGTGTTGCATATTGGACAAGCTGTTACCCACCTCACTCTCAACATTGAATGCCAATTTGTCATCATTTGATTATGTGTGTGTGTGTGTGTGTGTGTGCATGTGTGTGAGCGTGCGTGTGTGCGTATGGCTTCCCAAATGCTGCTGCTTTGAATCTTCCTCCTCCAGAGAAATTTTCTTTTAACATCAAAGAGAGTGTGAAATGCCAAGAAGACAATTGGCAAGAAGTAAAAGGGAATGGTGGGCACTTGCTCTCCTGGAGACAGAAGCAACGTAGAAGCAAGACTGTCAGGGTCTTGGCAGTAAATAGTTCTTGACATGGTTCATCCAGTTATAAATTTTCATCTTCTACAATTATGCAGAACATGAGAGGACCAGGTGCTGGAGACAGGAGACAATCACTTTTTATACAGCAAAGTTGGATCCTGCACTGGGGAAAGTCCTATGGACTTTGAAAGAGGCTGATAGTACTTCAGTGAACAATGAGGCCAAAATAAATCTGCATTCTGTTTTTGGTCAAGTACCAAAAACAAAAGCAAAGCAGACAAGTGGGGGAAAAAAAGATTCTGGGGCATCTCATGTATATGAAAGAATGAAGAAAACAGAATATTATCCTGAAGACCCAGTGAGAGGAAAAAGAGGCCTCTCTCTTCATAATATGGCTTGCTGGAGCAAATAGACTCTATTTACCATGTGTATCTTTGCACTGAGGCCAGCAGTGGGCAAGACTGTGCCTCACTTGTGTGTCTTTAAACTTCTTATAACCTTACAAATGACTTAGAGCATATTAAATTATTCTATGATTTGTGGCAGAATGGAAAATGAGGCTGTCTTAATTCTCCATGCTAATGGAAGTTCTCTGTACTGAGAATTAGAAGGTCAGAACAAATGTGACCTCTCTTCCATTCCTAAAATTCTTACCTTACTACACAGTTGTATAATCCCCATGCTTCCACTTTGTTTCCATTGAAAATAATACTTAATCTCTATTTTTTAAAGTTCTTGAATTGGAAACTAAACTACAGAAGCTTGACTTGGCTGTTACATAATATAAGTCTCTTATTTTGGTCAGGTCCATTAACTTCCCTCAGTCCCCATCTTCACAGCTTTAGAAGGAAGTGTTAGGAGGTAATTGGTGGTTTTAAACTGTAGTCTATGGAGTTGAGGGACTTCTAACTTTGGATTTGGGACAGAGATGATTGGGCAGATCTCCAGTCCCCACTTTTGCTTCAAACAGGACAGTTTAGCATTCATCTGTTTTATATGATGGTCTTCTACATGAGAATGAGTCCTGTTTTAATCAGAGTTCTCTAGAAGGGCACCTGGGTTGCTCAGTCGGTTGAGCAGCAGACTTCAAGCTCAGATAATGATCTCATGGTTTGTGGGTTTGAGCCCCATGTCGGGCTCTGTGCTGACAGCTTGCTCAGAGCCTGGAGCCTGCTTCGGATTCCATGTCTCCTTCTCTCTCTGCCCCTCCCCTGCTCCCACTCTGTCTCACTCTGTCTCTAAAAAATAAGTGTAAATAACAATAATAATAATAACAACAACAACAACAACCAGAGTTCTCCACAGATATAGAAACAATAGGGGATATACATATAGAAACAATAGGGGTGATGATGATAGATAGATAGATAGATAGATAGATAGATAGATAGATAGATAGATATGAAGAGATTCATTATAAGGAAATGGATCACATCATTATGGAGGCCAAGAAGTCCCAATATTTGTCTGTACATGAACCAGAGGCCCAAAAAAGCCTGTAGTATAATTCAGGCTAAGTATGAAGGCCTGGGAAGCAGGAGCACCAAGAGCAGGCATGATGGATGTTCTGGCTCAAGCACTCAGGCAGGAAAGGATGAATTCTTCCTTCCTCCAACTTGTTGCTCTGTTAAGGCCATCAAGGGATTGGATGATGCCCACTCACATTGGGGAGGGAAAGTTTGTTTCCTGAATCCATGAATTCAATTTTATCCTAATTTTTTCTATGACAAAATGGTCCAATCACTTAATATTTTTAATTGCAAGATAGATTGATTTTTGGTGAATTCTCCATATTCACAATTTTTAAAAATGGGAATAGTGTGCTCCAACATATTTAACCTGTTAGTGTCAAAGATGTAGTCCAGAATAAATTTCTAATTTTAGAGCCTTGGTGATGATAAAATAAAGTCTTCTTCCTTTTTCCTAATTTTAAATGTACTAAAATGAGTGTGCTGAAAATGCAGGACACGGATAATGATAAAATAATAATGATTTTTTTTTCTTTTTCTTAATTTGTTTCTGATGCTAGTTATGCAGGAAACTTACCTTGCAATAGACTTTATAGAATATAATGTGGAAAATCCAATTCTATATCTCTGACTTACAAAAAATTGAAATAAGACAATTGATGGGAAAAATCAGCTGTTGGAAAATTTTGTCATCAAGGCTTTTTTTTTTGAGCCATTGGAATTCAAGGACTTTAGGCTTTTCTATTTTTATCATAAATTTTACTTTAATGTCTGGATATAGCTGATTAGGAAGTGTAGAATGTAGTTCAAAAGAAATACAGCAGCAGGAAGGGTCTATTGAAAGATCTCCTTGAGATGTATTAGCTAACGCTCTATCTAGACCACTCATAAATTTTTAGAAGAAAATTGATTTTGTTTTCTCTTCACTGCAGCAGTAAATAATTTTACAGCTTGGAAACAATTTCTATGCAAACTCTTCAGTATATATTTTAAAAGAATAGAATTTGTTTTTGCAGAGGTATGATATCACTCACATAACTGTAATACTGTATCTTCAATTAAAATAAAAGCCTCTCTAAACCATTTTGGATGATACACACATTAGGATAGAATTTTATTCTGAAATGTATAATATAACTAATAGCAAGCAAAATAAGAGAATATAGACAGTTTTCTGTGACCAAATTGCATCCGTCCATCCATCCGTCCATCCATCCTTCCATCCCTCATCCATCCATCCATACCCATTCTTTCATTCAACCAACATATCTTGTTATCACATCTACTCTGTGTCCAGCCCTGTGCTGACTGCTGAATGCATAAACATTAATTCTACATGATTCTTCAAGGAGCTCATAAAATCATAAATGAGTGGGCACAAATATTGACACCCACATTATAATACGTGATAAATAAGTGATGCCTCGTAATATACGTTTTTGAAGTACAGATAACTAGAGAAGTCTAAGCTGGCAAGCAGACTGACTTGAGTGGCTAAAATGAGAAGCAAAATAGTACTGAATATAAGGAGGTGGGCTCTGGGTTAAGACAGATCTACATTATAAAATCCAAATTTTGGCTACTCGCCACTTGTATAACTTTGAACAGATTTCTAACATCTCACAACTTTAGACATGTCTGGTGTGAAAATAGGGAGAATGTTCCACTCGAAAATATCGTGTGTATAAAGAGACATAGGAATAATTATGAATACTTCCAGGCATCCAGGAAATGTCTAAAAGACATTATTCATTCTCCCTTCCTCTTCTTTATAAATTTACCAGTTGAGGAGGAGGTGTCAGTGAATGTAAATGCATCAAGATGCCAAGGAAAGGATGTGGCGGGATCACGGATCAGCTGAATGTTCCCTGCATTGGACAAGTCAACAGACTTTCTAGGAATCAACTCCTTTCTAGGAGTCAACAGACAATGGAGAAAATGGGGTGCAGATCAGAGAAAAGAGGGCTGAATTTTGAGGGACCTTGTGCGCTATGCTGAGTTTTTATATTATGTTTGTTAATATACTTTGGTAAAGTGTATTTATTTATTTTGAAAGAGAGAGAGAGCAGGGGAGGGATAGAGAGAGAAGGAGAGAGAGAGAATCTCAAGCAGGCTCCATGCTGTCAGCACTGAGCCAGACATGGAGCTCAATCCCAGGAACCATGAGATCATGACCTAAGTCAAAACCAAGAGTTGGACACTTAACAGACTGAGCCACCCAGGTGTCCCAGTCTACTTAAATTTAGTAATAACATGACATAAATATAATGAAAAGATTTAAAATTACATTTATATTCCAAATATTTTCTAAAAAGCAATAATAAAAATTGGGGCACCTAGGTGGCTCAGTCAATTAAGCTTCAGACTTCAGCCCAGGTCATGATCTCAAGACTCGTGAGTTTGAGCCCTGCGTCAAGCTCTGCACTGACAGCTCCGAGCCTGGAGCCTGCTTCAGATTCTATGCCTCCCTCTCTCTGCCCCTCCCCTACTCACTCTCTGTCTCTCTCTCTGTCTCTCTCTCTCTCAAAAATGAACATTAAATTTTTTTTAAAAAGGAGCAATGCTAAAAATCAGTATGATTTTCTATGTCAGTATATATATCAAAGCAATTACAACTAGATGAAATTATTAAATGTAAAATTCACAAAAATATTTTTAAAATAAGGAGTAAATATAGGTAGCTAATTAATCATGGAGGGGAAGGACTACTAAGCAGTAAAGCAAGTTGAGAAAGGATACAGTGATTTGAATCCAAACACTGAAAATGTTTCAAATACTGAGGATAAAAACTAACTCAAAGACAAACTGAGTTGAAAAATCACAGATCTACATGTATCAATACATCACTAAAGAACTGTTTGATTAGCCTTTTTAGACTATGCACATATTCAACAAGCATTGTGTCCTTCAAATTTATACTAAATGTAAAAAGGAAAATCATTAATGCTATTTTTTAAATCCAAGATTATGAAGTGCCATGGGAACAGATGTTTGGTTTTTAGACTGAATGATGGAAATATTTTCATGGGGAAAAAAAAAGCACAGAAATAAGTAATCAATGAATTTATTTGATAATATTTGGTAGGTAGAATGTGATGTTACATATTTATCAAAATATATTGCCACTATTTCAGGGTTATAATGAAAATCAGATTTTCTACATACTGTTTTCCTTGGTTAATTTTGAACCCTATTATTGGCACTGATCCTAAAAATAAGAGATGTACTAGAATTAATGATTCAGAATCAACCACCATTTACTGAGCATTGACTGTACCAAAACTGTACTTGTTGCTTTGACCTGTATTTTATTATTTAATCCTGGGGCGCCTGGGTGGCTCAGTCGGTTGAGCGTCCAACTTCGGCTCAGGTCACGATCTCACGGTTCATGAGTTTGAGCCCCGCATCGGGCTCTGGGCTGATGGCTCAGAGCCTGGAGCCTGCTTCCGATTCTGTGTCTCCCTCTCTCTCTGCCCCTCCCCCGTTCATGCTCTGTCTCTCTCTGTCCCAAAAATAAATAAACGTTAAAAAAAAATTAAAAAAAAAAGACTTGCTTTAATCCTTACAGAAGGCTACACACAGGTATTTCCATTACAATAAAAATGAATAAACTGAAAAGTATAGAGAGTGAGAGAATTAAATACTTGATGTCACTAAGAGGAATTACTTACCCAAAGTAAGTAATTTGGATTCTTAACCAAATTCTCAAATCTAACATCTACTGACATCCCACATGATTGCTTTGGGAAGATTGAATTTGTGACAAAAATTATGTAACAAGGTAGGAGATAGATAGAACCAAAGAACCCTTCTTTTAAAAGAGAACAGTGGCACTGACTGCACTTCTTCATAATTAGGCAGTGCCTTTACTTTCTGTCCCATAACAGGTGACTCCATCTCTATGACAGTCTGTATCTTACCTGTATGATTCAACCAGATTAATTATACCAGGGGTTGACAATCTCAATCTTTGTTGCACATGAGAATAGTCTAGAGGGCATTCATGTAAAAATAATGGAGTCTAGGGACACTTGTGTGTGGCTCAGTCGGTTAAATATCCGACTTCGTCTCAGGTCATGATCTCACGGTTTGTGGGTTTAGTTCCAGCCCTTCCTCAGACTCTGCTCTGATAGTGCAGAGCCTGCTTCAAATCCTCTCTCTCCCTCGCTCTCTGCTTCTCTCTCTCTCTCTCTCTCTCTCTCTCTCTCTCTCTCTCTCCCCCCCCCCCCCTCAAATAAGCATTAAAAAATAATAATGGAGTCTAAATCTGTCTCTTTCTCAGATGGGGGCTCAGACATTGGCATTATCTTTTCCAAGTCTCTCCAGGTGATTGTAATGTGCAAAGTTGAGAACCATTACTCTAGATCCTTGGATATTTCAACAGCAGTAATTGGGTTTTGTGAGCTATTTTCTATGTTAAAAAACAAACAAAAACTACTCCTCACTTGACTGTGCAGTTTAAATACATTTGCAGGTTACTTCCTTTCTTTTTTTTTTAATTTGTTGAAACTATATGAAGTTACTGGTGGTTAGCTCATGTTGGCAAGGCACTTTGATTGAAAGGTATGTCTCGGATTAATAACCATAAGAAAACAAATGAGCTGTTAATAAAAGCAGTTTGTTTGGTAAGCAAACTCAGATCATGATGTTGATAGAAAAATGCTAAAAACAGTATTCTGTTAATGAAATACTTGGAAACCACCTCATACAACATTGTAATGTGTATCCCAGTTACTAGATCCAAGCAGTCTAGGGATTATTCTCAGTTATAGAATTTTGCAGAAAATATTAAACAAACAAAACAAATCCATGGAGAGATTTTGTGAATTTGTAATTATGATTTAACCAACTGAAGAATTCCGAGAAACTACAGGGCAGGTTTCCTGAAAACCCTCTGCATTACTATTCTTCCCCTGATCCTGGATATTGGTAGGTTGTGTTGTTGTTGTTGTTGTTGTTGTTGTTGTTGTTGTTGTTATTCCATCTTCAAATACCTTGGAAAATTTTGAGTTAAAGAAAGATAAATGTTTCTTGGCTCTAGGACTTGTCAGAAACTTTAAGATGATAATATATGTTATGACTCTTGAAGAAAAATGAAATGTTTCCCAAATATATGACACTATGGTACTTTTTTCCTCCCGCATTATAGGACAAATAACTATAGTTCCCTATATTCTGTAAGCAACAGTGATGTCCACAAACCCCATAAAATATGGATTTGAAATATCTTATGACCTGAATCCAGCTTAAATGTGACTTTTTAGATTTCACAACAGAAGTTAATGTTCAATAACTGCAAATGATAGGTTCTGTTATAGCAGATGATGCTAACATAACTATTCAAAGTCTTGCAGCAGGTTAATTCAGGACATTAAGGCCTTCAAACTTAAGAGGTAGAATCAGATAATTATATTCATCAGGATTGACAGAGGTGTGATGGAAGGAAAGAAGGAAGGAAGGGAGAGAAAAAGGAAGGAAGGAAGGAAGGAAGGAAGGAAGGAAGGAAGGAAGGAAGGAAGGAATCAATCGAATCATCTTTCACCCACTCCCTAAATAAGATACAGACATTGAAAAGAGTTTTCCATGGTTGCAATTTGGTTTTTTTGAACACTTTCATTAATCAGGATGTGATAGATTATCTCCAAATAAGGTTGCACATAGTACAGAGTCTGCAGTAACTTATGGCTCCTCCCATTAAATGATTGAGTATATTTACTGAGGCTGTAAAGAACTAATAGAATGTGGCAGAAGAAGCACCGTTCCAGACCTGGAACTAGCCCATAAGATATATGAACAGTGCCAACTTTTGTTTCACATAAAACAGTATTGGATCCAGATACTGAATAATGAAACACCAGGAATATAGCCACATTGAGAAGAACCTAAGGTCTCCAGCCAAGAGCCACAGCCAAGGGCCTAGACATAGGAAAGAGACTGTGCAGAATGTTCCAGCCCCACAAGCTCCCAGCTAAATGAACCATACAAGGAACCTGAGCCAATGAAGAAGAACCACTCTCCCCAACCTCAGCATCATGAGCAATAATCAGTAACTGTTTTAAGCCACTACGTTTTGGAGTTGTTTTGTAGCAATAGGTAAAACACATAGAATCTCACACAACAGGGAAGAATCCACGGGCAAGCCTGAATTTGTACTTTTCTACTGCTTTTCAGTTTAGACCACACATAGACACTGGAAAAGTGGATGGCATCAGGGTTAAACGTTGGACAATCATGACAGGAGATACCTCCTGCTCCTGAGCTGATACATACGGCATCTGGTACATGCTTGCTTTTCTGCCATGGTTAAACAATGTCATGTCTAAATCATAGCTCTTCCTCAGTGCCCATTCGCCAGAATGGAGAGCTCTTGCTTCTGCAAGCTCTACCCTTGTTTCCTTGCTCTCTTGCCTCTCCCCAGCCAGTCTCCTGTGCCTCCTATCAGACATTCCTGATACTTTCCTGTGAGCTATTTGCCAACAAAGAACCCAAAGTGAGAACTATCCACCCTGTGGAAGACTTAGACACATTTTGTCATTGTTATTCTTGATTTTATATTAATCTAAAT
The DNA here is from genome assembly GCF_016509475.1 of Prionailurus bengalensis. Taxonomy (NCBI): domain Eukaryota; kingdom Metazoa; phylum Chordata; class Mammalia; order Carnivora; family Felidae; genus Prionailurus; species Prionailurus bengalensis. The sequence continues at coordinate 41,036,735 of NC_057352.1, forward strand.
TGCTGATCTGTTTTAGGCAAGATAGATATCCAGGCTGGCAGTGGATTTTGAAAAGTAATTTGTTCAATAGCAGTCTTAGAAGGGGTGGGGGGTATGCACAAATTATGAATGTACAAAAATAGTTTCTACAAAACTCTATTTATGAACTTTTAAAAATAGTCTTCATTCTCTCTCTAGTCCTCACTAGGATGGGCACTCAGCCAGTATTTGAAAAAATTCTCATTTTTTTAGAGTAGACTTGTACTTTCCTTTTCATTCTAACCCAACTGACGAAATCAACAAATCTCCAGTCTAAGCTAGTGGTCTGTTACCTCTTTATCTTCTTCTCGTTTGCCCTTTAACATATATCTTAGAGGGTTATAAAGATAAATTTAGTTGGGGTAGGGAATTATAAACACTAAGAGCTGGAAGGAACCATAAAAGTTACCTGTGTCACACCAAAACTGTGACCGAAATGACACAAGGTGAACCGTGCTCCACTCTAGAAAATGTTAAATCAAATGTAAAATCGACTAAACCTCAGTCTCCCTGTGCCCCTCTTCCATCCCTAACTGGGTCCCAGATGCCTATGTAAATAATCCCAATTAGAAATGCATTCATCACATAAAAACTCACCAAATGAATGCCTACAGGAAATAACACTCCAATAAATCTTGCAAAATGTCTGCTATTCACCATCTTCGAAGTTATGAGCATATGGAAATGAACATAATGTTTGCAATTAAAAGACTTACTTCACTTCAGGTACAGTAAAAACATGCCTGAACCTTTCAAACGTATTCCAAGACTATGAATAAGAGTCCATAAAAATTGGAGTATGCTTTATTATACAGAGATTTATCATTTATTTCTTAAAAATTGTATTCTTTCAGTGACTTGCTTCCCCTGTCAATATGTTTGGGGGCATACATTACAGAGATGCAATCTGAAATTCTTCCATGTATTTCAAAAAGAGCTAGGTAATAATATTTTGTTGATGATCATGAAAACGACTTTGCAGTAGCTATTATGAACTGTTAAACTTGGAATATTAATGCCTCCCACTCATGATTATTTTAATGAGGTAATCCATAAATCCTCCATCAAACTATAATTCCCTTTATAGTACTTATTTATAAGGGTGTGTTTCTACAAAAATATTTTTGGAAATTAAATCATTTTCTTCTCCATTGCTTCCAAATAGAGATTTCTCTCTTTTAAAAGTTGGCAAGACTAAGTCAGAAAATTTAACCACTCGGGGTCTGTTTGCATACCTGCGTTTCTTCTACAGCAAGGATTCACAAATGTTTCTTTAAAGAGACACTAGTGGGGCACCTGGGTTGGGTTCAAGCCCCATGTTGGGCTCTTTGCTGACAGCTCAGAGCCTGGAGCCTCCTTTGGATTCTGTGTCTCCCTCTCTCTCTGCTCCTCCCTCCCTCCCTCTCTCTCTCTCTCTCTCTCTCTCTCTCTCTCTCTCTCTCTCTTAAAAATAAAGATGAAAAACAAATTTTTTAAAGAGACAGATAGTAGGTGTTATAGGTTGTTTGGACCTTTATAAAGTCTCTGTTGTAACTACTCAGCTCTGCTTTGTAAAGTTAAAGCATAGACAAGACAATGTGTAAATAAGTGGATGGGGTGAATCCTCATAAAACTGGCAGCTGGCTGACCTTTGCCTGGAACCCTTACTTTACTGACTCCTCTTCTACAACTTTCCATTCAGATGCTTTCCAAGATTGCTCTGGATCCTCTAGTGACTGGGATCTCACTATACCCTTTAAAGTTTTTTTTTTCTTTAATTTGAGGATGAATCTGATTTTTACAAAGTAATCTTAATTTGTTGAAATAAATATATTTTCAAACTTTTAGAATTACTGAAAAATTTAAAAGATCTTATTTTCACAGGATGCTTCTTTATATATCTTAATTCTACCCTCTTGTCCTGCTATTCATTTTCTTCTCTGACCTCCATTCCTCAATTTTTCCATAAGAGGATATTTTTAGTTCTTTCTCCATTCTTGCCAGTTCCTTCTGAACACCACCCGTCCATTGGTCAAAGTTCATTTAGGGTGGTACCCAGGATGAAAACCAACACTCAGGGGGTGGGATAGCCACTGTCGCAGAGTAGAAACCGCTTCTCCCTCACTTCAGACATCATTTTTCCCTTAGCACCATTCACAAAGCTAGTGCCTGATCACTTATGAGCCAACTCTCAATTATACTTTTAGGGAATAAATTAAAAAGAAAGATTTGGCAGGTTAGAACAGAAATACTATGTAAAATGGATATCACAACAGAAAGACATGGTTTTTTTGCAGTGCACTCTTAGTAAAGAGGATTAAATTAAATCCTCGTGCATTGAGACGAAAGGAGCAGATCCCAGAATCTCAGGAGGAGGAGGAGAGAAAGGAGCTGAGACAAGAAGGAGGTAATGGACCTTTGTCCATACACTGGCATGATGTTTTCATGGAAAAGCTGAGGCCATACGTTGTGTATTAGGGTTCTAACATTTGTATTGCTCATGAAAATGATGGAGAAATAGCTTAGATACCCATAGGATTTGTCCTCCAGCTACACTTGGCTATGGAGATTAAATCAAGGTCACTCTAAGATTGTTTATTTTTGTGAGCTCTAGCACTGGGGTTATAGTCATCCATTTCTAGGCTAAGTCAGGGCTATGAGGTTAGAGTAAACAAATACCTGATTTTTTTTTTCCTGTAAGTGTGTGCTTTCCTCATCCTGACACGGGCCCTCCTGCTCTCACTGAGCACTTCACTCTCAAATGTAGATGCCCAGCACACGGCCGCTGCGAGTGGATTTGAAACCTTGTGACTTGCCCACCAGAATCCTGAGAATGAAAGTCCAGGGTTAACTGACGTCTTGGCACAACATGAAGAAGAGGGCAATGAACAAAACAGAGGCTAACTATAGACTCTCTCGCATCCTTCACATCAGCTCTGCAAGGTCAGAGGTTGTACGAAAGGATTGCACAACATAACCTGTGAGCACTCTGTCTACTTTCTGACAGCTTCAGTGCATTTTAGACCATTGTGCTCACTTGACTTACAACAGTAGTACTTAACCTCATGGAAGCCATCTCCACACCCCTATCTTTTATTCTTAAATACATGCTTATACCTCATTAAAAACCACTTGAGGGGTTAGTTGTTAAAATTTTAGCTATTTAATTAGTAAGCAATGTAAGATTTGTTATTTTTAATTTTTATTTGCAAAAGAATCCTAAGAGTACGTGAAACCTTGTCAAACTTACTGTCCCTTCTAAATGTTTTAATTAATTAATTTTGTTTTGCTAGGTCAGTAACACTCTATTGTCTGTGACTTTGGAAAAATTAAGGAACATGTCTAGAAATAGACATGTGCACATCATCACTGACATTTAGGTGGTTGCGGGTCTTCGCTTGGATGTGCACAGTGATGATAATTCTGTCTGGCACCCAGGTCTACAGCACTATCTTTGTGAGTTGTGGGATATGATACTCAAGCACATCAGATTCTCAAACTTCAGTATCATTCCCTTTATTCATCCTTCCTATCACAAAATATTGTTGAGCTCCTATTACTTGCCAGGCACTGTCCCAGATGCTTTCACTTGGGACACAACACTGTAAACGCTTACACCTAATGTGCTGCTTCTGACACATCCATCCCGGAAAAGGGTCCAGTGTTCACTTTTCTTTTTCTCACTAATACCCCCAGTGTGAAAAGATCCATGGAAAGAAGATTTTGAATGTTGCAAATGCACAGTTACCTTCCATGTGGAAGACATTCCTTCATTTTACAGAGCAACTCTTTCTAAACAAACAAACATACAAACAAAAGTACCAAAATAATTATGTTTATCAAAGTCCTTTGAGCCACATAGAGTTTCCTAATAAAAGGATGCAATGTCACTTTAGCCATTGTTTTGTTTACCATGGTTTTGACTAATGTGTATTTAGTGTATTTAAGTATTTGAATGTATCTGCTATCTACAATTACTTCTAAGTCAGCTAAACTATCGTTTCAGTTGTAAAGAAACACATCTTCATTTTGCACGTTTGAAAAAATATATAAAAGTAATTTTCTAGCTACAAGAAAGTCACCTCACTTTTTCAAGGAAAAGAAAAGCAGTGCTCTCTATCATTTATTAGCAAAAGAAATAGAATCAATGATAATTGAGAGCACATCTTCCCTTGAAGTTGACTATGTTCACTGGGGTAAGCAAACCATCCTTTGATTGTGATGAATGGGGTTTGCAGCCTTTTCATGATTATGCAACATAAAATCTGTAATGAAGCTGTGAGGTACTCCTTTCTTAGGGAACAATTCTGGAATTTCCCCAAGCTTAGCAGGGCATCACTCGTGTAGATCAATCTACATGTGGCGACGTGTTTTTATGCTGCTAACAGAACTCTCTGATAAGCTTGAACACATCTATGTATTTTCCTTTTAAATGCAGTGGTTCATAACATAAGCCTTGGTCTGTGATTACTTTCTCTTTTATGGACTCCACAAACACTGACAGCTGAATGCACTTATCAGCTGCTGTTGACTCATCGGGTTGAATACCCTCTTTCAGGAGACAAATCTTGGTTTCTTCTATAACCTGTTCCAGGAGATCCTGGCTCTTTTTATTAAATCTAAAATAAGTCATTCCACTTGACAATGGAACAATGAGAATTTCTTTTGTTTGTTTGCAGTGCATAAGTTACATCATTTTGCCATTTACCAGTGTAATTTTTCAACTATAGTAAAATCCTCCCTCATACCACTTCTCTCTCTCTCTCTCTCTCTCTCTCCGCACACACATTAATATGATTTATTATATATTACTTATATACTATATTTTATATTATTAAATATGCATTATAAAATAGAAATATATATCATAAAATTTAAATTATATTTAATTATTTAATATATTACATTATATATTTGTATATTTACTAATACTACTAGTATACATATATAATATGTAACTAATGTGGCATATATATGTATATGTGTGTATATATATATATATATATATATATATAAACTCAGTAGTAATGCAGATTCTTACGTTTGGATGAAACAAACCCAACTCAAATTGGAATAAACAAAAAAGGGGCTTTATTGACTCATTGTAATTAATAAATCCAAATGTGAGTATGATTTCAGACTTGGCAGGATTTAGGGGCTCATTCCATGCATCTGGAATGAGGCTTTTCTTTGCCATTCTACTCTCTCTGTTCACTTGTGTGCTGTTTTCACCCTAAGATTTACATATTGTCTACCTGCCCATCCTCAGAAGCTGAAGACATAATCTGATCTTCAGGTTAAATAGAAAATTATGTCTTCCTTTGAAATTAAAACAAAAAAATAAATAAAATATTGTTAGGAGTGTTAACTCAGAGTAGCCCAGTCCAGGCTATCTCTCACTATCCCTGAATCAAGCTTTAAGGACTGAGATGTGTGAGATGTGTGTTGGCCAAACCTGGTTACCTACTCAAGTCCTGGCACTAAAAACAGTCAGCCTTACCATGCCCAGAAAGATGAAAGATAATGTCTTCTGAATCTGAGTGTTCTTTTCTGGAAGAAGGGTTGAGTACTGAGGAGGTAGAAACAATAAATACTCTTTATGGTATTAACCATATGCTTCCCAAAGATTTCCCTAGTGACCATGTCCCAAGTGTCCTTAGATTTCTGCTGCCATCATATCGTTATTTAATAGATTTCAGTGTGTCAAGGTCACATGCAACTTTATATCCACATCACATTTCAGTTTAGGCAGCACCTAAAGTTTGAGATTGACATTTAAAAATAACATGTCGCACAGTATACATTATAGACGCTGAGTTCTGTCCATTTTATGTCATCTAGGTATATCCACTACACAAACATAATCTTCACATTTATATTTCTTCAACATGACAAAAACAAGCAGAAATGGCATGCGGTTTTGTTGTGGTAGTGCTCTTTTTCCAACAGATAATTTGCCCAGTTAAATCATCATATTGGTGCACATCAAAAAACTACATATCACAGAACTATGGAAGATCAGATTTAACTCTGACTATAAAAATTTAACTTGGGCAACTTCCCTCTACCTACTTCACTATTGGTCCCTCACTAGAGTTGCCAGGGTACTAAAAATGTCAGCACAAATTTATCTTAACTTTAGATCTTTAATTATTTGACTTTTAACCAAATCACCTCTATCTCCCATTTTAAGAAACAAGAGCTCTCACTGTTAGTTACCAGGCATTATTCCACAATCTGAAATGCAAGTATATTCATGAGCCACATTTGTATAAACAGGAAGCCACTGAGAAGTAGAGTATACAACAGCTGCCATTAGAATTAGCCAGCATCTACTGTGATGATGCTGCTGCAAAGTTATCAGAAAGGCCAAAATGTCACTTTCTGCTTATGACTTTCATACTTCTCTCCCCCATTTCATCTCTACCAAAACCAGGTATTTCTTACCTATTTGCACATCAATTTCTGCTGGGCACTTACACATCCAAAACATGCATCCCACTTTACTTTTTCATGGAATTAAAGAATCACTACATTGAAAGGGACCTTTAAACTTACCAGGCTCTGTGCTTAAATTACCTCTATAGTCTTCCCAACAAGCAAATCATTTCTAAGTCCCTGCATAAAAGGAGCTGTATTTGGAGTGGTCTAAACCATCACTTTTGGGAGCTAATACCTAGGGTTTCCAATCCCAGGTCCCTCAGAGGAGTGGGTAAACCTGGTAATTTACTTACTCTTCTAAGATCCAATTTCATCTTATGGAAATAAGTGTACCTCCTCCCTGGGGTTCTAGCAATAAATTTTTGAGATAATGTCTACATAACAAGTTTAATACAAGGCAAGGTATAAGCTCAAAGATGATAATAACTATATACATAGATCTATCTGTTTGTCTGTATTGATAAGTCTATATTCAATATTCATTTCAGTTTTATTTAAATATATAAATAATGTTCAAAAAAGAAAATTGGATAATATGGAAATAATGAACAAAAAATGCATAGAATTTCTGACAGCCAAAGTGTGTAAATTTGGTGCTTTTCCCTCTAAGCTTTTCTCGTCTGAATATCTTTCTTTTACATCGTTGAGATCATAGTATGCATATACTTTGGAAACACATTTTTAATATTGTAACACACTATTCTCCATGTTATTAAAATGTTACACAAGTACCATTTTTAATGGTTGATTAACTTTCCATCTTGTTGTCTTTCCTCAATTTACTTAACTTCTTGAACATTGAGGGCAAACATATTTTTCAAGCTGTATTTGCATAAAAATGACAACTATCGATATTGACAGAAAGTTTGTCAAAAGGAAATAGGGTAATATATGCCCAACATGACCAAGAGAAAAGGAATGTAGATACCTTGTGGGTACCTTTGTAAGATACCAAAGATAGTTTCTCTTCTTCTACTTATTCATTACACTGATACTAATTATTAGTGCTATTACCAATAATAAAACTTATTGAGTGCCTACCCTGTGCCAGAAATGTTGCATTATTTAATTCTGTCGCTTCAAAAGGCTCATGAGGTAGCTTTTAATATCTGGTTTTGCAGAGAGGAAATGAAACTAAGAGACATAACAAGCATTTTGCAAAGTTCATGTGGCTAGTGGCTGAGTCAGCATTTTAATCTAAATCTGATTGCCAGTAATGTCCTTGGACCATAGTGTATTCAAGAGTGAATACATAAAACTGTATTTTCAAATGGTAGGATTATGTCAAATATCAAGTAGCATTATGACCACAAAAATGTCGAGACTGCTATAAAGCAGCATCCAAAGGTGAGCTTATATACACCATGAAGAGTGTGGGGCCTGGTGCCATAGTATCTTCATTCAAATCCTTACATCAACACTTAATTTAAGCTACTTTTTCTCAAGTTACGTATTTAAGTTTCAGATTTCCCATTATTTAAATGGAATAATGATATATGCCCTAAAACCATCGGAGGTGAGTTATGAGTTTGAAAGCTTTACAAGGTCATGTGAGAAGGTAAGAGACAGAGACAAGATCCACCCTTGTCGGTAAAAAAGAACCACCCTTATTTTAGTCTTTCTCACAATAAAGTTAAGGCCCTATGGCTAGTTCTGGATGATGGGGGGGGGGGGTGCGGGGAGCAGAATTGGCTTGTATTATTCTTAGCCCAAGGTAGTTAGGAAGGGATGTAAATCTTCTGTGCTCTCTTATTTTTTTGTCTTATTTTCATGGAAGCAGAGGGCACCAAGATGTCCAACTCACCAGAGGAAAGCAGCCAAGATCCAGCTGGGGTCCCTAGGCAATGGGGATGATAATCTCAAACTTAGAACCTCCATAGGACTTGACATGAGCAGGAACTCGAGTATGATGGATTAAGGCACTGAACTTTTGGGAATGTGTGTTATTGCAGCACACCTATGCTCTTCTAACTCAGCTGCTATAAAGTTTTCAATGGCTAGTTGGGTTACCCACTACCTAAGAAGAGGTCTGGTTTTAACTTTGAGTAGCCAATAGACCATTTCAGCCCATTACACCTTTCTAGCTTTTCAGCTTCTGCTTTAAAGTCCTTGGATACAAAGTGCTGGTGCTTTTTAAAGCTCCTTTTTCTCTTTGTTTTACATGGGTGAATAGTAGCTTTATTTATTATGCAGTTGATGGTGGTTATGGAGAATTTTTCTTCACTATGCTTGAGATTTATAGAGCTGGGCTGCCCTTTTATTAGGCAATATATTCAGTTTGGCGTTCTTAGGTGCCTAGAGAATTTGGCATAGATATAGTTTTATCATAAAAAAATCCTCATAATGATTATTATTAGCATACCCTGTTGTTTATCAAGCCTCGGTCTAAAAAAAAATGCACATGAGGCTCTGAGAGGCTAAGTCTTTTGGTCTTTGAGTAGAAAAAAGAATGGCATAAATATTTCTGAGGCTTGGTGAATATACTGACCAAGAAATGCATGATGCACTAAAATTACAAATAGGGCATTGCTGCTGGCATCCTTGAATCGAAGGTTTCCCCACTGTGCAATGGATTTCACAAACCTGAAGTTCCCCCTTTATACCTCCAGGCACAGCTACCATTTATTGAAATCTGAAACCATCAAATCCTTGTGACTACTCCTGGGGAAAAGAAAAAAAAGCTCAGTCTCTCACCCCTAACATTGTAAAGCCTGAAAAAACATTGACAATTACCCAACTGAAACCCCTTAAATTATAGGTGAGAAAAGACAGAGAATGACAAATAATTTTCAATAGGTCACAAAGCATTCAGGATCACAAAGCAATTGTACATCTTCTTCCAGACCCCAGAAGAAGGGACAACTGGGCCATACCATGTGTCCTAGAATGTGCTTCTTCAGCAACAGTCACCCTTATCTGCATCTAGGACGTAACAAAAGAAATATGTATATAAACCTTTGTGATGGATGTAATCTACTGCCACCACCCTGTGTTGAACACCTACTAGGTACCAGAAACTAAGTTACCATCTGTAATTCTCACAACAGTCTCATGGAGAAGGTATCATCATCTCAAAAAGCTTCAGAAAACTTAAGTGATTTATCACTCCAGGGTGATAAAGTAAGTGACTAAGTGATAAAGACAGAACTTCACATCAGGGCCTTCCCATCTAATGCTCCTAGTCAATGGGGATGAGAATCTCAAACTTAGAACCTGAATGTTCTCAGGAGCAAAATCAAATATGACTGTCCCCATTTTACATGAAGACAGATATGGCAAAAGGATGTTAAACTATTTAGAATATCACATTGGATTGGTGATGGAATTGGAGCCAACTATACCAAAAGCCATAATGATCCACGATTATCTTTCTTCTAACTAAACCTTTGTTTTCTGTGTTGAAGTGAATGTCATATGAAGTTAAAAATGGAACTAGTCTGGAAAACGTTTTATTGTCTTTCCAAACTTTGTTTTCTATAGAAAGTGAAGAATCTACATGGCATGTGCATTTCACACCTTAAAATGTGCCTGAGAGTACTGTTTCCTTTTTTAGAAAGGAAGAGAAGAGGTGATTTGGCAGGTAATGGCACTGACCTGGCGCTCTGCCATCATCTACAGAAAGACGACTATAGCCACAAGAGCTAAGCAAGATCCAGACCCAGAGACAGATCCGGGAAGATCCTCTTATCCTCATGCCGATGATAAACCTCATAAGAATCTGCAAGCCTCACCTGCTCACAAGAAAATTTTTCATTTGAAATTTATTTCATATCTTACTTCTGGAATGAGGGTAGCTTTCCAAAGTCACAGAATTTAGAAAATTAAGGCTCTTAGAAATCAGCAAGCCTGCGGCCTCATTTTGCAGATGGGAAAGCTGTGGCTCAGGAAGGGAAGTGGCTTGTCAAAGGCCATGCAGCTAGATTTGTAACAAAGTCTAAATAAAAAGGCAGGTTATTATGAATCACACCGCAGTCAGCTGAACACCTGAAAGCCTGGAGGTATAACCTATAAACAAAGTCATGATGACCTGGAGGCAAAGAAAGCTGGAAAGCAGAAAAAAAAATGTCTGTGATAATGACTCTAAGCCAAAGAGCAGAGAAGAGAAAGAAAAGTAGACAAAGAAAAAATTGATCCATATTTAATAAGCCAGCATTTATTAGTTATCTTCTCCACATAAAACCCAGGTGCTAAGGGCAGGGGGCAGGAGCCATTACACTGACCCTGTCTTTAATGGACTCACATTCTGTTATGAGAGAGTAGACCTTAGTCACAAAGATTGGAAGAAATACCTTTTGGAAGTACAGTGCAGATAAATGGTATTGAGGTCAGAGAACCAATAGATCTCAAAGGTGATCAATTATCTTCAGCCTACTTGAAGGAAATTTATTTATAATTTGGGGGTCTCACATTGTTAGAGTTCATACAATGTCTCCAGATTAGGAAGCCTTATGAAAAACTACAGGACAGCTGATTAAAATCAAAAAGAAAGATACTATGCCTTCTCTCTTCCACTTCTCTCCATCGCACATCTACTTAGCCTGCCCTTGAGACAGCTCTTCCTTCATACTAGCCTATGTGTTCACCATGACTTGATTTCTCATTTTTGATGTCTACTGTCTGATGACCCCTGGGGATGCTACCAATGTGCATTCCATCAACTGCGAGTCTACCTAATAGATGATGTAATTACTCCATTTTCAGATGGGAGGATGCAATGTAGAGACTTTAAGATGCTTTACCAAAAGTCACAGCTTTTCTGGATTCCCATCCTGAAACCAAAACTCGAGCCATAAATGGAAAATTTAAAAAATAAAGATTAACTGTACTGTAATATAAATTAAAAATGTATATCCATAAAAGGCCTCCTTATATCTATATATAGGTCTTTCCAAATGATAAACATAATTACTTCTAAACTAAGTCTAGCTGTTATCTCTGTATCTTTGCACCTTGATGAAATAGAATTTGCATCTTAAACTATATATTTTTTTTCTTCCCAATACTGGATACTGGTGATATAAGGACATTATACTCACAAAGTTCTGCCATATTAGGCAAATCAATTTCTCTTCCTTGAGCTTCAGGAAAAGCAAAAGCTGATTAAACTGAAGAGGCATGTAATGAATGAAATTAAATATGGAGATGTCAGCTTCAGAACTTTCTGGTTGCAAATTCCAGGTTCAATACATCACTATATTGTGCACTAGCTGCTTCATCGCTCTGTAACTTAGTTTTATCATCTGTAAAATGGGAAAATGAAAAAAAAAAAAGGAAGTGATAGGAAATACTTTACAATTGTGCAAACATCAAAGGAGATCGTATATTTAAAATGTTCACTACAGTGTCTAGCCTCACAGAGTCAAAAATTGATAATTGTAGATCTTTTGATGTTTTACACAAACGAACATTTCCAGTTAGAGTAAGAATCTTATTAGCTTCCTTTTGTCCATGAATTTAAGATACGAGAGAGCATCTAAGATTTTTGTTGTTGTTGTTCATAAAAGCCTAGATCATTTGCCTGAGAAAGAGGAAAACAGGAATTTTCAATGTATCAGGAATAATAACCAGTCGCATATGTGCTGGCTATGCAAATAAACACACACGGTGAAATGGAAAAAGAAAAAGAAAAAGCAACAGTGGTTTCAATTTGTGTCTGATCTTAATTAAGATGGAAACTTAGTACTAGCTTTACTTATATAGCGATCCTTTCTTTAAATGATAACTTCTTCAGAGAAGCCTTCCTGACCTCTTTAAAAAGATTAGTCCTCTTATTATATGGATTTCTAAGATCCCATAGTTCTCCTTCATATCGTTGGTTTTCTAAGAGCTCATACTTCTTTCTCAGATCATTTGTCATCTTAGTTATTACATGATCATTTCTAGTGGCCTCTTTATTTCCTGTCTCCACCACTAAAAGTTAAGTACTCTGGGACCAAGGGCATGTTGTTCTTGTTTAACACCTGCCCCCACTTTTCCTGATGGTACCGGCGACAAATAACAGATAAAATAACAGAATAAACATGAGCATGTTAATGAAGGAAATGAAAGGAAGAGAAGAGACAGAAATGTGGGAGAAAGAAGGAATACTGGGATTTGAAGCAAATCTTCTAAAGTGAAATTGAGCCTTTTCCCCTTTCCCTCCATAATTTTCATTTATTTAAAAATACAATCCAATGACTATGTGGTTGGATGCTGGGCTCCTATTTCAGAAAGTCTGGGGAGAGCTTTTTACACCAGTGGGTTTGATACTTTTGCTAACACCATTGAACATAGGCAGTAGAGATGCCGACCTTGGGTACGACAGTCACCACCTTACTTAGCAGAGCCCAACTAAAGCACAGCTGCAGGACCAAGGTGATAACCTTGCCAACACCTGATATCAGTCCCCTTGAAGAGGTCAGCAGACCTACAACACTGCATCAGGGTGTGCACTTGCGCCTTTAACCAACAACACTCTTCGCCCCTATATCCGCTTTAGTCATGGACCACCTTGACTCTCCCCTAGGTTCAGGTACCAGGTTTTTATTCTTCATTTCTGGACCAAGTACAGATGATTGAAAATAAATGCTCAAGTGACATCCTTTTACACCTCACATTTTCTCATGGTCGTGTAATTGGCATCCTGGTACAGCCATCACCCCTGGTTATTAGGCCCTGGCCCAGCTTCTTCTAGACACTTACATTAGTACCCAGGACACTCATCGAAGGAACCTCACAGACAAAATCACCATCTTCCCCATTTCTTAATAATGATTGAACTAAGGCCCAGAGACAGGAAGTGATTTGACTAAGGTTTCATATTATGAACCATTATGGGAGAGTTATACCTAGCTTCAGTAGACTCAGGTACCTTGACCTGGATCCCAAGGACCAGTATAGGAAGATACTTTTTTTTTTTCCTTTCTCTTTTGTCTGCTTGGTTATTTTAATGCATTGCAGGTACTGAAGCAAGCCCAAGTAGCTGGGCTATTTCCATGACCAAACTTCTAGGTCTGCATTCTGCATCCCACTGGCCCTCCTCAGACCTCTATGTCTTCCATTAAATCAATGAGAAAAGGAAGGGGCTGCTCCTCTATGCTTCCTATTTTCACTACCACATGTAAGCTCAGGCTCAGAAGAATATCTCCCAATACTCACACACACACATGTCTTGATTTAGACTAAGGCCTGAGCTCTGTTCAATAACCCACTAAATGTAGGCACACACAGGATGGAGACTGTTTAAATCTTATTATGGTTCATTTTAATGTAAATTTAGTGATCACTCTGGGGTGCCCCACAGGCTATGACTCTGCTCCCCTGATGCAATGTCCCTCCCCAAACATCTTGGAGAAATAAACAGAAACAAGATCCACATTTTTCATGTCTGTTAACTTTGCAACATGTGGTAACCAAGCAGGTTACCGTAATAGGAAACTGCTATAATTAAGCCCTTTTCTCCCCATGCCAGGCTGGAGCTGAGAGTCTGCCGGGAGCGATAAGAAAGTTCTGTTCTACTGAATGTTTTGACGTTGTCTTTTGAAATTTACAGCTATAGAATATAAAACCTTTTTTATTTGGGTTGTGGGAGACTAAAAACCATATAAACAATTACATATGAATTGGAAATGCATTATTAAATGTTGAACAAAGGATATATTTTCTTCTAATTCCAATGAAGCCATATATTTCTAATGGACTCCCATGATTCAAACATATTTAAATTGAAAAAAAAAACAAACCTTCAATCTTCCAGTCAGTTATAAGACCCTGGTGTACAGAGAAACTTTATAACAGCATGGGAGTTTATAATCCCCCAGGGGGAGGATTAGAAAGTCCTTAATCTTGCACTTACATAACTGCACAGCTTTTAGATTTAAATTGTACAAATCAAAAAAATGAGGATCATTTTGTTCTTTTCTAAAGGGTACTCATAGATAAATGATGACTGGTTAGAGCCTATTGAATGTTTGAAACATTTGTAGAATGTAATTTATTCATACCAAATACATCAGAAAAGTAACTCTAGTGTTAAATTACAGCACGAAGAAATTAAAAGGCAGAAGTGAGCAGTTGGGTTTAAATGGATGCTCTGAGGTTTGCAGAAAATGTCAAAAGAGTTCAAATGTTCGTAATGTGAAAGTAAATATTTGGGCATACTGTAGGAAGGTTTCATCCTAGTGTAAGATAACACAGTCCTTGGGATATGTTATAAAGAGAAGACTGTTTAGTCTAGCTCATTTAATTTCCATATGTTTTATTAATAAACAATTGTGCTCAAAAGGTAGTGTTCTTATTCCTCCTCTTCCTCATTCAGTTCCATCGAGTTGTCCCATAAAGTTCATCCCCAAGTGAATCAAACCAATCATGATTTTCCTTTTTCTTAGTGATTTTTTTTCATTTGTCAGAAAGTTCACTAGATTAGTAAGACATATATCTGTGGGGGCTTGAGGATGGGAGGCTACTAAGGGACACTGGGTCCATTGGATCTAAAAATACCTAGACACTGTAGTCATCTGTCAATAATTCCTCTCCATTGTGTGAAGGAGATAGAGACCCAAAGAAGGCAAAGACAGGCAGAGTTTTACTCTACACAAGGCTAGCATTGGCCTTACTTAAACTTACTAGGCTGAGCTGAGTTATATGGAGAATTCTTTTGCTGTAGTTTGAAATTTTAAATGATACCTTTCTTTAAGACCAGATTTGCTTCTTGGAACTTACTATTTAGTAAGTCTAAAATAGCATTATTCAACTACAACAAGGACCAAAATATGTGTACAAAATAAAGCAAACAAAACAAACAAAAAAACATAGAGCCAAAGCATAGTGTCAAAGAGAGATGTTTAGCCTTTAAGGAAATCATGAAGACACCCACAGTTCTACGCACATATTTACCTGATGTCCACCTTGCCTCCTCATAAACATCCAGAATATGAACAACAAGGTCAGTACACTTCCTTTAAACTGAAGCAGAAGAAAGACAAGCAGAATGTAGCCATGGCTTTGAGGACAAAGTTTTCTTAAACAGGACACCAAAAGCTCTAACCGTACAGACAACAAAAGATGGACTGGACTACAGTGAAATTTAAAATGCACACTCATTAAAACAAACAAACAAAACCTTAACCTATTGTTAAAAATGATTAAAGAAGACAGTTTAGGTGGATGCAAATGAACTTTATTTAACACTTCATGAAGCTAACAGTCTCCTTTTGGAGAACTGCAACATGGGGCAGAAGGCAAGAAGCTTTTATAGGATAAAGAATAAGGAAGAGAGAAATAGAAATATTTCATTGCCTGGAGTTATATAGTCAACTTTGTTTGGAGTGAGAAAGCCTAGAGTTGGCTAAACTATACTGAGGTGAATATACTGTATTTTTGGTCAAGTGGAACATTTACAGGGACTCTAAAATTATGTAAGTTCCAGTTTGCTGACATGGCAGCCCAGGCAGGAGAAACCCCTTTTTGTTCCTAGAAATTTATTTCAACAATATCTACCTGAATGAGAGAGGAGGAGAGAGGAATAAGCATTTGTGGTAAAACATTAATACTTGAGGAATCTGAATAAAAGGTAATCAGCAAGACTTTTTTTCTTCAGTGGTTTGAAAAGCATATCTCACAAAGAACTCTTATCTATAAGACAGACTCCTTGACTCCTACAAGTCAACAAGAAAATAATATTTTTCAAATGGCAAATCAAATGAACAGATACTCAAATTCACTAGTATTCAGAGAAAGAGAAATTAAACCAACAGTGTAATACCACAACATTCCCCCCAAAAAATAGGAAAGAGAGGGGAGGCAAAAAGGGAGAAGGAGGGAAAGAAATAGAGGGAAGGAGGGAAGGGAAAGGGGGGAAGGAGTAGACATAACAAGTATTGACAAGGATTTAGAATAATCAGAAATCTCACACATTTCTGGTAGGCATGTAATATGGGATAGCCACTTTGAAAACTGCTTGGCAATATCTTCTCAAGTTGAATTATCTAGCACTTCTACCCCACACTCCAAAGTGTGCTCATAGGAATGTCCACACGTTCACTGAAAGACCTGTACAAAAATGTACATTTTCAAAAATGTTCATAGCAGCACTATTTTTAGTAGTAAAAACCTGGAAGCCATCTATGTATTCACATGCAGTACAACAGATAAATAAATTAGGGTATATCTACACAATGATTTCAATAGCATTATGAAGATGAAGGAACCCCAGTTACACAGCACAAAATGAATGAATCTTGTGAAAATTAAGCAGAAGCAGTTCAACGCCAAAGACTAGGTACAGCATGATCCCATTTACATGTAGTTTAAAAATGAGGAAAACTAATCAGTCGTGTCCGAAGTCCCTATAGGGTTAATCATGACCATAGCCAGGGAGGGTACTGATTGAAATGGGGTAAAAGAGAAATTTTGATGGGGAGAGCCATGCTGGTCGTAAAGATAATGACTCAGATGTGTTCATTTTTTTTAACATGTATCCACCTTTATGATTTATGTAATTTTTCGGCATATGTCTTATATTTCACTGACATTTACCTCAAAAATAGAACTTTTTTTCATGAGGACTTTCCCCCAGGAGAGTATTTCCTGAGTTTAAATATTACATGGATCATTTCACAACAGGAAAAAATATTTCTATTTACGTAAAGGTCTCAGGGTTCACTTTGTTCAGAGAAAATGATGTGAATAATATTTAATTTAAGAAAATAAAATCTTGGGGCACCTCATTGGCTCAGTGGGTTAAGCATCTGACTTGGGCTCGGTCAGGATCTTGTGGTTCGTGAGTTTGAGCCCCACATCAGGCTGTCTGCTATCAATGTAGAGCCCGCTTCAAATCCTCTATGATCACGGCAAAGGAAATTTATTATCCTGTTATAAAATGTGTTTTTAGCTGTAAATATATGTTTAATTTTTTTAATCTTATGAATCTTTTAGTCTCCAGTTTGAGAAGCACTAAATGAGGCAGAATAGGATATGCTGTGTAAAACTACAAATATGGAAGTTAAAAGAATGAGTTTTATGTATTGTACAGAGTTCATGTCCACTACAATATGCCTGGTAGAAAACTACAGTTATAACATTAACCACACTGACCTTTCAGTTAGTTCTAACATCACATCAGTTAGTTTTCGCATCCATGAGCCTCATCAGAGCCTTAACAGCAGTGTGTTCCAATGACACCAGAAACGCATCTCAGATACATGTGGGCCAGTTGCAGTCACCTACCGCTTAAGTGCCAGTGCTTGGCAGAGCGCCTGACATATGGCCTATGCTCCCTGCATGTTGGTTGAATGAATCAAGACAGCTGAGGGTATAATCAATTCTGGGCAAAGGGTATAAGGATCAGGAAAAGATACAAAAAGCAAAAATGGTAAATTTTGAAGAAGTCTGAGAAAGCATCTGTCAGAAAAGAGGCTGGGGGTGAGAAAAGCAGAAAGGAGGGTTCAAGAGATACTATAAATAAAGACGATGACATATAAAGTATGTGATGAGCAAATTCACATATCTATATTGGCCAAATATATATTGTAAATGAGCTAAAGGTCCAGAGACCAGCAATAGGGAGGGGTAGGGACCATGGCACACAGGACAATCCCTTCTTCATCTACACAGTTTAGACATTACTTAGTTCTAACTTAATTATTGCCATGGAGGAGTATGAACCTACTGTTTTCAGATCTTCCCCTTTTTATTTTTATTTTTTAGAGCGTCATCAAAGTTCTAACTTTTTTAAGTAAAATATCCTAGTTTTCAAACACCAAATAGGTCAAACAAAACACTTTGACTCATCGGTTTTCAACTATGGGCTATTTGATGTGTAACTGCCTCACTCTTGTTGTAAGTGAAATTTAGGGAATAGTGATTGCCTGTGGAGTTCAGTGACAGCACTGGGGTTGAAGGTTGAAATCTGATTGTGGAGGACTTCATATGAAAAGCATTAAATATTCTCCTCTGATATTTACAGAGATGTTAATTAAATATTGATGCAACTTGAAAAATTACATAAAAATTGATTTAAAATAAATTTCGACGCTGGTTTCAAAATTTTGCAAACGCCCATTGTTTCCTGTCTATAAAACAAAGGAAAACACTGTTTTCCCCAGTGTTGGTTTTGTGAGATAAAAGTCCAAAGGTGTTGACAAGGAAAAATGGAATATGCACCACAAGTATTACGTTGTTGCTGCTGTTGTTAAAATATTCAAAAGTATTTGGCTTTCATCATGCTCAAATAAATGTAAAAAGTTTCTGCCTAAGTTAAGCAGATACAGTAAGGTCAAAATATTTCCAGAACCTAAACATTTCAGAACCATGTAAAACAAAACAAAACAAAACAAAAAACCCAAAAACTGCCTCTCATTAAGTATTTAATTTAATTATTTTTCCATGTTTGGGGCTAATAGTGCCTGAGCACATAGTTCTTCTTAATTTCATTAGCAGGCATTTATGAGTCCCTGTGGCGGGTGGATATGGAAGAAATAGAAACTTTAGGGTATTTTTCTTTCTTATTAAGATGAAATGCAAAACAATTCATTGTAATTTTCAGGGTCAAAATAAAGCAATTTTTTGTGGCTGCTTCTGGGGAGCATTTGTTACCATCCTCATTCAACCAAAGAAGGCATTAGTCCAAATTTCTAGAAATAAAATTCATCCAGAGGACATAGTTTAATTTTAACACATACTCAAAAATTTCTGGGATATTAACTCCCCTATTCTCAAAAGAACTCAAAAGTGACCATTTAAGCCTAAATTTAGAATTCATTCTCTTTGGTTCCAAATCCTCTTCCATCTCCAATAATTGTTAAAGGTGTTGAAAATGCCAGAATGAAGTAACCAAGGAGAAAAACCTCATTGTCTTCTTCACAGGATTGGTATAAATTGTACATTTATTTATAAATTGTACATTGTACAGTCTTTTAAATTGTGCTTTCCTGTCTAAATGTGCCTGCCTATGGTTTCATTGGATCAGAAAAATACATCATGACTATGAATGAAGAGTCTAATCCTAATGTCTCATTCCCAATTTATAACCCTGTCAGCAGCCTGCAAAGGCATTTAGCTAAGCAGAGGCGAATTCTATTTTCAGTGGAGAATCAGTGGACATTCCACCTTGGGTTATGCAGATAAACCTCACTCAGAGAAACTAGCAGGGAGGAAGGATACTGATCACAAATGACATGATAGTACCCTAAAGTGACAAGCATTTACTTAATTCAACAGTTTACTCACATCCAGATGTGCTATGTACAGGCTCAGTGTGGTTTAATGAGCATGGATAGATGTACCTCATAGATTAGATGAAGAAAAAATAGACCACTGAAGAACAGAGTTTTCCTCAAAAAATCATGCCTATCCTGTCCTTGCATTGAGTAGAGAAATCCGAACACTTAACTTGATATTTGCCTTACTGTGTCCCCAGTTCGTTTGGGCCTGATGTCAGATGAAGGGGACGAATATCCAGCTTCATCATGTATTTAGTTTAACTAACATTGTTTGAATCGCTTAACTGTAGGTGAATTTTATCATCAGTAAAGAGGGATTATAACTGCATGCCTTCTAGTACTGTTGTGTTAACTGTAATACAATTCAGTGTATCACATAGTAAGTGATACAAAAAAAGAACACAATAACTGCTGTTACCAATTTCATTGTTGTTGGTGGTGATATTATTATCAACATTATTATTATTTTGTCTGTTTCCAGAATAGGGATGGCTTCACCATAACCGTGAATTAATTTAGACTGGGGATTTCCTTTAATATTTGTATTTTCCCACTTTTTCTCCAAGAAATGTAGGCTTGTTTATCCCAGTTTTCAGCCTTCAGGTACTCACACAAGTAACTAAAGGAGACCATTCTACGTCCTCTGACTTCTATAGGTTTTAGGACATTGCTTCAGTAAGGTGCAAGTGCACACACACACACACACACACACACACACACACAGCTTCAGACCCATGGTTCTTTGCCTCTCAACCCCCACCCCGTCATTTATGCCTTCATTCCATAAATGCTGATTTGCGTACAATAGTTCTGTCCTGTATTTCAAGAGAGCATTGGCTGCAATCTGTAGGATCTCTAGGAAAAAAAAAATTTATGTATCCTAGATACATGTTGTGTGTGGGGCAGCAGGGAGGGCATTAAGGGGATATAATTTCTATTTGTTTTTCAGTTGGGGGAACTGCTGCAAAGCAAAGTTAAGTGAGAGAAGGCTTTCGAAAGTTTGCCTCAGGGCAGAACCTCAGGCTTTGGGCAGGGACTGTCTGCAAACAACTACCTTCTCCAAACATCACTCTCTCTAACCATGCCAAAACCCTGGCTGTCAGTTCACTACTCTTGCCTTTTTTTTTCCCACTAGCCTGCTCTGGTTTTAGCCGGACATCACCGTGTGGCTTGATGAAGAACACTGCCCACTCCTTGGGCTTCCCTCCTGCACACTGATTGGCATCTGGCTTTCCTGAGATTTGACTGACATCCCATTCCTGAGTTTGGCCTCCAATGCTTCCCTTGGCCCCATAAGAACTCACCCTAGCCCCACTTATCTTTCTTGGCTGTTTTCTCTTCACACAATTAATTGCCAGTCAGGGACCACTTTGCAGTGTTTCTAGGTCTGCGTATCTGAAAATCCTCCCCTGGACAGCAGGAAGCTCTGGCTCCTCCTTCTTGATCCTCCTCGCCTGTATAAATTTCCCTAAGAGCAATTTCAGTCTCTAATTAGAGGAATCGTATTATTCCATAATTACTGGCCTACTGGATGTGCTAGCCTCCTCTGGAGCTTATGCCCAGAATGCTGTTAGCTGAGTTTAGTTAGTGACTCAACAGTTAATTGATCAAATTTCACCAATTTTCATTTTCCATAACCCACTTTTATTCAGGGTTGATGCATTTAAAAAATGTGAAGTGATTATCATTTAACAGCTGTTGCCCAAACCATTTGCAAAGAACTGCTTTCAATTTTCATTCCCAAAGCATGGATGCCCTATACCATCCTCTCCTATCATGTCTCTGAACCTTGATATACCAACAACCTTTGTATTCCCTACCCCAGTCACATACAACAAGCTGACAGGGCAGTGCAAAACACATGGGCTCTGTGGGCAAAGAGATCTGGGTTCAAATTCTAGTTCAGCTCCTTACAGGTAACAGGAACTGAGACAAGTCTTGTAGCTTTTGGGAGTCTCACATTATTTATGCACAAAGTAGGGATATTGTCTACATTGCAGAATTCCATTGAATATTGTTTGAATATTGAAGTACATACACACACACACACACACACACACACACACATACACACACCCATGCATACACATACCCATACAAATATATGTCATTAGATTATACTGTGTATGTGTGACAGCTGATCCCCAATAAATAAATACTTGATTCAGAGAATAGCTATTGTCATTATTCTTCACCATGGAAAAGGAAAAGGTGAGATTTCCTTAGGCCAGAGGGTAAGGTGACTTTAGGTTTAAGGCAACTCCACCACCAGCTGTTAATATATATATATATATATATATATATATATATATATATATATGAAATTAATTTTAAGATCTATAGAAACCAAACGCATAGAATGCCCACCATCCCCAAGACTGCCTGGGCCCACCATCTGGGGTCTTTTGTGCCTCTGAAGTTGACTTCATGTTCATGCTGGCCCTTGAAACTGTGTGTCTGAATCAGAAAGGAATCAGCCCTACAGCTTGGTTTTTTCCCTGTGCTCCTTCTTTTCTGTTTATATAGAGTCTACTAGCTGCAACACTTGAAATTACGGTCCTGGAGAATTCTGGTCAGATCTTGTTGTCGCTATAATGTTGCTGCCAATCTCCTGCCTCTAGCCAGCTCTGTGGGGCTGTACCATCAAGGCTCCCACTTAAGTTTACCTCCAGCCCCACCAATGCACTAATGTACTCTATCACTCACCCTCAGCCAGGGGACTAAAAATAGCCTGTGGCTTCTATTGCTTGTTTGGAAAGGAAAAACAAAATTGAAAGAGAGAGAGCAGAAATGATGACAGTTCTCTCTTCCATCCGCTGTAACAAAGACTTTCTCTAAGGGAAACACAGTCTTTCAATTAGACTCACCTGATTACATCACCTAGGCTCTGCTGAGATTTGCACACACTGGTGGGTAGCCTGGCTCCTGCCAAGTTTCGGTTCTCTCCTACTTGATGTCCTTCTATGCCCCAGAATCTTTTCCTGTCAGATGTGAGAGTCTAATTCACTGCCTTTCAGGGAAATGGCAAGAGAAGTTTTCTGACAAGGGCTTATTAGGGGGAACCTCTGGTGAGACCATTCAGTTCAGAGAACCAGAGTGACTGACGGATTGGGTTTCAAGTTAGACACTTTCTACACATGTTCCAGAACATCTGTATAATTCAGATTGTGTTGTATTCATGGGGACTATCATGTAAAGGTTTCCATGTATTCTGACATTTAAGGACCTAAGTAACTGTTCCCAGACCCATCTTAGAACTTTTTTGTGCTACTGCTACCTCTAACCCCCAGTTCCTTCAACAGTGCTGTGTTCTGGCCATACCTAATTTTCCTGACAACCTCCCCCCATGCATCATTGCCTGAACAAATAAACTCTTATGGGTTTTTTCGCTTTTTTTTAAATTTTTTTTGTTTTGTTTACAATTCCTAAAAAGGCCCAAATATATTTCCTCTATTCATTTTTGCACTTATGTAATATATGAATGTCATTCTAAAACATCTAATTCAAATGATTTTTCCTGAATTTTGTAGCCCGCAAAATGCTAAAAATAAAAAAAAAAATCATTTCTCAGGGTACAACACCTGTTGATATTTGTTATCACTATGTTGATGATAAAATGATGATGGTGATGTTGACGATAATAATAATGATGATTGAAGTTCATGTCTTATTTTCAACATTAAAAGGTGAAGGTCTTAGAGCTTGAACCGAGGATATCTTTTTTAAATTTTTTTTAATGTTTATTTATTTTTCGGAGAGAGACAGAGACAGAACGCAAGTGGGTTAGGGGCAGAGAGAGAGGGAGACACATAATCCGAAGCAGGCTCCAGGCTCTGAGTTGTCAGCACAGAGCCTGACGCGGGGCTCAAACTCAGGAGCTGTGAGATCATGACTTGACCCGAAGTCGGGCACTCAACCAACTGAGCCACCCAGGCGCCCCTTGAACTGAGTATATCTTAATGTTCCTGCCTCTTCAGTGTATTGAAATGCACATAATGGGTGCTTGATAATTTTGCTTGAATTAAATTGACTAATGCGTACAGAAAATTTAAACAGAGTAATTGATGTTCTTGGCACATTTGGTGTTTGAAACTTCAGAGTTGTTTTCATTTCAATGACTCTTCTTTAGACCTTTTGTCCTTCTTTCAAAGATAGATCATATCTTTGGAAACTACCAGGGTAAGGGTAATTGAAGGCTTGCAAATGCAAAAGATATAGTCTTTACATTTTGAACAATTTCTTTACATCAATTTTCTTCTACTATTTTATGGCTGGGATCTCTTATCTAAGCCAAAGCTAAGAGCATATTAAACTGAGATTATTCATGGGTATTTTGAATCCCATTTGGCATTCAGAATTCTGATTACTTCTATTCTATCTGGCACACTCTTTCTTTAAAAAAAAAAAAGTAAAATGAATGTAGCAAGAAGCATTCTTATAAAGAAAAAAAAAACATAGTGGATGTCTAATGATAACGATTGTGGCCGTTAAGATGTCCATTGTGCTATATCAGTTGGAACTTCCTTGAATTTTGATCCCTAGAAAATTAAAGTACAAGGAGGCAAGGAAGGTAAGTTATTATGCCTCTGTGCACCAGAGCATTCCTTTTCCAAAAGTGGGGGGAATGAATGAGAAGCCAGCTGTGATGTCACAGGGAGGTAGAGAAGGCAGAATGGCTATGGAAACAGCCATGGTATGATCCACAAGATGTAGGATTTAGATGCATGTGTTAAGTCTTCCCCTACCCACAAAACAGAGCAGTGTTTTTTTTAATCTATGGGGCTTTACTAAATATGCTAAAAATTTCTTTCTGAGATTTTAAGCTCTGAAAACTTAAAGTGATGATGTGTTGAGAGAGGTATTTTGCATTTTTGGGATAGACATGAAGAGATTTGTGTGTGTGTGTGTGTGTGTGTGTGTGTGTGTGTGAGAGAGAGAGAGAGAGAGAGAGAGAGAGATATCTGTTTGTTTTGAATCCTTTGTGAAGGAATGTTTATACACACCCTTGTCTCTCTTCCTCCACCATACCTCAAGATTACCTGTTATAACTGGGAACCAAATGGAGTAGTGTCTACAGATCAAGTGCCATGTTTTGTCATCTTACTCAGAGGAAATGAGCTAATATCTAAGCAGCTCAACCAATATAGATGTGACATACTTGATTTGACTTTTTAAATCAAGATTGTGATATAGTCATAACAATAAAATACTATACAATGCTTATATAATATTTGATCTAATCAACTCTGTGGTAGTGTAACCTGGCATCTACCACGGTAATCTCTGGTATTTTTCAGCCATTTAGAGCTGTGTCTAAAAGGTTTAGACAAGTGATTCTTAACCAAGTCTGATCCCCCTCTCCCCAAATGACTTTTGTCAATGCATGGACATTTTTGTTTGTTAAATCTTGAAGGATGCAATTATTATCTAGTGGATGGTGCCAGAGATGCTGGTAAAATTCTTACAATGCATGGGACAGTCCTTCACAAGAAAGAATTATCTAATCCAAAATGTCAGTAGTGCCCAGGCAGAAAAATCTGGTCTAGAGCGCTTGTACTCAGATTGTATTCTGTGGATCAGAAGCTTTAGCATCACCTGGAAGTTAAATAGAGGTTCCGTGTCCCACCTTGCCCCCAAGATGGAATAAAAATCTTTACTTAGACAAGGCTCCAAAATATTCTACAATTTGAGAAACACTAGGCCAGTGTGGTGGTTTGTTTGTTTGTTTCTTTGTTTGTTTACACGTAATAGGTCACAGAGTCACCTGGGAAGCTCTGCAATAACCCCCTACCAAAAAAATCCTTCCCCCCTTGCCACACACTTGGAAATCCTGATTCACTGGTCTGAGGTGGTTCATCGGATAGCAATAGCTTTTAAAAGCTTCTTAGGTAATTTAATGTGCCACCAAGATTGAGCCTCACTGGTTTGGTGTAACTTAGATTGGGGAGAGTATACTTAGAGTGAACACATGTCTTGGTATGCCCAGGACAGTTCACTTATGTCTTTTGTCTGAGAATATTGCAATGCCACTTTCATTGTCAAATGTGTCCTGAGCTTGGAGTAAGCAACAGTTTCTTAAAAACCAACAAAAAAGCTCTCATCGTAAAAGATTTTAAAAGATGATAAATTATTTTCTTATATCTTATTAAAGTCAGGAAATTCCATTTGTCAAAACAGACCATTAGAACTGTGAAAACGCCAGGCACAGAGTGGGAAAAAGATACTCTGAGTGCATGTATCCAATGCATACTTTGTGAATGCTGAATACATAACGAAGGCCAACAAATCAGTAAGAAAAAAAGAAAACTCACTAGGGGCAAAAGACTTGAACAAGTGCTTTACAAAAGAAGCTATGCCAGGGTGCCTGGGTGGCTCTGTTGGTTAAGTGTCTGACTTAGGCTCAGGTCATGATCTTGCAGTTTGTGAGTTTGAGCCCTGCGTCAGGTGCTGTGCTGACAGCTCCGAGCCTGGAGCCTGCTTTGGATTCTGTGTCTCCCTCTCTCTCTCTCTGCCCCTCCCCCACTCGCACTCTGTCTCTGTCTCTCTCTCTCTCTCTCAAAAAAAAAATTAAAATATTCTGAAAAAAAAAGCTATGCAAATAGATAACCAACACATGAATACATATGAACACATGCCTTCCAATTGTCATGGAAATACAAATTTGAATCTCAGTAATCTACTAGCCAGTGACAGTGGCTAACATGGTAAAGTCTGATGATACCAACTGTTGTTGGGATGTGGAGCAAGTGGAACCCTTTAATGGAAGGTCATGTGAAGGTCACGTAGGACACTCTTCCACACCGCTACCACCAGTTCCTTTGACAGTTGTTTACCAAAGTTCAACATATGCATATGTATACCCTCGATGAATATTTCTACAGCTAGATATATAATCAAAAAAATTCATAATATGCTCACCAAAATACAGGCACTGTATTAAATTTCTCACAGTGGCCTTATTGGTAATAGTCCGAGATTGGAAGTTATCCAAAGGCCTGGCAGTAGAATAAATAAATAAATCATGATGCACTCACAACAATGAAATATTATAGAGCAACAAAAATGAATGGTCTCCAACTAAACCCAACGATGTAGATGCATCTGTGTTGTATGCAAGGTACCAGACCAGGGTTGTAAAAATAGATTGTAAGCCTCTGGGAGCAAAGATCGTACCTTTCTAGTTCTATGCTGTCATCTCAGGGCCAAGCACTGGTACACATAACAGGCCTCAGAATAAGTCTGGGGAACTTGTCAGGAACACAGAAGTATTTTAGATGAGACAAGCAACATCATGACAGTGCAGAGCCACTTTTTGTCATCAGAGTGAAATGACCCATTTCTCACCCCAGGGCATTGGAGCCTCAACAACTCCACAAATACAAACTGCAATCCCCATAATAGCAATACTTCTACTACTACTACTAATAATAATTCTGTCATAAATGACTGAATTTTGCCTTCTCCCTTTCCTTCCACCTCAACATCTTATCCTCGGTGTTTAGCACATCCTAGAGGTGGTCAGTCAATATTTGTTGAATAAATTAATAATTGAACAAGTGAAAAAAATAATCTCTCGGGAAAGGAAGGGTGAATTAACATTTATTGAATACCAAATATGCTCCATCCACCCACCAAGCACCTCATGTTCTTATGCTATTTAATAATCATGGAGCATTGTCAATGGTAGGCATGATTATCTTCATCCCAAAGTTTAAATAAAATATGAGGCCCAGAGAGTGTGATGAATGTCCCAAGGTCACAGGGCTATTTGGCAGGATCTGGATCTAAACCCTGATTTGTTGCAGTTCAGCGCCCCTGCTCTGGGCAAGGTGCTGCACACAGCAGCGGGACAGTGATGAGCCTGGGACAGAGTCCATCCAGGCCCATCTGGCCCCTGCTCTTCTCTGAGGCTGAATGACTTCCGCACAAATCTCCCACTGCCACGTCTTGCTTTTCTCTCATTGCTCATATTTATAATGCAGCATCCAATTATCTTATTAACAACATGCTGATTAAGACATGATAGAGGTGCCACTGTGGAATCGGCGATATTTCCATGGAAACTAAATGCAACCCCCTCTCCCCAACCCTGCAATTTTATTTGAATCTCCCGAGGAAGAAAAATAAATACAGAATTTTGAGAATAGCCAGCTCTTGTTGAAACATATCTCAGAAGTTTCCAGGAGAAAATGAGTAGAGAACCCTGTGGCACTTAATGGATCTTTCCCACCTTCCTCCCTTTCTTTCTCCCTCTTTGCTTTCCTCTCTTTCTTCTTTTTTTCCTACTGTTTGGTCCCTCCCATCTCTCATGAGTGTTTCTCCTCTATCCATGAATACAGAGCGTGTTATTGAAACCACAGCCCTCAGAAGTCACTTCCAACTGGCTAGAGAAGCAATGGCCTCCAAAGTTTTTATGGAATTTTCTAACTGCTCCCTGGTTATGGATCTAAATGAAGTTTTTTACTTAAAACTGGAAATCCGATTCATGATCTGGGTTCCTTTGTATTATATTTTCTCCTTCTATTAACTTCTCTATTAGACTAGATTCTCTGGAGAAACAAAACCAACAGGATAAATTAGTTAGTGATACAGATATAAATAACAGTATATATAAACTTAAATAAATAAAAATAAATTATATATATAATATATAACTATATATTATATATACACATCTGTCCATTTCTCTGTCACGACTTGCATTTTAGCAGTTTAACCATCATTCCTTTTAATAATCTTAACAGCTATCTTCTGAGAGTGTGCTCATTGGCTTTAGACAGATTTTCTATTCTAGCTTTCTCTTGACTACAGAGTCCAGAGTCACCTCGTCTCCCAATTGGAGACAGTCACTGAGACAGGCTTGCAGACCACTTCCATTCCCTTTCAACCCAACTTATTGCAAGTCCCAAAGTAGGGATACTTCTCTTCCCTTGGTATCTGTTATAAGAGTAATTCCCAAAGTGTGTTCAAAACAGGATAGGTTCCATGCTAAGTTGGTAGGGACATGATAGGTAAATAGCTGCTGAACAGGTGGATAAATGTGAAAGAATTTGCAAGATAGCTCCATGTCCAAATCGTTAGTAAGCAGCCAGTATCATGCCCTTCTCTTGGATCTTTATGCTTCATTTTATTTTCTGTAATGCATATTAACAGTGTAAGAGCTCTGAAAGGCGTTTTTTTCATTTCCTCGGTGAATATTTACAGAATGCCATACCATGGGTAAGGCACTTTTCTAAGCACAGGAACAATAGTTATATATGAAATATTCCCTGCTCTCATGAAGCTTGCATTTTAATTGGGAGGAAACAGAAATAAACAAGTACGTGCTATAAAGAAAATTAAAACAAGCAAGGAGCCAAAGCGTTGGAGGACATACTGTTCCATAAAGGGCAGTCAGAGAAAATATCTCTGAAAAACCTCTACTTGAATAAAAGCCTAAATGAGGTAGGGAGCAATGTATAGATGTATTACAGAGGAGCAATGCAGCAGTCCTAAAATGAGAATACAGTTTGTAGGGTTAAAAATCGAGGTGACTGGACCCCTGGACGGCTCAAGTGGTTAAGCATCTGACTCTTGATGTCAGCTCAAGTCATGATCTCACAGTTCGTGGCACTGAGCCCCACATGGGGCTCTGCTCTGACAGCACAGAACCTGCTTGGGATTCTCTCTCTCTCTCTCTCTCTCTCTCTCTCTCTCTCTCTCGCAGTGCCTTTCCCCTGCATGTGCTCATTCTCTCTCTCTTAATAAATAAACTTAAAAAAATTAAGGCTGTGTGGCTAGTGGGAGATGGGAAAAGAAGTGGGAGAGGGAGAGATGTCTCAAGAGTCCAGATGATCTACTGTTTTAGAGGCCAGGGTAAGGATTGCTGGAATTTATTCTGTGTGAGATGGGTAGTAGTAGATGGTGGGCTGTGAGAGGAAGAGTGACATAATCTAGTTGGCATTTCAGAAGGACCCCTCAGTGTGGCTTGCACATGGCTGGGAGTTAGGAGATAAGCTCCAAAGTTACCATACTTACCTAGGTGGTACAAAGCATTGGTTGGGCTAAATGTAAAATAGTGAAGGTGAAGAAAAGTCAGTAGACTTTTTTTCCCCATACAATTGAGGCTATTTATTTATTTTGAGGGGGACATAGTAGAGAGAGGGAGAGGGAAAATCCCAGGCAGGCTCCATGCTGTCAGTGCAGAGCCCAAGACAGGGCTCAAACTCATGAACCGTGAGATCATGACCTGAGCTGAAATCAGGAGTCAGATGCTTAACTGACTGAGTCACCCAGGCACAAGTATTTTTTTTTTGAGTAAACAATCCAAATATAAATTATTAAGTTAGTGCATTTGTCTCTGATAAGTAAATACTGTGTGGTTTATCCTTATGTCTGATCTATTTTTATTTCAGATTATTCTTTTGTGTTTACTGTTTATATGCAAGTAACCCTAGGAGTGGTAACGTATGAATCTGCTAGTAGTAGCTTAGGTGGATTATGTATTTCCTTTCCATATGTGAAATTTTGTGAGTGTATGTTCTTCTTAATATGGATCTAAGGCATCCATGGGAGTGGCTACACTATTACTTCTGTCCACTGTAAACATCTTTTTTTTTTTTAAGTTTATTTATTTATTTTGAGAGAAAGATAAAGAGAGGGAGTAATGGAGGGGCAGAGAGAGAGGGAGAGAGAGAGAATTCCAAGCTCTCATGGGGTTCAAACCCATAAGCCATGAGGCTATGACCTGAGCTGATATCAACAGTCAGATATTTAACTGACTGAGCCACCCAGGCACACCAGTCCCCAGTGCAGTGTATTCTTCTGTCTGTGTTTAACCTTCAGGTTCCTAGTCATCCTTCATTGTTCCTTCCTCTGTGAAACTCTTCCTGAACACACATGAAGATGCACGTGTCCCCTTCTGGGCAACTTCAGAGAGATCCAAGCACATCTGTATTATAGCATTGCTACTTTCCACCAGTAAGCTTTGAGTATGTGGATGAAGCTTCCCACTCAGGCTTCTTGAGGCAGAGATTATGTGTAGCCTGCATTGCATTTATAGAACCTCCCACCTTATATAGCACAGTTAGGAACAAATGCCTGATGAGTGACTGAAAAAGTTCTATTATTTATTTGTTTAAGAAATATTAATTTATTTGTTTGTGTAGGAAATATTTATTTAGTGCTTGCTAAATTCATAGGACCTTCTACTAGATATCTTAATAAATATATATATTCATCAATTGACACAACCAAGTCAATAGATTTTTATAAGCCATTTTGCATAGTGTAATAAATATAAATTGCCGATTCACCATAGAAGGGCTTTAGGCAATAAGGATTCTTTCCATGGAAATTCTAGCAGGAGAAGAATCTGGGAGGCAGGACTGCCATGTATTTTCAGAAGACAAGTAGTCCAAAATGATTGGAAGTGCTACAAGGGAAATGGGAATAAATACAAGCAAAGGGTGGATTAGAGTTTGGACTCTCTCCAGTGCATACAATGGGTGCAGATAAATGAGGCTTAAAAAAAAATTATATATATATATATATATATATATATATATATATATATATATTTAATATTATATTAATAATATTATTAATGTTATAATATGATAACACATATATAATTAATTATAATATAATTAATATAAATATACATAAATATAATATAATTAATATTATATATATATATTTGTCAAATGGTAGGATTCCGTTTATTTGGGTTTTCTACCTAGTTTTTCTACAGTTACCATTGAGGATAAAGTCAACATCTTCTTCAACCAGCACATGGAAAAGTATCAAAAGATAACTTTATTGGGGGAGAAAGGAACAGTGCATTCATCAGAGAACACTGAGACCCATGTGATTAGGAAACATGAGATCTGTCTCCTGAAGATAATATGAACACAGGGATTGATGAATTGGTGTGATGATGTCGTTTAGTTGGTAAGTGGGATTAGAGTGAATTAATGCTGGGAAATGTTATTTATGTTTCCAAATTTCTCTCAGTTGGTTTACCTGAAGTTCTTGTGGTACTATGAGGAAAAAAAAAGAATGATATTGGATACAAATGGCAAAAAGGGGCAGGTACAATTTGTATGAGGATAAATAATAATTATCTTTATCATAATTATCATCAGCATTCCTTTACTCAGACAATTAAACATATTTCACATTTGTTTTTCTCTTTAGACCTAAAATTCAGTATAACAATAGCAGTGAGCCTATGCATTTAGGGAATATATTAAATATAATAAAATTGATTTATATTCAAGTTAATATCTTATAGTAATGGCTAAGCTTCTTCTGTCTTACAAGAAATGCCTTTTGAATGGCATTTTCAGGTTATATTTCTCTCTTTTTTTAAGCAGTCCTATAAAGAAATTCTCTGCTTTATGTGGCCAATAAGTTTTGAGGACACAGTGCGTTCTATTGTTAATGTCTACCTGAAACATTCATTAAATAATTGAGTATCGGAAAAAAGGTTTATCTCCATATGAAATAATATGCTTTCTGTTTCTATAGGCTATGCATTTGTCAAAACATTGACTGCTCCTTTGGCCTTGATATCTAGGAAGCCCCAAACTAGATTTACTGCTAAAGTCACAATATTAATTTTTTAAGGATATTTTTTCCTTCCATTTCAATGCTATTTTTCTTTATGCCTGCTATTTTATCATATGCCACTTCAAATCAGCCTTGGAAATGGATGGAATATAAATGAATATATTAGCAAGCAGCAGCCTAAATAAATGGGAGACGAGAGAGAGTAATATGGAAATTGTAAGATCCAAAAGGATAATTCTTCCTGTGTAAATTACAATCAGCAAATAGAAGCGGTGCTCCAGAAGTAATGTATTGTTTTAAAACAATGATTTGAAAATAGAAACAGAGATACTTGGCAATTATTAAGAGGTGAGGGGAATGAGGGATGCATTAATAATTTATATGAAGAAACAGTAGAAATCATTAAGATGCCATAATTTACTAATATCACTGGCTCTGCGTGAAAAAAGTTGGTATTGCCAGATTTTGACCAAGTGGGAAAACAGACACTGCTTCATCTGGTTAGTTGAAATGAAAATTGGTATAACCATTTTGCAAGGCAAATTAGCAGTATCTGTCAACATTTCAAATGCACACACGCACACACACACACACACACACGTATATTGAAGACAGAATACATTTTTGACCCAGCCACTTTTAGAAATGTACACACTACATTCATTTACTCAAGAGTACAAAGGTATCACACAAGGGTGTTTATTGAAGTATTTATTGTAATAGTAAAGTTCTAGGGAAAATACTTTAATGTCTTCTCAATGGTGGACCAAATAAATAATAGAGTATATATAATGGAATTGTACACAGCCAGTAAAAAGAATGTAACAAACCTTTGTTTATAAATGTGAGAATTTGCTTAAAGTATATTAAATGTTGCACAATATATGTTTACTTTTTGACATATTTGCTTATAATAAACCATTGTTTGTAGCTATTTATGATAGACATATGGGCCATATATGCAAGATATTCTTAACAGTGGTGCTTCTAGAAACCAGAACTGGTGTAAGGCATTGATAAAGTGGCTTTTATTATTTAACTGATTTTTCATTCTGAAGCATTTCATTTTTCTCGAATATCTACAATTGTTGTAGTAATTACAAAAAAAAAAACCTGCCTAGTTTTAGAAAAGAGCTTATAAAGACCGAATGTCATCTAAAATGCCCAAGGGAACTACCTATCACTTCTTTAACAAAGTCCAGGAAGGAGAGAGCTGATTAATCACGAGATCCACCATGTAGATTTATATGTGCTAATAATGTTATTGCAAAATGTAGGAGAAAGTGTTTACCCTGGTTCAGATACAAAGTCCCATAGCATAAGGGAGAAAACATTTTTTTAAAAAGACAAACTATGTTTTTGTTATTCAGAGTGAATACAGCCTTGTCAACATAAAACAGATGCTTGCAATAGTGCTAGACAGGCCTGATACAAGGGGTTTTGTCTGAAGGAAAGCCCCCAGCACAAACCTGGCATAGATCTCACTGCATTCCCTGATAAGTCTATTCTTTTGCATTCTCTCTCTCTCTTTCTTTTTCTCTGTCTTTCCCCACCACCTCCTCCTTTCTTCCTTTCTCCCCCACTCCTGTGCCCCAATTTATATTTCAAAACTCTGACAGTTTTATAACTGCATAAGCCTTAAAATATTTAACATTTTCTTTTTTATTGATGAGAAAAATAATATCCTTAGAAAAAGGAAACAATTTAGCCATTACAAATAATTGATAGATTGGGGCACCTGAGTGGCTCCGTTGGTTAAGTATCCAACTCTTAGTTTCAGCTCTGGTCATGAACTTGCAGTTTCATGAACTTCGAGCCCCACCTCGGGCTCTGTGCTTATAGTGCAGAGACTGCTTGGGATTCTCTCTCTCGTCTCTTTCCCCCTAAAACCATTAGCTCTCTCATCTCTCTCTCTCAAAATAAATAAATAAACTTAAAAATTAAAAAAAACAAATGATAGATTATAATCATCTACTAAGTGCCTACTGACGACTTATATATGTATTAAGATATGAATGAGTATTTGTTTTTCATTTTTTCCCCCACTGATCGAAATATGTGGCAGTTTTCCACTGTCTGGGAATTAGGAGAGGTTACATTACCCATCTCCATTCTGTCCTCAATCTCAACAAGGATGAAGGGTTAGAATTCCCATAAAACAGTTATTCAAAGGAAGATTACTTCCTCTATTTAATTAACATTATTCCACAGACCAAGGGCTTTGAAAGCAGGCAAACATGATATTCAAACCCAATTCCTTCACCCATTTACCTCTAGAGACTCGGTTTTTCTAGCACTAAAATGAAGATAATAACATCTAACACATGGAGTTGGTTAATGAAATAAACAGTATATTAAAAGTCAGCTCAGTTTATGTACATATCCTGAGATTCTTAACCTAGAAACCAAAAACCCCTCCCAGGAGGTCCTCACATGAAGTTCAGGCACGTATAAACCCTTTGACAGTGTGTTTTTCTGCATGTAAGCATTCTTTTCTTTGGTAAAAAGTCCCTAACTTTTATTAGATTCTAAAAGTTGTCTGCCTTTCCTATTATTTTAAGAAAACTGTCTTAAATAGAACTGTAATTGCTGGTGTTAATAATTATAACTACAATAACATTACTAATATTACACTACAAACAGATTATATTATTATAATCATTAATATTCAATTCCCTGAACATGACCCAAAATTGGTGGATGAATCATCATTAAAACCATTGGACGCTTTGCTTTTAGGAGGTAGAATCTTCCATTTTCTTATTATGTGAGGCCTTGAGATCTTACTTCAGTCTGTTTCACAAAAAGGAATGCATTTCCCCCAGAAAGGCAGGCTAATGAGGTCTGCTTAATTTATAGCTGAGTCCATTTATGTGGTCTCTTGGTTAGAAGGGACGTCTGTTTAATTCAGTAGAACCCTGTACGTTCACGGTGCACATAGAAGACATTATGACCTGTATCCACTCCACATGCATTTATTACCCTAATGCCTCTGACATACACAAACAAACCGTGTTTTACAAACTGCTTAAAGATTTGATTAAGTCACATCATGCATTTTTGCTGTAACGAGAAGGGCGATTTAAAATCATTAAGCCTAAAATGTAGGCCTCCGTGTGCTTTGAAGTCAAGGGGAACAATTTGTCAACCAGTTGATCTTTTGCTTCTAAAGCTAGTTAACTGATCAATCTAATGTCAAAGGAGCAGAGACAAATGGGAGAGATTCTACTACATGGAAAAGTGTACATGAAGATAAATCCAGCATTCTGGTTCATTTCATCTGCAGTAATCTTTGCAGTAATTGCTTTGGAACACTCAAGGTGCTCTTTGCATAAAGGAAGTGTTGGAAGCTTTAAATCATCTGCATAGTCTGGTAGATTCTTGCATCAAATAATCTTGCTTTGCTCCATTTTTGGGTAGGGAGGGCTGTAATCCCTCAGTGTAAATGCACACTTGGCAATGAACAAAGGTAGCGATTCTTGACTAGTTGTTTACTGCATAATCAATTCACACATTTCTGAAATTCCTGACATGTTTGCAAAGTCAATCTATTCCTTAGCAAATTTATTTGATTTCTTTTGCTATGAACATAATGATGAAAGTGGATCTAGAGAAAAGGCTTCCCTATAAATAGACTTGGTTACTCCAGCTGTTCTAGTTCTCTACTGCTGCATTTCTAAAACAAAACAGAACAAAACAAAAACTACTCCCAAACTAGCTAACCGGCTTCAAGCAATAACCATTAATTATATTTCATTAATTTGTGGGTCAGGAGTTGAAATGGGGGGGGGGGTGCAATAGTAAAGGCCATTTACTGGCATTGGGCCAGCATGCTCTAAGGTCCAATATACTTTCACACTGATGTCTGGAGCTTTGGAGCCAGGAGGGAAAGGTGACAGAGAGACTGGGTGTAGCTGGGACTGTCAACTAAAGCACATACATGTGGCCTCCTCAGCTGGCAGAATGAGGCAGGGCACCCTCTTGCTTGGTGGCTCAGAGCTCTCCCAGAACTCAAAGGCCCCTTGTTGGAAGATGCAACAATTCTGTAACCAAGTGTCAATGTCCCAGAACATCACTTGCTACTGGACAAACAGCTAAGGCCATCTCAGGCTCAGGGTGAGGGAAACTAGACTCTACTTCATGAAGAGAGGAGAAGTGGGGTTTATATCTGCCACTAACCTACCACACCAATACAGTCTGATTCTTCAAAAACCCCATTAACAAATCTTTTTACTGTCATCACCCCAAACCTCTCTGCTTTGTGCTAGCATTTTCTGCAAGACTATTGTGTGGAGAGGGGAGATGATTGTTTAGTTAGCTATTATCTAAATAGCCTACAATGGGGACTTGTAGTCCTGAAACTGGCAACTGTGCTGCTTTAGAAAATCAACAAGTCAATGTCTTGCCCAGAAAAAGATTTGAAATTCAGGAAAGGAACTTTATCAGTGTCTTGTTTGTTCATTTGTTTCTTCCCTCTGATAGCCCCACCTCCATTTTTAGACTGACAGATTGCTTTGGACAATGGCTATCTGCCCCCGCCCCCTCCCCATGGCTCTGTAACAGAAAATTGTTTTATTTTTGCAGATTTTAAATATTTTATTTTTTCAGTCTTGTTTTTTCAAAGTGTTAGTCTTACTTTGATTTTAGATTTCAACCCATCTGTCTGTCCATCATCCTAAGAGACTGGATATATTTTAGAAAGCACTGGACACAGAACAAGTACTCCACAAATAAACTCATAATCCAACACCACAATTAAGCAATTGGTAGGCACTCTATGCAAATGAGAAATGCAAATGAGAACAAGTGAAACACAATCTGATAAGTGTTCCTTTCTGTTTGTTTTCATTTACTGATAAATATAAAATATATGTAATACATGTAAGTATATTGCAAAGCAAAAAAAAGAACATTTTTTTTTGTTTTTAGAAGAATTTGAATGATTTAAGTTTAAATTGCATTTCCACTTATTCTTATTTTTGTTTTCAGAGGTATTTGAGTTAAGTTGGAATTGCATTTCTGGAGTTGGCTAGCAGAGCAAATTTGGGCAGTTCTTAGAGTTTCTATTTTCCTGTCTCTGAAGTGAGAGGTAATATTGTAGAGGAAGAGTTTCCTCTGCCCTTCAAGGTACTTCTAGCTGGATTTAGAATCAAACTGACGTGAGATAGATTAACAGGAGAAAATCAGGGGTGCCTGGGTGGCTCAGTCAGTTGAGCGTCTGGCTTCGGCTCAGGTCGTGATTTCACGGTATGAGTTTGAGCCCCATGTGGGGCTCTGTGCTGACAGCTCAGAGCCTGGAGCAGACTTGGGATTCTGTGTCTCCCATTCTCTCTTCCCCCTCCCCTGCTCATTCTCTGTCTGTCTCTGACTCTCAAAAAATTAAACATTAAAAAATATGTTAAAAAACAGGAGAAAATCAAATTTAATAGTGTTTGTACACAGAATCCACACAGAGGTAGAAATTAAAAGACAGGCAACATAATGCTTATTTCACCTAAGGACAGGGGTAGGAATCTGAGGGTACAAAGGGGAGAAAGACAATTAGCAGGAAAAGGAAAGGAGATGTTTGGAAAACAGAGGTTGCCTTGTTATGCAGGTAAGTTTCTCAGGTAGAGAGGAATCTCTATGAATAGCTCTCTTCCTGATAAAGCAGGCAGTTGAAGGGAAGATAAGGACTTTCTTTTTGCATCCAGTGAGTTTGGATTGCTTTTAACTCCAAATAATATTCACACCAAAGTAGCTCATCTTGGAGTCGCCTGCCTTTGGCCCCTACAGTATCATCTGGTAGTATTATTATCAGTCTTAATGACAAAAGTGATGTGAAACTTTGCTTCTCAATTAATGTCTCATGTGCTTAAGAATCACCTGGAATCTTGTTCAAAGGAGGAGGGTCTGTGATTCTGCATTTCTAATAAACTCCCAGATGAGAAAGGTGTCAGAGGCCCATGGATGACATCCTGAATAACAAGGCTACAGAGCATCTAATATCAATACACACTCAGAAATGTTGGTTTCTGGTCTCTACTCCCTCCAGCTTCCCCTTAGAAATTTCCAGAAGACAGAAATGGATTTTTGTATTTGTTCTCAATCTGCAGTTTGATGGTTTCTCAGTTGTGCTCCTCATTTAAAATATTGTGGCTCCTGCACTTTGTTTAATGTTGCTTGACAATCAGTGATTTGTGATTCTCCTCTTTCCTGAGTATGTTTATAAGACAGTGACCTTGGGATTGGAGACTGCTGCCCAGACACAGGGAGTAGACTTTCTATGGATGTAGAGAACTGAATGAAAGTTTATTTTATCATCCTCAAGTTTATTTTCTGTTTTCCCTTTTCTTTCTTTCTTTCTTTCTTTCTTTCTTTCTTTCTTTCTTTCTTTCTTTTCTTTTCTTTTCTTTTCTGTCTTTCTTTCCTTTGTCTTTTTTTTTTTTTGCTTTGTCTTTATATGTCAATAGAGTCAACATCACTGTTTGCCATTATAGTGCTTTTTAGGAAGCTTTATCTCAGATTTCCTATGATTTTTATGCTCATTAGTCTTCTAGCTGAATCAGAGATTTCCTGCTATAACACCACAAGGTTTCTCAATAAACCTTCTTGGCTCCTCGTTGAGTCTTTTGAACGACTTTATTATAACAAATTTGACTTGGAGCCAGAGGAGGCAGAACTCCAGTGCTGGGCTTTCTTTCCAGTTTTATGGGTTTTTCTCAGAAGTCTAATGCCAGTTTAATAAAGTTTTATAGCTATTAATACTCCACCACTCTAGCTGCTCTAAGAAATATGTAACTAAACAATAACTGGAAATAGGTAAATTCATGATTAAGTTGCACTAAAAACTAATGCCTCTTGGTCATAGTTCATAATTTCCAAATGCACATCATTTAGAATGGTTAACTTCAGCCTTGTAACTCCTTCAAGGAGAAAGACTATGAACTTAAATCACTACATTAAGCTGACAGTGGGACTCATATTTTCTGAGCTAAAGATATATTTTTATGGCCACACAGTGGACTCTGTTTATCACTCATCATAAACCATAGAAAACCATTTTTGTTTTAAATTAGGTGCTTAGGCTTTTGTCCTGTAATCTGTTTCCTTATTTCCCCTTTTCACTTGTGTTGGTCCATTTTCAACAGCTCCCAATTGTCTTCCATTTCCTGAAAATGGCTCATATTTTATAACTCAACTTCTTTAAAGGTATTTCATCCTAGTTGAGGTCACCTTAATTTACACCTTAAATTATGGTTCTAAAGCCAACTTCAATGCTGCTGATATTGAGTAATCCTGCCAAAGAGTCCAATTTTAAAATAAGGCACAGTCTTATCCTAAAATGCCAGGCATAAGAAACCCACAAATTTTGCATATCTCTCTAGTACTTTTACTTATTGAATTACATTTCTCCCCTTCCTTTGAGCCACTTAGTCATTTATGCTTTATTTTACTGCCTAGTCTGTTTCTAGAGGCTGTCCCTTCTTAAAGACACTTTTTTTCCCAGACAGGCAACAGCCCCAAATCATTTGAAAGTCAAATGACTGTGAGATTTGGGTAATGATTTTAAAGCTGTCTCCTTTTCCCTGTCTGTCTCCCCTCCACGCCCTTCCCCCCACCCCCACCCCCCTTAGATAGATATCCTGCTCATAGAGGCCCATATTTGTGTTGCCTGATGTGACACACTTGGATCAAAGCTACATACTGGACGGCTGCCACAGCCCCATCACTGGCTGGGAGGAGGGAAACCAATAGGCATGTCTCCTTGATGAAAAACACTGTACCTTTAACTCATATGGAATTTTAAAATGCACTTGTCAATCTACAAATGGTAGAAAGAAAAACAAAAAAGAACAAATAAACATACTGAAAATGATTTTTCTTTTTAACTTCTAGGGCAATTAAAAGAACACCTTGGCTCCTATCTTTTTACGTAAATGAATAAGGAATGTGGGCCTATGCTTGATTATCACAGGAGATAGAAATCTGCATATTTTGCTGCTGACTGCTCTTGAAAGGTGGGTTTGACCCTTTTCCCCTTTATTTTCTCCTTCACTTCTATTCACCTTTCTAGTGTTCTTATCTGTCTACATGCCTGTGTCTTATCTTTCTAGACCTGCACTGTTTAATATGGTAGCTGTTTGCTACACACTGCAATTGAGCATTACTGGAACTATGGCTACTCCAAATTGACATGTGGATATTGGATTTGAAAGATTTGGTACCAAAAACAAAACAAAACAAAACAAAAAACAACAGGATGCAAAATATCTTAGTGACTCATAGTAATTACATGTTGGAATGATGCTGTTTTGGATATAAGGGGTTAAAATATGTATTAGAATTCATATCGCCTTTTTTTATCTTCCTAGATTTGTAAATTATATAGGTGGCTCTGATTTAAAGCTTGTGTTTTATTTCTAATAGATGTAACCTAAACAGTAGCCCCTCAAATGCAGGAATTGAGTCTTATTCCTTTCCATGTTACCAGTGATCAGAAGTCATTTATGGTCATTGAATGAGTGAGTAGATAGGGGTCCCTGGGTGTCTCAGATGGTTAAGCATCCGACGTCCACTCAGGTCATGATCTCACACTTCATGGGCTCGAGCCCTACATTGGGTTCTGTGCTGACAGCTTGGACCTGGAGCCCACTTCAGTTTCTGTGTCTCCCTCCCTCTCTGCCCCTCTCCAGCTCACACTGTGTCTCTCTCTGTCTCAAAAATAAACATTAAAAAATTAATCAGTGGATATATCAATTAAGTTATTATTTGTTACAATTTATACTTCACCCCCAAGTATAGGTATATGCTTCAGATTCCATACAAGTATGAAAACCATTTTCTGTGTCCTAGCTCAAAGCTTCCTTCCCAACTTCTAACTTCTAGTATTCCTGAATGGATTGCAAATAGGCCAAAAGATTGATTATATCAGCTCTAGGTCCTGCCAGATGGGACATGGGGCTAGCTGGGTCCCCAAATCCATTGCTTTCCACAGCAAGCAACCTCACCTATTTAACCCACAATATTGTACAAAAATAATCATATTATCTGTTTATCATAATATAAAAGTCATTGGGAAATACTGTCTATATTTTATATGATAGAGCTGAACTTTTATATTTAGAAGATAGAACTCAAAAATTAATTTAACTGTGAACTGTGTACTCAAATCTTTTTTTCCTTATTTCTTTTTTTCTTTAAACCATTAATATTGGTGGGTGTTGGTCTGAAGGGTTAATCTGACTTTAGAATGTTATGGCTTAAGGATTATTTCAAGTTAGTATATTTCCTTTCAAACCTCTCTGAATGTGGTAGGTATAAATAGTATTATTTCTCTGGAATATCATTCCTCTGGCTTGATGAAACACATCCTAGGCAACAGAGATTCACTCTGTTGGGTTGTATAAGACCATGAGTTAGAACTTTCAACATCTCCTTATGCCAGCCCGATGGGATATTATTAGACTACTATTTTGAAGTAGATGAAACTAAGGTTTGCCCAGATTCACACAGTATTCTGTTAAATTTTGGGACTTTGGATCTCAGCCTGTTTGTGTCCAGTGCCTTTATCATATTTCCTCAGGGTGTGTTTCTGAGGGGAATGCAAGCAAACTAAAAGAAAATTAATTACTGCTATAATTTATCGAGATACAAATTTGAGTGTGCCCTCCCTATAGTTTCTTTTCCCTTTTTATTTATTTGCCTCAGAAAATTTATAAAGCAGAAAACAGTTGCTTGAAACCAAAGTCTATTCCTAAATACTGAAAAGAAAATGTGATGGGCTTTAAAGGGAAAGTGGGGAGGAAAGAGAGTAGAAGTTATCCAAATCAGGAGACAGAACTGGCCTGGACAGATGGGATACTCTAGCTTCACAGTGGATAAGGAGACAACATGCGCTACATCTGAAAGTGCGTTGTTCTTTCAGGTAGAGGAAAGAGTTGTGGTAGATACCGTGGCCCACGGGGTTGTCTCCAATGCTGGGTGTGATACTGTGATATATAACAGAAATATATATTGAGCCTTTGTCCCCTATTCTACTCAGAGTTCCTAAAACTCTTGGAATTTTCTAAGTGATGAGAGCAACAGTGGTGTGTTTTGTTATGTTCATCAAGTGATTTTGGACCCCACCTAAGGATGGGGGCAGGTTGCCAGGAGAACCAATGGCTTGATTAGAAGGCTGGGACTTTTCATTCCCACCCCCTTACCTCTGGAGAGGCAAGAGGGGCTGAAGAGTAAATCAGTCATCAATGTTCAATGATGTAATCAGTTGTGATGTGTAATGAGGCCTCCATAAAATCCCAAGAAACTGTGTTGGGAGAGCTTCCAGGTTGTGAACACATGGGGCAGAGTCAGGGCAGGGGATGGGGCAGTGGGGGGGGAGGCATGGGAAAAATGGCATGTTCAGGGAGGGCATGGTAGCTGTGTGCCCTTTCTCCATACCTTGCCTTGTGCATTTCTTCTGACTGGCTGTTCCTGAGTTAAATCCTTTTATAATAAACCAGTAATCTAGTAAGTGAAATGATTCTCCGAGTTCTGTTAGCCTCATGAGCAAATGAACTGAACCCAGGGAAGGGATTGTTGGAACCTCTGTTCCATAGCCAGTCAGTCAGAAGCACAGGTGACAACTTAAACTTGTGTCTGAAGTGGGTGTGTGTATGTGGGGGTCCAGGGGGTGGGACAGTGTTGTCCCTGCATCAGGGACAGACCGAGCCCTTAACCTGTGAGATCTGGTGCTATCTCCAGGCAGATAGTGTCCAATTGTGTTGAATTGTAGGACACCGAGATGATGTCAGACAGTTGCATGTTGGTGGGAGAACACCCCACACCTTAGAATTATCCTAGAATATGCCAGGACACTGGTAGGGATAGAGATGAGACACCACGGACAAAAACATTTCCTTTATCCTACACCAGCTTTCAGGCATCCCAGTGGCCTCTTGCACTGACTTCAAAGCCCATCTAGGACTGCTCTGAGGGAATGGAATGGGGATCACAATGGGAGCCAGATGATTAGAACAGCTACTCTTTCACCCAGTAGGCTCCTAGCTTGGCTAATTGTCCCCACAGTCGACATTCTAGCAGAACTCTGCAAGACACTCTGTTCCAGCTCCAAAAGAACAATATATCCTATTTGAAGGCAAAGGTATAGAGGAAGGATGGGCTTTTCTGTTCTCAGGAAATGCAGTCCTTTCAAGTCAGCTACATCTCTCTTTGTGCCCTCTGGCCTACGCCCAGCGCTCTGAGCTGTTTATCAACCTTAATCAACATGAGTGACAGAAAACCTGATAATAGACAAGGGCTGGCACTGCTGGTGGGGGTGACCTCTTTTGAAATGTCAGGCC
Source organism: Prionailurus bengalensis (assembly GCF_016509475.1). NCBI lineage: Eukaryota > Metazoa > Chordata > Mammalia > Carnivora > Felidae > Prionailurus > Prionailurus bengalensis. The sequence continues at coordinate 41,080,248 of NC_057352.1, forward strand.
TGAATAAGCTGTATTTACATTTCTTTGGGCTCCAGCTTTTAAAAAGATTTTCATCTTCTACATAGGAGGGATGAAAGTTAAAGTTATTTTGGTATCCATCCAAAATTACATTTTAGGACAGCGTTGCAAACTCCGGGTACCTCCTCTAAGCTGAGAACTCCCTGTCAGGATCAGCAGCCACCAGAACAGCAGAAGCTAGAAGTGTCACATAACTTCAGTCTTAGGATTGTTAAAAACCAAAAGAAAACAAAGGGCACAAAGGTGTGTTTTAACTCGTTCAAAGATGCCACCTTTTACCATGCTGTAATGTAAACCATAGACAGAATTGGGGTATACCCCTGCTTGGCTATTTTTCTCAGTTACCTTGGGGAAGCCCCCTAATCTGTCTGAGGATATTTCATGATGGATATAAAAGAGAAAACAGCATGTTGTTTTGGTGAGAATTGAATGATATAATGGATGAACAGGGGTCAGCAGCAGTATCTAGCACAATTCTTGGCACATATTAAGGAATGGCAGAAACTTTATCCCCTACTCCTTCATTTTCTCCTTACCTTCATTGGGACCCTCTCACCAGAAGAAAGAAAAATTATCCTGGAAAAAACGAGTTCACTTCAGCATGTTCACGCCAAAGTATGATTAAGTAATGTGCTCTGGCGGGCTACTGTGATTTAATACTTAGCTTCTCAAAGTGTGGTGCTTGGCCCAGCTGTGCTGGATCTTATTAGAAATGACTGAATCTCAGGCTTCACTCTAGACCAGCATGACCAGAGTCAGCATTTAAACCAGAACCCAGGGCGCCTGGGTGGCGCAGTCTGTTGAGCGTCCGACTTCAGCCAGGTCACGATCTCGCGGTCTGTGAGTTCGAGCCCCGCGTCAGGCTCTGGGCTGATGGCTGGGAGCCTGGAGCCTGTTTCCGATTCTGTGTCTCCCTCTCTCTCTGCCCCTCCCCGGTTCATGCTCTGCCTCTCTCTGTCCCAAAAATAAAAAAAAATAAAAAATGTTGAAAAAAAATAATAAAAAATAAACCAGAACCCATGTGATTCCTATGCATATTCATGTTTAGGAAGCGCTGTTTGATGGAAAGAGCACTGATTTAGGAATCCGGAGATTGGTTTTGTAGTCTGTTTTTCTTCTTACAAACAAGTAAGGACTCTAAATACTCTGGTTTTCTTTTCTTTAAAGCCAGTTACTGTGGGCACCTGGGTGGCTCAGTAGGTTAAGCTTCTGACTTCTGCTCAGGTCATGATCTTGCGGTTAGTGGGTTTGTGCCCCACGTTGGGCTCTGTGCTGTCAACTTAGAGCCTGGAACCTGCTTTGGATTCTGTGTCTCCTTCTCTCTCTGCCCCTCCCTCCCCTGCTTGCACTCTGTCTCTCTATCTCAAAAATAAATAAATATTAAAAAATAAAATAAATAAAGCCAGTTATTGTTTTCACTATTTCTGAAAAGGTCAGATATGATCTGGAAGAACAAAAGCAAACCCTGACCTTAACTGTATGTTGTAAATAATATACATATAATGCTTTTTGGATGTAAATGAATTTATATAAAACTGCAGAAGTAACCCCAAACACACACAGACACACAGACACACAGACACACAGACACACACACACATACACACAGACATACACACACTACACACACATACATGCATATACACACATGCACTTATGCACACACACACACACACACACACACACACACACACACTCCTAATTGTCAACAGCTTTGTCTTGCGAGATGAGAAAAGCAGTGAACTTCACTCCCTGGGACATGTCCTGTAACATTTATCACCTTGGAGATGTGTTTCTCTATTTTCTTACCAAAGGGGTTCAGAACGGGCCTCCCTCCAACATGCCACTTTGGCACATGTCTTATTTTGAGCAGAAGATAGTCAAGGTCCAAAAGACTCCCGAAGAGCTTTTTACCTCCCTCTTGACTGTCCCTGAGAATTGAGATTGGGGGCCTGGTCCAGGAGAGAGCTATCACCAGGGATAACTAGAGAGCAAGGATTAGGTGTGGTAAACTGGAGGGAGCTCCTCAGGGCACTTCTATTCAGATCGCTCTCCAGGTCCCGTTGTCTCGGCATGCTATGACAAAAATTGATTTTCCAAATACTGCTCTTCCCATCTTCCTGTGAATTGTCTTCTTTCCCTTTGAGCTCCAGTCCCCTCAATTGGCTGACTCTCTTAGAGCCTCTCATGTCTTTGTGGGGCTCCCATATGTACAAAATTAAATTTGTTTTTCTCCTCTTAATCTGTCTCATGTCAATTTAATTAATAGACCAGCTAAAAGAACCTATAAAGATAGAAGAAAACTTCCCCTCCCTTACACTGCCCAAGAGAAAAATATTTGCAATTCTGTGAAGCTGCCCTTCATCCAGCACTGCAAGGGCAGAGAAGTAGAAGAAAGGGCATTGAATCTAGTGGGTGCATAAGACACTGGTTTGAATCTGCAATCAAGTCATGTAATTGGGACCTGTTTGCAAACACCAGTGCTGTTTGGGGATGGATGTTATTGTAGAGGACACTTTTGAAAACCGGTCCCCGGAGGACAGACTTTTATCATCTTAGGATTTGAAATGCTATTTTGCTTCTCATCTTTTCTTATTCAATTCACTTTCATTCTTCATTCTTTCAGGTTTTACATTATATATTTCCCTCTGTGGTCAAAATAGCTGCACTCCTCCTAATTTAAAGATGTTTCATCATTAGAAATTATATTAAACAGTCGACCATCCTCAGGGAAGACTTAATTTCCACTTTCTGCTGCAGTCAGCATGGTTGAGGTTCAATCTTTCCATAAACTTGGAATCTATTTAAAGCTATTTCCATAAACCTGGAGTCATTTGATACCTCTTCATAGTCTTGCTAACCAACTAACTACCCAGTTTTAGGAGCCAATAAAATTGACCTGATTTCGGCTAAACGAGAGAAACACATTTTAAATTCTGCAGAACTGAGAAATTATAGAAACAGAGTTTATTGGGTGAAAGCAATAAAATTGCAAATGCAAATATTTTGGAGTCTTAGACTATTGATGTTGGATTTTGAAAGGAACCTGGGGGAGGGGGAGGGCAGTGGCTTCCCGCCTCCCCAGAGCAATCTTCATAGTTGCTTTAAACCCATTTGTGACTCACATCAGCATTTTCTTATTTCTGGAGGAAAACATATTATTACCGTTATTTTGCTGTTTGTTACAGTAACATGTAGTCAGTAGAGAAAATCCCTAAGGTCTATGAAGAAGGAAAACAATCTCTTTAATTAGAAGCAACATTCATTTCTCTGATATATTTCTCTTCTATTTCTGTTACTTGTACACCTTATACCCCTCTGTTAGTTACAAATGTTAATTTGGGGACATAAATTTAACAAAGTTGTGGGAAAGGCCGTGTGTCGTAACAATATCTTCGTCTCTGGGTTCCCAAAGGGCCTCTTAGACAGTTTAAGTGAATGATCTGACTTATTTCACTCTCAGGAAGGAAGAATCCTAGTATTTCCTCTCCCGAGTGACCCCACCATTGTGCTTGATCCTCCTTACAGAGTGGCGTTGGGTATGTGACAAAGAGGATTTTATGGCAGAGAGAAATGGAGTTTGACTTTTGATGAGGTGGTCAGAGAAGTTTATCTTACAGGCAATAAATGAGACCTGACATATGAAGCAGCCCCCAGAATGCAGACTCTTGACAACTACTCCAGGAACATGCCTATTCAACACCTGCACATTAGGTCTGCCAATGCAGACCTGCACATACCCGATATGCCCTTGAGAAGTGCTCAGGGATAGTCTTGACGCAGAAGCAGAAACTTCTTCCCAGGAGAGTGGATCTCAACCATGGCCATCAGGGCACTTTAAAATATGGACACCTGGTCTCTGCCTCATCAGTTGTATCAGAAACTTGGTGGTGGGAAGGGACTGGACATCAGCATTTTTCAAAGTTTTCTAGATAAAGCTAATGCAATGAGAGCTGAGAAGCACTTCTGCAGGTGTTTACCAGCAGGTGGAACACTTAAGGCAGTAAACATATCAGTGAGCAAAGAGTTATCTATGGAATAATAGGTATGTTTATGGGATTCTGAAAGGAGAAAAAGAAAAACAATTTTCTTATCCAAGTGTGAGAGCAAGTGTGGAAGTAGAAAGGCGAGAGTAATGAGAACAGAGAGATTTCATTCATTTATTCATCCTTTCTTTCTCCAAATAGTTATAATTTAGATAATATATAAATAAATATAATAGCTAATTAGCTATGTATATGGCACTGTGCATGATTCTTAGAGAACAAAATATACCCTACTTGTGAAACTTAGAATTTAGTCAAGAGATTGACCCCCCCCCCCAAAAAAAAAGCAAATGAGTAATCACAATTGTGTGTTCCGCAAAGAGGAAAAGGAATGTGAAGGATGGCAGTAGGTAGGGGTCCAAGGTAGGGAGTTTGATATGGGCATGGTGTTAAAGAAGTCCCTGCTCTAGGACAGGTATGGCATGATCTCAAGGAGGGGGAAGAATCAGGCTGGGAAGGGAAGAGAGAATGACATTCTTGGCAGAGGGAACAGGGTTTTCAAAAGAGGTCTTGAGGATGGAAAGGGACTAGAAAGAGAACAGAGAGCCAGAGTATTGTGAGGAAATAGGGGTGTCAGAAAATCAGATCAAAGACCACCAATGCGAGCCAGATTATGCTGCAGCTTGTGGGCCACAATGAAGGGTATGGGGTTTATCCTAGATATAATAACAAGTCAGTGGTGTCTTTATGCAGAAGAGCTTAGTGCAGTTTGTGTTTTAAAATGATGCCACTGTCTTTAGGGTGCAGAATAAAAAAGAGTGAAAATGGGCTGGTCAGGGAAGATGCTACAATTATTTTCCAAACAAGAGTTAATGTGGCTTAAAACTAAGGCAATGGAAGCATAAATGAAGAGTTGGTCAGATCCAAGATATATTTGGGGAGCAGGATGAACAATGTCTTAAGAATGTAAGCCATAGGTCAGGTGAAAGAGGTTGATGGTTAATGGGTCTGGTCAAATGGCCTCTCAATTACACTGAAACCACCACATTTTAAGTATAGATATTTCACAGTAATGTTGTCCTTGTTTCTATTAATATATATAGATTATGCATTTAATGTCTTTTTATACATTTCTATGATTATCTGGACAGACTATATCTGTTAAATCTAAATGTATTTCCTCTTATGTGAGTTCTACCTCTCCTTTCTATTTCCAATTCTACTGGGGATCTGATTTTTTTTCTTCATCAAGTTGTGTGAGTTAGTTCCTCATCAAATATGAAAGTCATATTATGTCATGTTATATTTGGTGTCGGTGTTTTTTCTTGCTTTGTATTTTTAATTTTTTATCATATTATTTTCCCATACATGAATATTTAATATCTGTGCTATTGAATTCATCTCTTCCTTTCTGATTTTCCCTATTAATTTAAACCTAAGAAAGTTGTTATGCTTCATATGATCTGAGTAGTTCCATTTTATTATATATGTATGTGTGTGTGTATGTGTGTATACTCATATATGTAATGAGTACATAGACTTAATGAATCTATTTATTGTTTGTTTTGGCATGTGCTGTAAGATGTGGATATGAATTAACTTTTAGGGGCCCTGCCTGGCTCAGTCAATAGAGTGCACTACTCTTGATCTTAGGGTCATGAGTTCGAGCCCCACATTGCACATAGAGATCACTTAAAAAATAAATACAGATTAAAAAAAAAGAATTCCTCACTTTCAAAAGTAAAAATAAAATTAACTTTTATTCTTCAACAGGTAATCAGTTCTCCTCACATCATTAAAAGTTGCTTCTCTTCCCCATTACTACTCCATCATATATTAAATTCCATATATGTTTTCAGGTATTTTCCTTAGATCTATTTTGCTCCTTTGACCTAGATTCTTGTCTTAGTTGAAGGAAGAGACAAAACCCTATGTTTTTTTTTTAAGTTTATTTATTTTGAGAGAGAGAGTGAACACTAGCAGGAGAGGGGCAGAAAGAGAGAGAGAGAGAGAGAGAGAGAGAGAGAGAGAATCCCAAACAGGCTCTGCACTGTCAGCACAGAGCCTGATGTGGGGCTTGAACTCATGAACCGTGGGATCATGACCACAGCAGAGACCAACAGTCTGTTGCTCAACCCACTGAGCCACCCAGGCACCCAGACACAACCCTATTATTTATGCTGTCTATCAGCAAAGGCTTTCTGCTGGGTATTTCTTTATCAAGATGATATTTGATAAACACATTTGTTATTTTATAAGAATAAGCTTCTTTCATTTTGGTTATTATTTAATTAAATATATAAGTATTTAAAATTATATGTATCATTTATTTATACACTTTATATTAAAGATTGTAAATTTTAAACTCTGTGAGGACCCACCTGGATTTCTGCCACTGAATCCCCGGCACTCAACATGGCATCTACTAAGGGCTCAAAATATTTTATGAATGAATAAATAAACCAGTACATTTTAGTCAACCACATCTATGTCTTAAAATTAACCTGGAAAAGCAATCTTTATATTGTTCAGCTTTCCGCTGTGGAAACACAGAGTGTTTGCCTTTTATGCGAGGCTCTTTTTATGAATTTTATTTGCAAATATAGGTCACAGATATTTTATTATGTTTATTTTAAAAATATTTTGCTTTCAGCATTGAAGATGGGATCTTACTTTTTGTTTCCATCATCTAACAGATTACTGCTCTTTACAGAAAACAATTGATTTTATTTATCTTGTACTCAGCCAGTATAATAAACATTTATTGATTCAAGTGACATTTTACTAAAACCTAAAATAGCTTTTATTGTAAAATACACCATTGATTTAATAAGAACTTAAAATATAACCATATTAAATAGACACATGATAGCAAGACTCATTCAATTTCAGATTTTTTTAAATCAGACTTAATACTAACGTCATTTAGTAGTTTCTATTTAATTATTTAGACTGTGTGCAAATAATCCTTAGGACATGACATCTGTAAAAGATACCATTTTCCTTTTTTTTTAAATTATATCTTTGTGTCATATTTTATGATACTAAAACTTCAAAAATTGTGTGAATAAATACATGTTTCCTTATTAAGAATGACAAAAAATGGTAGTTTTTCAGTTAGCAAGTATTCACTGAGCCCCCACCATGGGGACATAGCAGACAAAATGTGTTTAAAGACACTGAACACTGAGCACAGGGAAGAGGGACGTATTAAGACCCAACACTGAGAGCAGAGCTGTGTCCAGGGTGTTACTTCTGTGTGAATTAAACAGGGTTAATCTGGTGCCAAACTCAATTAAGGTTGAGAAGTTTTTCACCCTCCCTGCACAAGAGAATCCGCTGGGCTCCTATTTCACAGATACAGACTTATTTGTCCCCAAAGGGGCTCACACATGGGTATGTTCTTCAGTCTCTCCAGGTGTGAGAAAATGAAGTCAGAGCTGAGTTCCACATTGCTGGTGAGGATGCTGTGCTAGTGGAAATGTGTAAGGAATGTTTGCATCCCAGGGATTCCCAGAGCCCTTAGTGAGCCAGAGTACATTTTATTTATTTTTATTCATTATTTTTACAGTGCTATTATAATACCCTTGACTAGATTCCCTATGTGGTACTTTTTATCCCCATAACTTATTCATTCCATACTGGAAGCCAGTATCTCCTACTCCCCTACTTCATATTCAGCATAGTACTATGTTGTGTGATAGTACACATCACTATGTGTATGAAGTACTCCCCTACTTCAACCATTTTTCCCAACCCCCACACTCCTCCCCTTGGGCAGCAACCAGTTTGTTCCCTGTATTTATGGGTCTGTTTCTGCTTTTGTTTGTTTGTTTGTTCATTTTTTTATTTTGTTTCATTTTGTTTAGATTCCACATGTAAGTGAGATCATACAGTATTTGCCTTTCTCTGTCTGACTTACTTCACTTAGCATAACATCCATGTTATTGCAAATGGCAAGATCTCATTCCTTTTTATGGCTAATATTCCATTGTATATATGTATATATACATATATATGTACATGTATAAACACACACACACACACACACACACATACCACATCTTCCCTGTCCATTTGTCTATCAGTGGACACTTAGGCTCTTTCCATATCTTAACTATTACAAATAATGCTGCCATAAACATAAGGGTGCTTGTATCTTTTTGAAATAGTTTTTGTTTCATTTTGTTTTGTTTTCTTTGGGTAAATACCCAGTAGTGGAATTCCTGCATTGTATTTTATTTCTCTTTTTAATTTATTGAGGAACTTTGATATTGTTTTCCATAGTGGCTACACCATTTTGCATTCTTACCAATAATGTACAAGGATTCCTTTTTTTTTTCTACATCCTTGCCAACACTTGTTACTTCTTGTCTTTTTGATACTGGCCATCATGACAGGTGCAAAGTGTTATATCATTGTGGTTTTGACTTACATTTCCCTGATGATTAGTGATAGTGAGCATCTTTTCATATGCTTCTTCTTGTCCATCTATATGTCTGCTTTGGAAAAATGTCTGTTCAGGTCCTCTGCCCATTTTTTAATCAGATTGTTTTTGGGTATTGAGTTGTATAAATTCTTTATATAGTTTGAATTAACTTCTTATCAGATATATCATTTGTGAGTATCGTCTCTCATTCAGTAGGTTGCCTTTTCATTTTGTTGACGATTTCCTTAACTGTGCAAAGTATTTTTTTTTTATTTTGGTTTAATCCTAATAGTTTATTTTTGCTTTTGTTTCCCTTGCCTGAGAGACATAATATAGTATCGTTTCCTGTCATCTGCAAATAAGTGATAGTTTTACGTCTTCCTTACTGATTTTGATGCCTTTTATTTCTTTTTCTTATCTGATTGCTGTGGCTAGGACTTCCAGTACTGTGTTGAATATGAGTGGTGTGAGTGTGTTTCCTACTATAGTCTAGCACTATGTGAGTAAGGACCATATCCAATTTTATGCCACATCATACCCACAGTAGCTACATTTTCCCAAACAAAATGGACCATGTATTTTTTTTTTAAGTATCTCACATGACTCATTACAAAAACCATATTTTTGGAATATGCTGCTGTAAAGTGAATTCTTTCCAGAATCTTCTCATTTGGTGGAGCTGTGAAGCTTCTTCTGCAAATGGCAAATAAATGGGAAGGGGGAAACCACATTCATATTTGAAGTTGAGATTTCTCAAGGAACTGATGAATATATAATTGTCAACAGAAAATTTCCAGTTCTTGAGATAATTGACTACTTCCTCACTTCGTGAACAACAATGAAAAAACATTTATGACATGCCAGGTACTATACTTGGTGCTAGTCATCAAACACAAATAAATAAACATTTATTAAGGGCTTGTCACATGTAAGAAATTATGATAGATTCCAGAAAAACATTGATAAGTAAACAATGTGCAGGTTGTTCCTGATCTTCTGGAGCTTGCTCACCTGCAGGGAGCTCATATACCTATGAAAGAGACACAATATAGCTTCTGACACCATTAATCATCCACTGTTCCTTCAGTCTCTTCTGTTTTTCTTTTTTTTTTTTTTCTTTTAAATTTCTAGCCACTTTGCTATACTTTTCAAAAACACTATTTCTTATATGGGTATGGTACCACCACCCCCCCCAGGACTCTATTTTCTTGCTTTCTCTTTCTCTCCTCACCCTTTTCTTTCTTTCTTTCTCTAATAACAGATAAGTGCATCCATTCTTCTGACTTAGCACATATGTGATAATGACACTGAAATCCTTTATTGTATGTTTAATGAATCTTTATAGTTCATAAACTCATGTCAAGCATTTCAGTCACCCTATTGCCCACCAAGAAGTCTTTTCACATAGAAGATTCTAAACATTTGAAAAAAATGACTTAATTAAATGCATATTTACTGAGGTATGCTTCATGTCAGAATTGTGCTCTAAACTGATGAACAATTAATCTTTGCCCCAAAGAGTTCACATTCTGAAGGTGAGGGGCAGAAGAAGCCAATGCAAATTGTAATAGCTAAGGCAGCTTTAAAGCATAGATTTTGTAGGGAAGTAGATAAAGATAAGAGTAAAATGTAAGGTTTATAGTAGATTGCAAACAGCCTTGGAAGCTCACCCATTTCAATATCCACCCCTACCTCCATCCAGGAAAAAGCTGAGAAAAGCATTGCTCTTTCTCCACAATTTGGTTTCATTTTGCCGCTTGCTTAGGGAAGTTGAGAGAGTAAAGTGCCTGAAACAGAGTTTCCTCACTTTCCTGCCCTAGCACCCCTTAAGGTAGACAGTTTTCTGGAGTCAGAAAAGGGGAGGGGCCTGTCTGCCCAAGAATGAAGAGGCCGCTAGTCAGGTCAAGCAAACACCTTTTATTTCTAGAGTGCCTTTCCCATTAACAGGTATTGATGGCAGCTTCTTTTCTAAGGATAAAAATATGCTCTTGTTAATTAACATCACTTGTAATAACAACAACTAGTAAGTGAAATTTCTCTGTAGCCAGGACTCAAAATTCTTTTTTTTTTTTAAGGTTTTGTTTATTTTTGAGACAGAGAGAGACAGAGCATGAACGGGGGAGGGGCAGAGAGAGAGGGAGGCACAGAATTGGAAGCAGGCTCCAGGCTCTGAGCCATCTTCAGCCCAGAGCCCGACTCGGGGCTCGAACTCAAGGACCACGAGATTGTGACCTGAGCTGAAGTCGGACGCTCAACCGACTGAGCCACCCAGGCGCCCCCAGGACTCTAAATTCTAAAGCATGCAGTCCCTGCATTCACTCTTGAGTACAGCCTGGACTTTTCCCCTGGAAATTGCATGCACTGCTGTCCAGTTACCTCTAAACTCCTCCTCAGACACTCCCAGTGGAGCAAGCCAGACATCAGTGGCTCCCCTTCCCTTAGAGTCCCCGCCACTTACACATACCATTCTTATCATTATATCATTAGCGTGATGGAGGGGGCTGGCTGTTGCCTGGGAAACCAAGAGGGGTGCAGTTCTGCTTGGATTTTGCTGAGAACTCAGTGCCACATGAAGAGACACCACCAACCATGTTCTTAGCTCTTGTGCCTGATGGCAAGAATGCAAATACTGTACATTCTCTTTCCTTCTTCTTCTCTCCTTCTTCCTCTCCTCCACTTCTTCCCTCCGCTTCTTCTTCTCCTTCCCCTCACCCACCCCAACCCCCACGACTCCTCCTCCTCCTCTTCCTTCTTCTTCCTTTTCTTCCTCTTCTTGTTTTGGTTATTATTACTTCCTGAGTTCACTTTGAACTCTCAACTTATATGTGAACTCCTTTTATGTCACACCAACATTGATTCCTTTGCTTCCTTCAAACTTTATACTTTAGGTAAACACAATTAGGATTACCCAGCCAGTAGCTTTAATAATTTTATTTCAAGCAAGATTTTTACTTTAATGACTTGAGTCTTGTTCTAAACAATAATTTCCATAAAATTTCAGGGTTTGTGCTACCTTACATCATTCTAATATACATTCATAAATAGAGAGAGAGAGATAATTTAAATACATATATAAATTAAAACCTGCTCACCCAATTTGTCTTATATAGACTCCTCCTAAATTCATGTTGTATATACTAGTGATACCCTGGGATAGCCATCTTTAAATTTATTTTTTCTTCCTCACTTTTAGGAACTTTCCTTAAGTAAAACTTCCTCTTCTCATGTTATCATTTCTTTCACACACTGATAAAGTTGGGGAAATGCCCTTTATTTATTTAGGGAATAGAAATTCTAGACCTTGTAAAATTCACTCCAGTCATACTGAACTGCCTGCGGGTCCCTGAACACAAAAGCCTATTTCATTATGTAGGGTTCTTATTTATTCTGTTCCCTCTTCCTATAATACCCTTCCAAAGTCTGTACTTTATTTGTAATCTTTCAAAATGTATCTCAGATAATATCGGGAAACTATCCAGAGGCCTCTATCTAGTTTGATTTAGGGAATTACTCTGTGTTCTCAGTGTGCCTTGATGTACATCTATGATAGTTACTATAAAATTACATTCTTATATGTATGAATACTTTGTATGAATAAATCAAAAAGTACCTTAGGAATACAGAACTTGCCCAAATTTTCCTTCTGCCCCTAGGGCCTATTATAGCATCTGTACAGAGAAACCACCTGGCAAACGTTCATAAACTGAAGTCAACTGAATTCTGTTGCATGTTCTCCTTACGGTGTTTTCCCAGATATAAAATGAAGGTATCCCCCTTAACAGTCCCTAAGTAGTTCCAAGTATAGTCCTCACATTCTCGCTAACATGACTTTTACTGTCCTGCCTCACTATCTTCTTGAGTCTTCAACATTTAACTATTTGGACTTGGATACAAGGCAGATGCATGTATTGAAGAAAGAGCTGAAATCCCAAAGAAGTGTTTCTACTTTTCTTTTTTTTCCCAAACAGATGGCATATTGAGAAGATTCACATTCAATATACTGATAAACATTTTCTCCTCTTGAGGACCTGAGTTTGTGATATTCATTTATATTAGTGCTTTCAAGAAGAAAAAAGCAGATTCTCAGTTCCTTATGAATTTGCTGATTCAGGGAAAGCAAGCAGGAGGCCCTGAGGACCCCCATGGAACCCCGGGTATGAGTTCCTGGCATCAGCTGTTTGAGTCGCTGGAGGTCTACACTGGCTCTGATCTTTTTAATTATCTGCCAGAAGCTCCAGCTTAAAGCATAGCTCTTCCCTTCTCCTGCTTGCAGTCACGTGCACACAATAGTGCTCCATAAGCAATACCAAATGGCCGCACCTTGAACATTTTACCATTTCTCAGACACACACCAGCAATTTAAGCATTGCTGGCTCAACCACCTTTTCCTGCCCCCTCTCTGCTTTCCCCTTCGGTCCCAGATCCCTTGATCAACCCAAGAGCAGGAGTAAAACCATGTAATTATATGCATGGAGTACATCCTGAATTCAAAGTGCAACCTGGCCACTTTAACCTGTTAGTTAACTTCTCTGTTCCTCAGTTTCCATGCATGCCAGATAGAATCATAATACCCAATTCTGAATACTGAGATGAAAATGAAAATATGTTCAGTTATGAGCCCTGAGGAGTTACCATTATCATATTTTCTATCTTCCTATATTTTTGTTTAAAAAAAGATGGAAAAATAGCATTTATTCTCTCAGCTACTCTCAAGTTTATCTAGGCCTCATTATATTGCTGTGAAGTAGGTTTATTATTCTCAATCTACAGAAGAAGAAACTGAGGCTCGGAGAAGTTTAGAATTTTGCCAAAGTTAGTAAAAGCTGCAAGTTGTGATTAAAACCCAGGTGTTTCTGAATCTAAAGCTGTGTTAGTTTTCTTCCTGGCTCCTCAAATGCCAAATGCATGCCTCCTCAGTGGCTGACACAGGAGGACAATGGTAAATAGTTATTAAATAGGTCAGCTGATAAGCCCCTCCCTTTCTCAAGCACCTTTCCGCAAAGCACTGTGGTGTTTTCAGGTGATTCTGGATTTGCTGTTGTTGTTGTTCTTTTTGGTGAGATATTTGAAAACTCACAGAACAAAAATCAAAGAAGAATTAAAGCACAGATCTTTGCTTTGGCTTCAGTGTGACTAGCCCCCTTCCAAAGCGAAGAACAGTGGAGCCCATCTCTTTCACTCATAGCAAAGATGGTAGGTGGGGACCCTCAGGCTCACCTGCATTAGGACTCTGCCTTTGCCACTTACAGCTCATTTCCTCATCTGTAAAATGGGCTATTAATTCCTATTCCAGATTTGTCATAAACCTAAGAGAGATTCCCAGCACACAGCAGGCACTCTATAAATATCTATTCCCTTAATGATGCCTTCTCTACTTCTCTATCCCCAGTCCCACAAAGACATTCAGGCTGGGTCAGTCCTGACAATTGAGTGAATGCTCCACAACTAGAACTCTTGCTCTATACGGGCCTCCAACACCAGTCCTACAATAGCCCTGGTGACACCCTCCCCCTTTCTCTAGGGTGCGTTTCACTGTCACACACCCACAATGCTAAGTCCCCCTTGTATCCACTCTTTGGTAGGGTCCAGTGATCAGAACCTGAAAAGACAGATTCAGAGCCACACAACATATGAGCGTATTTCTTAAGAGAAAATGTGCCTTGTTTATAAGATTGAACACTTACCATCTATTCCATGTCTCACCCTCCACTAGCTGTCTTCAGGTCCATGAACTCATTTAGTGCTCATAAATACCAGAGCAGTTGGGGATATTATCTCCATTTTATAAATGAGATCATCAAGACTCAGAGAAGTTCTGGATTTATGCATTAATTTTACACATATTCACTGAAGACCTGCACAGCCAGGGGTCATAAAGGCAGTACAAAGATGGGTTGGTGGAGAAGGACACCGCCTGATTTATATCCTATTGTGCAGCCACGAGCAATGTGCTTAAGCTCGTTCTGCCTCTGTTTTCTCATCTCTAACATGGGATAGGGTTTTGTATAAGATGGAAATGCAGGAGGTGTAGAATGAAAAACATTTAGCACATTCTGCCTATAGCATGTGCTCAAAATGTATTTGCTGTTACTGATAAATAATAAGAAACAGCCCGGCTGCTTAGAAGTAGGGAGCAATTAAACAAATAGTTAATTTCCATTTCACAATGGAGGGGTTAACAAGAGTCACTTCATGCACTAAGAAGGAGATAATCAACTACCAGAGGAAGGGAGGGCCCCAGATTGAAGTAACTCCTCATTTAGCAGGCCCCTAGCATTCAGCAGTAGATGTCATGTCCCAAAAACATATAACTCCCAACACAGCTCTCCTGCTAAGGAGACCTCAGTAAATGTCCCACAGTAATTCTTTTTAGAATCAAATAAATATGTAATCTCTGTTCAAAACTGTCTCCAGTAAAGACAGTGCATCAAATGCATTCGCAGTGTTTTTCATAAAAGCTCAGAAGAGCTTTTAGTTTATTTATTTTGAGAGAGAGAGAGAGAGAGAGAGAGAGAGAGTCAGCATGAAGGTAGGGGAGGGGCAGAGAGAGAAAGATGGAGAGAATCCCAAGCGGGCTCCATACTGTCAGCTCAGAGCCCGATGCAAGGCTCAAACTCAACGAACCATGAGATCATGGCCTGAACTGTGAGATCAGTTCACCAACTGAACCATCCAGGTGCCCCCAGAAGACCCCTTTTTAAACAAAATAATTTAAAGATGTATAAAACTTAGCGTACCACAGATGATGAGCATCACTGACAGCAGGCTCCTGCTCCCAGATTCAGGAAGGCCTTGTCTGATTGCAAAGCTCACCTAAAGTTGTTCAAAGAGGGAAGACAAGTCTAATCATGAGAAATACCAACTCAAAACTCTGAATTCATCCTTCAGTTGTTTTTCCCCTCAATTAATGTTCTTCTTGGAGTATTTGGAAGAATCATTTCTCCTGAGAAAATATCACTGACTGACATTTAGAAATAATACAATTTCCAGCTATGAGCCATCCTTTGCATTGCCTCTGTTTTAACAAGAAAGAGAACAGAGGTAGGGAAGGGAGTGATAAGCAGTGTTCATTTACAAAGGGGTGAGGATACAAAGTTAACTTTTGAAAAATAAAATGGACCTACTCAATTTGTATTGATAAGAGATACCAAATGTGTGATACTTACTACCTACCAGATCTAGGCATAGTGCCTTATGTATTTGTTTTTGTTGTTGTTATTGTTGTTTTTCATTGAATCCTTATCACAGGTGAGGTAGGTATAATTTTCCCTGTTTTTCATATGTGGAAACTAGGGCACATATTTAGGAAGTAACTTGCCCAAGATCACATGGAGAGTAAAATGCAAAGCCAGAATTTAAATTTAAGTCCTTGGATCCTGCAAGTCACATTTTGAATCACTCAGATATGCCAAACTGTGCCAGGTTGCAGATCTAAGAACCTATTTGGAAATCCTGGTATGGAAAGTGCAAAGATCCACAGGCTTCTCCTGAGACATAAACCTTGGTTCTGCTTAGTGTTGGCTAGAGTCACAGGTTCTAGTTTGTATCCCTTGCCCTTAATGGAAAAAAGGGAGAGTTAACTTTTAATTTGGTCTGGATAAAATTTTTTTTGTCTGTCACTGTTGAACAGATAATTGGCCATGCCTTGGCATGCAAAGTGTGATTCTGTTATTGTCAGATATCTTAAGTGTGATTAAGCTGCCTTTTCTCTGTCAGATCATCTTCTGAGAGGTAGCAGGGCATGGTCCTCACTGTAGTGAGCTTAGAGTCTGAGAAATTAATATAAAAATATAATCAATAGGGGCACTGGGTGGCTCAGTTGGTTGAGCATCCAACTCTTGATTTCAGCTCAGGTCATGATCCCAGGGTCATGGGATTGAGCCCCCCATGGAGCTCTGCATTGAACATGGAGCCTGCTTAGGATTCTTTCTTTCTCCCTCTGCCCTTCTACCCCACTCATGCTCACTCTTTCTTGAAAATAAAAATAAAAACATTATAAAAAGAAATATAATAAACAGAAGGGATGGTAATATTTATATCCCAGGCCTGTTTGTTATAGGAATAAGGTAATAGTTTTCAAAGACCTTGGTAGAGTGCCTGGCGCATAGTAGGAATTTCACAAATGTTCTTCTCCTTCTTTGTTAAAGCAAAATAGTGATTATCACAGTCATTTGTACACAACAGAAACAAAACAGACTGTACTGTTGAACACTATATTTAATTTTTAAAAAATCTTGTTAGGAAATGAGTGGAAAATGTTTGTGCGTTTGCAGTAGAGCAGAAAACAAGGCAATTACAGATATCAAGAATTGATTGTAATCACCAGTCAGAGATGCAGAATTGCAACACAGGCTCCTAAAAGGAAGAGTGACAAAGTTTGGATTAGAGGTCAAATACATTTCAGGAGATAAGAATACAAAACCTGTCCTGTGGTTACTTCAGTAGGATAATTTAACTTGGGCAAGAGGAAAGAGATGTTACATAAAGTTTCCTGAAACATACTGGAAAAGTTAATGAATAATTTCAGGGACTATTTCATCATCAACACAGCCATCATCATTGTCAACATCATCATAAGTGTCTATTGATTTTTACCCCAAATATATAAAACTACATGAATAACAATTACCAAGTACCTGCCATGAGTTCAACACTGCTAACGTGTTACCCAATTTAATCTTCATAGCTATACATGCTATGAATCTTAACATACTATAGATAAATAGGAGGAGTCTCAGAATTGAGCACTCGTCTCCAAAGGCTTGCAACTGAGATGTGGAAAGTATGGAGATTATTTGATATATAGGGAAAAGCTAATATGTACTGTTTATTTTGTCTTCATTGTCTCATGATCATCAGAACAGCCCATGATTTAACCATCATCACACCCATTTTACACGTTAGGAAATTGAATTTCACAGAGTTTGACAAACTTGCCTAAAATCACAGTTATAAATGGCAGAGGAGTAAAATCCCGGTTTGTCTGATTGTGCCAAGGCTCTACACGTGAAACTAGGTAAATACTCCATATTTATAGTTAGATATGCTTAGTTTAAGACTGTCAGTCGCAGGGGAAAATCAATGATCAAAGTCATGCCTAATGGCACTGTCTTTTTCTTTCAACAAAGCCTGAATTTATTCATTTATGGTCATTACTTGTACATAATCATGGCCAACCTGCCAGGTAAACACCTAATTATTTTGGTTGTGTTATAAGCAAATAAATTCCCCTGTCTACAAAATGACAAATGAGACCAGATCAGCAGAGAAACAATTGTTCCAGGGTTGCAAACTCTCAGGAGTCTAATGAACAATGGCTTACTGAATGAGCAATTGCAAAACAAAGAGATTACATTAATGTGGTTTCTTTAGAAACAGAGAGCAATCCATTGGCTTTAATGCCTGTGCAATAAAGAACTTTGGCAGCTGTGGGTTGGGTGGCTGAGAAAGCACACAAGAAACCTTTGCCTTCAGCACAAGGGTCTAGGACTCTACAGCTCCCTGGACAGAGCCCACCATCAAGCACTACCTCCAGGAATATATGAATCCCAGAAATGTCACCCTGAGTTTGGTGGCCTAGCCAAAGGTAACAGCACTTGTAATCAAGCCAAAAGCTCTCTTTGTGAGCACATACACATGCTTTCAGTCTGTGAATGTCTGGAACACTCAAGGCAGGAGGCATTGCATCCAGTGACCCAAATGATGAACTTTGGACTTAACGAGATCTGGATTTGAATCCAGGCTGTGCCACTTAATAGCTCTATGCTTTTGGACAAGTGGCTTACTCTTTGGCAGCTAAGGCATCTTATCTATAAAATAAGGCAACAGGGGCGCCTGGGTGGCTCAGTGGGTTAAACATCTGACTTCGGCTTAGGTCATGATCTTGCAGTTCATGAGTTCAAGCCCCGCGTCGGGCTCTGTGCTGACAGCTCAGAGCCTGGAGCCTGCTTCAGATTCTGTGTCTCCCTCTCTCTCTGTCCCTCCCCCACTCACACTCTGTCCTCTCTCTCTCTCTCTCTCTCCCTCTCTCTTTCTCTCTCTCTCAAAAATAAAGATTAAAATAAATAAATTTAAAAAATGGGGGCAACAGTTTCTCACTTTCTCTCAGGATTCTTGCAAGTATTAACTAAAACCAGGACAAAGCACCAAGCTGGAACAACAAACTTCAAAGTTGACTCTGTGTGTGTGTGTGTGTGTGTGTGTGTGTGTGTGTGTGTGGTGTCTGATTCTGACTTTCACAGAAGACAAGTCAAGTTAAGTAGCAGTGAGTTAGCTATCCAGGCAAGTCATGCTCTAATCAGAACTGTGTTTTTGGACTTTGTAATTTTTCTGAAATTTTTACAAGATGGGAACTAGGGATCAACCAAAGAGCAGAGTAAATACAGTTAAACGGCTTTGAACAGATTCAGCTTGTGTGCCTGTAAGTAGCTTATCCACTCTAGTTTTAGGAAAACAGGAAGTAATAAGATTAAGGATCTAAAGCTCAAATGAAAACATAATGTCAAACCTAGTCCAAGTAGGATTTGGGTTCAGGAAAGAGATTGAAATACTCCATAAAATTAAAGGGCAATGAACAGGCTTTCAATAAACCTGATGCACATGCTTTCCCTGTATTTTGTAAACTCCTAATGGAACACTCCATGGAAAATAACAGATTGAGAGGGTTTATGAAGAAAGTCCACTACTGAGCAGGAAATATAGGCCAGGCATTTTCAGGATATCCTGAACTAACTATTTGTATGCAGCACTTACCAGTAGGGACTTAGCAAGGAATGGAGAAGTGACCTGCAAACTTTATGAGCACAGTGCTGTCAGTAGGGCACAAATCTCTAGCCCTACTTACCCAGTGCATCCCTGTTTGAAAGATCTTGGTTATAACAAACAGTTTGAGGCAAAAGCCCTCATTGCTTATAATATCTATCAGAAAGTGTAGTTGATGGAGTGCCTGGGAGGCTCAGTCACTTAAGTGTCTGACTCTGGATTTCAGCTCAAGTCATGATCTCATGGTCTTGAGGTCAAGCCCTGAGTCAGGCTCCCTCTTGGGGTGGAGCCTGCTTAGTATTCATTCTCTCTCTCTCTCTCTCTCTCTCTCTCTCTGAGAGACATCTAAATCTAAATCTAAATCTCTATATATATAATTTAGGCTGCAAAACAAAGTGATTCAGGCTTTAAAATAACCAATTCACTTATCGATTATATGACATAAATTATTTAAATAATTAAATTTCAGAAGTAGCCCATTAATAAAAAATCACTGCACAAGCATGTTTAGGGTAATTATAGTCATCAGCTTTAGAAATGGGTATAGATCATAATATATTTAAATTGCAGTCCATACACATTGTAAAGTCCCCTTAAAATAACATTATAAACATGTTTCACAAATATGCATTATTCTCCTTTTAAGGACAACTGAACACAATAAACTAAATTGCTAGTAAAGAAAGTAAACCTATAGTGACTTGTAAGTGAAAAGCAAAACCAGCAGAAATTCCCTCAGCAATTGAAAGCAAACCTAATGTTACATCAATGAAAAAGCCTTTTTGATCAAGTTGTAAAGTCCTCAAAATTTATTTTCTTTCTTTTTAAACTCATTTATTCATTTTGAAAGAGAGAGGGGAAAAGAGAGCACGGGGAAGGGCCAGAGACAGAGGAGAGAGGATTTCCTCTGTTAGTGCACCTCAGCAACTATTAAAAGTCAGACGCTTAACCGTCTGAGCCACCCAGGGGCCTCAAAATCTCTTTTCTAAGTGTGCCCAGTAAGGGCTTTAGAACTTGCAAAGAACTGCACGTTAGTCAAACTTCTTTAAACACTACCGAAGACTCCTCAGGAAATTCTAACTTTTATGACGCATTTCTATTTTTATCAACCACTATTCATACATTGAGTGGGTTACTAGCAAATAATATCTGATTGATTATAAAATTTTAAAAAAATACAAAAAAAATTAAAAAATACAATAAAGATCAGTTGTCAACTTATTAGGTAAATGCAGTTACAGATTCAGGACTAGAATGAATAAATGAATGAATGAATGAATGAATGAATGAACAAATGAACATCATCTACTACTCATTCAGCATTGATTATGAACCACACACTGTTCTAAGTACTTTGTGTACATTTGTTAGCTATCACATAATCCTTCAAATTCTTCAACAATATCAGTGGAGTAGATATTAATATCAACTCATTCAAAGACAAGGGAAGTAAGAGATTGTATTCCCTAATGTGGTTTGAGAAGTTCATGGTTTCCAATTCTGTCTCCTCCACTCATTTTCTGACCTTCACAAGTCGCACAATTTCTCTGGCCTCTGTCTCTACCTCTGTGAAGTATCTGAGTTTTAAACAAATAACACATGTACAATTGTTTCACCCAAGTGCATACTAGCTATTGAGTAAATGTTAATCTGAATCTGAAATTGGATTTGGCAAGAAAGAAAAAGAGATATTCAGATCCTTTAGTCTGTGGCTTTTATATTTAACTAAATATAAATATGTTTTTCTCATAGGTGTTTTTGAGACATTTTATATTATGCTTTGCAATATCTTTATTTTACTAGCAAGCACTAAATATATGGATATTAGCAGTCTATCCTACTAAAGTATATACTTTAAATGTAGGGAAAGTATTTCTCCTTTTTGGATCATATAAGGAAACTGGATAGAATTTAGCATTGATTCACTTATAGAGGAAAATATTGAAAGTACTATATATTTAGTTTTATATTCACCATGGGAAATCCAAAGGAGATTTTTATAGATGTCTGCATATGAATTGAATGGTATTAACTGCCATTCTGAAAGGTGGGGAGTATTTGTGATGTTGCCTTTAAAGGAAAGGACAACATAAAAATCATCAGGGACAAGCTTGCTGCTGAGACAAGATCCCAGATAGGAATATTGGTGGATATTGGTGATTGTCACTCCAAAGTGGGCATAAAACCATCAGACTCCAGGGGACTGTCTCTCATTAAACCAGTGCCTAAAACAATGACAGAAAAAATACTCCATTATATTAACTAAAACTGAACATTATCGTTGCCAAGGGGTCTTGAATACAAGCATTTGGTTTACTAAATTCAATTCCCTGATTATGGTAATTCTTTCAAATAATAAACAATAGGTATATTAATTAAATTATTTATTCATTCAACACATTGAGATATGTACTTTGATATAATTGTACCAAAAGTAGATACCCTCCTTCGTCCTTGTCCTTCTAAGATCTACACACTAGTGAAAATGATAGATGTACATAAAAAATTACACAAATTATTGTAATCTGCCCAAATCTACAAAATGTAGTGCATGACATACACTACACTGTGTGAGCCGTAACACTTTATAGTCAAACAAGTGTAAAGGCTTTGACTTCTTACTTATAAAACCCTCCTGCATTTATGCCTCCATTTTCATAGATAAAAAGTCCTCTGGTCAGGCTTCCTTTTAGCTGGAGGAGAAAAAACATTCTGAATTCTGCATATATTAAGCACATATTTCTACATTTCTGCTTTTTCTCTTATCACATTCCCAATTGAGATGTGAATGAAATAAATTAGGCTAGAGTTTGAGAGTCACCCCTGGCTGTTCCTGCCTCATCAGTGTGTCTTTTTCAGGCACTTTATACAGAAAACTGAGTTCAGCCATCAGATGGTAATGTTACCAGTGTTGTAGAGATTATGCTCTTTTGGCAAAGTTTCACTAACTGTGTACATGTAGAGATGATGCTGAATATGACCTCCTAATGGAGAATCATGACAATTGGCCCTTCAATGTATTTCAGCTATGTAGTGAGCAGTTTGATCAAAAAGGGTTTCCGAGGACCATTGCACAGAATCTTACAGGCAGGTACTCACAGGGCGATTCCAAGGACTGTTTTCCTGGTGTGAATCACATTACCTGGACCATCAGGTCAGAAGGCAAAACAATACATGAGTGAAAGGCAGTAGCTAAAATCCACAGAATTCTTAAAAGACAACACCTGCTTCATCACCTTTTTGTCTAAACTTCTGCCACTGTGGTCTGGCCTGAAAAGTTAGTGGAGTGGAATCAAGAATGACAAGGGTTGGAGGCACCTGGGTGGCTCATTTGGCTGAACGTCTGACTTTGGCTCAGGTCATGATCTCACAGTTTGTGAGTTTGAGCCCCACATTGAGCTCTGCCCTGATGGTGTGGAGCCTGCTTCTGATTCTCTGTCTCCCTCTCTCTGTCCCTCTCCTGCTTGTTCTCTCTCTCTCTCTCTCTCTCTCTCTCTCTCTCTCTCTCTCTCCCAAAAAATGAACATTAAAAAAAAAAAAAAGAATGACAAGGGTTGATGTCCATGAATGTGTTCACCTGTCAGGGGAAGTGTTTACAGAAGCTAACCCTACCTCTGAAGGGGGAAGTGTGCTTGACATATTATCTAGTCCACACTCTTACAACTATCACTATAGAGCCAGCCGACACCCTTCTGTAGGTTTTCATTTTTGTAAAGATATTTTAGACCCCCGTATTAAAGGTATAACCAGTTTCAGGCTTTTGGGGAATTAGTTCATAATCTGGAGCCTGGTTGGCCATATGGCAAATGCAAGAGAGCAAGAAAAAGTTATGTCTTCTTTTACAAAGATCTAGATACTTGAACACTATCCCTTGCTGAAATTCATCATGGAGCCAGCCATGCCATCCTAATTAAGTTTACGATGTCTATTGTTAAAAAGAATAGTTCTTACTATGTGGAAGAAATTATACCCAGCAATTCCAGCCTGTAATAGTCTGCAAAAATAACTCCTAATTGACTGTTGAGAGTAATGATAACATGATTTAAAACATAACGTCGGCACCAGAAAATTTAGTGCAGAAGACCAATCTGAGGGTTGAGCTGTCAGGAAAGCAGCCCATTGAATTTTTCTAAGCTAATTCAAATGAAAACGCTAAGATTAAAAGTGATAACACAGTGCCAATGAGATAAGAATTTCTGCAAAATTAGATTACAGCCTTCTTGTGGCCATAAAAACCATATTATCCTTGACACTACTAAATCAATCACTGCAAGAAAATTATCTTCACAAGTTCAACTAGTGCTTCTTGTTTGAACCTGAAGAGTTTGGTCTGTTTTCCTGCTGGTTGAGAATCAGAAGTGGTGCTTTCTTTTACATATTTCTTGTCTGAAGAGGGATGGATGTTTCACAACCAGCTGTGTGACAAAGAAATCCCACCATTTGACCAGAGTATCACCAAAGCTATCATTTAGTTTAAAAGGAAAAAAACAAGTTTGCAAAGTATTAAATTGTGAAATGCAATAACTTTTACAACTTGTTATTTAGCTGCTTATTGGCAAGCATTGGCGACTTGTTAAAACAGAAGTTTATTTTTATGTTCCTACAACATAGGTAGCCATTTCCTGATACTTCTGTTCATTTCTCAGCAACTTCAGACATCTTTGATGAATCGGTTTCATTTAGGATATTGTTTTCCCTGTTCAGGGAGTATTCATTTTATTGAGAAGTAGTGGCTCTGGCCTAATTCTTCAGCAGGACGACAGAGAGCAAATAGGACTCTTGCACCGATGTAAAAAAAGGCAGATTCCACACAACAGGTTTAGGGCCATGCCATCCTGACCATTGGCTGCTCTGGAGCAAAATGTAGATAATAAGAGCACAGACTCAGAATTTAAAGAGAAGCAAGGTTGAATTCCACCTACATTGCATGGTAGAAATATGAGCTTCAGAAAGCTATATAATCTCTCTGCTCTGAGTTGCTTATTAGTAAAACTGATATAATAATTATTGTAGGGCTGGTATGAGAATTAAGTACAAACTATGATGCTTGATATGTAGAGAACTTGACATATCAAATCATCATTATTATTTCATTATTATCATCATCAGTATTATTTTTATATCCAACTTATACCAATTAACATAAAAATTATTAAAACATATTGTCTTGTCTTCACTGTGTATAGTAACCTCTGGTTGGCTTCTCTTTTCACCTGAGTTTTAAATCTTCAAAGATAAAGATCTATTCTAAATTTTTTTTTTCAACGTTTATTTATTTTTTTTGGGACAGAGAGAGACAGAGCATGAATGGGGGAGGGGCAGAGAGAGAGGGAGACACAGAATCGGAAACAGGCTCCAGGCTCTGAGCCATCAGCCCAGAGCCTGACGCGGGGCTTGAACTCACGGACCGCGAGATCGTGACCTGGCTGAAGTCGGACGCTCAACCGACTGCGCCACCCAGGCGCCCCGATAAAGATCTATGCTAATTCATCTTTGTCTTAAAGTTTTATACAACTACAGAATCTGGCATAGAATAGGTGTTCAATGTTTGCTAAAGATGTGACTGTTCTATGGAATTCTATATTTTTAAAATATACTTTATAATTAGGGCGCCTGACTGGCTCAATTGGAGGAACATGCAACTCTTGTTTGAGCCCCATGTTTGGTGTAGTAAATACTAAAATATATATGTGTGTGTATATACGTATACAGTAAAACCTTGGATTGTGAGTAACTTGTTCCGCAAGTATTCCACAAGATGAGCAAGCATTTCATTTCTAATTAATTTTAACTTGATAAATAAGCGATGTCTTGCAATGCAATTAGTGTTACGCTGAACATCATATGATCACAGCTGAGCCAATTGTTCTTCTCTTTCTCTCTCTCTTTCTCTCTCTCTCTCTCTCGCTCACTGCGAGATTGTGGGTGATCATCTCCCATGCTTGGATGCTCAGTCTCAGGCCATAGTGTTTGGCAGAAAGCAGTGATTTTTCAGAACATTTGAAGGTGTCTGCAACTGACACTACTGTATTTTTTGTCACTTCAAAGCACCTATGGACAATCCTTTGCTTTTCCATTCAAGGGTAAGCTTAGGAATGCTTAGCTTCACTCTAGGTCAGGCTGCCTACAGATATTGACCCTTCTGCTGCTTTATTGCCAGTTACATTAAATACAGTATATGACAAGTGTTTATTAATACTCTGTTGTAGTCAACATCCGGATGAGCATAGATAATGGCCCCCATGCAGAAAGAGAGTCCATTGAGCCAATAGATTCCAACTGCAGTGATTCCATTAGTGATAGTGAAAGTCATCCTACACAACAACCCTCCTCTCTCATCTCTCTCACACCAGCCACGAAGGTTTTTAAAGCTAAGTGCCGGCTAGTTTGTTTATTTTTCTTTGTTTTGCATTTTCTTTATGATTTTATATTATATTACAGTATTGTAATCATTTTTATATGAATAGTTTTGGGTTGTGGAACAAATCATCTGAGTTTCCGTTATTTCTTATGGAGAAATTTGTTTTGATATACAAGTGCTTTGGATTATAAGAATGTTTCTGGAACAAATTATGCTTGCAAACCAAGGTTTCTCTCTCTTTCTCTCTCTCTTCTCTCTCACAGAAAAATTTGGGGGAAAGTACAGAGAATTCCCATATATACTCTCCCCCACTATCAGCATTCTGCACCAGAATGGGTCTTTGTTATAATTAATGAACCTACATTGACACATTGTGATTACCCAGTCCGTAGTTTGCAGTAGGGATTGCTTTTGGTGCAGTATATTCTATGGATTTTGACAGATGTATAATGACAGGTATCCACCATTACAGTATTATGCAGAAGAGTTTAACTGCCCCAAACTGTCTCTACCTCACCTACTTATGGCTCCTTGTCCACTAACTCCTGGTATCCACTGATCTCTTTACTGTCTTCATAGGTTTTCCTTTTCCAGAATATCATACTGTTGGAATCATACGCACTGTAGCCTTTTCAAATTGGCTTTTTCACTTGGTAATATGCTTTTAAGTTTCCATATCTTTTCATGGTCTTGATAGTTCATTTCTTGTTAGCACTAAATAATATTTCACTGTCTGGGTGTACCACAGTTTGTTTGTCCATCACCTACTGAAGGACAGCTTGGTTGCTTCCAAGTTTGGGCAATTATGAACAAAGTTGCTATATAGATATAGATATAGATATAGATATAGATATAGATATAGATACAGATATAGATAGATATATAGATATATAGATAGATATATATATCCATATGCATGTTTTTGTGTGGATATATGTTTTGAACTCATCTGGTAAATACCAAGGAGTGTATTTACTGAATCATATTGTAAGAAAATGTTTAGTTTTGTAGGAAACTGCTGAACTTGCTTCCAGAGAGGCTGCACCATTTTGCATTCCTTCCAACAATGAATGAAAGCTCCTGTTGCTCCAACTCCATCCTTGTCAGCATTTTGTTGGTATTTTGTACTTCTAGCCATTCTAATAGGTGTGTAGGGTTATCTGATTGGTGATTTCATTTGAAATTCTAAGATGACATATAATGTTGGACATATAAACTATCTGCTATATGTGTATCTCCTTGGGTGATGTGTCTATTCAGGTCTTTTGCCCATTTTTTAATTGGATTGTCTCTTTTCTTATTGTTGAGTTGTATAAGTTCTTTGTATATTTTGGATACGAATCATTTATAAGATGTCTTTTGCAAATATTTTCTCTTATTCAGTGATTTGTCACCTCATTTTCTTGATGTCTTTCACAGAGCAGAAAATTTTAATTAAATTTTTTTTCACGTTTATTTTATTTTTGAGAGAAACAGAGACAAAGCATGAGTGGGGGAGGGGCAGAGAGAGAGGGAAACAAAGAATCTGAAGCAAGCTCCAGGCTCTGAGCTGTTATCACAAAGCCCGATGCTGGGCTCAGACTCATGGACTGTGAGATAATGAGCCAAAGTCAGTTGCTTAACCAACTGAACCACCCAGGCACCCCAGAAAATTGTAATTTGAATGAAGTTCAGCTTATCAATTATTTCTTTTATAGAACATACCTTTGCTGTTATATCTAAAAATCCATTGCCATGCCCAAAGTCATCTAGATTTTCTGTTAGGTTTTATAGTTTTACATTAAATTTATGTCTGTGGTCCATTTTAAGCTAATTTTTGTGAAGGGTGTATTATGAACTGAATGGTGTCTTCCCAGAATTCACAGGTTGAAACTCTAAACCTCACTGTGGCTATATTTAGAGATAGGGCCTTGTAAGAGATAAAGTTAAGCAAAGTCAAAGGGTGGGCCCGTAATCCAACATGAATAATGTCCTTATAGGAAGAAGAGCCACAAGAGATGTACACATACACAGAAAATCCCTTGTGAAGTTGCAGCAAGAAGGGAGTAGACAGTAAGCCAAGGAGAGGGGTCTTAGAAAAGTTAATTATGTTAACACCTTGATCTTGGACTTATAGCCACCCAGTCTGTACAGTGGCTGCCCTATGTGATTAATGCAGATTATAAAGTCCGTTTCTAGATTTCTTTTTTCTTTCTTTCTTTCTTTCTTTCTTTCTTTCTTTCTTTCTTTCTTTCTTTCTTTCTTTCTTTCTTTCTTTCTTTTTTTCTGTGGATGTCTAGTTGTTCCAACACCGTTTGTTGAAAAGATTGTCTTTTCTTCTCTGTATTACCTTTGCTGCTTTATCAAAGGTCAGTTGACTATGTTCATATTGGTTTCTGTTTCTGGACTGTCTATTCTGTTCCATTGATCTATATGTATATTCTTTTGCCAATATCATAATCCCTTAATGATTATAGCTTTCACTAAGACTTGAAGTGGAGTAGTCCTTCCTCAATATTGTGTTGTATACTCTGGGTTTTTGCCTCTCCATATAAACGAGTTATCAGTTAATCGATTACGACAGAATAATTTGCTGGGACTTTGGTTGAGATGGCATTGAATCTATAGGTCAGGTTGGGAAGAACTGTCACCTTGACCATACTGAGTCATCTTCGTGGACATGGAATATCTCCCCATTTATTTCTTTATTTGATTTCTTTCATCAGGATTTTGTACTTCTCCTTATATAGATATCAAACACATTTTGTTAGATTTATTAAATTTTATTAAATTTTGTGGGGTGCTGATGTAAACAGTATTGTGTTTTCAACTTCAAATTCCATTTGTTCATTGCTGGTATATAGGAAAGCAAGTGACTTTTTTACATTAACCCTTTATCCTACAGCTTTGCTATTATTGCTTATTAGTTACAGGGTTTTTTGTTGATCCTTTGGATCTTCTACATAGACAATTATGCCATCTCCAAACAAAGACACTTTTATTTCTTCCTTCTCAATTTGTATATATTTTCTTTGCTTTTCTTATTGCATTAGTTCTTATTGCATTAGTTAGGACTTCCAGTAAGATGCTGAAAAGGAATGCTGAGAACAGACATCCTTGCCTTGTTCCTGAGCTTATCAGGAAAGCTTCTAGTTTCTCACCACATTTTAATTTTTATAATGATTTTACATGTCAAAATCATACTCAGACATGGACAATGTTTAATTAAGGTAATTGCTTGTGTTTCTGTGTATGTTTAGCCATAAATTGCTACACATTGCTACCTGTCATGCACTTAGAAAGAACCACCTCTCTCTTGGCTAGAGTCTGTTTCCTAATGAAATTAAAATTTATTCCAGAAGTAGGACATGTTGTATTTTTCTTTACCACTTAGTTTTATAAATTCTTGGCTTTAAGAATCTTATCATTATATTTATATTTTGTTTATACTCTCCCTTTAGTCGTGTCCATTCTTCCACAAGGAGGGTAAGACATAGAATCTGAGGATCTCCAACCCCCCCTTAATTCTGCCCTTCTTAAAATGTAAAGCAACACTGCATTAAATTTTAAATGGAATTTAAAGGAAATGCAACAGCTCTGGTTTAAATGTGTCTTTCTTGTAGACAAACAGAAAATTGGGTTAAAAATTAACAAAACAATTTTAATGCTATACACTTGGGAAATAGTACTGTAGGCTTAGGTAACAACAACAAAGAAGTGAGTGAGATAGAAAAATTATTTTGATTTAAATTCCAAGGTAGCAAACTAATTGAAAAATGCATAAATTATTATTGAGTTCCTCAGATTTGGCATTTAATCTCATTTTATTGTATGCAGTTCACAAGTTGGAGGCTGCAGTCTGCTTTACTTATAGCCATAAAGGGGTTGATCGTGTATTCTATCTGTGGAAACTAAAACGTTGTGACCAATCTTGCAAGATATTTCATTTTTAAAAATACAATTAATGATATTCCTAGGTAGCAACTTGGTTGTGGTACTACTAAAAGGTGCCAAAAAGACTTCAAACTAACAGTAATACAACTCAGGTAAAGATACTAGAAACCTAGAAAAGTCTTTCATGACTCTAGTTTGGTTGGTTATATTAGAACAAGAAAGTGTCTATAAGCTGCAAAATATGAGCAGAGCCTAAAATTTTCATTTTAGAAAAAAAAAAACAGCCCCTAAGAAAATTACTATTTTAAAAAACTTCTTTCATCCCATTTTTCAAGTATGATTTTAAACCTTAGTAGTTTTTAAAAGAATGGTGTTTATTCCTGATTTGTGCATGTACAGGGAAAACATAAGAAAGTAGTCCCACAGTGGTTAAAATATTGAAGGTATTATTTGCTTTGAATGTTCCCTTGTGTTCATTAAACTTTACTAGATAGGGTAACCTTGAGCAGTGCCTGCATCAGATTGCTTAGAATTCCAAATCTGATCTGTAAAATCACCTCCAGTGTGTGACTGGGTTTACTATGTAATTTTTCTTTTCAAATATGCCATTATTGTAGTCTTGCACCTAAACCCTAAGAATGCTGTTATTAACTTGCTTTTAAGGTCCTCAATAAAGCAACATTTAGGATGTACATAAAAACACTGCATTTTTATTAAACAACCCTAGAGGAAGGAAAGGTTATTTTAACAGTTACATCAACAGTATGGTTCTGTGGTTCTATTCAGTTAGCATTGGCTTGCCATCCTCCTTAAGTACTGGCACCAGGCCCAAGTGTACTTATTAATAGACTTTTATTTTTCTACATTTTTCCCAATATCACAAAACTGTGGTAAGAAAATTTCCTAGATTTTTCAAGGTAGGTAGTCTCTCCTCAATCCCTCTGTCTCTCTCTCTTTCTGTCTAACCCCTTTCTCTTCATTCCCTCTCTCCCTTAACCCTTAAGCTCCCTGTTTCTTAAGGATAAAACACACACAGAAGAATAGAGATGATAGATAGATAGATAGATAGATAGATAGATAGATAGATAAGAAAGATAGAGATGATAAATGGAACCATAAAAATATATCAGCTAGGGAATATTTAATGGTGATGGAAAAGCGAACAGATTTGAAAATGTTTTTTTTAATTGAAAATTAATAGAATTAGATGATTGTTATGGATGTGAGCAAATGCCAGAAGTAAAAAGTTAATAATATAAAAGAATTAGTATGTTCGAAGGAGATGCGGTTGAATATAGCTCAGTTTCATTTAACGGGTAGTATGCGTCATATACTGTACTGAATGTGTTTTCATATTCTGTTCCATTTGATCCATAAATCCTCTTAGAGTTAAGGAAACTGAGTTCCAGGGAGGCTAAGAAACTTGCTGAAGTTCATATCTATAAGAAGTGCTGAGTAGAGATTCATGGACAGACATTCTGATGCCAGAGACCACTCTGTTAATAAACATCACCTTCTGGCATGCTGAGTTTGCAATGCCTAGCTCATCGCGGTGGAAATGTCTAATAGTATGTTGGATACAGGATTCTGAAACTCAGAGAGGATGGGTTTCGTCATTTGGTTGAGTTACCCAGGGGGCAACAGCATGTTTAAAGTCATGGTGCACAGGATAGAGTGCTGGGAAATATCAACATTTAGAGAGGAGAGAAAATGAAATAATGAGACAGAGAAGTAACGTTTACAGAAAAGAGGAGTCAGAGAATTCATAGTATCCAATGTCAAGGGTGGTAGGTAGTTTCTAAATAGACAATGCCTCCTGCAACATCAATGCCTACTACAGCACACAGCAGAACAGTTAGTTATAAGAAAGGATCATCATGTTTATTGGGTACAGACACTTAGAAGACTCTTTCCAACCTTCACCAAGGACGGTTCTAGTAAAGAATTGGAGAAAGATGAAGGGAAAGAAAGGGAATAGGTTGATGGAGAATAGTGGTGTTTTAGAGAACTAAGAATATAAGAGTGCCCAGCACCTGCTTTTATACATAGTGTGATTATCACAAGCATTATTATGTTCAGACATATTATTTTTTTGCAGTGGAGCCTGTGCTTGAAGTATCACATAGAAATTTCATGCAGAGATGCTCCAAGAAATAATCTAGACTGTGACCTCCGAATTTTTAGCAGTGGGGACATGTTTTAATGGAATCACATTTTAAAGATTTTTTTTTCATTTAAGTCTCAGAATATGCAAGAGATATATTTCAGTCACCAAAAGAGCTTCAATTTGGTAAAGCAAAAATGCCACAATCTTTTAAAACTGGTACTTTTTCTAAAACTGAAAACTTCACACATTTTACATTTCATTTGCTAACTTTCACAGCAGGCCTCCCAAAACCCAACTTCCTACTGAAGTGTGTTTCCAAGCAATTTAATTTGGAAATTGAGAGCTGTCTTGACCTTTTCATGGGTTTTAAACTCTGTGTCCTGAAAGACTTCAGAGACAACACTCCACAGGTGACCAAACATTCCAGAATAATAGTGCCCCTGTTTTTAGACAGCATTTTCTATAACTAAAAATTAGTCAATCAGTTCTCTTTTAAAAGGTCTTCTGGACAAGCAGTTTTTACATTTGAGTTTGTATGGCATTTACCACATTGTGTGTTCCATTAAGTATTATTACAAGGCCTTTTACATCTATGAATGCATGGCACTGAAACAGAAAATGCCAGTTGTCCCCTCTGGATTCAAGGCTCTGAATCAAGAATCACAAAAGTATAGAAAGATAGCACTTTAAGATGCTCTGTACGGTAAGGAAACTTAGCCCTTTCTCAGATGTTTGGTGAGGCTCCACTCAGAGTAAATTAAGTTTTACTGAACAGTAAAGATTTGAGCTGGGGAAACCACTCATCACTTCCACATGTTTTATTTATTCAAGTTTTCCAGAACTCATTTTTTTAAAGAAAGAGTCTTCTTTTATAAGTGGTTAAAAAATATGGATCTGGATCACTAGCCTCATTCTACAGCTGAGGCAAAATGAGACCTAAAGACAAGATGGCCTGCCACAAGTCACATCATCAGTTAGTAGGAGAATGTGTTAATAAAAGTTCTTTGAGCTGCAAGCTAAAGAAACCAACTTTAACCTACTCAAGAAAAAATGACAATCCTTTGGAGGATGCTAGAGTAGCCAAAAGAATCAAAAGAAAAGTTTGACAACCAAAGAAACCAGGGTAGCTGCATGAACAGCAGTTTTCAGACCTTCTGTCCAGAATATGTCCATAAAGAGACTCTGCTTCTATAGCATCAGCTGATGTGGTCCACTCTCTCCTTAAGCTTCCAGTTCCTGCAGGGGAAAATATGACTGGCTGAACTTTCTTGGCAGGTATATCTGCTCTGTGTCTCAGGTCTATGGCTTGGGGTTAGCATAGCAATGGCCAAATTCTTGTAAGTCTCATACTCAACTGTGATTCCCATGTGGCATGGTGTCCTCATTGCCTGGTCTCCTACTACCATTGTCTTTGCTGACACAGCATCACTTGTGGGGGCTTTAAAAAAACAGTACTTAGGCCCTTCCCCCATATATATTTCACTTACTCTGGGTGAGGCTGGGACCTGTTCATTTGTCTGAGATGATACTGCCTCCAGCAGAAGTTAAGGAAGAAGGAAAGGAGTAATGATTGAAAGAGGATGACATCTCTTTCTTTTTTTTTTTTTTAAATTTTTTTTTAATGTTTGTTTATTTTTGAGACAGAGAGAGACAGAGCATGAATGGGGTAGGGGCAGAGAGAGAGGGAGACACAGAATCTGAAACTGGCTCCAGGCTCTGAGCTGTCAGCACAGAGCCCGACGCGGGGCTCGAACTCATGGAACGTGAGATCATGACCTGAGCCGAAGTCGGCCGCTCAACCGACTGAGCCACCCAGGCACCCCGATGACATCTCTTTCTTGACAAAGAACTGAGACCTGCCAACCCCTTTATTCCTATATGGAGTGAAGACCAGATTAAGCAAAGGAACCTGTTTTAAAATTATGATTGCAAAGCCCCATTTCAAACCCACTGAAAAAGTGAATATGTAAGAAGCATCCCATGGAACCTGTATTTTTAAAACTCTCCTTAGGTGCTTCTCATATAGACACCCCTGCAGTGGACCTGTAACATAACCTGCACTGGGCCTATAATTCTGAGATATAGATCCATGACTGTGATCATTCTAGGCCAGTGGTTCTTACATGTGAGCATCCATCAGAATCACCTGGAGGGCTTGTTAAAATACAGCTTGCTGGGCCTCACCCTCAGGATTTCTGATTCGGTACATCTGAGAATTTCATCTGATTTGGTACATCTGAGAATTTTTTTCACCTGTTGATTCTGGTGCTGCTGGCTCAGAAACCACATTTTGAGAATCATACCCTTAAGAGATTAGAGCTTATTCTCTCATGGAACCCTGACTGGAAAAGTCTTCTAAAGTCAAATAAGTGACTGTGATCCTGGAGTAAGGCAACAACAGAGAGACCTCCTGCAGAGGAGGAGGAAGCAGCATAGTCAGTGAAAAAAGAAACAGTTCATGCATGTTGAGAACACAGTTCTGTTGCACAATGTGAAGCATTACTGAACCTGCAGTCTTCTGATCAGGCATGTCTTAAATGCACCCAACATGGTTGGTGGTGTTAATACTTGGTGCACTTTTTTTTTTTTTTTTGAAGTGAGTCCTGCTACACGGTTCCATATCTTTCCAAGAGAAGACCAGCACTTTTGGACACTGGTCATACCATCTCTTACCAAACATTTATCATGAGTTTCTCTCACTATCTGAATGGATGTTCATTAAATTATCCTAAATCATTAAATTAATCATGACTCATTTGTTGCTTCTCCATTTCTCATTGCTTTGAATGTGGATTCTGCACTGTGCTGGGCACTGAGAAAACAACATGAAACTGACAGATTTGTTTTTTAAAGATACATTACCCATATAAATACACACTTACGTGTTATATACATATTTTTATATACTCGAACAATGAAGTATAAATAAAGGAGTGGTCAATACTATAAGAAGATGCCAGGTGTCTGGAGAGGTCAGAGAAGCTTTCATATAATTCAGCATTTAGATGTATATAAGTTGATATGGTGGATGAAGGGAATTGTCCCAGAAGGGTAACAGCAGAAATGAAGTCAGAGACATCCAGACAGCCAACACACACATGAAAAGATGCTCAACATCGCTCATCATCAGGGGCATACAAATCAAAACCACAATGAGATACCACCTCAAATCAGTCAGAATGGCTAAAATTAACAACTCAGGAAACAACAGATGTTGGTGAGGATGTGGAGAAATGGGAACCCTCTTGCACTGTCGATGGGAATGCAAACTGGTGTAGCCACTCTGGAAAATACATGGAGGTTCCTTCAACAACTAAAAATAGAATATCCGCTGACCCAGAAATAGCACTACTAGGAATTTATCCAAAGGATACAGGAGTGCTGATTCATGGTGGCACATGTACCCCAATGTTTACAGCAGTGCTGTCAACAATAGGCAAATTATGGAAAGAGCTCAAATATCCATCAACTGATGAATGCATAAAGAAGATGTGGTTTATATACACAATGGAATACTACTTGGCAATGAAAAATAATGAAATTTTGCCATTTGTAACAATGTAGATGGAATTAGAGGGTACTATGCTAAGTGAAATAAATCAGCAAAAGGCAGATATATTTTTCACACATATGTGGAATTTGAGAGATTTAACAGAAGACAATGGGGGAAGGGAAGGGGGAAAATAGTTTCAAACAGAGAGGGATACAAACCATAAAAGACTCTTAAATACAGAGAACAAACTGAGGGTTGATGGGGGGGGGGGAGGAGCAGGGGAGAGGAGAAAATGGGTGATGAGCACTGAGGAGGGAACTTGTTGGGATGGGCACTGGGTGTTGTATGTAAGTAATGAATCATGGGCATTTACTCCCAAAACCAAGAGCACACTGTATATACTGTATGTTAGCTAACTTGACAATAAATTATATTTAAAAAAAAAGAAAGAAAGACAAGAAAGAAAGTAAGATAATGAAGAGAAACCTATGGTCAAGCAACAAAGACTATCTTGTCTCTGAAGGGAAAGAAGATGAATACCTATCTTGGAGGTCCTCGTGGACCATGGTGAGGTGATGGGCAGATACTAAAGGATTGTCTGCAGAGAGTTAAGTCAGTGGCACTTGTCCCTAATATCAGAATCACTTGGAGAGCTACAAAACAATACCAGCACCTAGGCCTAATTCCAAAGTAATGTAATTGGAATCTCTAGAGATAGACCTAGGTCCTCAGTACTTTTTTGTTTATAGCTTTCCTGCTGATTCTCCTATCCAGCAATGGGTAAGAATGAACAAACTATAGCATCAGATTTGCTAGTAGTCAACGTGGTCTGGGATACTGGTTCAAGGGCTGATTGGAGTGGACAATCTAAAAGTGTGGAGGGCAATAAGCAGGTTTATGTTAAGTCCTGAACTTCACAGTTTCAGTTGAAATGGAGAAGAATGAGCTATAAGAAGGACGTCAAAGAGGCAGGGTTTACTGAATGAGATTTCTGATTGAAAGCGTTGGACAAGAGGATTGGAAGGGACCAACAGAATCCCCAAGTCCCTGCCTTAGCCACACCTCATTTAGTTTTCCCTTCTTTTCAATTCCTTAGTACTTGCCTGGACAAGTTCTATGAACCACATACAAATTGAGCAAGACATTGCCTTCCTATATTCCAGGATCGGTCATCTCCCCAGCGCAATCATCTTACTCCTAAGTTCTTAGCAACATGTCATAGAATTTTCCTTCTGGTTTGAAAACCAGTTATATTTTTTTTATGGCAAATAACCACTTTTGGCAATGACAGCATTTACATAAGAGTGAAGCTACTCCATGTTTTTTCCCCTTCTATTTAAAGTACATCTACATCTGGAAAAAAAGGGGGAAGGTAAAGTCCTTACTGAAATTCAATGCATGGTTTAATAACCCTATTTGTCAAAATGTCAGCTGCCATACACCCAGCACAGGCTAATATTGTTTCTTGGAACTGGGGAACTTGCCAAATTTGAAGACAGTGTCTATAAACGGAGTTCTAAGTATCCAAGAATGAACAAATTTCTCCTTTTCTATAAGTTGATGTCTTCTAAGACAAAGATATAGGAAAAAACAGGATGGGGCTGCATTATCTTCTAATTGTGATGTAGTCATTGCAGAAATAGATTCTGAATCTCCCATTTTCATGGACAATGCTTTTAATGATTTTTTTTCAGAAGCAATGAGTTTGGGTAGACATACAGGTTAATACTGGTATTCCAATAATACTGTCAACTTCTACCCCCACAAAAATTGTATGAAGTAGACACATGAGGGATTGTTACATTTTTCGAATGATGAAAAATCTAGCTCCTCCAGCATCACAAAGCTGGGAAGGCAAGAACCAAACCACAGTTTTCAAATTCTGAGTCCTAAATACTTTGTTCACCTGCTTTTTCACCTCCACCTTTAGACTCCTCAGTAACCTGTCCTAACCCATTAGTGCTGCTGGAACAAAGTACCATGAACTGAGTGGCTTATAAACATTGGACATGTGTTATAGTTCTGGAGGCTAGAGGTCAGAGCTCAGGAGGCCAGCATGGTCAGGTGAAGGACCTCTTCACAGTGGTATACTTTTCACTATATCTTCAACTGTGGATGGGCAAGGGAGTTCTCTGGAGTATTTTATAAGGGAATTAATCTTGTTCATGTGGTCTCTTCCCTCATGACCTAATCAGCTCTCAAAGGCCTCACCTCCTAATACTATCACCTTGGGCTCTAGGATTTCAACTTACGAATTTGGGGAGAACCAAACATTCAGACCATAGCACAGCTCATTCTGGGAAAAGTTTGGCCTTGAAATCACAAAGATGTTTTTAAAACAGTACTTCTCCATTAATTGTGAGCTGCAGCTCCCTACTCACCAGTCTGAGCCTAAGTGTGCTCACTTTTACATTTGGAAGAAGATACACGTGTCTGGGGATACTTTTGGAGACAGAGTAAGATATCTGATGTTATAGCACCCCCAGCCTTCATCCCCCCCGCCCCAGACACACACACGCATACTCCATCATTTATGAAATTCTGAGAGAGCAGTGATTTTGCTTTGGTTCCTGTTGAATCGGCCAGGTCTGGAAAGGACATCTTCAATGATGGAAGAAGTGACTTTGTAAAACACTTATGTATCTGAAACCTGGTATATGCTATTTACTTCCTCTTCTGTATTTTTATCCTTTACATACTTAATTGTAGAAATCTCTAAGGAACTAATTTCATAGTCTACTTTGTCTGGCAGACAAGTTTCTCTAGTAACCTCAGTAGAGATCAAACACATGGATTGAGTGCACATCCATGGGGGCAGCTGGTATCTGAGGAAGTATGTAAATAATAAATTTAGCATTTGATAATCTCACATAGGTCTTCTGATTATATTAACCTAGACAACTTATAATAATTATGATAAACAGACATTGTCATTAAATATAGCAGCCATTTGATAAGATTAAGCATAATGTAATATGTCTTCCTTTCCTCCCAATTCAGTATAATAAATTACCCTTAGGCTCCTAAATGAAGCATTTTATAATTGAGCAAAACAGATCGATTTTTAGGGTCCTTATTTATATGCAAAACAGACTTTTTGAGAATGGTAAACTTGATTAAAATCTCTCTAAGTGCAAATCACAAATAACTTCTTCTCACAAGCCATAACTATCCTATTAATGTATAATTTATTGCATACAAGGATAGTAAAATTCTAATGTGCTTATGATCCAGATGGAAGAAAGAGTTAAATAGGGAAAATAGCAAACAATATAAAAAGGGAAGAAAATGGAATTGAAATTTGACAAATATTGCACAAGATAGTATTCCAGCTGGTACAGATGGCTATAGGAAAACAGATATTGGGATAGGCTATCTCAGTCAAGTCAATGTCAGCAGAATGTAAAA
Source organism: Prionailurus bengalensis (assembly GCF_016509475.1). Lineage (NCBI taxonomy): Eukaryota > Metazoa > Chordata > Mammalia > Carnivora > Felidae > Prionailurus > Prionailurus bengalensis. The sequence continues at coordinate 41,118,684 of NC_057352.1, forward strand.
AGAGGTAAGCTTCCATAGAATTCTAGATTTAGAGATGAAAATTAGATGTGGCAAACAACTTGGCAAATGTGACCTCTCTGAGTCTGTTTGTACCTCCTTAAAATCACCGGTCCCCTGGGGTGCCTGGGTGGCCCAGTCAGTGATCTCACAGTTTGTGAGATTGAGCCCCCCATCTGGCTCTGTGCTGACAGCATGGAGTCTGCTTGGGATTCTCTCTCTATCCCCTCTCTCTGCCTCTCTCCCAATTTGTCTCTCTCTCACGTGCGCACGCTCCATCTTGCTCTCTCTCTCTCTTGCTCAAAAAACAAACATTAAAAAAATAAAATCACAGGTCCCTTTGGCCACTACCCAACAACTAAAAGATGATGTCCTAGGTGAGCAGACTTTTGCTCAACTGTATGCCATTCAGAAAAAAAGGACATATGTGGCTTTTAACCAAAAGGACTCATAAGTAACAGGATTCTCCTGTGTATCATTAAAAGACAAGGCTCAATTTATGTCACTCATGGCCTGTGCAAATACCCTGTTAGACCAATATGGCTTTCCTGGATCCTACTTAAGAAGTGAATCCAAGGGAGGTGGAAGAGGACTTATGAATTCAAAATCTCTGATTCATGGCCTCTAACCAGCCTCTTCATGAACATACATGTTATACTCACATAAAATTAATTTTATTCCTTATTCAGAAATAGGAAATACTACCAACAGGCATACCCCTTATTGAGTCAGAGCACATAGTACTATTTCTTCTCTAATAAAAGTGTGCATTCAAAAAGGACCTTCATATTCTCCCATGCTTGTGGGCACATATTCACACAGTGGGATGGCTCCCAGTGCTGATTTGCCTTCATCTAGGTTTGAACAAGAACCTTGTGCTGTTCACAATTCAATATTTATCCATTCACTCAAAAATGCTTGATTTGTCAATAATGTGTGGTTTTTCCTCCTGTGTGCTAAGTGAATTTTTTAAATTCTTTCAAATAGTTTTAAATTATGATATATTTTAACTTTACACAAACAAAAATTATAAACAATACCTATGATTGATAAAAACCCATTTTATTTAATGTGTATTTATTAGACCTGTGCAAGGGGGGAGCATTCAGCTCTGGGGATGCAGTGATGAACAAGATGGACATGGCCCCACTCTTAAGAAGAGAGGTGATAGTTTCTTCTCAGTGACATGACAGTCAAAGCCCAGGGCGATGGAACCATATGGCAGAGTGAAGGAAGGCTGCCTGGAGGGTGAAAAAGGAGTTAGTAAAGCTAACATGTCTTTCTTTCTTCTGTACTCAGCATAATAAATTGCACTTAAATTGCAGAATGAAGCATTTTATACTGGAGCAAAACAAATCAATTTAGAGTCTATATTCAAAAGGAAAGTAGGATTTTTGAGACTGATAATACTGAATTGGGTCTATCATGCATGCTCCAGGAGGATGGAATCAGGTGTGCAAGGTCCAGGCCACTGCTTTTCTCACCTAAGATGCCTCAGGTAAACAGTGATGAAGGAAGTGCTCAATGTTCGGTCTGGACAAGGAACCCCTATACAGAGAAGGGTACAATACAGGTACAGGTGCTATCAGCCTAATCACTATTGGTTCTTTTCAAATGAAATATCTTGAAAGCATTTAAACTGCTGACAAGCCCAGAACAAGGTATTTCGATAAGATGGATCTATGTAAATTTAATTGTTATCCCAGAGTACTCATTTTTTTTCTGGCTGAACAGGACTGTTGTGCTCACTGCTTCTCTTTTGATAGAAAGCAGTGGAGAAAAAGGATGCTTGATACTACATGCCTTTAAATAGTTTCAGGTTTGAACAGCTTTCTGCAAAGGGCAGGTTGTGATGGTTTCAGCAGGTAGATATAGGAGGCAGAGAGAGCTGGACCCACAGTTGGAATGCTTGGGTTTGAATTCTCAGCGATGTATTTTATGTGGTCTTTCATAGCTACCATTATGGAAACTTAGTTTGCTCATTGGTGAGGTGGACATAGAAATGCATTCCTGTCAGAGGGTTTATAGCTGCACCAAACAACACAGGACCTGTAAAACGTATTCATGCTCTAAAAGTAGTACAAAAGTTTTGGATCATTGGGTTCAAGTCAGAGTTCCTGAGAGAGCAGGGTTTTCCAAGCTAATTCATTGACCTGTAAATTTGCACTATGGACAATTCCCTAATTGACACCATTTTGCAAAATACCTAATCAGTCTTCAAAATTGTCAAGCTTATCAAAAACAAGGAAAGTCTGATGAACTGTTACAGGGAAGAGTAGCTTAAGGAGACGTGAGGACTAAATGTGATGTGGTGTCCTGGATGAGATCCTGGGACAGAAAAAGGGCACAAGATAAAAACCAAGGAAATCTAGCATAGACTTTAGTTAATAATAATGTCTCAATGTTGGGTCATACATTTTAGCATGTGTACCATAAAGATATTAATAATAGAAGAAGCTGGTTGTGTGGAGTGTATGGAAAGTCCAGATCTTCATAATTTTTCTTCAAGTCTAAACCTTCTTTTTTAAGCAGAAAGTTTATTTAATTCTTAATTTTTACTTTCTTTTAATTTCTTTTTGAGACAGAGAAAGAGTATGAGCAGGGTAAGGGCAGAGAGGGAGACACAGAATCTGAAGCAGGCTCTAGGCTCTGAGCTATCAGCACAGAGCCCAATGTGGGACTTCAATTCATGAACTATGAGGTCATGATCTGAGCTGAAGTCAGACACTTAACCAACTGAGTCACCCAGGCACCCCTAGAAAATTTATTTTAGACATTTTAAAAATAGCGTTATGGAGAATACCCATTCATGGATTTAGCCAATATGTATTTGGTGACTACATGTGCCAAACACACCATTCCAGGGACTGCTGATGGAGTGATGAACAGTTAAAGTTCTAGCCCTCCCCCAAAGAGTTTATACATCAATAGGGGAAGGAAAATAAAATGTAAATATAAATTATATTGTAGAGTGCTAAATGCTGTGAGAAAATAAACAGCATAAGAGTTATAGGGGAAAGAGACTGACAAGGTAGGCAAGACCTCTTAGGGGAGAGGCCCTTGAACAGGGTAAGGGGTGGGGTGAGGACGCAGATGGCCGCGCAGATTCCTAAGATGAGAGCTTCCTAGGAAGAGGTAACAATAAGTGTGAGATCTCTGAGACCAGAACAGGCTGGAAGAGACCTAGGAACAGGAAGGAACCCACTGGCAAAAAGGGAAAACAAGGAAAAAGCCAGGTAGGGTCAGAATGTAAGCAGATGAAGTCAGAGAGGTAGGCAAGTGCCATATTGTGCAGGACCTTACAGAACGAAATAAGCACTTTGTTATTCTGAGTATGTTGAGAAGACTGTAGAAGATTCTGTGCAGGAGAGAGAAATGATATTTCCATTTACCACTATGTCTCTATGAAAAATGTCAATCATAACAAAAAGTGGAATAAATTTTACAGTGAATACACAGGTATCCATCACTTAGATTCTATAATTGTTTTGCTGTAGTTGTTTTAGCACATATCTATCTATCCATCTGTCGATTCATCCATCAACCTACCTTATTTTTTGATGCACTTCAAATGAAGTTTCAGACATTAGTACAATTCTTCCCAAATACTTCAGCATGATATCATTAACTAAAGTTCAACATTTGTTTGTGGCATTTTGTATTTGGAATAAAATTACACATATTAAAATGCACAAACCTTAGGTATATCAATTCCTTGACAAATGTATACACCTGTGTAATCAAACTTCTCTTCATATATAGAATATCACATCACCCTGAAAAATTATCTCAAGCCCTTCTCAGCCCATCTTCATGCCCACTCACTTTTTTGTTCCAGATTTATTGAGTTATAATTGACAGAAGAGTAAGCTATTTAAAGTTCACAGTGTGATGATTTGATACACATATACATTATGAAATTACTTCCCCATCAAGTTAATTAACACATCCTTTTCCCCATGTATTTAGCTTTTCATTTTTTGTTTTTGTTGAGAACATTTAAGTCCTATTCTCTTAGCACATTTCAATTATACAATACAATACAGTCACCATTTTATGTATTAGATCCTCAGACATTGTAACTGAAAAGTTCATACTTTTTACCATCTCCCCATTTCTCCCAACGGCCCTCCCCCACCTCTGGCAACCACTTTTCCAGTCTGTTTCTATCACTCCAACTTTTTTTCCCCCAGATTCCACATATAAGTGATACCACATGGTATTTGTTATTCTCTGGCTTTTACTTAGCACAGTGCCCACCCAGGCCCGTCTATGTTGTCACATATGGCAGGATCTCCTTCTTTTTTAATGCTTAATATATTCCAGTGTGTGTGTGCGTGTGTGTGTGTGTGTGTGTGTGTGTGTATGTGTTTGTGACATTTTTTTTTAGCCACTCATCCATCAATGAACGCTTGGGTTATTTTCATACCTATTGTGAGTAATGCTGTTGTGAACATGGGCTGCATGTATCTCTTTGAGACAATGATCTCATTTCCTTTGGCTATATATCCAGAAGTGTAATAGATGGATCACATGGTAGTTTTAATTATTGGTGTACTCTCCATAATGTTTTCCATAGGAGCTGTACCAGTTTGTAATGAGCGTAAACTGACAGTGTAAACCAACGGTGTACGAGGATTTCTCCTTCTCAGCATCCTCACAACACGTGTTACATCTTATCTTTTTGATAATAGCCAACCTAACAAGTGCGAGGTGCTATCCCTTGCTGGCTTTGGCTTGCATTTCCCTGAGGATTAGAGCTGTTGAGTACCTTTCTATGTACCTGTTGACCATTTGTACGTCTTCTTTGGAAAAAAAATATGTATTCAGGTCCTTTACCCATTTTTTAACTGGGTTATTTGGTTTTTGCTATTGATCTGCATGAGTGCCCCCTCCCTTTTTTAAAGACAACCTATGATACAGTTATTCCAATTCTGGGCATTTGACCAAGAGACATGAAAATATATCCACAAAAAGATTTGTTTGAGAAAGTTTATAGCAGCCTTATTGATAATACTCCAAACTAGAAACGTCCCAGTTATACTATCAACAGGTAAATCTATAAAATAAGTGGCATATTCATACAATGGAATGCTCATAGCATTAAAAAGAAACAAACTACTAAGGCAGAGAATAAGATGGATAAATCTCAAACACATTGTACTCAGTAAAAGAAATCCGACAAAAGAATACACGTACTGTACAATCCTATTTAAAAGAAGTTCATGAACAAGAAAAGCTATTTCAGAGTAAAAAAATAAATTAATTAATCAAAATTCAACTTTGAAAGAAACTTTTCAGTGCTTTGGGCAGAAAAGCCTTCACTCCAGATAAATGAAAGCAAAATAACTTCCTGCTTTTAACCAATTTCCTTGATTCTGCAGAATGGTACTCAGTAATTGTAGAATAAGTAAAGGAAGAGCTGAATAAAATGACCTAGGAACTAAGGCATTCTTCTCTGAAGATGGCTCTCTTTAAGGTGAGCATATTTTTCCATTCTTAGGCATAAATTCTCCACTCTGAGACCCTTGAGGCAGCATCTACACACTGCCCTCTTTCTTTTCTCCTTCTCCCCTCAAACCTTTCCCCAACACTTTTGTTCATTGACCTGAAACACACATGCTAATTGCCAGGCAGTGATTTTACAGGCTTCTTAGTCACGTCTGTCCCAGGCACTAAGTTATAACAGTTTGTATTTCACAGCATGTATGACTCACTACACACTCAGTCCTGAAGCCAGGTGTCAGGGAGACAGAAGGAGATCATACACGGCCTCTCCTCAAGGAGAGGCACAAAAATAATAATGTAGTAACAGTCTCAGTAGAAGTAGGAACAGAGGCATCGTAACCAGACTGGAGTAGGAACATGGGGATAACCAGATAAGCCTTTTTGTTTGGGGTTCAGTGCAAAATGTATTAACATCAGTTTAAAAAATACGATACCCACTTAATAGTTTGACACGCAAGCATCCAAGTCTCTTATTATAGGTGTTATGGGAACTCAATTAGAAGTATCCTTTGTGCATCCATTCTAAGACTACATGCTAGGCTCAAGCTTAATTAGATCTTCCTTTGTTCCCAGAGTAAGTTGAAGAGTTCTATTAAAAACGTGTTCATTTATATAAACAAAAAATCACATATAACTTTACCACCCAGCCATGTATAACCAGTCAGCATTTAATATCCATTTATACATTTTCATTGTATATATGAAATTATATTCTATAAGGTATTTGGGGGCTTACTTTTTGCATATAATTAATATTGCCTACCATTTTCCAAGCCAGTTAATATTGTCTACCTTGTCAGTTTAATTGATTACACAAAATTCTATGGCATGAATATAATATGATTTATATCACCAATCCCCTATTGGTGAACATTTAGGTTGTTTCCAGTTTTTTACTTTTTTGACATGGACTTTTTAATTTTGCCTGGAAATGAGGCTTAGCTAGATGATTGGCCCTGTATTACTTTCAGAATGCCATTTAAACAGTTTTTTCTTATTCCCCTCTAATGGAAGGTTATAAATGGCAATGCTTAGTGAACAGAAAGGGTTTCTAAAAGCTCAGGTGCTACCTAGCAGCTGATGCTTGCAGGATTTCAGCTACCCTAATGCAGAGCTCATTAATTAAGACATAGGCCACAACCCATGAAAAAACAGTTGGAGGACAAAGTCATCGGGACTGAGTATAGGTAACCAACCAGTTTTTGTTAGCTCTGTGACCCTTGCTAAGTTATTTAGCCTTTCCAAAGCTTTATTTCCACATCTACGAAATGGAAATAGGAATCCTTGGTTCTCATGTAGTTGCTGAGGGAATCATGAAATAAGGACTTTGGATAAACTTCAATGAATTTCCCAAGGCTATTTAATTTTTTATCTATGGCTTTGTCCACATCTCCTGACATCCCTGAAAATATCTACCACATACAAAGGTAAAACTTTTGCAAATATTAAATTGTTTAATAAACAAAAACCCCTCAAATTATATAACATAAATCTAATGGTATTAACAGTCTTCATATAGGTGTTCAGATTTTTCTAGGGAACTTCAGCATGCAAAGACTGTTATACATAAACAGGAAGCTTTTCTCTTCCTCACTCACTTCCTGATGTCAGTTAGGCCAGGTACTCAACGAGGCAGGCTTATATCTAAGTCTCCGAGGAAGGACTGGACATTGACAAGTAGGATGTGTGATGGTGTACTTGAGACAGAGAACTTTTATTTCACTCTTACTTTCTCCTTCTTGCTACTGGCCACCATGGGAACAAAACCACTTATGTTTACTCACTTATCAAATTGGATTGCCAGAAGTAGCATGGTGGACAGACAGAAATTAGGCTTCTTCTGTTCACCTCCTTAAACTTAGCACCTAGCTAAGAAGAGTCGTGATCAAATGACCATGTTCGGTGAAGCCTGCTACAACTGTGGTGCAGGAGCAGTAAAATGTTTTCCTCATTATTGATTTACTTGGCTTTTCTTAGAGTTAGCTTCACATATTGGCAACATAGGGCTTTATTGTTCTCAAAGAATAGTGTAAACATTATTTCATTTAATCCTCACTTTGTAAAATATATGTGTTATTGGATTCATTTTAGACATTTTTTGTAAAGTCCAGGGTGCATGTACCAGCTAGATCAGTTCCGTGGATCAGAGCTTAGCACTGCTGATAATTTTTCATACCATGTATGTGGGACATGGTGATACAATGATTCTGTGGGGGGGGGGGGGTAGTAATTTTCCTTCTACCTTTCTAAGTTCTTGACTAAGACTCCCTTGTAATAGAAGATAAATTAACAGGAGAAAAATAAGCTAATTACATACATACATATATACATAGGTACATATGGGAGCCCCACAAAGACATGGGATTCAAAAAGCAGGTAGATATTTAAGGTTCATATACCATCCCGAACTAAGGAAAGCTATAAGGGTCTGGGACTTCAAAGGAGAAGGTGAGAAGGAGAAATGTTTGTTAAAAACAAAGGTTGCTGTGCCTTTCTGCTGAATCTCTCAGGTGAAAAATCTACCTCTTGTAATAGCTCTCTTCCTGGTACTGGCTGTCTTTCTAACGTAAATTTCCTCTACAAAGGATAACTTCTGTGTTTTCAAAGCTTCCGTGTCTGCAGTTTCTGAAAAGAATCCTTTTGCCAAAGAGGCTCATCTTGGGGTGGGGCTTATTCTACCCTTCAGCTCTCTGGAATCTAAGTGAGCAGATAGTTATCAGGGAGCCATCCTGAGCCAAGCCCTGACCCAGGCGCTGGGGATAAAGTAGCAAACCAGATGTAGTTTCTACTTTCATGGGGAAAATGCCCCTTCTCACTGCCCCCCTCCCTAAATAAAGGACAGTCCTATCTAGGCCATACAGCTTAATCTGCCCCCCACCCTGTCTCCTTTTTGGCGGACACCTCACCGAAGTAAGCCACAGATACATGACATGGCCTGAGGGTGAACACACAACACATACCAGGACAATCAATTTCTGTCTTAGGAAATCCAATCTAAGAAATGCAGAAATCATGTAATTATCCAACAGAGAGCTGACTCTGAAAGGCCTGGCGAGAACAATGTGGCCAGGGAGCCTTCAGGTGTGAACAGCAGTTGTGTGGGAGGAAAAGCATGAGAGCAAGAATGCTTGGAGAGAAGAGAAGAGGCTGAGTTAGGGAAAGAGCCCCAAGGGGAAGGTCTACACCTTCTAGTTCCTAAGATCCTGTGAGCAGATTTCACTCCAGAATCAATTGTCTTAGAGGAGAGTCTCTACAGTTTCTGGGACATGATTGCTCAGCTCTTATTTGATTCCTCAATTCTGAATGTAACTCCTCCACTTATTACATGAAATAGTTTGACTGAATTTCAATTTCTTATATGCAAAGACCCTAAATGCTACATTATCTACTCATGTGCCAATTGCAGCATGATTTGTCACATTGTTTGGAAACAACTTAAATAGCCATCATTAGTGGGCTGGTCGTATAAACTCTGGTATTAACTTTCTATTGAACACGGTACAGCAGTAAGGAACTAGTGGTTTCCCATACAGTATCCATCATATTTTCTTTTACTGCTGTCTTGTGTTATATTCCATAAAAATTACATATGTAGGTATCAATATGAAAATGTATGTTATCTATGTATTAATCTATAATACATAGATAATTTTATCTAGGTATAGATATCTATGTATAGATATGTATGTATAGATATCTATGTATAGATATCTATGTATAGATATCTATATATAGATATCTATGTATAGATAATTTTATCTATGTATATATAAATACATACAATGTAATATATGTCATACTGCATAAGAATATAATATTGTATAATATGATATAATATTGTTAAGTGAAACAAAAACAAATGCTCCGTGCACACATAAAAAGAAAGCCTATGAATTCATGTGTTTGTTTATTTATTTATTTATTTATTTATTTATTTATTTATATAATGCGTATAAATAGTTTGGAAGGACACATATTTGATTGAAAACAGGTGTCCCTGTGGGAGAAGTTTACAATTGTAAACAAAAAGTCAAAGGGAATGACCTGTATGTGTATTTCTTTCTTCATTTCTTTTTGTGATTAAAGTGACCCCAAAAAATATTTTAAAAGAAAATCAAGTAAGTGAACCACCAATTACTACTTTTATGTTTTGTTTCATTTTGTGTGGTTTTTCCTCCTCCCAGCCACACTGCTCAGTATGGGGTGAATAAGGTCACCTATTCCCAGTTCCCACCTCAGTGTTTTAAACTAAGTGGATAAAGGAGAATATTAAGTTACAGTGAAGTCTGTGCCTGCCAAGATGTCTTTTTTTTTTAATTTCAACAATATAGACATGGATAAACATACTATCTAAAGCTTAAGCATTTGAGTTATTTTTCATTAAAATAATACCAATCATGGGCTACTTTTCAAACCATTTAGCGTAATAACCCAGACGATGTTTATTTCAACTTTTAAATAGTAATTTTTAAAATAATCTTTTAAAAACTCTCTGAAAAAAAATAGTGTCAGTATAAATCTATTTTGAATGTTTACTATGTATCTTTTTTGTGAGAATGTGCCTTCCCATTCATGAAAATATCAACATATTTTAGTTACTAAAGGAGAAATCCTCTGGATATAGAATGTGACAATTTAACAAAATGTTAAATTTAACAATTTAAGAATGTTTATTCTTGTACATAACCCTATATGCACATAGACACCAAGCTTTTGAAAACTCATCCTGTGTACATAGAAGTTCAGACATTCAAGTAAGCGTGCTCCTGTCCAACATGGAAAGTTCAGGGACTTAGACTTAGATACATAATGTGGAAGAAGAGTCTCGTCAATAAGGACATTACAGATATCTGGGACTACTCCCCAAATCAATTGATAAAACCAGAATTCTGATTGATTGTGTAATAATGGGGTCCAAACAAGGGCCAGGGAACTAACAGGATATGGGGAAAGAGTCCAGGTTCTGGCAAAACAAATACAAAGGACAAGACCAATGAATCGTACAGGGAGAATTCAGGTGCTGATCTTAGAGCTGCCTTGACTGGGCGCACAAAGTGGACTGTGGGAATCAATAACTTGGGGAACCACAGCAATGGTCTAAGCTCACTATTATCCAGCCCATCTCAGGTCCATGGGGAAAAAAGTCAAAGGAACAAAAATGTTGATACCAAGGACCACACATTGGTATGGCAGAAGTGGCTCATGTACCTCCTTCTGGGATCAGGAATGTTTTAATAGCTGGCATAGGACAGGACTTCATGGTGGGTACCAAAGTGGGCACTCAGTGGAAGAATTGACTACCAGTTTTGGGGATGCAGCTAATATTTCTTGTAGAGATGTAGTATCTGCTATTGCCTCGGTACTTTAAAAATTTTTTTAATGTTTATTTATTTTTGAGACAGAGAGAGACAGAGCATGAACGGGGGAGGGGCAGAGAGAGAGGGAGACACAGAATCAGAAGCAGGTTCCAGGCTCCGAGCCATCAGCCCAGAGCCCGACGTGGGGCTCGAACTCACGGACTGTGAGATGGTGACCTGAGCTGAAGTGGGACACTTAACCGACTGAGCCACCCAGGCGCCCCATCCTCAGTACTTTTAATATTCACTGAGATTTCCTTTAGCTTCATCAGTAATAAAAATAAAACTCAGTCCAATGATGTCCCAATTGGTCCCCCTTCAGAGTCCTCTCAACTTGCAAGATCTCAATCACCATTTTGCAGAGACTGAAAGGCACTAGTTGGCATAACTTCCTAATGTTAAGAGAGGAATAACTCAAGTCCAGAGTGGTTAAGAGACATGATCTAGGCCACACAGGCAGTGATGCTAAGCCCAGAACTTGAATGTAGACCTCAGCTCCCAAGGGCAACTTCCTTCCACTCCACCTTGTCATCTTTCTGTGGGATTTTTTCTATCACCTCCCTCATTTGGTTTAATTATGCCTGCACAATGTTTGTAGACTCAGTTCACTGTTGACACCTGATTATTTTTCTAAAGGAAAAAAATAAAATGATCACCCAAAACAGTCAGTCCACTTCCTGAACCTCCATAAAAGTGATCTGAATCTAGTGTGATATTTGCAAAAGCTGCCACCCTACATAAGGTCACCAGAGGAATCCAGCTTAATTCCCCTCGTGGATATCGGTATACTGCCACCCAAATGCCCAGCCCTTGTGTCTTGATTTTAAAAGGCACTTTAGCAACAAGCTTCTCGTTGACCTACATGTTTTTATAACTATTGGTTCATCTACAGTTGAGATCATTTCTTTTTGAGTCACCTCCTGTATGTACTGAACACCTTTTTGCAGCTTCTGGATACCTAATGAACTTGCTGGGAGACCAGGTGAAATATATTTTTGGAACACGATCACCCTGCACTTTGCAGGTCATGAATTTCTTTATTATTTGCCATGGCAGGCGTTGCTACCCAAAAAGTTATTATCTACTCAATCTCAGTTCTAACGTGCAAGCAGATCTGTCTGAGGAGCCAATTTATTACTGATGTAACAGCACCAGGGAAGATGAGTTTGCTTGTTTAAAGAGATGAGCAGCATTGGCAACGCTATCAATTTTCACATGGAGAAATCCCGTACATGGGATTTTTGTAGTTATTAAAAAATCATGCATAGCAATGTTTCTATCCTTCATCATGCATTTGCGGGACTTGAACATCCATCATAGCTTGTTGCTCTCTAAATGGGCTTGTCTTTCAGAAATTGGTAGCCTTGCAGGGGTTTTGCCAAGCAGTAAGTTGTGAGACCGGAAAGGTCATCTGTGTTTGGCTCTGTGTTTTGCCATGGATGGCCCATATGGTGCCCTTTGCATGTAATTTAACCTCTTTGGTTATCAATTTCATATCCATTCATTCATTTATTTCATTGCATCAGACATACCCTAGGCTCTCCTAACTGGGAGAGGGTGTGGGATATTGGATAGCATTGTGGAATACAGATCACTGTAATATTGGCTAAAATCACACACGCACATACACACACACGCGCGCGCGCGCGCATGCACAATTAAGACAGACATGACTTGTAAACCTGCTTTCTGTTCACCTGCTGTAAGGATTTGGATACCTTCCTTCAATTTATTTTTTGTTTAATCTATAAAATGGAATAATAAACACTGCTTATAGCATATTTCAGTTATTAAATAAGCTAGCACATATATATCAGCACAAGTTATGGCATATAATAAGTATTATTAATTACAACAATATTAATGATAAATATTTAAGATGACTTCCTTTTAAAATAGATAAGTTAATACTAGACAGAAGAAGAGCACATACATGCATTCAATTAACCAGAAAACCAGTCAGTAAAGGAGAAAATAGAAGGGGAAGAAAATACACTCTGCAGGTGTTCTCTGGCTAGGGAGATCAAAGCTGACATGAGGAAATATAAACTGAGGAAGATTTTGAAGGATGGAGTATTTGGGACTCTTTGACTTGCAAGTGAGAGAAACTGAACTCCAACAAAGTTAAGACAAAAAGGGAAATCTAAGGTTCAGCTTCAAGCACAGTTACATCAGGGTGCTCAAAATAAGTTTAAAAGACTCTGACATCTTTGTTTCTGAGTTCTAAATCCCTCTGTGTGTCAGGAAAACCATGCCATACTTAAATTTTGACTCAATATCCAAAAGAAAAGAGAGTGTTTCTCTGCCAGAATTCATATAGTAAATCTTAAAGAAGGCTATGATTGGCCCTTCCTGGATCAGGTTGAAACGCCCAGAGTCTAAGAGACCCCAAAAACGAACCACCAGAGTCAAGAGTCAAAGCTAAGCAGCAAGGGTCATTTATTGCAGGTTCGAACCTGGACCTCTGCGCACTCGTTGCCGGTGACGCCAAGAGGCCCTGAGAGAGGTTTTTACACCCCTTTTATAGACAGGTACAAACAAGTCATGGGGAAATCAGGGATTGTCCACAGTTACAGAGTTGCGATTGGTTGATGTTTAAAGTTGGACACTTAGCAGTATTCGACTGGTTCCTGCCTTTAGGTCAGACCACAACTGGGGGTACGGGTATCTCAATGATTGATCAGGAATACATGGGCGCACCAAGCAATTGTACAGAAGCGGAACAAGCTGGTTAGGCTTGGTTAGGTTTCAGTTTCCCGTAACTTAGGCTTTTAAGTTTCAGTTTTCTCAGGCCTCTCAAGATATCTTCCCAGGCCCAGTTGTTAGGACCAGCAAAGATAGAGTCCTCTGACTGTACAGCGTTGGTCATTTTCTTATCTCTGTGGGGAGAGGTTGTGTGCCATGATTGACGGCCTCGCCAGGGCTACCTGAAGTGATGGCAGAATGGTTTCTCAAAAGAAAAGTGTGGTTCTCAGAGGGGAACAAAAGATATAGGAGGAGGAGAAGAAGAAAGCATAAGATTAGGAATAATAAAATCATAGATGTCTATAGTAAAGGAGACCATAAGACATGTAGAGAGAGATTCAGGACAAGGAGGATGTATGTGGGAAGGCTACCAAGGAAGAAAAATTTGCACATAGAGCACAGCCAATCATCGATCGCATATTCTACTGACCTAGGTATGCTCACCTACCTTCCCTCACTGAACCAAGCAATGCTTAATTCAGAAACCAGACAGAATCAATACTTCATTTTGCTCAGTGAGTGAATACATGAATGGGTACGTGGCCAAAGCATAGGTACAGTTTTCTCCCTAGAACTCTTTTATTCCCATTTTACAGTTAGTGAAACTGAGTTGGGTAGTTTAGTGGCTTGCTTGAGGCCATGAAGCTGAGAGCCTTGAGAACGTGGTTTTTATCTCAGTCAGTCCTGGCTCCAAGCTGAGTTTCTTGCCACCCTCCCACGACTTCTTTTCTTCAATCTGTTGTTATTTCTCAGGCTGACTCCGACACCTGTACCCTTGGGACTCATTGGCCAAATTTTATTTCCAACACATTTCTGGTGTTCCTCAATCTCTTAAGGCTTTGAGCTAAATCATGTTTGTATCCCAGTAACTCACAGACTTCTAGACACGTTCGTGTTGGAGGGGACATTGGAAACCATCTAGTCTAAAGGACATCACACAGTAAACTGCAGTTAAGTGACCATTCCAATCAGAGAATGAGGAGTGGAAAGCCGGGCTTGCTCTTCTCTGTTTCCCAGTGACTGAGTTACTGCTCTGACTATTCTAGTGATTTCTCTCTGTAACAAATGCTCAACAGGCGCTCACTTGAATAGAGTTGCCGGAGTTCGGAGAAATAATGAAGCAACAGCAAGCCTCTCCTCCTAGTGCAAATACGGGAACACAGTTCCCCTGGGTGCAGGGAAGCTGCCACCCACTAGGATCCGACATATGGAACACCCACATTTAAAAATAACAAGACTGAAGACTGCTGTATTTCTTTCACTGCCCCCATACCAGCCACCTCTTCACATCCCTCTTTCCCCTTATCATTTAATAAAGACAGCCACCTGTTTGGCTTACCCAAGTAAGCCAGCTGGGCTGAAGAGGAAGAGGGCCTGTGTGTGGACAGGGAGGTGCTCTGTGTGTGGTCTCTCCCATTCCACTTTCATTTTATGCTGAAGACAGAGGCAACCTGCTTCTTCTACCTCTCCATCCTCAATCCTCAGTTTTGAGGAAATCTTCACATTTTTGTGTGAATGGCATGATTCCACATCTCCAGCTTGAAATGGAGTTTAGGGTGATGGGTAACCTTTTGTTCTCTCTTAGTGGCAGTGTTTATCCAAGCATTGCGGCCCTCCTCTTCCATCAGAAACCCCTGCGTGCCTGGTAAACATTTAGACTCTAGAACTCCTGTCTAACTTACTGACATACAACCTTTGCACATCCCAAAGTATTTTAGAACTCCCTGAGAGATTCATGTACCAGCTAGACTGTGAGATCCTTAGCCTCTCATTGCCCTGCAATGTCTCCATTTGAGATGAGCCCTTTCATACAGGAGAACAGGTGGGAAGAAACACCTGGAGAAGCAGAGCGACAGTGAGAGATGTATCCTGGGGAAAGGGCTTGTGGAATAGGCTCTTCCATCAACCCCTGGTGTAATCCTGAGACCAAGGAGAACTTCAAGTCAGTTGTGGTACAGCCTTGTTCATTAGGGTCGGAGAATTTACAGAGATGTTGGACCAAAGCTTACATGTAAGGAGCATTTACATGGAATGCATCTTGTACCGTATATCAATCTCGGGTAAGGTTTTTCAATTTGCAGGTCAAGACCCATTAAACACTATGAAATCAGTTTAGTGGATCGTGGTCATTTTAAAATAAAAATAAGTCATAATTGAATGCTTTACTTTGACTAGTAATAGAACATCACATTCTGAATGAAAAAATAGGAGAATGAATTTTCCATTGTGAGAATAAGGATTGTTTTCTGAAACTTGTGTTTCAGGTGTAGGTGCATGTATGTCCTGGGTTAAGATGAACTACTGCCAAAGTTTCAGCATCATTGAACTACGGAATCCAGGTGCTAGATGATTTGCTAAAAGTTTACAAGTATTCTTTTATTATTCCCATTTTGTAGATGGGAATACTGAGGCTGAGATACAGTAGTAAAGACAGAGAGACAATCAATACTGTCATTGTCACAAATCCACCTAGGTTCTAATTTGCCATTTAGATATATCATTTAACTAACTGTATCATCTAACCTAGTACCTCTCATTCTGGCCTTGACCCTGTGGTGTCCTAAATATATCATTGATGAGCCTTTCTACACCATAAAAGATCTGCACATCAATTGCTATGCAGTGTTGTGCTTTTAATGCTGTTTGACAGGAACTTGTGAGGAGTTGATAGAGTCTTGTTTGTTTAGCTTTTACCGAAGGTCAGAACCAAGATTCACTGCCCTCACTGGAGAACTGACATTAATATTCAGATCCTCTCTCTAATATCAAAGGCTCCTTGTTAAGGACTCTTCCATGGGCTGTCAATGGCAGCTTTGTTTATTGCCTTGAGAATCTCTTCAACAAATTAACCAATACCTACTTAGCAATAAGACTTGGTTGGTGGCAAGTGACAGAAAACTAGACTCAAAATGGTTTGAGCAGAGAGAAGAACTCTATTTTTTTTTTCAAGTAAAGTAAGCATGAGGGGAGAAGTGGCTAGATTGAGGTTTGGATCCAAGTGGGCACAGATGGTATAAACGGAATGGGATCGTTCCCCCTCCATATTTCAGTTCTGCTTCTCCTGTGTTGAATCCATACTGGGAGATGATCTCCTCTCCTGGTTAGAAAAGGAGTAGCATCACATCCCTGTTAAGACATGAGAATCAGATTCTCTCTGGGAATCACTGATTTTAGTTGCATGACCTGCCTATTCCTGAACCAATCACATAACCACTGGGACTATGCAGCATAGTATGTTGATTGATGGAGTCCCACATAAAGACATTACAGTGAACCAAGAGGAATCCCCCACGCTCCCCCCAAAGGAATATTAGGTAGCAATTACCAGCCTAAATAAATCCTAAGTGTCAAATTTCAGACCTTGTGCTAGGGACTCTGTAATAGGAACCTCTGCCCTTGAAAAGTTCACATTTATGAGTTCAGTCACCTGGGGGTTACTGTGTGTGTGTGTGTGTGTGTGTGTGTGTGTGCGCGCGCGCGCGCACATGCATATGTTTCCTGTGCATGTTCAAGTGCTGAGCACTGTGATAGACCTTGGGTGAAATGGCAGTGTTCTTCCTAAGACACCTTGCAGTCTAACATCAGAGAAAAAAAAATGTGCATACATCATTAGTAAATTTAATGAAGAAAAATTACAAATTTCCATTCATTTTTCTATCTGGGGGAAATTCTGGAAGTCAGGACATATAAGGCACAGGACAGGTGGGATTTGGATATTAAGGGAAGATGCATCTGCATGGATTGAATAGGTCTGGTGAGTGCAGTAGGGAGCACTGACACTTGGTGCCTGCAGGAGGATATTACTAAGGAGGAGGAGGACCTGAAAGGAGAGGGGCCAGAGTAGAGAATGCCACGCCTTGGTGTTGATGTTTAAGGTTGAGATCACTGTGGAGTAAGTCTAGCTTTACAAGAGGGGACATACAGAAGTCACCTTGATGGCAGTAACAA
Organism: Prionailurus bengalensis; assembly: GCF_016509475.1. Lineage (NCBI taxonomy): Eukaryota > Metazoa > Chordata > Mammalia > Carnivora > Felidae > Prionailurus > Prionailurus bengalensis. The sequence continues at coordinate 41,136,239 of NC_057352.1, forward strand.
TGATCTTCTTGAGGAGAGCATATTGGCAGTAGGGGGTAATTAATCCATACTAGAGATTATGTGAGGATGAATTTGACAGCTGTGACAGACCTACAAAAGGTAAATGGTCATAAATATGGCAAAGACACGTGACAAGACCTCACAGTTCCTTAGGTGTGAACGGTACCTGGAAAGAAGGTGAAAGCTGGTCTCAATATCCATCTTCTTTGACTGCAAAAAACATGGTCCTCTGAGTGGTATCCTCTTGGGAGGAGGACATTTGGGAGTGGATGTGTCTTCCAGGTTTATAACCATTCATCCTGGTTTGCTAGAGAGTGATTTTTGGTTCTGGAAGGAGGCTAGAGGGAATTTGCAGGCATCCCAGAAGCACTGCTACATATGCAAGTCAGTCCTTTAGATTATGTCAGACTCCTGACATTTGGAGATCATCAGACCCCAGTTCAACCCTGATTCTATTAGTCCAGTCATCTAATATCAGTTTCTTTCCTTGAAAATGACACCAACACCCTGGGATTATTGTGAGGTTTTAATGAGAAAGGCATAAACAGTGCCCATTCAATTAACTCAAGTAACTCAGTAACATTTATGTAGAGCAATACTAAAATAAGGCGTTAACAATACCTTCGTTTGAGATTATGTAAGGAGACCAGGGAGAGAGAATACAGGAGAATGAGGCTTTTCAATTTGTTTACAGCTAGCAAGTGGCAAAAGTAGGGCTCAAGCCCATTGGATCTAAGTGAAAAGTCTGAGCTCTTTCTGTTGGTCTTTGCAGTATTGCCTTCTTATGTTTTCAAACATTTTACAACTGACTATAAATTGCCAGTTAAAATTAACACAATCTCTGTATTATGGTCAATAAATTATATAGCCTTCATATCTCTTAGGCCAACTCCCCCTCCTTTTTCTTAACATAAGTGTTAGCAATATTGCTTGATTACCTTAGTGGATGTATTATTGGAATGGCAACTCTTTCAGTAGATATCAATTAACATCTTTGTTACACAGATGTTCCAGGATTGAAGGAGAATATACTGATTAATATCTCTCTCAAATCCTGGGATAAAGATGAAAGTATTATATTATCCACTTGCTGGCCAGCACAACAAATGAGATTGAAGAAGAAATTAGAAGCTATCCTCCCAGGCTTAATGAAATATGGGTTTAGCAGAGGAAGCTGGTTAGGACTGAGCCTCCTCAAACAGACATCTGTTCCCAAACAATGTTTTTGTTTTGTTCTGTCTTCTCTCTGTTATGATTAACCTTGATGGTGACCCAACCTCCTTGCTGCTGCCTTTAGGTTCTAAAGATGTAAAACAACCAACATAAAATAGATGTAATCCCAATGACTATACTATGTGAAGAGAAGGGAGAGTAAGTTGGGTCAAGTTGTGGACAGGGTGCAAACTCTTAATGCCAAAGGGAAACATGAAAAAGATGCCTGCAACCTTGGGGAGCCATGACAGCACACAGCATACAGCACTCTCCCAGGAGATAAGGGATCGGGAGGCTTCCTGCTTGCTTATAAGTGGCTAATTTTTTTCTCTGCAAAGAGAGTTCACGACCAAGACTGTATCTTCAGTAGGACTTGAAAGACATTCACGGGCATTGGTGTTAAAATGCAGTCTTTTTTCTTGCTACAAATAGGTATAATAAATTCAGTTCAAAGCATCATCTATGTATCTCCCCTAAAATTCTAACTTTGTAACTTAAAGGGTTAATATTATCCTTTTACTAAATAAAATTGCATCGAAAGTGTTTTTTTTTTTTTATGATTGTCCATAAGGCCCTGAGTAGTCTGACCTCAGCCCAATTTTTCTATTTAATGTTGCCCCACTTTCCTGCTCCTTTACTCTCTCTCAATTGACCCCCTTTCACTTCCTTCAACTGCAGGACATTTGAACATACTGTTTCCTACATCTGACTATTCCTTTCCCCCATTGTTTGCCTGCCTTTCTCCTCATCCAGCCACTTCTCAGAGGTGTCTTCCTTAATCATCTTCTCTAATCCTTAGGTTTCTCCCCAACCCCATTCTATGCCACAAAGCTGTGCACCTCCTTTGTGTTAATTACTGCTAGCTGTGCTTAGTCTGTTTATTTTTCATGCTTGCTAAAATTGAACACTTCCTATGTGTCGTCAACTTCTGTGTATTTATAGTTGTTAAAACCTTTAATCTTCATCATACCAGAAGGAAGTTGGTGACATCCTCTACTCCCTTTCCCTAGGCCAAGAAACAGATTTCCTGATTTATTTACCAATGCCTTGAAACTAAATAGGGGTCAGAATTTGAACTCAGGAAGTCTTGATCCAGAGTGCATGCTTTTAATTGCAATCCTATATGCCTCCAAGCCCTGTGTGCTATTTATCTCTCACAACTGAAAATAAATATTTCAGAGATTATTGTATGTGCATGCATTATTTCACTGTATCCTTATTTAAAACACGGACATGCACATAATGATTCACAAACTTGGCTTTTCTCAATTGTTAACATGCATCTACAAACTCACTTATAGCTACACACACACACACATTCATATATTCACACAAATATATATATATATATATACATATATATATACATATATATAATATATATATATATACCAAAAATATACTAATATATAAAACATAACTATATATCAGGCACAGTTCTTCTCACATTAATATTCATAACCCAGGACTCAAAGTCACATTAAAAAAAGAAAAAGCACAGAATTCGCTGAGGAGCTACAAATGACTACAAACCCATAAGCAAATGTTCAGCCTTACTATTCATGAATGAAATAAGATACCATTTCCTACCTCTCTAATTAGCAAGGTTAAAAAATAAATAATATTCACTGTTGGCGGAGGTACAGGGAAAGGACTTCGTCATACATTAGTGGTAGGAGGAAAAAATGTTTATAGCGTCAGTGCAATGCAAATTTGGCAACATGGATCAAAGCATTGCAAGTTTACCTTGGCCTTTGATCCAAAAAATCCACTTCTAGTAAATTAACTTAAAAAAAAAAGTATGGGGCGCCTGGGTGGCGCAGTCGGTTAAGCCTCCGACTTCAGCCAGGTCACGATCTCGCGGTCCGTGAGTTCGAGCCCCGCGTCGGGCTCTGGGCTGATGGCTCGGAGCCTGGAGCCTGTTTCCAATTCTGTGTCTCCCTCTCTCTCCCCCTCCCCCGTTCATGCTCTGTCTCTCTCTGTCCCAAAAATAAATAAACGTTGAAAAAAAAAATTAAAAAAAAAAAAAAAAAGTAAAGAGCCAAACTAGGATTTGGGTTGAAAAATGTTCACTGTAGGGCTGCAGCTATGTGTATGTATGTGTCTGTGTGTAAGCAAAAGTAAAATGGTGATGATATCCAGCTACAGCCAGTTGGCAAACATTTCCTGGATGTCTACTGTGCAAGGCCTTAAGTGAGGTGCGGGGGATGTGATGGTAAATGAGGAGATGGGGGTGGTCCTTACCTCGTTGGAGTACAGACCCACCTGAGACTAAGCTGACACTATTAAATCCACAGTAAGAACCACTAATTAACTATGGCCAGGACGCTATAATGAGGACATCCAAAAGCATGTTTTTGGAGAATAAATACTGATGACTAACGACCTGTGAAAAAGAATCGTAGTAAAGTTAGATAGTGAAAGAGGCTAATTTTCAGAACATGGATAACTGGTAGTGGATACAGATATGTAAACCCATGCAGAAAGAAAACCATAGATTAAAAAATCACCAAAATGTCAAAGGTGACTATTGCTAGGAAGCTGAATTAAGGGCATTTTTCTTTTCTTTCTTTAAGTTTTCCATCATAAAACATACAGATATTTTGCTGAGGGAAATAATACTATTGATACCAACAAGTTCCAATGTAAAAAAAAAAAACAGCTATTAATAGTATTCCACAGAATTTTGTTTTCCCAAGTTTCTGGTTCTCTCTATGGAAAAACAAGGGAAGTCTATTCCTTCTTCTGTTTATTGGTTGGCAGCTCATCCGTCTGAATGTAGCAAAAGCATGACCTCTTCCTAACGCCATCCCAGAGTCCCACATACCAGGAGCAGTCAGGTCCTGTCACCTCTCAGGCTTGATCGAGCTGGTTTGTTCCTCCCACTCCCCTTCACCGGGAGCTCCTGAAGGGCACGAAGGCACCTAAGTCCAAGCTGGAACTCAAGAGTGCATAGAATTAGCTATTAGCTAATTCATTAATTAATAACATAAAAGACTCATGCCAAGGAAATGCTGGCCTGATACAGAGTATCAAAGTATCCCATCTTTCAAAGGGAGCCAGCTTTGTAGACAGCACTGGCTCTCTTAAACATGTCCCACCTGGAGCCCAGGCCCACCCTTCACACTTCATCTGCAAGACTTCAGGCCCTTAGAGTCTTCACTTCCTCCTGCACAAACCATGAAAGGATGGTGGGAATATCCCAGGAAACCGGGAGTTCCATATTGTTCCTGTAGGAGTCGAAAGTGCTCTAGTGGAATGTCGTTTTCTAGTTAATGTTCAACTCAGGATATGGTTTACTGTCTTTTTTCACTGCCTCTGTCTTTGATTTTTAACTTCCAAATTGACTGGTACTCATTTGACAGTTTCAGTGTGTGTCTCTAAAAAGTTAGTGTGCTAAACCGACTTTTAAATTAAAAAAGAGCAGGGGTGCCTGGGTGGTTCAGTCGGTTTAAGCATCCCCTGCTTCAGATTCTGTGTCTCTGTCTCTGTCTGCCCTTACCCTACTTGCACTCTCTCTCTCTCTCTCTCTCTCTCTCTCTCTCTCTCTCTCAAAAATGATATAAATGTTGAAAACATTTTTTTAAAAAAATATTAATAAATTACAAAAGAGCAAACTTAAGTTTCAGAAAGAGATGTGTGTATGCATATGTGATTTCATTTCTTCATACCACAAGTTCTCTTGTTAAATAAGATTCTGGTGGAATCAGGCTCCTTTGTTTATAGGCAAAGAAATGCAGGGATAGGAAAGGAAAGGAGAATTTGCTTTATTTTACAAAATGATGTTCCAGTATTGTCATTTTAATCCTTACAAAAATCCCACATGACATGTAATGTCCTTCTCAACTTTTCCATAAGAGAAAATCCTGAAAGCGTGGAGAGGTTCAGAGGCATTGCCAAGGTTCTCAAGTAGTCAATATTAAAAGCTGGATTCAAAATCAGATCGGAGTCAGAAATCAGCATTGAGAGGGGTGAGGTGAGCTGCGGTCTGTGTGTCCCAACCTCCAGTCTTAGGTTGGTCCCCAGCCTTCTGCCTTTGCATAACTTTGCAGCAGAGACAAGAGTAACCTGTGACCTCACTCTCCACCCATCTGCTAACAATCCTGTTTGGAGACCTCACTTCCATCTGTAACCCATTGTGAAGGCATGTCATTAATGAGACACTGGGAACAAACAGAAATCCTGCCTCTTCTCGCAGCTCTGCTACAAGCTGCCTAATTAGGATTTATGGGTGGCCATGATAAAAATGTCTGCATGGTAAATGCCGAGATTTCTCTTGAACTCTTAAATAATAGCCAAACAGAGCCTAATGACTGAAGGGATAGGTCAAATACACCTCCACATTGCCAAGTATGTTGAGGTGGAGGGGCAGACATGTATGTGTGTCAGGGAGCATAAGAGGCAGGTTGTTTACATAAATTAGGCTAATATGAAAGTCTTCAGCTTCAAGTAATGACTGTTCTTTGTTAATTCAGACCTGAAGTGGTTTAAGTTCAAGCCTTGCACCCAATGTCATTGAAGAGCCATTCACCGTGTGTGGAGCTCAGTGGTTGTTTCCTGAAGTACATCCTCACTGTGACTGTAGACTCTGCTGTATTGCCTTTGGATCCCAGGACGAATGGCACCATCCCAGTTGAATGCCACTCTCCCCTCTTCAGCGAGAATATGAAATGACAATGCTAAGTATGACAACAATGACAGCTTTGTTGCCTCATCATCTCTGACTAGTGCCAAATAGGTATGAAAAAGCCTCATATTCATAACATCTCATATTACCCAACCACCCAAGAGGGTGGCTAGAAACACTCTCATTTTGTGCTGAGAAGAAGTGCTCAGCTAGTGGGAGTAACTTGCTCATGGTCAGAGAGCAAGAATGTGGATAAAGTTGGTTTCTGTGACGTCTTCACCATTACTTAAGTTTTTTAACCACATGCATGTATTAAGATTTTTTTAAATTAGATTTAGCCAGAAAAGCATCAACTATTAATTGAGGGAATCTAGAAGGAGTCAAAGGAAGAGAAAGCATGTGAGCTTGGCCTAGATGACCCAGGAGAATTTAAGCAGTGGTGTGGGAGAAAGTGGGAGTGGGGATAGAGGGCAAGAATGCGCATGACACATGGGGAAATGCCTGTGTTCCTAGGGCTTACAATATTATTGATATGCAGCACCCCCCCCCCAAAAAAAAACACCCTTCCCAGTCTATGGATGTCACAGTCATCTACTGAGTCACTCAGACCAGCACCACAGGGATCATCCTCAATTCCTCTTTCTCTTTCACAGCCCATGTCTAAGCCATCACCACCCACCAGTAACACCCTGGCCAGTCTGTGATCATTTCTGACCTTCTGGCCTCCTGTCTCGCCTGCCCACCGCCAGCTTCCGGCCCTCTTGCCTCACACACCACCCTCCACAGAGATTCCAAGGTGAGATTCCTACCAGGTGAACCAGGCAAGTTGATATTCCCGCTTAAAACCTTTCAGTAGAGTTTATGGTAAGACACAATTTTTGTTCATCTGAAGATTAATGATGACATTAATGTTATGCCTAAAACACAGTTGTATTTAGAATATTTCAAAATAGGAATATTTAGAGATGATAGTTTTAGCATGCCTGGGATTTGTTTCAGAGTAATCTAGGGTGAAGAAAGTGAACAGGGATATAGATAGATGAGACTGGCCTGGGAAAGCAGGGTAATTCACTACATTAACACGGGTAACTTCTTACACTCTTTCATCTACTCACCTTTGAAATTGTGCATAAACAATGTCTACCAAGAAAACTCCTGATGGATTGCCACCAAAACCAAATACTAACTTCCCACCATAGCCTACAATGCCATGTGTGATCTGGCTCAACCTGCTTCCCACCTTTCTTTATGCTCCCGTCTCCTTATTATTCACTCAGCTCCAGCTCCATGGACCGTCCTGGCCTTGAGACACCAAGCTCTTCCTACCTCCAAGGGCTCTGAAAGTGCTTCTTCTTCTGCTTGAGATTTTCTTTCTCTGAACCTTGAGGTGGCTACTCCTGTTCCACATTAAGTTTCAACTCAGTGCGACATCTATGGATAAGCCTTTCCTGATCCCTCTGGAAAAATCACACACAATGCCCCATTGCTCCCCACTGTATCATCCTATTCCATCCTCTATGGCATTTAAAACTGCTAGAAGTGTTCTGTTGTTCTATACATTTTTTCTTTAAATCTACCACAGTGTAACTCCCTTCAAGGCAGGAGTTCTGTTCATTCACTCTGATTATCCAGTATTACAAGACTTCCTGGAGTTTAGTAGTTGTTCAAAACATACTCGTGGGGTATTTATGCATCGCTTACAGTGATGCTCAAGCTGATGCTCCCAGAAGACTCTTTTTAATTGTTGTCACAATGACTGAGCAACGCCACTGGTATTTAGGACCCAAGAGTCAAGGATACTGAAAGATTTTCAATGCATGGGCCAATGTCCTGTCCCGTGAAGAATGTCCTGTCCCAAATTCCAAGAATGTCCTCTTTGAAAAAGTCAGGGCCTGAGAATGGCAGAGGTGGTGATTTGGGGGGACGGGGAAGTTTGACATTGCAGGGAGTAGTATGGAATGAAGCGACAGAGAAAATCAGAGCGAGACCAGGACAGGTCGTCTTAACACCATGCTAAAGAATGTGAAATTTATTTTTTTTAGTTGTATTTGTTTTCCATTGGTGCTATAGCCGATTACCATGAACCTAGTGGCTTAAAACAACCCAAATTTATTATCCCACAGTTTTATCATTCAGAAGTCTGGGTGAACTTGGTTGGGTCCTCTGATTAAGGTTTTGGAAGGCCAAAGCAATGTCACTTGGGCTGGGTTCTTACCTGTAGGTGGTGGAGAATGACTTGTCTGTCCTCAAGTTCATTCACATTCAGGAGTCAAAGTCTTTGTGGTTGTAGAACTGAAATTCCTGTTTCCCTGGTGTTATCAGAGGGGGGCTTGTCTCTGCTCCTTGTTGATGTCCACATTTTTTCTCATGGTTTCCAAGCAATCACCTCCAGCAAAAGGGGCCAAGTCCCTCTCATGCTTTGAATCACCCTAACTTTATCTTCTTGGTCTAAACAGCTAGTTCTAGCTAGAGAAAGTTCTCCATTTTTTAAAGGCTTAGGTAACTGGACCTGGGGCCACCTGGATGATCCAGGTTTACCCTCACTCTTTCAAAGTTCAAAGTAACCTTGATTATATCAACAAAGTCCCCTGTGCCATTAAGGTAACACGTTCACAGGATCTAGGGATTAGGGTGTAGACACATTTGGTAAGCCATTCGGGGTACCACAGGAGTCATTGAATGTCTTTAGAGAGGCAAATTAAATTACCTCCACCTGTTTAAATAAACATTCCTTTCTCTGTGGCTATTGTTTAGCAATAGGCTCCCTTTTCCTCTAGGAAGTATGACAGTGATGCCTGCAGGGACTCTGCTGGGAAAGCCATTATAAGCCAGCATCCACATATCAAGCCAAGTGGTGCTATGGCCCTAGTTCCAAACAGATACAGCCCAAAGAAGGGAGTGTGCCTGCTTCCACAAATGGTAGGGCTCAGCTGCGTCCCCATTTCTGGGAGAATTTATGAGAGGAGCACATGCCAGGGGGCATGGAAAGCTTCTCTCCCAGAAGCAGATGCTGCTGATCCCCACATAGAAACCACCTCACTCTCCAGCACTCCCAGACCCTGCCTGCCAGATGGCCACAGCTGAATCCACAGCTGAATAGATATCTGCTGTTGGCACCAAATACACCTCTGTGGGACTGGTTAAGGACCCAAGGTGGTATGGCAGGGCATCAAATACACATGAACAGTAAAAATGCTTGGGGTGTGCCAGGCACTGTGCTAAGCACTTTGTAGGCATTAACTCAACCTACACAATATTCTCAAGTGGATGCTGTGATTCTCACACCCGTTTTATACAAGGAGAGACCAAGGCTTGCAGAGGTTGGGTACCTTGCTTGCCAAAGATGACAGAACTGGTGACCAGCAGAGGTGGAATTGGAATGGAGGCAAATAGGATGTGATCACAGTCTCCATCCAGTATCTATGATCTTAGACACTGCACTAGCTATACCTGATTTAGCCCTCTTCCTTGAGCTCTGTTTTATCCAACATCACTTTGCACCAGCTCAGATATGCCCATGTTTGACCAGGAGCTATCTGCAGAGCCACCGTCATTTATAGGTCACTAACTCTGTAATAACTGTCTCCTGTGGAATGGCCTGTAAAGCTAAGGAGAGGAAAATCGAAGCTGACACTAAAAATGATACCTGTTGCCAAGAAAAGTTAGAAGACCTGAAGCCAAATGTAGGAATGACCCCAGAAGAGGATTAAAAATGGGAAAAAGTGATCTCTGACTCAAGACTCACTTTAGGAACCCTGAGTACCCACGGTGAAGTTGTGCATGAAGGGCAGACGTCATCATCTGAGCAGGTACTGAGTGCTTGATATACATGAGGAACTAAATTGTACCCATTGCACAGATGGTCTCATCTAATTCTTTCATCATCTTTATGAGAAAAGTTGTTACACCAGGTTTATATTTGGAGAGCCTAGACTGAATAATGTTAAGTAACCTGTTTCAGGAATCACAGCTGATAAAAGGCAGTTCTGATATTTACACCCAGGCAGTTTGACATGAAAAATTACTTAAGTCCCATATTTTCTTCTAAAATGTTGCAGGGTATTTTTCAATTGGTTCTTTGGGTGTTGAGTTGACTCAGGGGAGAAACACATTCTGTCTTAGTGCGATGCTGAAATCGGAGTGAGTCAGGAGAGCATATGCTTCAAGGAATGATGCCCACAGGTTAAGAGATGTTCTATTTTCTACCAATACACCAAGACATAGGTTGCATTTCATAAGTGATTATTGAAGGAATGAATTGAATCAAACTCAAAGAGTAAAGGCATTGGAGAGATAAAACCTATTGTTGGACTGCCAAATCTGAAAGAGAGAAAATCATGGAACATAATCCAGAGGGAAAGGTGAGGTTTTATTTTGAGATTAAGGTAAGTCAGGTACAAAGTGCTATTAAGTGGAGCCATTTAGGTGTGAAATGCTGAGACTTGGGCCACTCCTTCAAATTGCTATCAGGTATATACTGCAGATGCCAGAGTGGGACTGTAGAGAAATACCAACCTGGCTGGACCCTATGACCATTATCTCTCAGATTGAAACAGGTTATGTTTGGGGAGATGAAAAGAATAGAAATATCAAGGCTTCTCTGGAAACATAGTGACTACTGTGGTATGCACATTACAGAAACACATCTGAGCAGAGTACATGACAATCATTGCCAACAGAATGGGAATTTTTAAGAAATCCACCAGTTCATGAATGGCCAAGAAATATGGGAGATATATATATACTAGGTTTATGGCAACACTGGCAAATGAAAGGCACACATATAAAATTTCTTACCTGCAAATGGAGATAATGTACTATCCCATTTCCCATTATCCCACCATACAGGTGTGATAGTTAAATAAATACACTTAGAAACATTCCTGATACAAAGGAAGTAGGATTTACATAATTTGAGTGGGTTATTTAATTACAAGAAACTCCAATAAAACATAGTAGGCATAGATTAAAAGTCAGTTTTCTTCTCCTTTTCCTTTTCAATTTGCCCCCTGTTCCAGTTGCTATGACTAATTTGTAATAGTTAAGGGTGTAAAACAAGCATTTATCATACTCATAGATAATGTGTTTCACAAACCATGACAGGTCAGAACTGTGAGGCGTTGTTTCTGCTTAACAATATCAGAACCTTGAAGGCTAGGACTAGAATCTATCTAAAAAGGCTTTGTCACTTACATATCTAGCTGATATGCTATCTGTATCAAATATTATATCTAGTAATTTAGGACATCTAGATGGCATATAACATCTAGAACTACATCATAGTAGTGACTGTAGACTGAGACTTTATCTCTTTATGAGACCATCTAAACAGTCAGTTGGAACATCTACATGTTGGACTGTGCTTCATCCCAATATGGTGGTCATTGCAAGGATCCTGGGAGGAAGACAGGTTGAAGCTGTACTCTTGAATGAAAGAGCAGTCCTTTCCCACTGAGATTTAAGGGAAAGAGAACTAGTCTCCAACTATTGATGGGGAGTGGCAAGGCTCTAGTAGAATATACAGAACAGCAAATATTGCTGTGGCCATTTTTGGAAAATATCATCTGCCATGCCCTTTGATATCTGAACCCCCAAGGGTATCATCCATCTGATTTATTTTAAAGAGAAGCTAGGAGAATAATTTTTTTATGTTAATCTGTGTCAGTATCCCAGTGTATCTAAATCTTGATGAAATTATACTCTAAAATTCTAAAGGGAGTTTGGTTTGAGAATACCTCTTTATTGTTTCCCATTCAATGTCCTATACATGCCGAAAAATAAAAATTAAAAGTTTAGATTTTTATTAGGCAAGAGTAATAAGTCCCCCAGTGAATCAGTAGTGTTTTGCATGATATGCATTTTCTAATTCTCTCATATGGTTGGTTAAAGCTCCATATTTCTTTCTAACTCAAATGTAACATTTAGGGAAAACATATAACTGGCCTCTTGTTGGCCCAGTTCCCTGATCTGTCAAATGGAAAAGAATGGGATACATAAGCAATTCACAAAGTACGCTCATTGGCATGCTAATTATGATAATAAAGAAAGGGTACTGTGATCAAGTAATTTAAGCAGAGTATGATAGGACTTACGTTGCAAGGTTTCTCAGAGCCTTTAATATTTATTTGAAATCTTTCTTTCTTTCTTTCTTTCTTTCTTTCTTTCTTTCTTTCTTTCTTTCTTTCTTCTTTTATTCTTTCTTTTCTTTTCTTTTCTTTTTTTTTTTTTTGACCATGGACTTTTTTTTTCTTTTTTTGCAAGTTCACCTTGAAGGGCTAGAGGTCCCTGAACTATTCTTTCAAAAATGCTGAAATGGGCCAATCATTCTTAGTTTGTATCTCTATACAACACTGTTTTATAGAGAATGGTATTCTTTTCCCCAAAGCGCAGAGAGGAAAAATGAAAAGAATAATCTCAATGTTACATATGGATCTCCTTATTTATTTCTAACCATTTTGGCGTCTATTACATCTTCCTTTTCTAAGATCTATTTTAAGATGGCATCTTCCCAAAATTGCTTTTTAGTAATAGCAATTATCATGTATTGAGCACATATCATGGGTTAGGCTCATATAAAGCCCTTTGCATAAGTGGCTTCATTTAATTCTCTAAATGACCTGAAGAAATCAGAAATGTTACTATCCCCATTTTTCAGATGGTGAAACTGAGACTCAAAAATAGTAAGGAACTTGTCCAAGGTCACAGGTAAGGAGCAGAGACAGGATTTAAAACCAGGTCTCAAGAAGACCAGTGAACACCTTGTAGTCTGCTGTTTTTATCACACAGCTGCCTCTGCAAAAATAATGGGTGACACTTCACATCCCAAAAACTACCTGTAGTTTTAGTAATTAATCTAATGTTCCAGCTCATCCTCCATGCCAATTCCTGATCTCCTTCTCAGATTCTGATCTACTTCTCAGATTGTGGAACTTTAAACTGGGTGATATGAAAACATGATGTTTATGTGGCTGCAGCTTCTGCTGCTGCTAATGGTGATGACTTATTTTTTCATGTCTTATTATTTCTTATTATTTTATCATTGGCTATGGAACTTGACTTTTGACATTGCAGTTCCAACTTCAGTTCAGCCTCATGCAAAATTTCAACTCATTCTCTTGTTAGGGGACTTTTTGTAGTTCTGGGTTAATAACTCATCTGATCCATCTTAACCCCAGGAGATTTCCGCTCAGCGCTGGTTGTCCACTGTGGTGCAATTGTTGTTCATGTTCCACTGAGCATACGTGCACTATTTTGGTTCAAAGTCCCCATGAAGCAACTGTAGGGTGTTTCCACAAAGAATTCCATCAGCGTTCACTGCCATGAAAACAAGGTTGAGAATTGGCACCAACTGATTAAGTTAAGTATTTATTGAGCATCCACTATGTGGCGAGTCCTTAGCTGGAGATACAAAGGTGAACAGGAACAGAACCAGTCCCTGCCCTCATGAAAATGGCCATTTAGTAGGGGAGACCAACACTAGCGCCATGCTCATGGAAGTGGATTTACAAAAGCAAACTGAGATAAGTAGACTGAAGTGAAGGAACAGGAGTCCACGAGGCTGCAAACCAAACCTGATTTTCTGTAAGGGGTCAGTGAAATCTTATTTGAGAACATGATCCCATTGTTGAGATCTGAAGGGCAGGTAGCATTAATGAGGTAGACGTGTGAGATATCCCAAAACCGGAAGGGGCAGCATGTACAAAGACCCTCACAGCCTGGGCTGTGAGGTGTGGAAGCTGACTATTGTGGCTAGAGTGTGAGGGGTCACGGTCTGGCTCATATCTCCTTTGACATTCAGAGCCTTGTGGGCCAAGAAAAGGAATTTATTATAAGAGCAATGAGATGCCACTGATATCCCAAGCAGGAAACTGAAATTAACATATGTGCTTTTTTAAGAAAATCACTTTGACTACAGTCACAAGAGAGAACTGGAGGGGTCAGGGTGGATTTAGGGAGACCTGTGTAGAGGCTGTTACTATAATCCGGTAGAAGGCTGTTGACAGCTGGCCTCTGGTGGCCTTTTCTGCTCTTATTTTAGGTGATTTTATGTTTATCCAGCAGAAATTTTGGACATTATTGACCTGCACTTATTTGAAACAAGCATTAAAGTTTATTTGATTTTTATACAATTCCTTAGGAGATGTATCTTATTTTAAATTGGGCTGCCTGTATGGTCAAATTGTCTCTGCAGGTAGGGGACACTTCATTGAGTATGATTGTTAAAGAAGAAGCCCAGCCAATCAACTTTTTAAGAAGTCAAACTGTCTGGTGTGTGGTATGTGTATTCTAGTTAATGAGAGAGGAATGTCCTTGAGGAGATATATACGTTTGGGGAGGCAATGTCAGCTACTCCTTCTCTGAATAAATATTAATCAAGAATATTTATCGAGCACTTACTATGTGCTCAAAGCTGTTCTAGCCTCTAGAATAAAGTATCATGAGACAAACTAAGTCTCTCTTTCTCTCTCTCTCAACTTAATTCTGTTTGAAAGAATGCAGTGTTTGGGTACACACAGATATGACTTTTGATCCCATCTCCACCACTGTGTGACCTTGAATAATTCACCTTTCTGAGATTGATGTCTCTTATCTCTAATTCAAGGAGAATAATATCTAATGATTTTAAGAATAACATCGAAGTATTTTCTAAGTTGAGATAACATAGGTCAATTGCCTCACACAGTATCTGGCACACACTTTCATGATTAACCTAAGGTTCCCAAATTGAGATTCTACTATAATTACTTTTGGCACTCATGTTCATGTTTGGCAACAATTTTAATTACCTCACCAAGACACTATATTCTTGTCATTGAGAGATACTTACCAGTTTGGCATATTTTATTACTTTCAAAATTCCCATATCTGGGCAAAAATTTCAGCTTATGATTCTAAGTTATGATCCAAAATGGCCTTAAATTATGGCAATATTTTGCTCTCTCTTTGTAATTTTAAAGACTATAGTCAAAACTACACACGTATGAATACATATGCAAACGTGTATAAATACACACACACACACACACACACACATATGCACACGGGCCTACACACCAGCAGGGTGTGAGGGATACCTTTGATACTTTTATCAGTTCACATTTTGAATGTATTATCAAAGTCCTAAAATAATTTCTGAAGCCTTGAAATAGTAGTGCTGTTGGCAATTTAATCCCCACTTTATTCACTACTTCTGCCCCAGGCTGCAAAAAATACAGCATTGTTCATGGGTAATTTCCCACTCCCTCCTGCTGCTAACAAAATGGATACTTTCTTTAAACTAGAAAACACACTGTCTGGCATTGCTCACTTCAATTGGCAATGGGTCCCATATGATCAAAGTCATAGCCTGCGGAGGGACAGCTCCCATCTCTTTGAAAAAAGACTCAGTGGTCTCTAATTCACAGGCTTGTGCCTACTCAGGTTTTTATACATTTACTTTCACTAGAAGAGGAACAATACCCTGTATGTCCAAATATAAGTCGGTCTTTTGTTTTTCCCAGCATGGAAAATCCAAAGAGATGTCAAGCATCAACCTAAACTCTTGAATGAATTGATTTAGTTATAGATTATTTGTATCATTCAAATGAAGATCAAACTCTTCTCAACCTTCTCCAAGATCAGCCTTTTTGTGTCATTAGCCCAATTCTTCAGGGCATTTAATCTTCACTTTCATCAAAGTTGCCTAAAGGACAGAGATTTTGAGCCCCTGTATGATGATGTCACTTGTTTCCAGTGACCACTCTGTAATACGCTCTTCTATTGTGTTTCTCCAGTCTTCCTCATAGCATGTATTTTTGACCGCCACGATGTAACTACTTACTCTATTTCTTTTTAAAAGTCATTTTTAAGAGGCTTGTTTACAACAGCATCTAAGCTTCCAATTATGAGCGAGAGCCCCAGGAATAATTGCTAAATTGTGTTAAATTCCCTTGCCTTTTTATTTTTTTAAGCTGATTCTGCCAGTGACCTCTTTAAGCAATCCAAACTAGTATTGATTGAGGTCCTTTCAGGCTAATGTGCGGTGCTTTGTTCAAGCTACAGTAATTGAGAAAGTGCTCTGTGATGTGAGATATTTTATTAGGACTCAAATAGGAAACTTCTATTGGAGTAATATTTCTTGGGGGAAAAGAAAACATTATTTTGTATGTAAACTGTATGTTTCATTGCATAAAATCTGCTATGCCCCCTCCCTCCTCCTTGCCTTTGAAAAACAATGTTTTTTTAAATGGTTACTTATTTATTTATTTAGAGAGCATGTATGCATGAGTGTGTGGGGGTGGGGGGGAGGTGGTGGCAGAGAGATGGAGAGAGAGAATCGCAAGCAGGCTTTGAGCTGTCATTGCAGAGCCTGATGTGGGGCTCGATCTCACCAATCATGAGATCATGACCTGAGCTGAAATCAAGAATCAGATGTTCAACCAGCTGAGCCACCCAGGCACCCCAAAAAAGAATGTTTTTAATACTTTGTGGCATTCTTTAGTGTTGAGACCAGCCTCCATGTTTCACACAGTGATCTGTAGACAACCCATTTTGTAAGCCATTCTGAGTTTTGCTATACTGTGTGTATTTAGCCATTTAGTATTTACTATGTGTTAGGCTTTGGGATAAATGCTTTCCGTTTATTTATTTATTTTTTAATCTTACTAACGTGCTCACAGCAAACTCTGTGGCAGAGGTTTCTGTTCTCTCCATTTTGCGCATGGGAAGAACTGAGGTTTAGAAAAATTAAGTAACTCACCAAGTATCACACCTAATAAGTGGCAGAGCTGAGCCTCACACCCAGGTCTGTCTGATTTCAAAATTGTATGCTTTTTGTGAAGAGAATGTTTGTATGGACATTTGTACCATATGTCTATGAAAGTAGTTTTAGACATCTCTTGGAGGGAGAAAGATTGTCTTGTCATTAGGAAAGGTATAATTTAATGGGCCCTGTTCCTGCACTTTAAAAATCAAAGGATGACCCTGCAGTTTTAGTCCTAGATTTTTGAATAAATAAGAGAAATGAAGCATATGTTCACACCAAAACTTGTACATAAATCTTCATATCAGCTTTGCTCATAATAGTCTCAAAGTGGAAACCACCCATATATATATCTGCAAATATCCACTAACAGGTGAATTATTTTACAAGTTCTGTTACAGTTCAATGGAATACTATTCAGAAATAAAAAAGAAAGGACTATTGATACTTGTAACACATGAATCTGAGAAACATGTTGAACAAAAGCAAAGCACAAGAGTATATAATGAATGATTCCTTTTACCTGAACTTCACAAACAGGTAAAACTAACTTGCAGGAATAGAAATGAGATCAGTCATTACCTCAGGTAAGGGTTAGGGGTGACTGCAGAGGGGCCCTGGAGAACTTTTGGGATGGGTCATCCTCTGATTGTAGCTGTGCTTATGTGCGTGTGTATACTTGTTAAAACTCACTTTAGTGCACATTTAAATGGGGACCTTTTATTTTACGTAAAATATATCTCAACAAAGTTGCTCAAGAAATTAAAGAAGGCAATTTATGATGAAAACTAGGAACACTTAGACATTAAAAAAAAAAGACTGGCTAATTTGAGGACAAATTACAAAAGTGTTGAGATTACAAATTATAAAACAGAAAGGTGTTGAGAACTTGAAGTTAGTTAATGAAGGCAATAATGAAGAAATGAGAGATATTTGACCTTGAAAATAGACAAGTCAAGGATAAAGGTGGACTGACTTCAAACATGAGACACAGGGTTATTATATGTAAGAGGGAAGAATGGGAACAACCATGAAACATGTCAGGGGTGGAAATCTGGGTTCAACCTAAGGAAACCTTTCTGACAACTATAGTTAGCCAGTGAAGTGGGCTGTCCTTTTTGGTGGTAAACCCCCAATAGACATGCTCAGTACAAGTTGGGTAAACAACAGTCAACCATGAGGTTCAACAGATCCTTAAAATAGATAAGGACAAATTAGAAAACTTTTTTTTAAATTATTTTTTAAGTTTATTTATTTATTTTGACAGAGACAGAGATAACATGAGTGGGGGAGGGGCAGATAGAGAAGGAGAGAGAGAGACTCCCAAGCAGGCTTTGTGCTGCCAACTGCAGAGCCTGATGCAGGGCTTGAACTCACGAACCATGAGGTCATGACCTGAGCCAAAATCAAGAGTCCGACACTCAACTAACTGAGACACCCAGGCGTGCCCCTAGAAAACTTTTAAATAAATATTCCATCTATGAGATGAAAAACTCAACTTCTTTTAAGGTGTCTGTAAAGCCCATTTCAATTCAAAAACCATATACAAACAAGTCTAATTGAGGGGCAGCTGTCCATGTGTCAACATTTGGGATGGTTCATTAAATTAAAATGCGTAGAAAATTGGCCTTAATTCTAAGAAGGCATTTGGGCCTCCTTATAAATGAAATACATTTTTTCTTCCCCCCACCCCCCCATCTGTGAACTGTTTCATTTCATCCAATTTTGTGGTGCTCCTAATAAAGGCCGGGAAATGTGTTCCAAATCACAGGGAATACACATATATACACAGAGTATCAATGCCAATCCAATTGTGGGGGAAAGGCCCACACATATTATAACTGCACACAGGTGACAACCCAAAGAATACCAAATACCAATTGCTCTGGAGGTTCAAAGCCTGAAAGAACCATTGCTATCTCCATCAAGATATGACAGGGCCCCCTCAAAATCAACATGGTGAAAACCCAACTTACTATCTGCTCAGTCAGCCTTCTCTTCTTATACACCCAAAACCTGAACCTGTGACACACTCTTGCATCTCATTCACACACCCCCTCACTCCCACCATGTCCAGCTGCTATTTTGCTGGCCATTAATTTTGCTGATATACCTCTTTAGCATGTCTCCTATAGCACATTTGTCTTTTCATTCTCACTGCTATGTCTTTTTCATCAGGCACCCATACTTTATTCCCTGGTTTAATGAAATGGCTTTCTAAATAGCCTTCTTGTGCCTAATACACCCCTTCTGGGCAGGGAAGCCAGTTCAGCAAAGCATTTAAGACCCTCTGAATCTCAACCTTGTCCATCTTATTACCTGACCCAGTCTCGCAGCTTCTCCCATTTTATACTCTGCTTCATAATAGTTGATTGAAATTTCTATCATTGGTTCTGGTTTGTTCCAGGGCTACTATCTTGCTACATGTAGCCTTTCCCACATTTAATCTGGAGACTCCTACCATGGAAACCTTAAGCAAGAGAAGTGAGAAGAAAATAAAGTATCCCATTAGTGGTGGTTGAGCCAGGAGAGGAGGGTGATGTGGTTTGAGATCTCCTACACCTTCACTTTCTTCCTTGACTCTAGGGCATTGCTTTTAGATAAATCCTTAAAATCACTAGACTGAAAGGAAGCTGTGAGAGAGAGCATCTACTCCAGCAATTTTCAAATCGTGCTCTGTGGACATTACTTCTGCTGAGTAGATCCGTACCTAATTTGTTCAACCAGTTACAGATGTCTAGAAGGTGGAGAAGAAAGAGACCTGACCTTAGCTACTATGGCATAAAGAAGACACTGAGGCAAATATGGGAACACAAAAGTTTTGTTGAGAAATAGCAGAAGCAGGCAGAAGCAGAGTTGAGCAGGAAGAGCCTCAAACCAAGGTGCCAATCTAATAGCCCAAAGAGAAGGACAATAGAGAAGACCTGCATTGAATGGAAATGGCTTTGCCATTGTTACCACCGTTTGCTTAGTCATTACTCAGAGAACACTCCAAAAAGAGTGTGATTTCAGCTCAAAAGCAGAGGCGGACCCTGGAGGAGTTAACACATTGAGGCTGTCAGCTAACCACGCTCCTTCCAGATGGGAGCAAGTCCTTTCTTGAAGTGGAAGCAGAGCAGTGCATTTCTGAAATTGTCACAGTTTACCCCTGGTGCTGCATGACTCTTCTGCAAAAATATCAAAGGATCTGGGGGTGGGGGGACTTCCCTTCCTGAGAAGGCACTTAGAAGGCAGAGGCTAGCCAGATGAATTACAGTCCTTGTTGCTGTAGTCTGTCTCAGGGCTATAACTGGTACTCATTTTCTCTCTCCTCAACTATCCATTTTAAACCCCCCCCCCCTTGCTCAGCCACCTGATAAATTAAACCTCATTTCTAAGGCATCCGAGCTCCTCGTGATTACACCCTTCTCAGGCAGAGTCATTGCTCCTGTCCATTCTCTATCACAAATAGGCAAGAAGGAACCATGAGGCACCCGAATAGGTTGTCTGAGTTCCATAGATATCCCTCCTACCCCCATGGTGTGTCAGTAGCCTATATCCTACTGCTGATCAGGATCAATTTTACCTGACAAGATGTTTATTTTCTTAATGCCTTATGGTCACTGGACACAGCCCCAAATGCCCAAGTGACAACCATAACTCATAGTGCAATGTGAGAGTTGTTGGCTCTCATGGGGGATAATCTGCTCCCTTTGGTGACCAGGACCTCTAACCCTGTTCTGCTCTGAGTTTCAAATGTGAGAAGCACAGAATTCCCCAGTGGGTCATTGGGAACGACGGTAGTAAGTACTTCTACTTCTGCTTCCACCTAAAACCATGTCATCTTCATATAGAGAGCACAACATAATAATAAAGGCTTTAATTGAGTGGATATACCACATTCTGGAGGAAGGCAACCCATCTTAGCAGAGTACTTCTCCATGAAATTGTTTCCTCATCTGTACAAGCAGGTGGATAGATTCAATTAGGTGAAAGTTCCCTCCTTCCAAAACCAATCACTCTACTTATCTAAGATGTTAAAGAACTTCCTTGAGAACTATCTGAAAATTTGTGAAGTTACTAAAGCAGTTGATTTTAATGAGTTTTCTTGCACTTGCATACGTCTATATACTGTATTCCCACATAGCTACTTGTTGCAGTGAATTTTGTATTACTTTTGAATATCTTCACATGTGAAACAACCTCTGTGTGAAATCTTAGCTTTTTCAAGATTGCCATTAGGATTCAAAGGAAAGTAATTTTCCTGCCAAGATTTCTCCCTTTGTTATCTCATCTTTCCATCACAGGCTCCATTCAGTCTGTTATAGAAGTCAGGCAGCGCTTAGGGTTGCCCCCGTGCATGGAGTATTAAATCATTGGCCATCTCTTCCACTGTATTTGCACACAAAGGTTTGGTATAAAGGTTAAGAATCCATCTTGATATTATCACTTGGGTAATCAAAGAAGTAATTACAAAAATGCTCTTGGAAGAGAGGCAGCATGATTCAGTCTTGGAAAAGCAATTTATTTGCTGCTTTTTTTTTTAAAGCAGATTTGGCATGGGTCCATGATTAATTTAACATTTACTCAACATAGCAATGAAGGGGACCTCTTTTTATTATAGACAAGTTATTACAATCAAGTTGAGAAATGATTGCATATTTAAACATGTGATTATATCATAGTTCATATGCTGAATATATGAATTACTAATTAAGACAATTCTAATGCTTAGGGCACAGCAAATATACCCAAGTAATATCCTTTTGTTTCAAATCTTTCTGATAAGTGACTTTGCACTAAATAGTAAATCCATAAAATCACAAGACTAGAAGGAAGCCATGAGAGCATCTACTCTAGCAATTTTCAAAGTGTGCTCTGTGGAACCCTAAGGTTCCCCCAAAATGAATCAGGAGAGCCACAAAAAAGAAAAAGAAGGCCAAGTAAGTGAAGTTCCAAGTCCTTTGACCTGCTTCAACTTGAACAGCCCCTTTCATAAAGTTTCAAAGCTAATTGTGTTAACTACAGAAGGTTTTGTTTTTTTTTTCTAGTTTAGTTTTCTAAATATAAACCCCTTATGTCAACTTCCCTCCACATGACTATCTCATTCTGCTGGAATTGCTCATGTGGCAGGACTCTGTATCTACTTTTGAGGCTGTCAATTCTATTCTCAGAAAGGTCTTAAGAGGTCTTTTGTGATTCTAACAAAACCATGTATCCCTACAGTATACATTTTGTACTTGAGTGCATTGCTTGGAGTCAATTTACAAAGATTTCATTATGTGTGTAATAGGTTGTGTTCAGAGATGGAGGTTAGTGTGCACGATGTTGATTAGGGAATGCCCTCAGAATTGATCCCTGGAAGTGTGGGAAAGGATTCAGAAAAGGAAGAAGCCAAGCTGTGATGCATGCACAAAACTAATCCCCCAAGGAGTTCTGGAACTAACAGTGAACAAACTCCTTGATTAGGCAAACTCAGAATCCAACTCTATATTCTACCCAATTTTGATATTGTTCCATGCTTGAAGTTCCTTTAGGGAATGGTCTTTTGCTTCTTTTATTAGGTTAAGCATATCTAAAGCTGTACTATGGCAACCTAACCTGGTTACAGATTGAGTGTCCAGGATGGGAATGAAGGAACATCTTGAGGGACCATTGTTATCTTTTGGAGGAGAGGTCTCTGAGTTGCCTTAAAGGAAAGAAGATGTGCTAGCTTTTAAACAGGAAAAGTGTGGACCACTGCTGCAAATGAAGCAGATGATTCAGGGAAGTGTGAGAAATCAAAATTTTCAGGTTCATCAATCTAGATGTTCCCATTCCATTCTTTTCCCAACCAGTGTTCTAAACTTCACATAGCAGATCTGCCTCATTGTGTTTTTTGTTTGTTTTAGAGAAGCTTTAGGTTCACAGCAAACTTAAGAGGAAGGTACAGGTATTTTCCATACACCCCTTGTGCCCCACATGTTCATAGCTTCCCCCATTATCAATATGCCTTACTAAAGTGGAACATTTGTTACAACTGAAGAACCTATATCAACACATCATAATCACCCAAAGTGCATAGTTTAAATTTTTTTTAATTTTTTAAAATGTTTAGTTACTTTTGAGAGATACAGAGACAGAATGCGAGTGAGTTAGGGGCAGAGAGAGAGGGAGACACAGAACCTGAAGCAGGCTCCAGGCTCTGAGCTGTCAGCACAGAGCCCGACACAGGGCTCAAACTTATGAGCTGTGAGATCGTGACCTGAGTGGAAGTCGGGTGCTCAACTGACTGAGCCACCCAGGTACCCCCAAAGTGAATAGTTTACATTAGAGCTCACTCTTGGTGTTGTACATTCTACGATTGTGGACAAATGTTCAATAACATGGATCCATCATTATAGTGTCATGCAGAGTATCGTCACTGCCCTGAAAATGCTGTGTGCTCTTGCCTATTCATCTCCTCTTACCCAGACCCCTGGCAACCATTCATCTTTTTACTGTCTCCATAGTTTTACCTTTTCTAGAATGTCATATAATTGGAAACACACAACATATAGCCGTATCAGATTGGCTTCCTTCACTAGTAATATGCATTTAAATTTCCACCATATTTTTGTACAGCTTGATAACTCATTACTTTTTAGTGCTGAATAATATTCCATTTTCTGGGTGCCTCACAGCTTATTAACCAATTCACCACCTGGTTGCTTCTAATTTGGGGCAATTAAGAATAAAGCTGCTATAAACATCCATGTGCAGGTTTTTGTGTGGACATAAATTTTCAGCTCTTTTGGGTAAATACCAAGGAGTGTGACTTCCAGATTGTAAGAATATGTTTAGTTTTCTAGTAAACCACAAAACCATCTTCCAATAGCAATAAATGAGAGTTCCTGTCACCCCACATCCTTGTCAGCATCTGGTGTTATCAGCGTTTTGTGCTCTCTGACATTCTAATAGGTATGTTGTAATATCTTTTTTGTGTTAATTTTTAATTTCCTAATGACATATGATGAGCATCTTTTGGTAATCTTATCTGTCTTCTGAATATCTTCTTTGGTGAAGTTTCTATTAAGATATTTGGCCCATTTTTTAATTGAGATGCTTATTTTCTTATTGTCCCGTGTTAAGAGTTTTGGCATTTTAAAAAATATTTTTTAATAACAGTCTTTATCAGATAGGTCTTTTGCAAAAATATTTTCTCCCAACCTGTGGCTTCACTTCTTGTTCTCTTGATATTGCCTTTTACAGAGCAGAAGTTTTAATGTTAATGAAGTCCAGCATATCAATTATTATTTTTATGAGGGTGTTTTATCTAAAAAACTCATTGCCATACCACAGTCATCTAAGTATTCTTTTATCTACTAGGAGTTTTACAGTTTGTATTTTACATTGAGGTACATGAGTAGTTTGAGTTCATTTTTTAAAGGGTGTGAAATCATTTCTAGTTTTTTTTTTCCTTGCATGTAGATGTCCAACTGTTCCAGCACCATTTTTTTTTTGAAAAAAACTTTCTTTGCTCCACTTTGTTGTTAGTTTTAAGTTAACCTGCTGAATAAATCCTGCCCCCCTTATATTGGTTAGGTTTCTCTGTTGTCTTACTTTAGGAAGTGAGGACCTCTTTGAACCCTGCCAAGGATGCCCTCTGGCTTTCATACAGAGTTTTCCTTGTCCATTAATCACTCTCAGCATTTGCTATGTTTGTTTAGGAAGAGGAGCTTACTATCTTCTGCTGTCCTTATGGTTATTATATCCCCCACTTTAATCACAGCTCAATATGCTGCAGGAACTAATGCATTTCTTTTTAACAGTGTACAATCCCAATTCACCATGAGTAAAAGTTTAGATTGGACCACCACTTTGTGCCAGGAGCTATCTGTGTTCTGCTTACCACTGTTAAGTTCTCATTTCTAGCCAGGCAACTATTGATCTAGGTCCAAAATATCACTTTATCAACTGCTATCTCAGACCACTCTTGATATCAACTTTGTAAGTTTGTTTCTCCAGGAAGACAGTTTTAGTTGGGGAGTGCTCTTGGCATCAACAAATGTGGGAGAAGGAGGAAGGAAGCAGGGTTGGGCAGAGTGAGATGTCAAGCTGAAATGCTGGCTCAGTATCAGCCTTGACGAATCTCATTGGAATTCCCGTAGTTAAAATGGCCTGTTAGCATTGTACCCACTGGGCTGAAATAGCCTAGCCTTTATATTCCCATCTCAATGAGACATTGGATGTGAGCCACCCCAGGAAGAATGTGACCATGAGCAGAGTTGCAGTCTGCAGACATTATGCTGGTTGCTTTATCTCATTTAGTCCCCACATTGAGAATGAAAGTTTTATTTTCATTCAATTTTGCATTCATCTATTCAAGTATTCAAAAACCTTAAATTTGCGAATCTATCTTATGTAGTGGGAACTTGGAGATAAATGACCTATTTCTGCTTAAGGGTTCTGAAAGGAGTTGACAGTTCAGCCGAGTCCTGAGGAATAAGAAGCCTACACAACATCACTACCATCTCTACACAAATATTGAACAGGTATCTCTAACCTTAACAAGTTCAGATTGAATCTCATTCCCTTCCTTATTCACCCACCAATTGCTCATGTCAACATCTTTGGAATGACTCTTCACTCCCATCATTCTTATTTGTCCTTCTTCATGCAATCATGTTGGCTCTACCTTCAAAATACAGCAGGAGTCCAGCCACATCCCACCAAATTCAATGCCATCACCTGGGTCTAGAGCAGCATTTTCTGTCATCAAGATTACAGTCGGTCTCCCTGATTCTGTCCTTGACTACATATCATCTATTCCCAATACATCAGCTAGAATGATGATTTTGTACTCAAAAATTATCATTGACTCCCCACTTCACTTAAAGCATAAAATTGAAACCAATGGCCTAAAAGGCCCAAATGATCTATTTCCCATTATCTGTGTGATCTCATTGTCTAATACCCTCTTTTTTGTTCATTCCATTTCTGGAACACAGTTTGAAATAATACATGTACGAATCCATGGTGAAAAATGATCCAATGCTGGATAAAGCAGGGGAGAAAGGGATTTGTATGATACAGCAAGGCAACTGGAAATGTGTCTCTTTAGAAGTAGTAGAAAACATTTGAAGCATTTCAAGTAAGAAAATAAAACTATTAGAAATTTTGTTTTGAAAAGATAAGCTGATAGCTCACATCAAAGATGGACTAAAAGAGTAAAACACAAGTGTCAAGGAATATATAGGTATTTCAATCACATAGATGAAAGAATATTAGAGCCTAAAAAAGAGCTCCAGCAGCAGATATAAAAGGATAAAATCAAAATGTGGCATGGTCTGAGCTTGAGAGATACTTACTGTGTATATAATCAGTACTTTGAGTGATTGAATGATTTCTATAGAAGATGAATAAAGAAGGATTGCCAGGATCCTGGATTGCACAACTGGGAGGATGTGGGTACCATTTATGAAGATAAGCAATAAAGGAAGAGGAACGCATTGGAGAAGAAGATGCTTTCTACTGGGGATGTGTTGGCTTGAATGCACTAGCTTATCTTGCAAGTGAGGTATTTTAGGAAGAAGTCAATCAGACAATTGAAGTTACAGAACTGAAATTCAGGAAATAGATCAAAGCTGGACATAATAGCTCTTGGGAGTCAGTTTAGAATGGCTATTGGAATAATGAAGAGAGCCTTGGAAATATCAATACTTAGGTATAAGTAGACGTAGAGGGTCACATACTCACAATTGACAAAAAGAAGCTCTTGAAGTTTGGAGTACAAATTAGTTACCTTTTGTCTTCTCCAGGTTATAAGTAGTAGAGAAAAAACAGAGAACCTATGTGAGATGCAATACATCAGCTTTATTTATGTTTCAGTAACTCCTACAACATAGTACTCCTTAGAAAAGTTGGGTTTGCCTAAAACCTGACCTATGAATGTTTCCTGTAAACTATTTTCCATGCTACTATGCCAATGGATTTCTGAGTGTATTTGGTCAGTGGATAATACTGGTGGAAGATTAAAGGGTATCGTTTAGGGGCATTTTATGAAAATAGTTGTGTATCCACAGTGGTTCCAGCTTCTGAGTACTATCTTCTCTATGATATGAGGAAGGCCTTGCTCTGATTTTAGCTCCCAAAAGAAAGTCTCAGCGACTGGGTTCTATTAACACCTCCTTCCTCAATTTGTCCCTTCAGCCCTAGGGATAGAAGCAGCTTCCCAATGTAGCCAAAATCTCGTCTGTTTTTTGACTTTTCACCATGAGATAATTGGCTGGTCAGTTCTGTATCACTTATGTAACCCATTAAACCTGTTTACATTAACCTGTACTAAATTTGAATTAGCTAGAGTGGTCTCTGTATTTTTCATTTGATGTGACATTGATTCACATATTTGAAAAGCATATCTCAAAACTAAAGGCAAAAACTTAGCAGCTTCCTACTAGTTCTCTGTCACAGTCAATAACCCCAAACAAAAGGGAGTACACTTTCCTATTTTTAACAGGCTTGATATAACTATCCAGCAAACAAAAGAAAAAACTCAGGGAAGAGGGCAGAGAGAATGGGTCTATTTCCCAACTGAAGACTAGGGGCACAAGTTGGGTCAATATCTTTGGGCAGAAAAAGAGCCATGCATGAACTTCCCTTATGAGCTGAGAAATTACCCTCTGGTAAATGAAATCCAAGGTCTCAGCTATCTCCCCAGTCAGATAAGTCATCCCCAAGGTGAGTGGATTAGTCCTGCATGCCTTCCCTATGAAGGACTGAGCCACAGGGGAAGGGGATACTTGATGCTCACTCTTACCAGACTATTTTTGAAGGAACAGAGTAGCTAGCACTTTCCCTTTATTGAAAGCTATGGTCTGGAAAATTAATTCTTTCCTGCAAGTAACTAGGGAGACAGGAAAAACTGGTGTGGCTGAGTCCAAAGAGAAAGTGAACTTCAATAAGAAGGAAAGATCAATAAGATTAAATGTTCCAGAAACCTCAAGTTAAGATAGCAATTGAAAATTAGTTATTGGATTCACCAACTAGGAGAGCTTTGATGAGTTTTAATGAGCAGCTTCAGAGATATAATGGAGGCATTAACCAGACTCCAATGACTTGGGAATTGAATAGTGAGGAAGTGATTCCAGTGTGGCTGGACATTTCTTTCAACTATTTAGCAGGGAAGGGTATACAAGGTTGAACAAAGGAATGGAAAGAAGAATAGAGAGGACTTTTTTTTTTAATTAAAAATGCTTGTGTATGGTTATATGCTGATAGGAAAGAGCCCATAAAGAGAAACAGTTTTAAGATATAGGAAAAAGAGGTTTTATTGATGAAGCAAAATCACTCAAGGGCTAAGAGAAATAGGATGAAAAATATAGTGGATAGATGAATTTTGAAAGGAAGAAACTTCACTCTTTTCTTGAGACATGATAGAGAGAGAGAGAGAGAGAGAGAGAGAGAGAGAGAGAGAGAGAGAAGTATAGATGCACACAAATTTGTTGAATTTATTTAAACATCTTTAATAATTTTCCTTTTAAAATTAATTCAAGACACATATTAATTCTCATCAAAGATCCTGAATAGTATACAAAATCAAAATTTTAAAAATAGTAACATTAGTAATGTTTTATCTCTGATTTGATAGAATCACAGCCAAAGGTGATACATTCCCAATTTCATCTGGTGGATGAAGCCACTGTCCCTTACTGTTTCCTTCACCTTGCACAGTTCCATCATTTTTTATCATTGATTATAGTCCTGAACCAATGTCAAACAGAGAAATTTGTTTCATTTGAATATACATTAAACCAGCAGTTTCCATGATGTGCATATTAAGGAGTTACATGAAAATAATGTTCCATAAGACAAACATTATTAAATGGTTAACTGCAAAATATGTTGCATGTTTTATTACTGATTGCCTCCAGAGAATTACACAAAATGCAGTGTTCTCCACCACCACTGGGCTGTGCAACATTCTTACCGTGCAGATCACAAAGGACAAATGTTCTGGAAGCATGCCTCTTTAGTGAAGTCATGCAGTGTCCCACTTCTACTTTCTGGGGCCTTTCTATGTGAAAACAGTCCCAGTGATGTATTTCCACTGGGCCCCAAACTCATTTCTAGGGATGCCATAGAAGTGCTCACATTATAATGACTTTGGCACACTCCTGTCAACTACCAGATTGTAAGTAGTGCCTTGAGCACAAGAAATGTTCCACACCCGTTATCAGAACCCTTCCCCTTCCCTAGTCTCTACTTCCAAGATCTCTAGAAAGCTGTTTATTAAGTGGAAAACATCACAAGAAGGATGACTCTCTTGAAAACAGAAAACCCTACAGCTGGCATCATGATGGTGAATTTTCCATGATAATTTCTTAAGTTAAAAATCTTAGTGAAGATACCCTCATAATTTTATGATTAGCTTGATTGGCTAGTTGCCTGCAGAGCTTCAAAATATCAAAGTTGAAAAACATCCTATTATGTTTCTCAAAATGTGGTACAAGAACTCTTTTGAGTTGGAATTCCCCAGGTTGCTTATTTTGAAATAGACCCTGCTCTGATCCTAACAACAATGTTCTCTGGAAAAAGAGCACTAAAATCTGTTGTTTCAGCAAACTCCCCAGAATTACTGTTTGTAAACTAAAGCTTCATAAATACTGTCTCTTAACATTCTCTACTCTGACTCCCATCACTTTTCTTCTCAAAAATTTTTGAGAAATAACGTATACAGAAAAGAATATAAATGAATGAATTTCGATAGAATGAATACATCTATATAATCAGGACTTCTCTCTGGAAACACAGCAAGACCAGAACCCCAAATGTCACCTGTACCCCTCCCTTTCTCACCTACCCCTGTGGAGAATACCCAGCATCCTGACTTGTAACATCATCAGTTTATTTTGCCTATTTCTGAACTTTATATAAGTGAAATAGAATAATATGTACTTTGAGGGGGAGGGACTGGCTTCTTTCACTCAACATTATTTGGTGAGATTCATTCATGCTGTTATGTTTCATTGTAGTTTGTTACTGATCTTTCTGGGCAGCAGAAACATTCTACTGCATGGGCATACATGCAGACATGCAATTTAACTATCCTTTTGATTGTTCATAAACATTTGCATTGGTTTGGCCTATTACAAATAATACTTCTATGAACACTTTTGTACATGTCTTTTGGTCCACATATGTACACATGCCTAGGGATAAAATAAATTGCTGGATCATAAAGCATGCTTTTCTGTTCAGCTTTGGGTTTTTTGGTTTGTTGTATTTCTTTCAAAATTATTGCACCAAGTTAAACGCCAACCAGCAGGGTATGAGTCTCCAGTTGCTTCATATCCTCCACCCCCTCACCTAGCGCCATCTGTCTTTTTCCATTTTACCCATTTTGGTTGGGGTGTATCAATATTACACTGCAATTTTAATTATATTTCCCTAATGACTAGTTAAGTACTCTTTCTTATGTTTATTAGCTATTTTAATATCCTCTTCTATGAAGTAGTTGATCAAGTCTTTTACCCGTTTTTGAAAATTGGGTTGTCTGTCTTT
Organism: Prionailurus bengalensis; assembly: GCF_016509475.1. NCBI lineage: Eukaryota > Metazoa > Chordata > Mammalia > Carnivora > Felidae > Prionailurus > Prionailurus bengalensis. The sequence goes on from NC_057352.1 coordinate 41,166,319, forward strand.
TGCTTACTGTAGTAGTCCTTTCACCTTTGAATTCACATTGATTGTCAGAGGTATGTGTTGTAAACAGTCTCTGACTGTGTGGATTGCCTTTTCACTCTCTAAAAGATTATTTTGTTAAACAGAAATTCCTAATTCTTAATGTAGTCCAGTTTATCATTTATAATTTTTGTGTCTTTTTTTTAATGTTTATTTATTTTTGAGAGAGAGGCAGAGTGCAAGCAGGGGAGGGGCAGAGAGAGAGGGAGACACAGAATCCGAAGTAGGCTCCAGGCTCTGAGTTTTTCAGTACAGAGACCGATGCAGGGCTCAAACCCACCAACCATGAGATCATGACCTGAGCTGAAGCCAGACATTTATCTGACTGAGCCACCCAGGCACCCCCATTTTTGTGTCTTTTTAAGAATTATTTGCCCACCTCAAGTTCATGAAGATATTCTCCTGCATTTTTTAAAAATTATTTTGAGAGAGAGAGAGAGAGAGAGAGAGAGAGAGAGAGAGAGAAAGTTCATGCTCAAGCAGGGGAGGGACACAGGGAAAGGGAGAGAGAAAATCCCAAGCAGTCTCTATTCTGTCAGAGCGGATCCCATCCCAGCGCTGGATCCCACTACCCTGGAGTAGTGACCTAAGCCCAAATCACCAGTCCCAATGCTCAACCCACTAAGCTTTATTGTTTTATCTGTTACGTTGAGGTGGACTGACTGGAATTTATTTTATTTTATTTTTTATATGGTGTGCAATAGTCATCTCCTTTCATTATATATATATATAACTTCCCATATGTATAGGAAATATATATGTATATGTGTAATAAATTTATATATTTGAAATATATATGTATAGGAGACAGATATATATGTGTATAGGAAATATATATATTGGAAATATGTATACATAATGAAAAATGTATATAAATTTATATTGTATATAATAAAAAATATAAAATATAATAAATACTTTAACAAATATTTCTTATATTTGTTAAAATTATTTATACACTTTATTAAATGTGTATAATTTAATTTATATAATTTGTTAAAACTTGTATAATTTAAAAATTAATAAATGTTTATAATATACTCATATATAATATATTTAAATGTATTTTATACATATATGTGTGTATATATATACACACATATATATACATATACATATATATATACATATACATATATATGTGTATATATAATACATATATGTATATGTATATATATATGTATATATATATGTATATATATGTATATGTATATATATGTATATGTATATATATATATATATGTATATGTATATATATGTATATGTATATATATATTTATAAAATGAAGCCTGTAATGAAAGCCAAACTTGCCCAAGATTGTCCATCTAGTACAGAAGAGACTAATTATAATGTTAGAACCCACTCTGTTACCTTCTTTCTTTTATTGGTACAATTATATTAGTTGTTAGCATTGATTTCTCCAGCCAAAATAGCCTCACCAAGTCAGGATTTCAGTTAAGGTCTTATTTCCTGACCATCGTTCTGATCTAAACCACTTCTAACTCCCCTATTCTTTAAGCTTCTGATTGTATTCGCAGCAAAACAGATGTCGAAAGCTCAGTCCCCTCACCCGTGGGTCACTTGTCTGGTATACGTAGTACCACTTTTCTTTCTTACTTTTTTTTCTTTTTTTAAGTTTTATTTATTTTGAGAGAAAGACAGAGTGCATGAGTCGGGGAGGGGTAGGAAGAGAAGGAGAGAGAATTCCAAGCAGGCTCCTCTCAGAGTCGGACACCGGGCTTGAACTCTTGAACTGTGAGATCATGACCTTAGTCAAAACCGAGAGTCAGACTCTTAATGGACTGAGCCACCCAGGGACCCCTGTAGTACCGTTTTTCTAACATGATTTTAAGTCACGGCTCTAAAATACCCTGGTTTCTTGCTAGTCTTTGTCATTATTTAATAATCTAGAGAGACTAAGTAGTTCACCTCTGTTTTCTCATCTGTGAGAAGAAAGAGATGAGATTAACTCCATAATCCCTTTTATTTCTATTAATTTTTTAAAACTATGATCCCATAGTTATTTTATTTTCAAAATACCTAGTCTCTCCATAATTATGGCACTGTAGGACACATTTTTCTCCTTATTCATTCACTGCAAAATAAGAATGTCTGGATATTATTAAAACTTAAGGACGTTCTATGAAAGCAACTCAAAGTATTTAAATTCTTACAGTCCATAAAAAGTATCTTATCTCGGTATTGCAGTTTGCCAAAGGATTTCCATTTTAAAACCCAACTCCAGTCTGACACCTTCATTAACCACGCAGATGTGTTGTTTGATGTGTTATTCCCTTCTAAAATATCCCAGTTTCCAACCAGACAGGAAAGACAGATTGAGAGTGAGGCCAAAGAATGAGTTTTATTAATGATTGCTGCCTGGTTTTGTATACATATCTCAGCTCATATCCTGAAAAATTCTTTTTCACTCCATCTATTTCTATTACAGTCCTGTATTGTGTTACCACCTCATTATCTGTCTGAGAGACTGATTCAAAGTGAGGTTTAACATGCTGAGCATTTGGACAGCAAAGAGCAAGAATTTTTCTTTCCTTTTCTTTCTTTTTTTTTTTATTCTAGCAGGAAATTCCTGGGAGGTCTCTGGCCACTTTCTTTTTATCGCTGACAACTTGGTTTTGATATTTGAGAATGTAGAGATCAATACCGACTTAGCCGTCAAAATGACTTGATATAAGAGACTCTCTAATATTGTGCCAGGAATAATACCTCATATCTCCAAGACTCATGCTATAAACTTTGCAACCATTTCCGTGTCTCCCCAGGGGTATCCCTTGGAATAACTTCAAGAAATTTAAGGAAAGCATTCTGACCCAGTTCTAGACCAGACCAATGTATAACCCTCAGATCCAAGTGTAGACTACATTGAATAGAGTATCAGGAGTCCATTAAATGTTTCCACTATTTTATTTTAATTTTTGTTTGTTTGTTTCCACTATCAAAAATGTCCTAGGGGCGCCTGGATGACTCAGTCAGGTAAGCATCCGACTTCCGCTCAGGTCATGATCTCATGGTTCGTGAGTTCAAGCCCCACATCGGGCTCTGTGTTGACAGCTTGGAGCCTGGAGCCTGCTTCAGATTCAGATTCTATGTCCCTCTCTCACTCTTCCCCTACCCCACTTATATTCTCTCACTCATATTCTCTCTCTCTCTCTCTCTCTCTCTCTCTCTCTCTCAAAAATTGTGGGCAATTGGGCTGCCCATGACAATTAAAATTTAACCCTGTTACCATTAGAAAATTTTAACAAGTCATTTTAATTACACTGAATCTGTCATCCATATCAGAAGGTGCAATTGGAAGATAACTACTGGGAATGAAAAACAACAAATGAATTAAGTGTCACTGAACAAACAGAATTTGTTTAGAAGTTAGTCCTCAGTGTTCTGTGCTGATTGCAATGGTGTTACTATGGTGGTTACAAATGGTGAGATCTATGTATTTGTCAAAACACATTGAGCAGTAAACCAAAAAGAATAAATGTTGTTGTACATAAATATAATATATAATTTTAAGTTAATACTTTCAAAACAAAATAGGGATAAGAAGTCATTCTCCCAGATGGAGGACTGAGGGCTTTGTTCTAAAGCAACATGGTGGAGAGAGAGAGAGAATATCTTGATTGGGACTCAAGGAGTCAAGAGTCTTGATAGAAAGAGGTACACAGATATGTTAGGGCTACAGTACTGGAGAGATAGCATTGGACCATCATTAGTCCTTGGAGAACCTAAGTGAGATAGATAAAAGCCAGGAAGCAGAGATGGAAACCTGAAAGGTCACCAGGTGACCCTTCAGGTGGTTGAGGTAGAGGTGGCACAAGACAACAGGGACACTAAGAAAGAGCGTAGTCAGGTGGAAGCAGAGGCTGGAGCTAAGCCTGTAAAGGAAGCCAAGGCAGGCTTGTTTTACTCTATTATTTTTTTTAATTCTTTTAATGTTTATTTATTTTTGAGAGAGACAGAGACAGAATGCGAGTGGGTTAGGGGCAGAGAGAGAGGGAGACACAGAATCTAAAGCAGGCTCCAGGCTCTGAGCTGTAAGCATAGAGCCTGACGTGAGGCTCCAGCTCACGAGCTGTGAGATCATGACCTGAGCCGAAGTCGGCCACTCAACCGAATGAGCCACCCAGGTGCCCATATTTTTTTAACAAAGTCTTCAAGTCAAGGAGTTTTAGCCCCCAGTTCTGAACTAGAGGCTGTGCTTCTTCTCTGTGGACTTCAGTTTCCTCATCGCCAAAGTGGTAAGGCGGGGATGGATCATCCTCCCGATCCCTTCCAGCTGAGAGCATCATGTGGACTCAAGGTTTAAGTTAGTATCTCTGTAAGTTTGTCTCACATATGTGACACACCAACATCATAATACAGGCATATAAAAGTTGCCCATGTGATAGAAACAAAAGCTTTCCACTTGTTTTTTCTCTTGAGCCCCCTGAATCTCTTTTTGTAAAGCAAATAGAGATGTAGAAAAATAAATCATGTTTCCCATAGGTCCTACTCTGACTAGTTCTCCTCTTTTCCCCCTTGGCATTTTGCTTGGTTAATCCCAGAAGTGGGAGGGAAGGAGTATGGACTCGGATGGGCCCACGCTATGCATTTACAAGAATTCCGCAGTGGTGTGGTCAGCTTCACAGGTTTATCTGGTCACCAACCAACTAGGAAGGGAGGAAGCAGTTGGTTGAGAAGCTGCTTCTGCTGGTCTCTATCCCAAGAAATTCATACCAGCTATTTCATTCAACCCCTCAGGTGCTCTTTGGGGTGGGTAGCATTAGGGCTATGTTTCAAATGAGGAACTAGAGACTCAGAGTCTTGAAGATACTGCTTCAGAATGTCTCTGTGTCCAATGAGACTGGCACTGGTTCAGATGAAGATATGGAGCTCTCCTAGGAAAGCCTGTAGGCATGAGATGAGCTAATGTGTTTGAAACAAGGATCACAATACAGGTCCTCAGATTTTCATGTTCTTTAGAATAACGTGAACTATGTAGATTCCAAGGACCTCCACGCAAGATATTAGGGGTAGTAAGAATGGAATGAAGCCCAGAGTTCTGCATAATTTGATGCAAGATTTATGGCTTTGGATGAGGATGAAGAGGCCATTTAGCCAGGCCACAGGTAATAACTGCGACTTATTGAAGAAAATGATAAGGTAGTTATTTGAAGTCATACAGAGTGATACCAAAAGGTAACTTTGAAAAAAAAGTCTACACTGCTACTCGCCTATTAAAATGGAAAATCCAGAACACTGAAAACACCAAATCTGGAAGAATGTGGAGCAAATGCTACTCTCATTTATTGCTGGTACCAATGCAAAATGGTGTAGCCACTTTCGAAGACATTTTGGCAGTTTCTAATAAAGCCAAACATAACCTTGACACACAATGCAACAATCATGTTCCACGATATTTACTTAAATGAGTTGAAAACTCTAATCTATACAAAAACCTGTGCATGCATATTTATAGCAATTTCATTCACAATTGCCAAAAGGTAGAAGCAACCAAGATGTCCTTCAACAGGTGAATGGAGCAAACAAACTGTGGTGAGCCATACAGGGGAATGTCACCAACAATAAGAAGAGATGAGCTCTCTTGGGCCACCTGGGTAATGTAGTTGGTTGAGCATCTGACTTCAGCTCACGTCATGATCTCACGGTTTGTGAATTCAAGCCCTGCATCACACTCTCTGCTGTCAGCGTGGAGCCCACTTCCAATCCTCTGGCCCTTCTCTCTCCATACCTTCCCAGCTTGCACTGTTTCTCTGAAAAATAAATAAACTAAAAAAAAAAAAAAAGAATAAATGAGCTCTCAACCCACAGAAAGACCTGGAGGGTTCTTAAGTGCTTATTTGCTAAGTGAAAGAAGCCAACCCGAAAAGGCTACAAACTGCACGGTTTCAACTATATGACATTTTGGAAAAGGCAAAACTAGGGAAAAGGGAAAAATATCAGTGGTTGTCAGGGGCTGCAAGGGAAAGAGAGAAGGATGAATACATGGAGCACAGGGGATTTTCAGGGAAGTGAAACTATTCTCTATGATACTGTGAGGTAGATACATGTCATTAGATATTTTTCAAAAACCATACAATGTACAACAAAAAGAATAAATCATAATATACACTGTGGACTTTAGTTATAATATTGTATCTGTATTGGTTCCTCAGTTATAGCAAATGGACCACATTGATGGAAGATGTCAATGGGGCAGCCATGCAGGGGTGGGAGGGTGTGAGGTTGTATATGAGGACTCTGTGTACTTTATTCTGAATTTTTCTATAAACCCAAAACTGTTCCCAAAAATAAAGTGTACTAAGTATAAAGTTAAAACTAAGCATTAAGATTATAAAATAAAAAAAATAAATCTCAAGCTTCCTTTGAGCACTACCCTGGACACAACCCACCCTTCTCTTATATGGGAACCTGGCCCAGGAGTGCTGTTTGAATGCAGTAGAAATGCATATGAAAGAATTTTAAATTGTGCAAGTTCTGACTTCTTCAGGTACCATGATGTAAACCTCCATGGGTATACTTACTTTACCAAGGACACTGAGCTTTCTCAAGTGCCTCTCCAGTATCCTTCCTTCTTCATGGGTTGGGATTCTGATAGAGCAATCCACCACGGAGCCTTTGATGAACTTGGCTGTGCATCTGGACCCTCCATGCAGTCCTGGTCCATCATGGTGCTTCATCCCTCTCCTTATGCAAAGAGATTGGTCCAGGGGCATAAGTACTGGCCTAAGTAGGGGTGATTTATAAGGTTATCTTCCATAAGATTGAATACAGAAAACTAAGAGCAGAGGAAGGAAAGGATAAGGAGGTGAGGAGTAGACATAGGGGTGAGGGAAATGAATGGGAAATGAGCAAAGAGAGAGGGAAAGAGAAAGAGCTTTCTTCCTGTGATGAAAAGCTAAAAGAACATTGAAAGCAAGGAGCTACCAGGTCCATTTTCCTGTCTACATGGACAGTCTGAATGAGAATAAACTAATAAGAATGGATAAAAATGGGGAGGAATGCAGAAAGGGAGATAAGAAGTGTTGAGAGAGAGGAGAAAGAGAAGGAAATCATATAATTTGTATCACTTTGAATTTTTAATGACAGTAGCCACCATCTTTTTTTTCTGTTAGTTTCTAGATGTGGGTTCTCTCATTGCTGTAATCTACCAATATACTGGGCAGCACTTGATTCCCTTTGTGCATCATTTCTGAATCCTTCCTGTGTCAGATCCCTGTGTGAACTGGTGCCCGATTCCAACCTTCTGTAGTCAGAACACACCAATTTCTGCCTCTAGCAGAGTGGAAGAAATGTGTGCATTAGTCCTACTGGGAAGACATATGTAGAAAAGTTTTTCATATATGGGTTGAACAAATGAAAGAGTACTGTTACCACAAAGAAGCAAATCATAAGAAGACTAGGAGTGAAACTAATGCAGACTGAGGGCCTACCACCATTCACTTTCAAAGACACTTTCTAATTTTATTTTTTAATTGCTTTACTTATGGATAGTGCAATCCCTGTTTTACAGATGATAAACTGGAGACTCAGAAAATATAGATAACTTACCTAGCCAGTAAGTGGCCAGATAATAATGTGCATGAGATTTATCTGAATTCTAGCCAATACATTATTTACTATACCAATGACAGGCAGAAGAAGACAGTAGGTGGCTGCGAGAATGTATCCCATGTTTATGGTCTCACTCTCATGAGGTGGACAGAACTTTCCTGGGCCTATTATCTCTTGACCAGCTCCTATTCTTTCTCTCAGTTTGTATCCTCTTGCATATCCATGCCTATGATTAGCAAACACTTCTACAAAGGATACTACAGCTCAGTAAGGTATTGAAGGCCCCACCCTGAGGGATGCACACTCCACTGGGGAAGCGCATACTGAACAGACAATTGCAGTACAACATGAGTTTATGTGCAATAATGGAGGCAGGATCAAGAGCTGGGGAGCAAGAGATTCACTCTTCCTAGGGGTTCTGTGGAAAACTTCATAACAGAAGTTATATCTGAGACGGGCTTTGAAGACTGATGGAGAAAGAGGGACCTCATGGATTAATAGTGTTAAATACACATATGGATTTATGTGTGTGTGTATGTATATACACAAAATAGTCACTCCCCATAGAGAGGTTAACAAAAAAGATATATGTATATATCTATGGGGAGTGACTATTTTTTGTCTGTCCAACATATCATATATATCACATTCTCTCTCCTCCCCCCCCCATTTTAATAAAAACTTTCATTTAGAAAACCGCCCCTCTTTTCTCTGTCCATAAGTTTTGTCTCTGACCTCTGTCTAGTAAATCACAGTAAGACATTGATTTATTTAGGGGTTGACACATGACCTAAGTTTGACCAACTAAGACTCATACCTATAATTTCTGCATTCATTATTTCTCAGAAAATAAGGACTTTCTCTGGCCTTGTTATCTGGCCAGATGTAAGTCTCCAGGGGCCATTGCTCTATATGAGCAACCAAGTGGACAGGACTTACCTGAGAATGAAGTCTTTTAGAGCAGGCACAAAAGTTTGATGACTTTTTAAGTACCCACATCTATCTGTGCCTGAAGCCAGTAACACTTCTGTATTCCATAGGTAAATTAACCAATTAAATTTAAACTTGATAGATACTCTACACTAATATAATGAATGCTATTTAAGTAACATTTGCATTTTATTTGAGACCTCCTAGAGGTACTTTTTATACATACATACTAACAGTGAAACTTTTATACATACAACAGGCATTCGAAAAGTATTTGTCAATCAAATCATCAACCATCAGCTGTGGAGATAAATAACAGAGAGCCTTTCCAGAAGCTCAGAGCCCAGTGGTAGAGACAGGCATGGAGCAATGGATCACAATGCCCCATGATACCATGAGAGAAAGTTTGCTAGTGGCAAAAAGGAAGGAGAAATAATCTTTCTGGGTGAAGAGAAGGAAAGCTTCCTGGAGGAGACCACATCTCTGATAAAGGAAGATGAAACAAGAATTCACAGACAGGCAAACAGAGTGAGAGCTTTCCAGAGACAGGATCAGCTTGCTTTTTAGGCAAGGCATAATAAATAGTGTGTTCAAGGAAGACACTTGGCTGGCAAGATTGGTTTGAAATGCATCTGATGAGCATATTGAGGTTCAATGATGAAGAAATGTTTATGCTGTACCAATCAATCTTACCCTGTGAAAAATAGGAAGCTAGAAAATGTTTTTTTTTAGAAAATGTTTTTAAAATAAGAATGGAATTGCTCAGATCTGAATTCTAAAATATATTTCCAATAGTAAGAGGGGAGATTTGTTAGTGAGTGGGCAGAAATCAAACAGGGATAGGGATATAACCCTGAGTGCGACTATCATAGACTCAGAAAGAGATGATAGGGCACACCCAAGGCAGTTGTGAGTAGGTTGAGAAGAAGGAAGAAAGGAGAAGGGAAGAGAGGGGTAAGAGAAAGAATGCAGAATGCTACATGGAAGACTGACAGAGAGAAATAAGTTTACCTTTTTAAGTCTTTTTTTTTTTTTTTTTTTGCAAATACGAATCAAAGCACCAGGAAGTAGTGGGGTTGTGGGTGAACTTGACCTATACCTTCAAGCTGCAGACACTACTACAGTGGCAGGTGTTTCTGTGGCAAGCATTTAAGTGGCAGGCACACTAGAGGCAAGCAAAGTTTTTGGAGTAGTTTGTGGGAGGAATCACTTACATCTTTGAGATCCTGCATCTACCTTAAGCAGGAGTGTTTCCTGAAAGCACTGGCCATCTATGGTTCTTACCCTGAACTCACATACCCAGAGCCCATCTGCCAGCCAGGCTCCACTGAGGTTTGCAAAAGAAAATCATCATCACCCTCACTCAACATACACCTGTTATGGGCAAGATGCAGGGTCAAAATGGCCTCCTAAGCACTTTGCAGACATTTCCTTATGCGGTTCTCATGATTACTACATGAGACAAGCAGCATTATTATCTCCACTTTCCAAATGAGGAAAATAAGGCTTAGAATAATTTCGCGTTCTCTCTCTCTCACTCTCTCTTTTTTGCCTTCTTCTATTTAGATCATCTTGCATATACACATTAGTATTTCAGGAAAAAAAAGATTCTGGGTATGTTTCCACATGCTTATATAATATTTGGAATGTAATTATAATGATTGAATAATACCCAAGTTGATAATAGATGTAACATCATTTATTTGGGGGAATTTAAGTTACTTCCTTTTTTTTCTTGTATTATAAACAGTGTTATGACAAGCATCCCTATTGGCAACAACAAAAACCCTGATTTTCCTCTGCAATTAATCTTAGAAAGAGATTTACTAGTATGAACATGTAGTCATGGCATGTTTTTCTAAATTTTGGAAACTTTCTAAAAATAGTGTTGCGGTAGTTTTAAAACAAGGTGTGGAGGAAGAGTTGCATGGTTAATAAAGGAGGAGCTGGTAATACTCTCAATTACATTTCTTGCTGATTCAATTGGCCTTTTCTCCCCACCATCACCTGACCATAATGCTGTCTTACACAGGAAATCCTATTTGAGAAACAGCCCAGGCCACAAATCAGTTATCACAAACTCCTTTTTTTTTCTTTAAATGAGAATCCCTATTTAATTTTTACTTATTGACAATATATGTTTTAACTGGGAATATTTGATAGATTTATAGGTTAGGTAAATCATCTTTGGCAAGAAAATCATGTAACAGTGGAAGCATTCTCAAAATGTCCTCTCTGCAGCATAAGCTTCTTGCAAAACTGTTATTTCCATTTCCTCATGAATGAAAAATCATTCTTAGAATGAGGTTTACCACAGATGTAGAGAATGATGATCTGCCTTTAAAATCATTTTCTTAAAATACACAACTCATGGAAACAGACTAGAAAAGTGGTTGCCAGGGGCTTAGGGGTGAGGAATATAGGAATATAGGAAGAAGTTGGTAAAAGGTACAAACTTTCAGTTACAGGATGAATAAGTTCTCAGGATCTAATGTATTACATGATGACTACAGTTGACAACACTGTATTGTGTAACTAAAATTTGTTAAAAGAGGAGAACTTAAATGTTCTCACCAAAAAAAAAAAAAAAGAAAGAAAGAAAGAAGAAAGAAAAAAAGAAAGAAAGAAGAAAGAAAAGAAAAGAAAAGAAAAGAGAAGAAAAGAAAAGAAAAGAAATACATGAAGTAATGGATTTATTAATTAACTCAACAGGGGCATCTTTTCACAATGTACACATGTGTCAGATCTTCACAATGTACACTTTAAATGTGTTACAATTTTGTTAAGGACTCCTTAATAAAACTAGAAAAAATAAAAGTAGGTCTAAACTATTTGTGAAAGATATATGTAAGTATGTAATTAAGATCTTCAAGAGGAGAAAAAATTAGGAAAAAAATGTCCAAAACATAATAAATAACTTTCTTTGGTTAGCATTTTAGATGTTATTAGAGTTAATTAGCATTTTCTCATTTCCAGGATTTTTAGTTTATTTTATAACTCTTGGTGCGTCCTCAGCTTACCTTAAGTTATTTTAATAAGAATTATTTAAATAATAATTTTTGGGGCCCCTGGGTGGCTCAGTTGGTTAAGTGTCGGACTTCGGCTCAGGTCATGATCTTACCCTTGGTGAGCTCGAGCCCCACATCGGGCTCTGTGCTGACAGCTCAGAGCCTGGAGCCTGCTTCTGATTCTGTTTTCCTCTCTCTCTGTCCTTCTCCTGCTCACACTCTGTGTGTGTCTCTCTCTCAAAATAAATAACTAAATAAATAAATATTAAAAATTTTTTAAATAATTTTGGAATGATTGAAATTTATCGGAAAGTTTTGAAGATAGTACAGACTGTTCCTGCACCAAGTTTCTCCTTATGTTCATTATGTATATCGCCATTTATCAAACTTCATCAATTAACATTGATACAATACTATTAAGTAAAATAGAGACTTCATTTGGATTTCACCGGTTTTTCCACTAATGTCTTCTTTTTCTGTTTTAGAACCCAAATACTACAGAATCCAAACAGTAGCATTTAGTCTTTTTGGGTTATCTAATTCTTCATAGACCTGACCGTATCCCCATTACGGTATTTTGAAATGTGGCTGATGAAAGCTCTGCCTCAGAATAATACTTTCTCCTCTTGTCCTGGAGTTCACTTCTGCTTACTTTGTTAGTATTATCTTCAGTCCATATTTTCTTTTCAGGAATTTGAAAAATCTACTTCCTTTTGAATGGCTTAATTTAGTCAAGCCCACATTATATACTCCATAAATCTACTTAACTGAGCCACCTTGAACAGCAGGACGTCACAACACAGTGGCAGTAGGGTAATTGCCAACTTGGTCAAGTTATGGGATCCCTTTAATGGGATACATCACACATAATTCAGGATCTGGGACCCTCCGAAAGATGGAGAAACTAATGGTACCAGCTTCAATCAATGCCAGGTATTAGAAAAAAAATGTTATTTTTTTCTCATTTTTTAGGTAAGTAAATGTATGTTCTATTCAGATATATGAATAGAAAAATAGATTCCAGTATTTACTCCCCATATCTCTACAGATTTGCTTCCCCCACTGGAGGGATTTTGTCACCATAGGAGGCTGCCTGGCTTCTGTAGGCTTTGATGATGCTACGAGGGGGTCTTGGTGCAGCATGGGGGCTGGCCGGCTGTGGTCCCCTTTTTACAGCCTTCCTTTCTAGTCCTCAGCACTAAGGAATGCATCCTTATTAAACCAGGCTCAGAAACTCAATGTGTCTGCTCTGCGTCACTGAAAATGCTCCTGAAATATGACATCTGCAGTGTTAGGGAGAGCAGGACTTTGTTGTGTGGCATTTAAACTTTCAGCAGGATCACAGAACATCTGTTATTTCAACTTGGACTTGATTATTTTTTTTTAAACCGCCAGACTTTCAGACCATACAATACCAGCTTTCTTCAAATGTAACTCTTAAGTTCCTTTTATGGTAAAGTTTAATACTGTGAACATATGGAGGGTCTGAAAGTCTGCCAAATGTTTTAAAAGACAAGGTTATAAATACCCCAGCAGCGAGCTTTGTTCCTTAATGTATGGCTCTGTTACTCGGAGTCAACGTGAAAGATAAATCAGAACATAGAGCTGGCTTGGGCATTAACTTGATATTTCTGGCAAGTATTCATAGTATCTCATTTGAAAGAGAGAAAGAGAAGTGGTTGTTCTGAGGTAACATTACCAGACTGCAAAAAAAAAAAATGAATTTTATAAAACAGCAAAGAGCAGAATTATAGCTTAACTGAAACATCTAAAATGCAAATACACTCTCCAATTTTCTTAACCCAAAGATTAAAGCTTAAAGAGTCATCATAAGGCCCATGGGTTTGGAGATAACACTTTTTGGTCCCCTTCCTCTAGATTTGGAATAAATACCTCTAATTTCCTTGATAATGGATCTCCCTACCCTGCCTAAGCTCAGTTCTTCACTAATCCCAGGGCCCTATTCTCAAGTGTCCCTCTGCCCAAATTTGGGTTTATCCCAACCCAAGTCAGTTCAGGACCCACCCTATTATTTCTCTGACTGCACTTTCTCTAGAAACAGGGATTTGTTGACCTGGCTGGTTGGTCCCATCTGCAGCTGGGGCTTACCCTCTTCGACAACATAAGATGCACCATGACAAGACTGGCCTAACATGTCCTTGAGACAGGTCTTTTGGGTGAATAAACCTCAGCATGGTGTAAGGAAGTGTCTTTGCATGACCTTTCCAGGTCACTAGGATAATGCTTAATAATTCATGTCCTCCTCCCACTAAGTGCACTTAGTATCCTGTTGGCTTAATGTAGCTTCCAAAGAGTCTAGGAACTGCCTGAACATAGCTCATTTATGTGGCAGGATATGATTAAGGTCAGGGTGCTAAAAAAGGAATCAGGAGAACTTCACTAAGACTATTTTTTCTCTTCCTGGATGAGATTTTTGTTTTTGGTTTTGGTTTTGGTTTGTTTTTCTTTTCTTTTCAGAGTGCCAGCTAAGCCTGAACTACTCTTTCCATAAAATGGGAGTAATAATCAATCTTTCTTAGAACATTGATATGAGACTCAAATGACAAAATGCATGAGAAACTCATAAGAGCATGAAAAGTGCTTTTGCTGTTTGTATTAATGAGCTGGTTTTGGCTGGCATCACAAAGAATCTTCAAATATCACTGGATTTCAACCACAATTTTATCAGTCACACATGCTACATGTAGTCTGTGGGTTACTCGCAATGGATGTGATTGGACATAGCATATGCCACATTTAAAGGAAGGTTTTAAAAGTGTGTGTGTGTGCATCTGTATGTATGGTTGACTTCACTTCTTACACAGCTGCCCTCTGCTATAAGATGAACATACACTAAATAGACCCCATTTCTTTCCTTCTCTGTCTAGTCAACCAGATAACCAGTTCACTTAACTCAGACTGAACCTTCAGGATCTCCTTATCTCAACCAGCCATGAATTTCTACGTAGCTTTCCTTCACTTTCCACTAGGATATTGGGCAGCCATCAAAACTTTCTTTTATAGGCCATTTGGTATGTAGAAATAGCCAAATTTATCTACATGAAAAAAAAAAAAAACGCAGTGCAATCCCTCCCCAAACATGAGTTCTATTTGAGTACAATTCTAGCATAAGAAAACTGGAGTTTGGGAATAGAGAAGTGTAGAAAAATAGGAAGTTGAACATATTTTAATTTTGAAAGCCTCCGAGGGATAAAAAGGGAAAGTGATGTGGGTATCGGAACTCCCTCAGCTGGCACATGGAACCAGAAATGAATTAAGTGTTTCATTGGAGATCCATATCCCCAAATGCCTTTTACTGGGTATATTACCTGTGACAAAACAAGACACATTTAGGTATATTTCAATGAGGCCAATGGGAAAGAAGGTCTTAAAAGTCTCCAATGAGCATAGGACAGTAGAAGGAAATTTATAATATAGCATCAAATATTACTATTAATGGAATGCACATAAATGCATATAAAATTATCTACTTAAACGATTTCATCTCAGCCTTGTTTGTTTGACTCTCTCATAAAATGTTAAGTTCTGAGCTTTATCCTCTCAGACAGTTTTGAAGAGCCATACCCTACGGACTGGGACATTAATGTTCTATGTCAGAGAGTTCCAGAAGCAGAGTCAAGCACTTGGTTCTTGCTTTCCCATAGGATTTCAAGTTCTGATCACCTATTCCTTAATATCTGAGTGCCTCAGGGCACGTAATTCCAACCATTCTAAACCATTGTTCCCTCATGGGTAACACGGTGATGATGGCAATAGTACTAATATATGAGGTAATGAAATCAATGAATATGTTAAATTTAGTTACCTAATTTGTGGCACTTGGTTTGGTATTACTTTTTAATTAATAAATAATATTAAATAATAATGCTTTTTTTTCAATTTAAAATAATTGAAGGCTGCAGTTTTTGAGATAAGCAACGGAAACAAAAGTCAAGCTTAAATAATAAATGTGATTTATTGGTTTCCATAATCAGGAAGGTTGTAGGTATATATGAAGTCAGTCTGAAGAGGTGAAAATGTGACTTCTTGCTCATCAGCATCTTCATCACCTTCATCATCCTCTCATGTTCTTTCCCTTTCTCTCCCTGCTCTCCTTGTCCTACCTCCCTCTCCTCCCAAATCTCTTTTTCCATTATTCTCTACTTCTGATTAACTATCAGCCTATCTCATGCTTCAGATGTGATTTCTTCCTACAACTGGAGAAATGGTTGTTGCCAGAAACAAACCCCTGTCCTCACATTCATGATACAGAAGAAAATGAAACCCTTGTGTCCCCAGATAGGTTCCCTGTTTCATAGAGGTACCTGCTTGAGTCAGAGGTTCACCATGTGGACTCATCTGTGTTGACAGCAAATGGGGCAAGGCAGTGTACATGCAAGAAGCAGCATGTGAGATAGAACCTTGAGATCCAAGTTGGGTGGCAGGCCTGGCTCTCCCTAGAAAAGACAACAGATAGCCCCTGAGAGTACCTACCATATATAGTTGTCATTACTATACTGTGCTCAACATGACCAGTAAGAATCTGTACCTAACAAATTCAATGGCTTTGAGGTAACAACTGTCCACTTCTCCTATACTAACCAATTAATATGGACCTCCTACTATAAACCCCAGGTATATTGGGCTTTGAGGACCCCATATTCGATCTTGTCACCACAAAGTTAGGGGGAGCCTGGAGTGCAGTTCACGTTGTGATTTGATTATCAATATGATGCCTATGGGGCATTACTTCTTAAAACTAATGGAATATCACTTTGGTCTTTTCATTTTCCTCTGCCTGACCACCATGGGAATTGCAGAAACTTAACTATTACAATTTCCTATGTACATTAAAAAATTAAATGCAAAGTAAGTTAGGTTATAGTGCAAGTGTTATGGTGAGAATGTTATGTTTAAAACACATCAGTGGCTCCCACACAGTGGGACCTTAATAAATGTTTAATAATGACTGTATTAGTTTACTTCCTATAATTGTTTCTTCCATTAAAATCTACTTCTACTTTCTGGAGGAAAATGACAAGTGATGCCTTGTTATGAGCATATGCGGAAGATTAAGATATTGGAAGGATATGCCATTAATGTGGTGCAAAGGACATTTTTCTAGGGAGCACAAAATAGGTCAGGAATTTGCACTTCTGAATTCCTCCTTTAATCACACATCTTTTGCATATAGAGAGACTGTAGGATTCACCCAGTGGTGTCCACCACCATTTTTCTCTCGTTGTTCCTAGTGTTGCATTTGGAGTAATCAGTGAACAAATCAATTCACCACACATTTTCAGAATGCCCCAGTGAGCAAATAAAGATGTCAGGTGATATGGGCAATGCAGAGACAAAAGTGCTGAGAATTCCTGATTGCTGGGAAGGAAAGATTTTTTGTGAAGTTGAATATAAATCAGATAATAAAGATGTCTGATGTGATTGTTTTGTGTGTGTGTGTGTGTGTGTGTGTGTGTGTGTTGGTTTTTATAAAGCTTACATTCTTACAACATACAGAAACTATGCTTCTGAGGCACACTAACAAATATCCATACAAATTAATTAGTGTTCCATTCTAAACTTAATCACGTGGTGAGAACAACAGATTCTGACACAGTGTGTTTGTTAGGTAATCCATTAAGTTCCTCATCTAAAAATATCTAACGTGTCATCGTACTTTTGTCCTAACCTGCACAGAGAAGTAGTCAGCATCTCTTTTTCCTGTCCCTATTCTCTTAACAGCAACGTAGCTGACATTCTAAGAAACAACAAGTACTAGGAATTCTAAGTGGTCAAAGAAACAAGGAAGACAAGAGAGATCTTTCACACCTTATCAAGAATTATTTAGGACTACCTATTCTTTTATTTTTTCCCACTAAATTGATAAATGTGTGATGTGCTCTTCTGTTTCATTTATGTTATTCATTTATATTATAATTCCCAGTGTCATATAATGGTGGTATATATTATTCTCCCCCACTTTATTTGTGATTAAACTTCCTGAGATACAGGTATATGGAATATCTCAAATGAGACCTGGTCTTCCAGTCCCTGCATTTCAAGTGTTTGATGTGTTGGAAGAACCCTCCAGAGGTCTCTGTACCTGGCCTCACTGATATATATAGGGATACCTGAGGCAGGAATTATGGATTATGACTAATGTCACGAGCTTTCCACATCATTTCCTAATGTTAGCAATGGGCAAACAGTAAAGGATGCTAAGCATTGATGTGATTCAGTGTGTGTCTTAGACACATCACTGTTGATTATCCAGTGGACAAGACAGATTAGATGAGATAGCTGGAAGGCAGGAAGAATGAATGTAGGAAGCTCAGTAGGGCGATATTTTGCAAAAGCCCAGACGAGGGTATGGAAGGAAAAGACAGACTTGGGGGGGGGGGGGGGGGGGGGGGATTTATCCAGAAGGCAAACACTATTGCACTTATGTTTGGTTATTGGCCTAAACAGAGCTTCTGATTCAGAAATGGGAGTGTGGAAGTTATCTATTACACTTGTGTTAAAAAAAAAAAGCTAGTACTTTTTGAGCGGTGGTGATGATATAGGCAAAACTCTCTGTGGCAGAAGTGTTATTACTTTATATGAATTTACCTATTTAATCTTTGTAACAATTTTTTGAGGTTGGTACTATTAGCATTATTATTACAGATAAAATCAACTGATTTCATATAAAAAATCTTGCATCAAAAATTTTTACTCTGTCAAGGAACGATTTACCCTGTGAAGTCAGGCTTAGGTTCCAACTGAAAATGAGTTTACTAACCTTAGGAGACATGGGGGGGAGAGGGGCTAGAAAGGACGAAAGGTGGGTGTCAATTGTATTTCTACTTCAAACTTCTAGTTTGACATAGTGACTCAAGAATTTCAGGCCTTGGGTTTCTGATTTGAGAAATTAAGAAATTGGACCAAATACTCTCTAAAACCCTTTTTAAGATGTATTTTTAATGTTTCATTTGATTTAGTGAAACTATATTTGCTAGGACAGGCTGGCCATTTGTGAAGCTACCTATGTGGAGATTCATATCACACCGCTCTATGTACACCACCCTGTTCGGTTCCACCACACCCCGAAGTTTAGCCTCAGGATCCTTCTCAACACTGGGCTTTAGTAGAATTGCCATATAAGTTGAAACTTACCTTTCACCCAAAGAGTACTATTTCTATCCTGTTGAAAATGAAACAAACAGCTTTTATAAAGGAAATCTTAAACTCTAAATGTTTCTGCAATTTTTTAAGGAGAACACCTGCACCAACCCATCAAGAAGTGCTCATGAAACTGATTATTTCCTGCCATTCTCTCTCCAGATGTAACCACCTCAACACCCTTTGTCCTGACACTGTAAAAAGATAAAGACCTGAGAAAATTCTTTGCTGAGAAAATCTCATTCAGAAGCTGAAGGTCTATTTATAGGATGCAGGAATTAATAATAATGTTATGTAGGCAGTAGATGTTAGATTAAAAAAGGAAGACAGTATTTGCGTGTGTTAATGAGTCAACAGACACACTTCAGGACCCCCATGTGGCACCCCGGAGCTGCTGCTTCTCACCAAGGCCATGCAGTGCATTGGAAAGCCAGGAAAAGAAGCATTGCACCTCAGTTTTTTTCATTGAGCTCAGAAGAAGTAATGCGGGGCATGAAAGATGTCTAGAAATTGGTTTTGAAAGTCTCACTCCCCTTTACCCCAACCAAAAAGAAAAGTGTGCTTATACTCTCAAAGGAAGGATAAGTTCATAAATATCTGTGGAACAGAACAGAATGAGGGTGATTTTTTAGTGTAAGTTTGACTAAGCATCTAATGGATCCCAATGAGAAAGAAAAAGTAAAAAGTCTGTAACTTGCTTCGCTTTATAAATATGGAAAGGAATTAAAGAATCACCCACAAATATAAGAGATACAAGGTACTGTAAAGAGTGTAAAATATGACCACATATCAAAGGAGAAACTCAGACTTGGGTCGGGGGTGGGGGAGTAACTAAAGATCATAAAGGGGGTCAAAAACTTTATTATGGAAAATTTCAAATATGTACGAGAGTAAAGAGAGTAGTAGTACAATGAACCTCCATTTACTCATCACTTAGCAAAAAAACCAACCAAACAAACAAACAAAAAAAACCCTAGGAACTGAAGCCAGATAAATAAACACTTATTTATAGGACTACTTTATTTATTGATAAGAACTACCACCAGTTTCTCCCCAAACCAGAAACCTCTCCCTCAGAGAGGGAGGCCGGAATGCCTCTCTGAAGGCTCATGGTGATTCACACTTCTGGCTCCCTGGACACCATGACTGGGTGTAACCTGGTTCATAGGAAGAATTTATCCAAAGGCAGAGCATGTCCATCCACGAAGGTGGGAGGAAGAGATCTGCCATGGGGATCTGGAAAGGGAGAGTTACAGAGACCTGTGCCAGTCATGCACCAAACGATTTCTGTAAGAGAAGGAACCTTAACTGACTACTGTTCTTGTAAGATTTTGGTGATCAGAACAGCAATTCTAGATTCAGTGGCCTTTTTCATGTGCATTCAGGTAACATATTCCAAGGAAATGAAAGTGTCTCTAAATCCCTAAATGGCCTTTCTTTCTTTCTTTTTCTTTCTTTCTTTCTTTCTTTCTTTCTTTCTTTCTTTCTTTCTTTCTTTCTTTCTTTCTTTCTTTCTTTCTTTTTCTTTCTTTCTTTCTTTCTTTCTTTCTTTCTTTCTTTCTTTCTTTCTTTCTTTCTTTCTCTTTCTCTTTCTCAATCTCTCTCTCTCTCTCCCTCTCTCTCTCTCCCTCTCTCTCTTTCCCTCTCTCTCTCTCTCTCTCTCTCTCTCTCTCTCTCTCTCTCTGTCTCTCTGTCATCCAACCTGCACCTTTCAAAGTAAGAACTTTGAAACCAAAATATCGAATCATGAATAAAAGGCTGCAGCTCACCTCTTGAAGAATTGCCCTGACCGGGTTGTTCTAACAGTAAGAAAAAATTCTTTTTATCAATACTCTTGTCTAAAAGGCAACATTAGATGCTGAGGAGGGCAGGAGCACATTGAATCCCCGGGGAAGCTTTTTGACTTTAACTTTTAATTAAATCATTTCTTACCAGCAATAAAATTGTTTAGTGAAAGGCCATATATACATATATATATATATATATATATATATATATATATATATGGCCTATATATATATATATATACACATGTATATATGGCCTATATATATATATATATATATATATATATATATGGCCTATATATATATATATATATATATATATATATATATATATATAGTTTTAAGTGGAGCCAAGAGAATAAGAAATGTTTAAATTTTCCTCTAGTTGTCTGCAATACTTTTAGTGAGTGATACATGTTTAGTTGAAAGAAATCAACATCTACTGAGTACCTACTATGTCCCAACTACTGTGCCATGTGTTGCAAATATTTAGTCATTCATTACCATCTCAAAACCACCATGAGGTGTGAGTCTAGTTATGTCACGATTTTTCAAGCTAGGCCACTAAATTTGGATGGCACTAAGGAACGTGCCCCTGCTTGTGGACCTTGAAAGGGGAAGACTCAGGAGTTAGACCTCCAGTTTTGAAATTCAGTGTCTACTTTCTGAGGCATAATCCTTCACAGTGAAGGAACAAGCAAAAGCTACTTGGGAAAAACACAACACAAACCTTTAGTAACTTGTACGTCTAGGATCTGATGGAAAGAAATGAAATTCCCTAAACAATTTCCTATAAGATATAATGATCAGCCCTCTCTCTCTTCTTAAGTAGGAAACTATAATCCATTGTATGAATATAATTCTTATTTCCCTAGTATTTGATATGTACTTCTTTCTCAGTAAGTTTATTACATAGGAGCATGTATATGTATGGAAGTGTATCTAATTCTTCTAAAACAACAGGGCCAAATTTCTTCTCCCTTTAAATTAGACATGGGGGAAATTGTAAAGTGATAAATTCTTGCATATATGCAGGAATTTATTCTTTTGATGTCAGTAATAGTGTTATCAGTTAACAAAGCAATGCTGGTATATTCTTTTTTTTATCTGAAATATAATTAAATCTCAGTATTCTTTCAAAATGCAAAGAAACTTCACATTACTATGGACCCAATTTTTGAGTTTATATGGCAACCAACCATCCATTTATATGCGGAATTTTTTTTTTTTTTGCTGGGACAGAACTACATAGCACTCTAGAAACTTAAAAATGAAACTCCAAAGGAAGTGAAAACATTTATGGAACTTAGGAGAACAGGGTACTTAGTCATGTGATTGTAGTGGTTTGGTGCTGCTCTGTAACCTGGTAAACACTTAAAATATTAATAAGATTATGTCTGTCTCTACTCTAACTGGGTGCTCTGTGTGCATTGCCCTTGTAAGCGAATTGGGATCACAGTTATCTTCAGGAAACTAAAAAATAAATAGTAACAATGTCTGAGATTCCTATAGTGCTTTCATATTTTTAAGAGTCCACAGTTTCATTGGTGCCTACCAAAACCCTAGGAAGGGTACAAACTGCCCCTCTCCAGAATAAGAAAGGTGGGCCCAGAGACTCTGACCACATAGTTCCAACTCTCCTGAAAGAGCTTTATCTCTTTCTTCTTCTCATATCACCTCTGGTGCTACAACTTTGTCCCACAGCTGCCCACAAAGAACCCCAGCAGTTTGATCACTTGACATGATGCTGGAATAGTTCTGCATATTGTTTATTCATTTATGAAGCGAGCACATAGGTGCCCAGGACAGTGCTGGGCCCTGGGATGGCTGTATTATAAAAACACTGTCACAGTCTCCAAGGGGTGATGAATATTAAGCAGCACAACCCTAACCATATATGTATACAAACAGCCATAGTATAGAAAGATGGTCAGGTAAGAAGCAGACTAAACGTTCAGAGAAAACATATCTCATGAACCAATAAGAAAAATTGAGAACAAATAAGAATGATTCAGTAGTGGTCTGAAGTATGCTCAGACACTAATCAGACTCTCTCTCTCTCTCTCTCTCTCTCTCTCTCTCTCTGTGTGTGTGTGTGTGTGTGTGTGTGTGTGTGTGTGTGTTGATCAGCATGTTCCAGGGCAAAGAGGCCTTTGCAAAGAAGTATAAAGGCCCTGTGATATGAGTAATATTAGCTGAGGATGGAGAAATGATTGGATTCAGACCATAAATGGTCTTTTAAACCATTAGGATTTATTCTATCCCCCTAGATCAGTGGGCAGTGACTACAGGGTTATAGCAGTTCGGGCAGGGAAAGGGTGATGAAACTAACTACATGGTAGACTAGCAATCTGAAGAAAACTTTAATGAGTTAGGATACTCTGAAGGTAGCTAATGATATCTCCACCATATATTCAGCTAAAATCCGCACCATAAAATTAAGCAATGCCAGATCAAAGAAATAAAAACTCTTTTTTTTTCTTAATAGGGACCCAAGTGTCACAGTACAAAAAGGCTGGAATCAAGCCACAGTACTTATTGTAATTTCGGGAATGGAGACAATGTTGGAAAAGCTTCAGTCCTAGCCTTCTAGTCCTTTGCCTTCTAGGCAAGGAAACCAAAGGTCAGGAAGTGAGTTATCAGAATTCACAGAGCAAGTGAGAATCAGGAGGGGCAATTTCTCTGGCTGCCTTAGCACTTTCCATTCTAGGGAGATGTGAGCAAATTTCCAGGGGGATTAATCTTCCCTCTTCATTCTGCGCTGTATGCAACCAAGATGATATGGTACCTTCAGATAACAAAGAGCAACAGCTCTCAGTCGACTGGCAAATATCCATTTCAGAAGCAGTGAGGAAATTAAATGCAGGAGGCACGTACACATTTATGTATTTTCCATATCAGAAAATGACCTTGTTAACTGTCATCTTCCCATTGAGGTATCTCCCTCAGCACAACATATATTAAATTTATGGATACAAGGTATAAATATAGTCACTAACCATTCATTCAGCCAGCACGTATTAATCAGTCGTATGCACAGCACCATAATTCAATTAAATGCAATTCACTTTTACAAGTATTTGGAAGACAGGAAGAGAAAAGCACACCAGATGCAGTTTTGAATCATGGTTTCAATACTTACTGGCAATAATGGTGGGTGACACATATAACCTCCATCAGTCTCCGTTTCCTCATCAGTAAAAGGAGGACAATAAGTAATAATGACCTCACTGTGTATGGGAAAGAGTAAATGAAGTCATTCTATATGTAGCGCCTGGCATGTAAATGCTTAATAAATGATCCCTAAATGCATGAATGACTTAAAAAATACTCTGAGATTTCTTTTTTTAAATTATTCTCTCTATTCCTGCAGATACTTTGGGTATTTTTCTACTTGGGTATCTGTGTAAAACAGAACCCACTTATTTCTTGAGTGCATCAAAATGAACCCATTACTGTAAAATTGCATCAGGGATTATGAAGTGGAATCAAAAAGGTGGGTTCTATTTTGCCAGGTGTTGGAATGCCATCCCTAGCAGGGAGGAGTCAACATTCCTTTCTCTGGCACTGGGTGATTCTGCTAAACCAATTATATTTCCACCACATAATGAAATTGACTAGAAGCCCTTTTTATCTTTGTTCTTGCCACACTGTGGTTTGGCCCCATCAGTGAACTGCTAACTGGCTGTCCAGTGGCCACAGACTATTCTGTGAACCCAGAATTCAGCTCAGCTGGGGAAATGTGGTGTCTAATTACATAGTCTTGAGTACCAGTGACCGAGTGGCAGAATCCATGAACTGCTGGAGGATCCATTTGTGTGTCATATTTCTTTGAGCATGTGGCTGCTTTTCATGTGTGTCAGACTCTAGTTGGAGAGTGGGATGGTCCTGACCACGCCCACCTCTGAAATGGGGGAATATCTCATATTTGATCACTGTGCTTACCATTTGATCACATATATGATTTATTTATGCTTTTAAAATATGAAGCATTATGCTTCATAGTGTACATGTAACTAGACACACACACACACGTATACACACACATGTGCCCTTTGTACTTATACTGGGCTTTTTAAAATCTACAGATGGATATAATGGAAAAAACATGAGTTCAGAATCATTTGGACTTGGAATTGATCTCAAACTTCACCTGTTACCATCTCAATGACTTTGAGCAAGTTACCTTGCCTGTTTGAGCATGGCCAAGATGAGGGTGGTGTAAGGGTGTTACCTGGGGTGCAAAATTTAAGGAGGCAAGCACGACCCTAAGGATCTCTTGAAATTCTGCATCATAGATATTGTTCTTGCCTTACTGTCATGCTGGCCTTATCTCTGAGCTTCAGTATCTTATGCATTGAGTCGTTTAAAGCACCCACTGCACTACACGGCATAGATACCTAGTAAGTGGTGGCCTTTACCCAGGAAATTTCACAAATATGGGAGCAGGTGTGCTTACTGCAGCCAGAATCACATCCAGATGTTACACCTGGCCCCCTTCCATGCTAGGGTGGGGTGGGTGTCCATGGCCACTCAGGGGTCCCATGGCCACTGATGAGAGGGCAGGGATGCTGGGACCCTAATTCCACAGCAACAGTCCTGGAACCCCAGTCCACCCACACTCTACAGGGAGCTGCCTGAACTACAGCAGAAGAATTCCAAAATAACATTTGAAGTACTTTTTCTGCTCATTTGAGTTAATTTTAGGGAACAAATTAAATAGAAAAACAACACCAAACAAACAAACAAACAAAAACCAACATTCCACAACAGAGAGTCACTGTTAATTTCTGAGGTAGTTTTCTTCCTCAATTATACACATCCTCACATAATTTGGATTGAATTTTGTATAAAGACTTCTCTTTGTCTCTTAGGTGAAAGTGCATCGTGACTATTACTCCATGTCATTACATGTCATTACATGTCATTACAGTGTCATTTTTAATGGTTTAAAAGAAGGTCATTTCACAGATAGAACATAACTAATGAGCTTTATTTTGTTGGGTTTTGAATACAGGTCTGTAACACAAACCATTTTGGTGAAAATCTTGTCCTCATTTATCAGGTTTGTTTGTTTATGTATTAATATTTTATCAGTGGAATTATGCACCGAATGCTGCTCCAGGAAAGTTGTACCAATTGACATTAGCCACAGCTGATGTGACAGTGCACATGCCACAAGAGGACATTTGCACCTTACGATGATTGGCAGTTGAGGAAACAGACTGGACCTTAAGTTATTTAGCCAGGGACAAACTTTTTCATGCCTGAGATGGCTCCCCTCTCAGCTACCAGCCTGTTTTCCTGGTATTTCCTCCTTTCCTACTTCTTTTAATATTTATTTATTTTTGAGAGAGAGAGAGAGCAGGAGAGGGGCAGAGTGAGAGGGAGACACAGAATCCAAAGCAAGCTCCAGGCTCTGAGCTGTCTGCACTGAGCCTGACATGGGGCTTGAACTCATAAACTGTGAGATCATGACCTGAGCTGAATTCAAACTCTTAACCAACTAAGCCACCCAGGAAACCCTGGTCACCTGCTTCTGTTCCATCCCTGGGACTATAATCCTCCTGGATCTGACCAAAAAGCAGGGTGTTCAAAGTTTTTGCTTGTCCTTGTCCATTCTCCTTTCAAAAGCAAACCACAGGATTAAGAAGTGAGTAGGCTGTGCTGGGCACAAAGCAAAGGGAAAGGCATTACAGAAAGCAGACCTTGTGGGTGAAACTATAGCTGGATAAAGAAAGGACAAGAACTTCCTGGGAATTAGTTAAATATGGAGAAAAACAAACAAACAAACAAAAAAAAAAAACAAACATATTCTGCATCTCAGGAGTACTGAGAAAAGTGATTGGATATGAGTCTTTTCTTTAAATTATCATCTATTAAGTGCATATGTTTTACTTCATTAATTCTTACTGAAATCTTATACCATGAACAGGTATATTATCCTCATATTACATGAGAAAATATGTTCAGAGAAGTTTAGAAACTCTCCCCAATACAATCAAGTAGTCGACTACTAAACTTGGTTTCAAACCCAGCTTGACCCTGTGATCATCTTTTTCTCAAAAGGTACCTTGGCATCAGGCAACGTAATTTGGATGAGTGGACTTACCAGGTAAAGGTTTTTAAGTCTTCTGGTCTTGACATTGTGTTGAAAACAGTTTTTCATCCCTAATGTTCCGGGATGTGCTTTAGTTGGCCCAACTCCCTCTGAAAATAGTTAAGTGGTAACTCAGTATTTATGCTGTTGCAGGCCTTTCGTCCAAGAGCTTTACCCCTAGGAAGTCATTTACACCTCAACCCTACCCCTGAAATGTAGATAGCAGTACTATTCCCATCTCCTAACAAGGGGGCAGAAGCACAGAGAGTTTAAGAAATTGGCCTGTGGCTGCACAGTGTTTGCATGGGATAGTTGGTTTTCTCACCCTGATCTTTATAACTATACCCTGTTCCAGGGGTGTTCCTGGCAATATGTCACATCCCATTGTGGAGGCAATGGCAAAACCCATGAGAGCTACCTGGAAT
Source organism: Prionailurus bengalensis (assembly GCF_016509475.1). Classification (NCBI taxonomy): domain Eukaryota; kingdom Metazoa; phylum Chordata; class Mammalia; order Carnivora; family Felidae; genus Prionailurus; species Prionailurus bengalensis. The sequence goes on from NC_057352.1 coordinate 41,193,339, forward strand.
ACACTGGAAGCACAGGGACATAAGTGACCCCCCGCAGCAGGTGGTTACTAGAATTGACACTTGAAGGTTATCAAATAAGAATGAAAAATTGCTGCCCTGCATCACTTTGCACCTAAAATATACCCAAAATCATGGATCTTCTTGGTGCTTTACCATCTTTCCTGTGCTGGATTTCAGAAGTCTGACCTTTAGACACGTACAATGCCTGCATGCCTGTGACCTCCACCTGGCCCCTAGTTGAGTGGGCACATGCTCAACATTAATTGCCTGAATGACTCCAACCGAAGAATGGCAGATGAATTTAAGCAGCCAACCATCCAACAAAGAAATTTCCATTAATATTCACAGAACTTAGAGTGCAGTAGAGCAAAGATTCAAATTGATGCCGGCTTTAATCTGGTGGTGAATACATTCTTAAGCTCTTTAGGGGCGGTGGGGGTGGAGACAGTTCCTTCATGCAACCAAAATACAGTGATCCCCTGTGCTCTGGTGTGAACACAGCCAAATTCCATCTGCAACATGACCTTTAGATTAAGGTAAAAAGCTTTAATTTCTTTAAAGACTTGGATGTGTTCACCTTCTGCTGCAGCATCTGAATGGAAAGTAAAAAAAAAAAAATACGGTGCTTTTTTCAGGTGTTTTCTCCTTGTTGAGCATATAGGTGTTTCAATATCTTCAGGTATTTGGCACCATAGAGAAAAAAGAAAAATCCAGGTGATAGATTACATTTCCCCTTTACATCTACACATTTTTGTGGAGTGTATCAAATGGTGTGCTATGGGGATCTATTTCTGGTTTGAATGAATAAACTAACCCATGAGCATTTTGCTATTTTCTCTAGAAAAATAAAAAATAGCCACACACCACACAATCTCTGGGCTTGATATTAAATCTCACCTGGCCATGAAAAAGATAGGTATGTTATTTAACAGAAAGAATAGACATTGTCTGTATGGTGGGTTTCTGGGAGGTGGGGTGGGGAGGGACAGTGTTATTTCTCTTTAATATGCAGAAGAACTTTAGAAATATTTGAGAAATAGTATAGAATGTGCTTTGGAAAGCACAGGACTTGGGAGTCACACAGATCTTCCATCTACTGTCTTTTTGACCTTGAGAATATTACAAAACCTCTCTGAACTTTGACTTGAATGTCAAGAAGGTAAAATGCTTTCAATTGCCATAAGGACTAATAAGACAGCATATAGAAAGATAGGTAACTGTATTGGCCCTTCTTTTTATAACACTGTCCTAGGCTCTTTATGTGACTTAACTCGCTTTAGCTACACAACAACCCTATGGTGTAGGAACTCTGATTTTCTAGACAAGGAAACTGAGTCTCAGAGAGGTTAAGATGCTTGTTTTATAAATGACAGCCCTGGGATTTGATCCCAGGCAACCTGACCCAAAAATCAGTATTCTTAACCATTATACAATACTGCCTCTAACATGTCACAACCGACTTATAAATGCCTGCCATTGTCAATGCCTACAGACTTGGTCAAGTTCTGTTAACAAGTTCCTTACAATCAGAATACATGTAGGTATAATCCCTAATAGTGACCCAGGAGGCTTCTGGCTTGTGATCCAAACATTTGATGTGCCTCTAGCATGATTCACCTGAAAACGAGGGAAAAGGCAGTAGAGACGTAAGGACGTGGACTTTGCAGTCAGGTTTCATTTGGGGCTAAAGCCCATTTTACCCCTTCGTAGCTGAGTGGCCCATGCAGAGGCTTAGTTTGCTTATCTGCTTGTTATGGAGAGTGATTAGTAGCATAAAAATAACACAGAGTTCAATAAATATTGCTAGTTACGATGGTTAGTGGTTGTGAGAGTAGTAATAGCAGTAGTAATCCTGATTGTAGTTGTAAACATAGTAGAGGTGGGAATGTAGGTGCACTAGTTTGCAAGAGCTGTTGTAACACAGTACCATAGGCTTCAACAATAGAAATTCATGTTCCCATGACTCTGGAGACTAGATGTCTGAGATCAAGGTGCCAGCAGAGTTGGTTTCTTCTGAGGCCTCTCTCCTTGCTTTGTAGATGGCTGTCTTCTCCCTGTTTCTTCACACAGTCTTTCCTCTGTATGTGTCTGTGATCCAGTCTCGTCTCATTAGAAACACACCACTTCTGTTGGATTAGGGCCCACCCTAATGATCTCATTCTAACTTTATTACCTCTCTAAAGACCCTTTCTCCAAATGCAATCACATTCTGAGGTTCTGGAGGTTAGAACTATAATATATAAATTCTGGGCAAGGGGCAAGTTCATGCCAAAATAGTAGGCACCACATACATACCGATTTCCTGTGAGTCGGTGGTCCTTCAGAAAGCGGACTATGGAGTTTAGAATACTCAACCTCAGAAGTAATGGCCTAAGTAATGATTTGAGCAAGGCATTGGACCCAAGACTCTCAGCCAAGTGCATACCGTCATCAGTGATGATGGGGATGAAGAAATACTGGTATTTTAATGGACGGAGGTCAGGAAAGCCATGCGAGAATAGTCCCGTACAATCAAAAATGACCTTGCATTCCAGAAGACTTTTGAAATCCCACCACGTATTTAGGTAGATTAAAAACTTTTATAATCATATGTACCTAGATTCAAGTCTCTTTTACATATGAGCATATGGAATTTGTCTTACTGATTAAAAATGCACTGATTTTTCAGGAATACAACTTCTGTGTAAATTGGGGAAGATAGCTTTTTAAAGTTATACCAAGTCAATTACACCTCAAATTAAAAAAAAAAAATCTTACCAAAGCTCTTTACTTTTTTGGAAAGTCCTATCAGTTACAGAAATACCCCTATTTATGCTGCCAGTATAATACATCTGTTTCAGTCTGCATTTTTAGCTGTTCCATTCATGGTGATTTTGTGTATGAATATGGGTGTCTTACTACTTCCTTATACCTCCTGATAATGTCATGTAATGCATTTTAACTTATGGGGAATAGTTAATACTTTATTATAATATATTTCTATAATTTGTCTTCTGTATTACAATTAGGGTATTGCACAGATTTTTTAAAAATTGAGTGGATAATTTATATTATCAATGAATTACATTCATAGAACATAAAGGGAATGTTGTAAAATATTTGTTATAAAAAGAAACAGTGGATTGATAAATTTAAAATAACTGTACTCATCGGTGCCCCCATTAGAAAGGCTATACATGGCTAATGGATTAAATACTGGACCCTAGAACTGAATCCAAATCATCAAAGACAGAGGGGGACACTGAGTCTAAGAAAGGTCAAGCGACATGCCAAAGTCACAGGCAGAATTAGGGTGTTTGTATTGTCGTGATGTATATAGTATTAGAACCCTGTCTCCAAAGAGGGTTTTCCACATTGGCTTTCACAGTTACCCAGAAGCCTACCATGAGTGCAAACAAAAGAGCTTTCGGTTTAGGCAAAGAAAGAAGACATTGTTAGCATGCAAAGTTTGAGCACCCTAAATATGTCTCTTTAATGGTTTCCTTCCCGGGGCAGGTTGTTTGGTTTCTCCATGGCCCTAATTTAATTTTTTCCAAGTTTACTCATTCAGCTTCGAGTTCTATGAAGGAAGAAGATAAAACACAGTAATTAGCTTATTGCCCTGCAATTACTAAAAGCCTATGATGGCAGTCCCCACAGGATTTGCCCCCTTGTGGAGCACTTTCAGAATGAAATGTTACCTTATACTTAGTCTGGCTTTCAGTAATTTTATGGTAAGTCACATGATTCTCCTACCAAACTGTGAGTTAGGACAAGTAGCATCCCTCTCCTTAGTTTAAGATGAGTGAACTGAGTCTCTCAGGTTCCCAGAAATCACCATGGTTTGCAGGAACATGCCAGTAAATTTAAACCATTGATTGACAAAGTGAATTATATCAACACCTGCCATGATCCTCCAACACGTAGATGATGGAATCCAGATTCTTAAGAATGCATTTGTGACCTGCCCTTTAATATCATTTCCCCATTTCTTCAGCTTCATCTGCCCTCCCTTCTCCTCTAAACCGTGTCCAGTGTAGCTTCACAACCTGTAAGAGAGCCATCCCCCAGTATGACCTGTCATCCAGACTGTTTCCAATGCTGGGTTTCCCAGTCTACTTGGTGGATTTACACTCTATCTTAAAAACCCAGTGTGAGTGAGAAGCATCCCTATTTCATTGGGTTTCTTCCCGCTTTCCTTTGTGTTCCAATGTCTCCCCATTATATCACCTGTCACCATAGAGTGTCATTATTGATGAGCCTATTTCTGGGGATCTCCACTCAATCAGATGGTGTCTTTTTTTCTCTCTCTCTCTTTTTAAATGCTTATTTATTTATTTTGAGAGAGAGAGAGACAGAGAGAGAGAGAGAGAGAGAGAGAGAGAGAGAGAGAGAGAAAGACATACAGAGAGGGAGGGAGAGAGAGAATCCTAAGCAGGCTCCATGCAGATCCTCTCTGCAGCACAGAGCCTGACATGGGGCTTGACCTCATGAACCCTGAGATCATGACCTGAGCGGAAATCAAGAGTCAGACACTTAACTGACTAAGCCACCTGGGCACCAAGATGGTCTCTTTCAAAGGAAATATAGTTTTGTGATTGTTTTGTACTTCCAGACACTAGGATATTGTTCGGGGCATTGCAGCTTAGTCATGTTCAGGGAATCAAATAGCTGATTTGTACACACTATTGAGTATTTGACCTCTATTTTCAACACTTTGAAGTGTTTTCTCTTTTTGGCTGCCCCATTTCAGGCTGAGCCTTCTTTGCCTTCCAGGATCAGAACCCAGGTCTTCTTAAATACACCACAAATAAACTCAAATATCTCTTTTCATCTGCATGTAGGTCAAAGCATGGGTTTACACAGATGAGTATCTCTCTTATGGATTCAGCACTTCGAAGGAGGAGAAGGAAGAGCATGGGGCAGTTTATCAGCATTACATATAGAGTCTTAAAAGAAGCAGAGTTTCCTTAAGGGGTATAGGCTGGTGAGTGACCCCGTGGGGCAAAGGTTTCTGAGTCTTGTACAGAAACCTTGAATAAAAGGCTTCTGGTAAGGTCACTGGTGCTTTACCACTGGCTATGGTGCTAGGCTGAGCCTCCCACTTCCCTATGAAGGCACCAAGGCAGTTCCAAGAGCAAGAGTAGAGGAACTCCCTCATTCACAGCTGGCAAGTGTAGAGACTGACATAAACTGTCTAGGGAGGAACTTGTACATTTGTGTGTAGAAAAATGTTATTAATAAAGATATGAAGATATTCACTCAAGGATTATTGATATTTGAAAAGTAATGAAAAATGAAATGTTTAACAATAGGGATTAATTTAAATTATGGACTGTCCACTTGATGAAATATTATGAACCATTAAACACTATATTTGTTAATTCAAGATAATAATACCACCACCACCAACAAAAAACAGCTAAACAAGTTTTAAACATTAGCCAGTGTCATCTTTTTATCGAGTTTATGATATAGTCATTATCAAACTTGTTTTACAGACACGGAACCTAGACTGAAAAAAAATGTAAAGTCTCACCTAACATTGCATAACTGGTTAAAACTGGGACTCAATACCAGGTGTGCAAATTAAAAAGCCCATGTTCTTCCAGCTTTATTGCATTTCTTATAATACTTTTAACGACACTGAAAAATGCTGAGGCTCAAGTGCTACATGACAAAGATGATCATGGATACATGTATTGCATTCAAACCACAAAGGGAAAATAGAAAGAAGGAAATAATAAAGTTGTGGTTTGGTTATATGCACTTTTTCTTTTCCATCTATTTATTTATGTATGTATGTATTTGTTTGTTTATTTATTTTTTGCTCTTCCTAAGTGCTCTACAATGAGCATACCTGACTTACATAATGCAAATATTAATATAGGATGAAGAAAAATTCCAGTTTATGATAGATATCACATATGATGGCACCCACCTGTCATTTCAGGCAGATTCATGGTGCACCTACTGAACAAAACTAGGCAAGAATCCCCTTTCTTTTTTTTTTTAATATGAAATTTATTGTCAAGTTGGTTTCCTTACAAGAATCCCCCTTCTCAAAATGAGACTTTACTGATGCTCTTTCCCAGCAGGTTCTGCTGCATTTTAACAGCATCACAGAAGTAAATAAAGCAGCGTGGGTCAGGAGGGGAGGGATGGTCAGTGTGACAAATGATCCAATCTGGTTGAAGGTAGTAGCAACAAAGAAAGGCCATTAGATTTGGTGATTAGAAGGGGCTGACCTGCATGTGCCAAAGTCGGTGGGACACCAGGTCCAGAGTCAGACCACAGGGTGTGAAATGAGACAGAGGAACGAGGAAAGTGTCCGCAAGGTATATGCCACTTTCAATCAATGGGAGAGTAATAGCATGTCAATTGAACTGTGCCCAAGTTTATATGAAGGTTGCCCATTGTGATTCAACAATCATTTCAAATTTCTCAACTGCAAATATTCACACACATTTGACAGGAGGTAGAAATTGGTGTCAGCGGGGTCTAAAGAAAGGACTAAGACTGAGCCATTTTGGATTGCCAGTTTAGTACTCTGCTAATTTCTAGAGTACAGTGAATTTTTTAGTCAATGGCCTCATCTTAAAAATGGGACTGTCAGTGCAATAGGAGACTTGGTGTGGCTTAACTACTGATTTGAATCCTCGTGAAGTAAACATTCTTGCTCCATGTAGCTTTCCAAGAAAAGAATACTACAGGAAAAGCCATTGCCATTAGCTCAGCCTGCCCTGAGAGAATTTAATGAAGAGGAGGAACCTGGGGAGAAAATAGCACTTTTCAGATAAAACCTGGATACCTCATTTCCACTGGCTTCCCCTCCTAACTTGTCGGAGCTGGATCCATTTTTCTCCTGAGCCCAGCAAGGTTTGCCAATCTGCCTTCCTTTCTTTAAGTGGCCTCCTCCAATTTAACATACTTATTGGTGTTCTCAAGTGAGCCTTCAACAGAACTGAGCCATTTAAGGGTTTGCCCTCATCTCATTATAAATTAGTTTTGAATATCTCTCAGTATGCACAACATTCTTCAGCTACCCAAGTTAGAACTCCTTATTAGACTAGGAAGAATTTGCGTTTTAATTAGTTTTACCTCTGGTGTACGAAGCCCACTGAGATTACTACACTTAGTAAAATTTAATTAACTTGACAAAAGATCCTAATTGTTTTCGTGCCACTGGTCCTTTGCAAGGCTAAAAATAATGCCCTCCAAATTAAGCGGCCACCAGAAAGCTTCATTCTGACTGCCCTATATTAAAAAAAAAAACCAAATTGTAATTCACAGGGAGTTTTTCTTTGTCAGACACCAGGATTTGGGTGCATAAGCAGAGATTTACAAACCCCTTAGGAAGAGCTATCTAGGGGTGTGGATGAGTAGGGAGAGCGCAGGGAAAAGACCCCCACCCCTGATTCCCTCTCAACTTCGTTCTTGTGGAAAGCTTTACAGAAATGAGACAAGGAACATATTGATTTGTTCAACTCCTCAAAGACTCAAGCAGACATAATATATCATGTGAATTAATAATGAAGGTTTATAAATTAAAAATGCTGAATGAATAAATATTCATTCATTTATCATTCATTTACTTTTTTAATGTGTATTTCTCAAGTGCCTTTGGGTCAGGTGCTCACAATGGAAATACTGGATCTTTAAGAACCTTAGGCCTTTGCAATGTCTTTCCCAGTGTGCTGCTTCCCTTTTCCTTCACCCCTTCCAGCTAATGTCATATAGCCTTCAAGACCAGTAGCATTGTTAGGTCACTCCTTTGTGTTCCTAAAGCATTCTGTCTTCCTGTCCTGATAATACTAACAGCATTGGAAAGAAGCATCGTGACATTGTGTGTTAACTGCTGCTGGCTTCTGTTTGTTTGTGGCCCTGTAGCGGCAATAGGGCTAAACTTGGGTACTTTTTGACCTTGTACAAGGAAATCTTATTCATGTTTCTGTCTGCTCTTCTGGATGAAGAAATGATAATAAATAGCCTCTACCTGGTGGAAGTTCTGAAGGATTGCACACAGTTTGACATAGAGTTGATATTCAGTATTATATTTTTATTGTCACTCCTAAGAGCCATGTTAGTTCCCTGGACCCTGATCCTACCAGGTGACTTCCTTCCTGCTAGTCATGGGTCGCCATATGGTTTAAGAATGCATAGGCCTTATGATTATGCCCATCAGACTTATGGCATATTTTTGACCTGAGAATATCATCATCACCATCATCACCATCATCATCATCATCACCTATGTAATGAACACAAGACTATGCCTATAGCCAAAGCTGTACCCATCAGGTGTGTCTTAAAAAACAAACAGACAAACCAAAAAGTTGATATTGAGGATGGGCTGCAGCATCTTGAAGAGTCCTAGTTTTACTTTGTTACAGAATCCGACTATTATAACACATGCCAGAGTACTATGGATATGCTCAAAGCTTTAGTTTCTTTTCTCTGTTTCTATCCTGCTTCACCGAATTAATGAGGACTCTGAAAAAGTTGTTCACTTCACTGATCAGTGTGGGGGACTGCCTAAAAGAGCCTTTCCCCCATTTCTAAACTGTCAAGATCCTTTTCATCTCATGTTTTGTTAACAGCCTCCCATTCCAGACGTATCTTTTGGAACCAGCCTCTTCTCCACTTTTTAGTGGCTGCCAATCACAGCATCCTGCGCCCCTGAATGTGCACATGTGACCCAGATCTGGTCATTCAGGGCACCGCATCCCTCTGGCCACAGTGACAACACAATGATGAGTCTGTCACGAGCCTGGATTGTGTATTTGTTTTGCTTTGTTTTTGTTTGGATTTGGTTCAGTTTTTGTTTCTGTTTTGGGATTGTATATTGACTAAGTAAGCTCTCCACTTCCTTCAGGCTCAGAAAATTAAGCCAGAGTAAGCCTGGAGCTGGGCTTGCCTGTATTTCTCTTGTCCATTCTCTGAAGGAAGCCTCATTATGGGAGGAAAGACTGAGGGCAATGTGCTGAAAACATCAAAGCTAAGACAACGAGACAGGGAGAGCAAGAAGGAGAAGACACGTGGAGGGAAAGAGGGGGAGATGGTAATATTCTTATAGTCACTAGAGATATTTAGCTCCAACCTCAGACTCTCTCATTAAGTGAGAAAGTAAATACTTTCTCCCTGTCAGGTTAGTTTGAATCAGATTTCTTCTACTTGCTACCAAAAGACTTTGTGCTTCTTTGTCCTTTCAACCCACTTTATCATGCCTTCTTTCAAATCCTTGGTCTTTCTTCAACAATGACATGACCAGCTCCAAAGACATGGCTGCCACCGGTGCACAGTTGAACGGGAACAGTAGGTAGGTCAGGTGCTGTGCACCCAGGGGCACTGCTGCCCATCACCCTGCCTCCAGGCCTCGTACATACTGGGCACAGCAGATGGGATGTTGTTGCAGTGGCTTGCTGTGTACTTACTGATGAATTCCAAGGGGATCAGACTTGGAGAATTTCAGCATCTTTCAGTGCTGAGGCCTTTGCAAATTCAAAGGACAGCCAGAAATAAATTAAGCCTCTTCCAAACCAGTGGGCTCCAGGAGTCAGATTTACAGCTCAGAAATGAGCTTCTTCCTCCAGAAGCAGGTAGATCGTCTTGGCAGTTTCCTCTCTACAATATAAAAATAATTTGCTCCACATTTTAAGTGAAATAAAGTAATGTTTGTTGTTAAAATACCAAATATTCCTAAGGTCAACCATTAGCACAGTATTCATCAACTCTGACAAGCATACATTTTAGCACAGGAGGAGAAATGTGTATGTGATTAATATCCATATCTGTATCCATACCTACATCTGTATTTGTATCTGCATATCCCCTTCCTGTTCTAAACTTCCCCAGGATCAGATCTATAACAGTTATTATTATGGAAAGTTAATTGTCCCCAACATTGTCTAGTCTATGCACAGCTACTCTCATTCAGCAAAGCTTTAATGATCACTTACTAGATTCTGATACAAGGTGTCAGGAAAACAAGAGTAAGTGAGATAAGTCCCTGCTCTTAGTTTCTACTGTATATAGTCTAGTCTGTGGTCACATTTTATGCTTATACTTTTTTTTCTCTTTAAGATGCCCCATTTCCTCATGTGCATTTGTCCAAATTCTTGCCAACCTTCACAAATATGAAGTCATCTCTAATATACCCAATGTAGAAATTGTGTTTGCTTTTTCTCTTCTAGATTTTCATAGCCTATTAGCCCTCTTTTGACATATAAGCATTTGATCATTTAGTAGTTATTTATGTGCCTGCAATCTCTGCAAGTCAGTGGTTCTATCATATACGTATACACACATATATGCACAGGTATATATGTATACACATATACAGATGATATAGATGATATATATAGATGATATATCATATATATAGTGTGTGTGTGTATGTGTGTGTACATCCTAGGCAATACTAAGTATAGGCTTAGTACCAAGTCTGACACTTTGTAGGTATTTTTAAAAATAACAGAATTGTTATTGCCTATATAAATGCCTGACTTAAATTCCCCTTGAGAATAGAATCCTTCCCACTAAGAATTCCTCATTAGAGAAAGTGATTTCTGAGGTTGTTGTAATTCTCAAGTAAAATACTGTGATCTGTTTGTACTAGACAGGATGAATTGCTTCCCTCTGACTCGGGCACCTGTTTGAGGGATAATATAACAAGTTCCTGTAATGACCACCAAAAAGGATGGTATCGATCGCTGAAATTGGCGGGTACATGTCCTATAGGTGAAATATTCATTTACGGAAATTACAAGGATCAATAGCTCAAAGGTCATCAGAACAGATGACAGGTTGTAATTTCAATATATAGCCTGCCACCAGCTAATGAAAAGGGAAAGGGCCCATTTGTCACATCTGGGTAATAAATCTTCCATGTGCCTCTTTATTGAACATAAAGCCATGCAAGCTGTCAGCAGCTGTGGCCTGGGCGTCCTAATCTGAGAAATGGGGTAAGGTTTACTTTATTTGTCAAAAAGTACTGTCCAAGGGGAAAGAAGTGAAAGCAGCATTTGTTAAAAGCTCTAAGGTGTTTCAAACTTGGCAAAGCACACTTTCACAAATGCTATCACATCTAGTAGTCACAAGAGCCTCACGAGGCAAACAATGTCATTTTTGTTTTCCAGATGTAAAATCTGAAACTCCCAGGGATGACAGAGCAAGGTCCTATAGAAATTTGGATCAGAATTGGCATTTAATTGATTCTGGGACCTGTAATCTTACCACTAATAAGTATAGAGTGAAAACACCTTAGAAGAGCAATTGTTGCATGTTGCACTACAGAAAATCATCTTAACCCTGCCTGGATTGACTGAATCCCTCTGGTTGACTTCAGGAAACTCATTCTGTCAGCCTCAGTTTCCTAATCTATGAACTGGGAATAGATGTGGTAGAAAGGTATGTAAACCCTGGAGGAGTCTTGAAGCTTCTGTACATCACTTTCAAATGTCAGAGCATTTTACTTACACTTTCAGACAGGAGAATACTTTTACTATAAAGATGAAGATAATATATATTGAAGAAAGCACTCTTTTTTTGTTATTCATCTATCTAATTCATTTATGATCCAGTCTATTAAGTTTAATAGTAGCACAGGGAATATAACCCATCCTCCGTCTCATGGAAACAGCAGAATTAATCTTGAATTCTTGGTTCCTTAAAAATCCAAGTGCCCTTTACTTTCCACTTACTATCAAATACACAGGCAAACAACAGACAGTTTCTGTGCACTTCCCCCAATGTTTTCTGAATTTCCCTAGGGGAAGAAGAGGGGAGAAAAGATTAGACCTGAACAGGGACACACTCAAATCCCAGATCCTCCTGTAAAAGCTGTGTGAGCTGAAATGATCAAGTTAGGTCACCTTTATAAGGCTCAGTGTCCTCATCTCTAAAATGGGGACATTATTTGATTCATAGGTTGATTTTCAGTATTCAAAGGGATGACACCTGTATAATCCCTACTCTCTAGCACAGTAATCCCATGGTAAGTAGTTCCTAGGCAATTCCCACTGGTTCGTAGGTGTCAGTATATCTGAGCAGACATAGGAAAAACCCCTACATGATGTGTCTATAGGACCACCCGGAAGTGTATGTTCCTTACAGACACTGACTTCTTCGAAACTAGTCACTACCCAAAGAGCAGACCAGAAGAATCCATCACACAGCTTGCACACACCACTTGGTGGTTCTAATGTGTGCTTTCCTGGGGATAGGGAGACTTTTTAGGAAAGAATGGTGGATGGGGGAGGTGGGAAGAAGAGTCATATAAGCATGAAAAATGCATTGCAAATCATTTTGGTCTTCTTGAGAACACAGTTCTTCACATAGACAGCCATGCAGCACTCTTTTCTTTGGTGGAAAAGATCCATTTTCATTCCATTTACTAATGAAAGTAATCAAGAAACTTACTTGTCCATAATAATAGTAGAGATAAAATTGATGATATAGCAAAAGTCCTGCTCCTTTCTTGTTCTTATTGTGAGCAGACTCAGACGAGTGTTTTATGGTCATCAGCTCACAGCATTGCTATATGGGAAGTACTATTTTCGTCCCTATTTTATATGAAGGTAAAATGAGTCCCATAGAGGCTGCTCACTTTGCTTGAGGTCACATAGCTGGTGAGTGGCAGCACTAGGGCCAAACTCAGTCGTATCTTATGTTTGTGATATTGAATACTTCACCAAACTGTGGATTACACATAGCAAAGTTTAAAAATAAATGGGTTCTCCAAAGAAGATATGTAAATGGCCAGTAAGAGCACAAGATGTTCAACATCACAAATCGTTGGAGAAATGCAAGCCAAGATTGCAGTGAGATATCACCTCACACCCAGTAGGATGGTTACTAGCAGAAAACAAACAAAACATAAAACAATAAGTGTTCTCAAAGATATGGAATAACTGCCTTGTGCACCACTTGTGGGAATGTAAAATGGTGCAGCCACTGTGGAAACCAGTATGGGGTTTCTCAACAAACCGAACATCAGATTAACATATGATGTAGCAATTCCACTTCTGGATTTTTACTCAAAAGAATTCAAGGGGCGCCTGGGTGGCTCAGTCGGTTGGGCGGCCGACTTTGGCTCAGGTCACGATCTTGCAGTCCGTGAGTTTGAGCCCCACCTCAGGCTCTGGGCTGATGGCTCAGAGCCTGGAGTCTGCTTCCAATTCTGTGTCTCCCTTTCTCTCTGCCCCTCCCCCGTTCATGCTCTGTCTCTGTCTGTCTCAAAAATAAATAAAACGTTAAAAAAAATTAAAAAAAAAAAAGAATTCAAAGCCGGGTCTGGGAGATATATTGGTCCACCCATATTTATAGCAGCATTAATCGTAAAGTAACCCAACTGTCCATAGAAGAATGAATAAGTGAAATGTGGTATCTACATGCATATACACAACGGAATATTATTCAGCCTTAAAAAGGAAGAGAATTCTGACATGTGTTATAACATGGATGAACCTTGAGAACATTATGCTAAATGAAGTAAGGCAGTCAACAGAAGACAAACACAGTGTGGTTCCTCTTGTGTGTGGAACCTAGTGTAACCAAGTTCATAGAGACAGAAGGTAGAAGGGGAAGCATGAGGAACTATTGTTTTTAGATTTCCAGTTTGGGAAGAAGAAAGCAGTTGTGAAGACGGATGGCAGTGATGGCTGCATAACAACATGAGTATACTTGATGCCGCTGAATGTACATTTAAAAAATGGTCAAGATGGTTAAATTTTATGTGTGTGCTTTACCACAATTTTAAAACATGGGGAAAAAATTGGATCTGCAACTAAGAGGAAGACCCTGAAATTGATCATATTTCCATGCTGAGCTTACATGTGCTGGATGTTTCCTTTGTGACTATTTCCCAAAAGCCTGAGAGGAAGTGATATTAATTTAGCACTAATTGGAATATAGCTGCTCAGAGAGGCCAAGTGACTTGCCAAGGGCACATGTCTCTTCAGAGGCCGAGTTGGCGAATTTCATCAGAAGCCACATTTATTTGGGGGAAAGGTATTCTGTATCCTTGGGAGAAACATCTGTCTTGCAACAGTTCGTCAGCATCAGGCTCGGCACCACCATAAGCATGCTGTGCATAGAAGGGACTCAGTCTGGGAGAGAACGATATTGTTCCAGCTAAAAAGAATAGGAGATAATGGGAGAAAACGATCTGTCCATCTGGAAGAGGCAGGATATTGTGCCTGACCCTGAGCTGAGGATTCAAAGGAAGCTTTCTTTCAGTAAATACTTGTGAAATAAATTAAAATTAGATTAATAAATGGGCAAATGATTACAGTGAAGGAACAGTTTTTGGATTGTCCAGTCCCATTCCAGGCATTCCATTATAGGTGGCTTCAGGGGACACAAGAAGAATCCTCTCTGTGAGGGAGGCCAACAGAAAGTGGAAGCATAAGATACAGAATCCTAGACAAGGGAACAGAGCTGTGTCCCTTATATGTCAGAACCCTTAAGATGGAGGCAGAAGAAACCAATGTCTGCACCCAGTGGTGTTTTCATGGCACCAACACATTGTCTGGGGTTGCGGAATGATAAAAGGTAGCAGGTGAGAGTAGCCAGGAGATGCACTGGAGGAAGACAAGAAGGAACTAACGCACCAAGTCTCTGCTTTAAGGAAGGTGCTGTGTCAGGCGTGTTGCAGGCCTTGCATTGTTGATTTGCCCAGATGTCATGAGGCGGGGGTCTATGTTTTTACAAATGAGGCTACTGAAGTACAGAAAGGGATTTTCCTGTCCCCCTGGTGCATGACTGGGAAGATGGGAGCCCAGGAGGTCTGCCATCAACCCCTGTGTACCTGAGGGCAACAGACTTCTCCTCGGGGCACGATGCCCTTGCACTCTGGGCCTTAGTGCAAGCAGACTGCCCTGGCTTTGAATTCTTTGCCGATTGGGAAGTGACCGGAGATGATAACCAAACTCTGTCAGGCTGATAAGATGGGAAGCGGGCATGGCAGATGGCCTAGGCCCTGCCATGTATGTCTGGGGAGACCGTGTGGATAGAGGTGGTGCAGTCAGAGGCAAACGCTAGCATTGCTGAAGTCTAAGAGGAGAAATGGTCTCTTTATTAGACCTTGTGGTGTGGCTTCTGCCTCCTGGGACCTCTGCCGTGGACATCGCCCTGGGAGCAGGGCGATGCAGAAAAAAGTTCTTCTCATCTCTTTTATTTCTGGGTCCTCCCTCATTCTTGATCTCTCTGGCCACACTGGGATGTCCAGCTCCAATAACAACTGATGGTTACTGTTCATCATGCCTTCCTGTCTCTGCCTCCCTGATAGCCCTCCTGAATTTCTAAGATACTAAAATATTGTATGTCACAGCATTTTCTTTAAATAATAAATTTACGGCAGCAGAATTGGAACAGCCTTCGAAGCACATTTTTTGAGATGAACCTTGGCTTGATGTATTACAACATTTAAAGCTGGAATTTCCACACACAAAGGACTCATCAGGACCTGAAATGATTAGATACATATGAAAAAAAGCAGTAATGGGAAAGGCAGTCCCCTCTCTGACCTTTGCTTCCCACAGTCAATACTAATCTTGTTCTTTTTTAATGACACCCACAGCTCTTGCCTAATGAAAATTTTCCCACTATGAGCTTCTGTCGGGAGAAGAATGCACCAGAACAATGCACATTTCCACATCTGGGCGCCTACAGTGGTATGTCAGCCAAGCTAAAAGGAAAAGCCTTCCTAATGACACAGGCTTCTTTTCTAAAACCTGATGTTAGCTAGTCCCCATTCATGTTTATCTCAAGGGCAGTATAAATTATGGCAAGTTGGCACAAAGAATATGATTCTTTGTCCCTGATTTAATAATGTGGGGGCAACTTTAGAGGCATATTTCCAAAGAGCCGTTTTAATTTGTTCTAATGCATTCGTCAGACCTGGGGAGGCAGTGGACACAATTATCACACTTTTGGGAGATGATATATAGTTCGATGGCTGACACTTCAAAATCAAGGTGGCCCTTTTGAGTAAATTATGATTTCTTAATTTTGTGCTGTTGCATTTTAAGTCACCTTTAAAATTTTATAATAACCTATAATTGATCGGTTTAGTGAACTGCATCTTAATTGAAAAATATGTCTAAAAGCTATTTTAATTAGCCATTATACCAGCATTTAGCAGCCAGGCTGCTGCAGTCGCAGTGAAAATAAATAAATACATAAATACATGAATACATAAGTACACAAATGATTTGTGTGCACAGCTCTGTCTGATGGCAGCGGTCTGTTTCAGAGCCCAGAGCTGTGAACCAGGGCTCAAGGAACAGTTGTAGAAAGACTAAAATCGGCACCTCTGATCAGACTTGGATCTCGGTCCAGGGAAATGGCTGATTTTGCATCCGAGTTATTACACCCCATCGCATTTCTTCCATCCGTCTGCCCAGCTGCTATTCCAAAACCAGGGTCTTCTGGACAAGGCTTATTTTAGGTTTGGAATCACAGGTTACTTACAAAGAATTAAAGGAGCATGTTTTTCTATAGCATTTGTGGTGAGGAAGTCTGAAAACCTATATAAATAATGCTTCAAAGTCTACTTTTTAAAAATCGGATTTCTCTTAATCTGGATAGCAATTACAGTGGTATATACATGCACCAGAAGTCACTACATTCGACATAAAATGTAATTTCTCTGTGTAATTTATATCTCAACTAAGAATACACAAGTACTGGGGGGAAAAACTCCAGAAATCCAGTTTACCTACATTCCTGATCTGCTGGGCTATTTTAATGTGGTGTCTACTAAAGAGAGCCACTGATTGCTGGTGAGGAAACCAAAAACCAAAGAGTTTGTTTATTTATTGCCCTTTCGTGTTTAAAAAGCTCATTATCATATAGTACTTCTACAATCACAACATGCATTTTAAAAAGAACCATACAAAAATGTCCCAAATTTGGGGAAAAAAATTGAAAAACGCTTCCAAAAGGGTTTCCCAAAGGAAACCCTTGCAATGACAAAGGACATGAATTGTACAATTTTAAGATAGGGTAACAAGAAAGAAGTAAGAAAAGGAGGAAGGAAAGGAAGGAAGGAAGGAAGGAAGGAAGGAAGGAAGGAAGGAAGGAAGGGAGGGAGGGAGGAAGGAAAGGAAGAGAGAAAGAAGAGAAAGAGAAAGGAAGGAAGGAGAGAGATGGAGAGAGAGAGGAAGGAAGCAAAGGAGGGAGGAAGGAAGAGAGAAAGGACAGAGGGAGGGGGAAGGAAGGAAGGAAAAAAAAGAGAAGGGTGGGAGGACTTAAAGCTGAACCTGTTTATAATGTATTTAACCAGCCAATTACACTGTTAGCCCACAATGACAAATTCTCTCCGAATACAGCTAAGCTCTTCCTTGTTCGTGGTACTAATTTTCTTCCAATTTACCACTATTTCATAAAGTTTTGTCAATCATAAGCATTTTTATAGAAGACTGAAATGGCGAGTTAATGGTTTACTCTAAAAGAGACAAACACCAGGGTAAAACAGCTGCAGCATTTAAACTTCGATGGAGAATGCCAGTGTAATGAAGGAGCAAGCCGGCAATTAAAGGGAAGGAAATGCTCACAGAATGAAATTCTAGTGTGGGGAGTTCGCTAATTTGTAAATCTATTGAGGATTGTTTAAACATGTTCCTTTTGATCAATAAAAATTCTGGTGGCCGTTTGCATTCCCTCTGAATGTCCCCAAACTGGCATCTGCAAACTTAGCAAAGTCAAGCACAAAGGAAGTCGAGGCGAACCCAGAATGCCTGTATGAGCACTGTTCCTGTAAAACTGGGAACTTAAGAACAGAATTGATGTGGGTCTTAAAGACAGTGAATTGAAAGGATAAAAGAAAGTAAAACCTATCCTAGAAGAATTCTAGTCCAGAATTTACCTGCCCCACACTGTCTTTTTCCCCCCTTTGAATTCTGGAGAAGGATGAAGTAGAATATGAAAGCTGAACACCAATACACCAATAAGGAAGTCTCTGCATTAGGAAGCTTGACCTATCCAAAGTAGATTTGGGGACAAGGGTGTGTCTGTCACAAAGCATTTGCAAAAAAAAGACTTTGCCTGCTTTGAACTCTTTTTGTTTATTCTGAATCCCTTAAGTTATCAAGTCTGTTCCTGTCCGCATCTGATAAAAGACCCCCTGTGATGCAAGCTGCACATTTTTTTATTAAATAATTTCTCTTGGCTTAACCCACACAGTATTTCCAAACCTTTCTCATTCTTCCCATCATTTGATGGTGTGTGTGTGTGTGTGATCTAACAATTTTCTTCTTCATTTTGCTATTTTCTGTTGTGATCTCTTGCTACACTTCTGCACTAAGATTCAAATTCCACTCAGTCCCTCTGCCTTTAGTGCCCCTGTTTTTGCTCATCTATTTGAAGGCACTTTTTTGCTTTGTGAATCAGAGAACAAAACTGCACACAAGGACTAGTGAAAATAAAGTCCCGTCAAATCCTCTTTGGAAGTGAAAGGGAGATGGGTCACAATGAGTGGGTAGGGAAGACGGGCTTAGCAGACAGCTCGGAAAAGATGGAGTTGTGCAGGACAGCAGTGAGCACTGAGAGCTGATGACTGGGGGGGCAGGGCATGGGGAGGGGCCACAGGAACCGTCTCATCACCATGGGAAGCAAAGGGAGAATGCAACACTCCTTGCTCCAGAGGGCTGGGACAGCCAAAGCTGGCCTGTGTGTAAGGCTTATTCTCTGCCTTAGGGGGTAGATGGGATCTCAATACTGTGGTAATTTCTGTAGTTTATTCTTTTTTTTTAAGTTTGTTTCTTTTATTTTTGAGAGAGACAGACATTGTGAGTGGGGGAGGTGCAGAGAGCGAGGGAGACAGAGAATCCCAAGCAGGCTCTGCACTGCCAGCACAGAGCCCACTGCAGGGCTTGAACCCACAAAACTGTAAGATCATGACCTGAACTGAAACCAAGAGTCAGAGGCTTAACTGACTGAGCCACCCAGATGCCCTTGTAGTTTATTCTTTTTAAAAAGGAACTTCAAAAGGAAAAGATTATGAAGTGAGCAGAAGTTTCCCACAGACTGCAGACTAGTGAATGAAAAACTCTTTACCTGGCACTTTACAACTAAAAACACTGAGGACAGATGAGTGTAAATGACAAGGCTTCTCTTACACATTGCATTATATATGCTCACATCCATTATTAACACAAACATGAGCTCTTTTTCTCTCTCTCTCTTTTGAGGATACAGTCTACACCAGACCTGTGCTGGGTGCTGGGTAAAGTGAGAGAGACATGGCCCCTCACCCTCATGACTTTGTAGGTTACTAGCAGAGACAGTCATTAGAAACTAATATATGAGGGGTTTTCTTTGGTTTGGGCCAGTGTGGAGAAAGGAGTTTATTTTGATTTTCAAATTTAAGTAGTGTAGTTATGTTTTCTGATTATGGAGACAATACGTGGTCCTTCAAAACATGGCATCACACCACACATGATGCTCTCTAAACTGCTCACATAATTCATCAACAGGCAGAGCACAGTTTCCAATGTCAAAATAGGCTTTGTCATTCTTTTTTCAGTGGTTACATGGTAATTCACTGCATGAATGAACCATGTCCCCTGGTTTTCAGCTCTTTATCTCTTTCAATCATAATATCCCTGTTTTTAAATACAGTGCTTTATGATTTTACTCTATGATTTGGAAGCACATTAAACAAAATGTTTGAGAGCAGTTTGTAAGCTATGAACGTGTGCAAACTCAATACAAAAAGTACTATTTTTCTTTCTTTCCTATTTCAAAAATAGACTGGCACTTTTGCTTCCCATAAACCAGGATCAAATCCTGGCTCTTCTAAAAAAGATTTTTGTGTTTGTTCTTACTTCTCTGATACATTATCTCCTCACTTTCAGAATAGGGATACCTGAAGCTCAGGGTTCTCCCAAGGTCTATAGGTGTCAGTTTAGGTAAAATGTTTAGACGTGTACTTGACACAATAAACTGCCAGTACGCATAAGGTATTTCCTTGGCTGCTTCTGATGCAGTCTGGGATCTCATTATCTCTATTATAATTTACTCCTACGTGGACTCTCCTTGTTGTCCAGTCAGGCTCTCCTCACCATAGATAGGCTTGAAATGTTCATGAGCACTTTGTGTGCATGCATTCAAATGGTCTTCCAACAGCCCTTAAGCAGGTATCATGATCATCCTACAGGTAAGGAGGCTCAGAGAAGTTAGGCAAATTGTCTAAGATCATTCTGTGTATAGATGCCTGTCTTCTGTGGTGTAAAGACTAGGAGAAGGGAAAGTTATAGTTGAGACTAGAGAGGTAGGCAATTGCCATTTAACATAAAGCCATATAACATTTTGCATTGCAATATGACTTTAAAGAGTTCAGTTCCGGTGTAAGAGCAGACAATGGGATCCAAGTAGAGGTAATCTAAGAGGGGTTAGTATGTAAGTCAGGTGGAGCATGAAATGGCTGAGACTCATGGCCATACCCCCAAGCCTCAAACTGACCTGACCACAGTGATAATATCTCTTATTATTTACTGAACATATTATATACTGTCACTGTTAGATTTGAAATTAGAGTCAAGATCAAACACCAGGATTGATCAGGATTGCAAAGCTCACTATCTTTCTGAATTATCCCTACACGAATGGGACCACATTTGTGATTATGAAACAGAAATGTCCAGTGTGGTGTCTTTGATTAGAAATTCCAACAAGAGAAGAGAAACCAAACTCCTGGTCACTCCTGTTAGCCACCTCTAACTTCATAGAGTTGTTCAATAAACAGGAAAAATATCTTCAAATGTATCATTTGTTTTAGAACTCTGTAAGGGAGGCGAACACTTCTACAACACAGTCACGCTGAGCAGCTTGATGTATAGTAAGGGAAGGACTATATGCTATGACAGATAGCAACATGCGGAGGAAAATTCCTTTGCCACATGATAACTTCTGCTTTGATAATACATTAAAACCCAATGAGAAATCTCTACGGAATGCGGTTTGATGGGTTAGGGTAGAGGAAAGCCCAGAATAATAGCCATTTGTAAATGAGATCATACACCAAAGAGTTGTTTTCACTAAGACTGAAATGACCAACCAGCAGCCCATCAGAGAACAGGATAGAGTAGATCCTCCATAATGCATGTGCGTGAGTAGGTGTGTCTCAAGGGGACCCCCATGATAACTCTCTTGATGTAGTTTCCGAGAAGGGTGATACTACATTATCCTAAAGAGAGCCTGAGTTACAGAAATCCAGTTTCTCCACGTCATCCACACTAATTATCGTCAAGAAATGCCTTCACATTTGATTGTGTTTAAAATGACCAGTTAGAGCTGAGGTAAAACTTTTATAAATTATTCTGATTTTTTTTACGATGTACACCAGTTGGCAGAAGAGCATTCCATTAATCTGAAATTTCTTCCTTGAAAGAAGATCCTAAAACCAAAAATCAAAAGGATCATCTTACCCTGGTATGGAATGATGAACTTTGCAATCCTGTCATTCTTCACCCAGTATGGTCTATGCCTGACACTGAAGCTAATTGTTGCCGAGAATATCCGAATAGAAAAGTTAAAATTCATTTATAAATCCATTCATTCAGCAATTTGAAGGTACCCTTTTGCAAGAACTGTGCTAAGATCGAGGAGTCCGAGGATGCTTAAGACTTTGTTTGTGTTCTCAATAAGTGAAAAGACCCATAAATCAACAGTTATGATGCAATGTGATTAGTTCTATAGTGTGTGTGTGTGTGTGTGTGTGTACACGTGCATATGCACACATCTGATAAGAATGGCAAAGTTATCTTAAAAGGCAAAGGATAAAATGAGACGAGATCACAGACTGATGGAATCACTGAGGTTTTGGCTGGAATGAACCAAACTTCAGTACATCAAGACAAGGATGCCCAATGTAAATATTTTTAGAACAGGTAAAAGGAAGGCGTATGTTTTCTTCCTAGCTAGCAATGTTTAAGAAGATCCTTTGCTCAGGGCACCTGGGTGGCTGAGTCAGATGAGCATCTGACTTCAGCTCAGGTCATGATCTTATGGCTCATGAGTTTGAACCCCACATTGAACTCACTGCTGTCAGTGCACAGCCTGCTTTGGATCTTCTGTCCCCCTCTCCCTCTACCCCTTCCCCTCTGGTCCTCTCTCTCTCGAAAAAAAAATAAATCTTTGAAAAAAAAAGATTCTTTGCTCTAAAATGTGATGCTTCCTGAAAATAGAAAAAGATTCATAAGAATTGCACCTACTTCTTGATTTGGTTTGAGGATAGAAGGAATCATGTGTAAGACCCAAGTCTAATGGATAGCACACAAGCAGTACGCTTACTTCTCTTTTTCACCCAGAATCCCTCACTGTATCCCAGTATTTGACACACAGTGAAACTAAGCCTATGCAGTGGGGCTTTATGCAAAGAGGGCTAAGCTCTGTAGTGTCTTCTAACCCTTCTGTCATTTTAAATACATAAGAATTAAATTATATCAACAATAAATCCCTTTCAACCTTTGTAGCCTAAGCCGAACTACATCACCAGCTGACCATATTCACTGTGGAGAATTACCAACCTCCAAAAACTACTCTTCCTAAAAATGTGATCCCTTTCAACTTCTTCTTTTTACATCAGCTTCATAAGGTCAGTTCCTACAAAATAGCTCACCTCTCTATCAAATTTGTAAAATCGACATATCCTTTAGTTGGAAAAATATCGTGTACACTTGATCTGTTTAACAACATTATTAGAAAGTTCTTGCTTCTATTGAGATGAATTTTTGCCTCTCCCTCACCTAGAATGAGTGTGACCCCTCTTGATTATGACACAAATTCAAAGTAGGCACCCCAGACTATCATATGAAGCGAGGTGGCTGATTCTCAACTGTTTCTGGGAGAAGAGATTCCTGGAGGAGTCTAGGCAAGAGAAGGGGTCAGGAACTACACTGGAGAAGATTGTCCTAGAACAAATATTAAAGGAAGAGAAAAAGATTACGGGTTTTTTTCAATTGTTTGGATGTAGAAATAACTCAAATACCTAATAGGATTTGTCAACCCCAGAGGGATGTTACATGGAGGTGATTTTCCTTACAGGCATATAGTAATGAGAGGAAAGGACGTTGTTCAGGCAAACCAAGAGTTGATATGGATGATGTTCTTCCAGCAGGGGCATGCACTTAAATCTCTTTCTTCCTGTGCCTTCCTGGTCTTCCACACATAAATGTTTAATTCTCCATTTTGCCATCAATCAGCTCGCTGCTCTGGGACGGGTCTGTGGATAAAAGCAGCACAGTGCGGTCTGCCTAGACCTCCACATGCACTCAAGGCACCCGGAGAGCTTCTAACGAGCTGATGTCAGGATGGGGCCCTTGATTAATGATTCCCTGGGACATTCTGACACCCTCACATGGACGGGAGAGATAAAAGCCTGGCCAAGGCTGTCAGAAAGCCCTGCTTTAGAGGAGTGGGGCCAAGGTCAAAAACATCGGGGAAGTCCTGTGTGAAACACAAGGTTCAGAGTTTCCTCTGGGGCAGCGTGATGGCCTGATAAGGTCAGGAAGAGAGCAGAAGATCATTCTGTCTACTCAAAGACAAACAAGAGACAAGATAGATGGTGTTAAAGGGGATACCAGAGACAGGAGGAAGAATCTACAGATAATTGAGGCAGAAGGTGCCTGGGGATTTGTTTTGGAATGCATGATTTCATTTATCAGAGGAAGGCCTGTTTTGTGTCACCCAACTTTGGATCTGCTTACTTCGGAGAAGGGTAATCTGCTCAATGCAGAAGGACCTCAAATTACAGAACTTTTTGATAAATTGCAGCTTCAAGTTTTCAAGAGCTGGAAACAATATCCTCCATGGAATGTGTCCTCGCCAATGAAGGCCCTTCTGGTCTCTCACTAAAGAGTACACTTCAAGCTGGGGGCAGTGCTGACAAACCTGAGGCAAAATCAACTCCCCGAAGTGGGAGCACAAGAATGTTGTCCCCTTGATTTCACCTCTGGAATGCCCTGCCTCCCCACCCCACATCAGAACCCTTCTGGCCATGCTGCTTTAGCCAAGGGCTTTGTCACATGCAGCCTTGAGGACCTTAGTGGGCCTCTGGGTGGTCTCCATGACACCCATCCTAGTATTCTGTCTCTCTAGTGCACCATGTGACTTAGGATGCTTCTTACCATTGTTATTAGACATCTATAAAAAGAAAGGTCCATATCATAGGATTTCTTAAAGGTCCCTTCTAACTACATCTCAGACCTTTTGTCTGTTTGAGATTCCATATTAGTCAGAGGGAGAAAATGTTCACCTGTACTTTTATTGTCAGAGGACTGGAACTATAAGCAATATCTCTTCATTTATTCATCCATTCATTCATCATTTAATAATTATTTATTTATAGATTAGGTACTGTGTAAGATGGTCGAATTATAATTATTGACACAATTTAGTGTCTGTCTGAAAGACTTGCAGTTTACTAGAAGAGACAGGCAAGTGGATGGACAGATTTCAATACAATGGGGTAATTTTTATAGCAGAGAGGTATGCAAGATATTTACCCACCAAAAAACAAAACAAAACAAAACATATTCTCTTGTATATGCAAAATGGGATATTGGAAAGCAGAGAGTGATTTTAGAAGTGGTTTTGCTCAAAGAAAATAGGCACTTAAAAAAAAAATAAATTGCAACAGCAGCAGATAGTTTAAACCAAACAACTAAGTGTCTCTTGATCTTACTTTTGAATAAAGGAAGAAGAGGAAGCCACTAATGAACTCCTGATGGGGCCCCTAATCTGCTGAAGTTTAGAGACACAGAACAGTCAAAAGCCAGAGGAAATCAGATTCAAGGTAAGAAGAGACGACTGTAACCCCAGTCAGTTTCATGATCTGTAAATGGTGACCGTGATACACACCTCTTGCCACCAGGTGCCAAGGTGAAACGATGACATATATTAAGCCCACCATCACATAGTTCTAAGAATAGAAGTTTCATAACTGGTAGCCCAGCCTTCCTTCTGTGAGGATGATGTCTTACCCTCTCTGTCTGGAATAGTCTTGATGATATATTTTAAATTGGATTGCTTCATTTTTTATTATTGAGTTGTAGGAGTTCTTTATATATTTTAGACATTAACTCCTTAACAGATATATGGTTTGCCATCACAAAACTATCTTAATATTAATTCTTTAGTTAAGTACTTCAAAACGCTCGAATATTTTTACAACTCTTGATGTTTTGTGTGTAACAATTCACCAGTTGACCATAAATTCAACAAACCAAATTACTCTATTTTTCTGGGAGTTTTTGGTTGCACAGCAGATGAAAACATTCCATCTTTGTTTATAATTCCATCTTCTTATAATTTGTTCTTCCTCTCTTGAGAGTTTTTCTTTACTAACCTATTATAACCAGGATCATTTTATTAATATCTATCTGTCTATATCTATATCTATATCTATATCTATATCTATAGATATCTACATATCTATATAGATATATATCTAGATATATCTAGACATCTAGATATATCTATAGATATCTATAGATATACATATATAGATATAGATATGCATATCTATATAGATATATATCTAGATATATCTAGACATCTAGATATATCTATAGATATCTATAGATAGATAGATATAGATAGATAGATATGTAGATATCTATATATATATCTATATATATATATATATCTATATATATATAAATTTTACAAGTATTTTAGATATCATCACTTTCACCAATGATTTTAAGCAGTTTTCTGAATCCGACTTTTCAGTTTTTTGTTTTATATTACTGAAGAGAAAATTTTCATTTTATGGGAGATAAGCTGTTGGATTTTTCCTTTAAGACTTGTCACTTCAAAATTTACAAGTATTTTCTCCTAGAAAGACCTCATAAAGTGTTTATTTTACTTTACTTTTCTATGCTTAGATTATTTTATATAGAATCCTTTTATCCATCAGGAATTTATAGTCACATGTCAATGCAAAGGATTTATTGAAATTTATACCTGCTCAAAGATTTGCTAGTTTTACAAACATCATTTATAAAATGGTCCCTTCCCTCCAATTACACAATGATAAGCTGAAGTCATATGGGTAAGTTCTCATACACGTTTTCCCTTCTGTCTCATTGATGCATTTGTATGATTTTGTACAAGCACCACGCTGTGTTAATTTTTGCTACTGTATAATATATCTTTACATCCGAAAGAGCTAACAGCTCCTAATTCTTTAAACCGTTATTTGACATGTATATGTCCAAATATATTTTATAATAATTTCACATTGTTGCAGGCCATCTCCTTTTGGCGTTTTATTTATGATTATAGGAAATACATGCATTAGCTTGTAAAGATATGTTAAGCAAATGGTTTTGGCTCTTTATAGTGAAATTTAGTAATACTTACAGTACCCCTTAGGAATCAAAGGAAAAGGTGATTACTTTGTATCTGTATTCAGGACTTAATTTTGATATTGCTCCCTGAGGACTCAGATTCTTGCCTACCAGAGGTCTATATGTGTTATATGATTTTTATTTCTACTTTCTGACTGTAACATTGAACAAACAGCAATAGCAAATCAATGACTGGCAAGGACTTAGATTTCATGGGCAAACAAAATTGGCAGTGAGATGCTGAGCTTGGGTACATAATCTTGCCTTGAGAACAGGAAAAGGGTGGGATGATGATGCAGGCCAGTCTCACGTTGGGGTGCCAGCCAACTTCTATGCTCAGTTCCAATATTACTGCTTTTTAAATGTCAGCATATCACCACTGTGAGCCTGGGTCCCTATTAGAACTTTTCTTTCCTGAGACATTTCACTTTTTTTTCAATATATGAAATTTATTGTCAAATTGGTTTCCATACAACACCCAGTGCTCATCCCAAAAGGTGCCCTCCTCAATACCCATCACCCACCCTCCCCTCCCTCCCACCCCCCATCAACCCTCAGTTTGTTCTCAGTTTTTAAGAGTCTCCTGAGACATTTCAGATGGATACCTTGAAGCACGTTATATGTTTAAAATTTTAGTCACAACTCCAGGAACAGGGAAGTTCTGGTGAGATCTGGATTGTTTCTCAGAAGAGACCTATCTTTAATTAAGATATTGCCATAGGCATGACCATGTGTTAGGCACTGCACATACAGGACCACTTTCAATTCTCATGAACTCTGTGAGGAGGGGTCTTTCTAAATCCCCATTTTATGGCTGGTGATGTCAAGTTTCAGAGCTGAGAGACTGAAGTGTCCATAACAGACATCCAAGCCACTGTTTCACCCATTCTTGCTTACTGCCATATCTCAATAACACTGCAAAGAAGTCTTTCTGAACACACATGTCTGAATACTTCTGAGGACAAGGAGCTCTTCCTCTAAATATGGTTCGATCCATTCTGTGTCAACTCTGATCTGACCATTTAAAAAGAATCAAACAAAATGACACTCTTTATATTAAACTAGATCCAGGGGCACCTGGGTGGCTCAGTTGGCTAAGTGTCTGACTCTTGATTTTGGCTCAGGTCATGATCTCATGGTTCATGAGTTCAAGCCCCACGTCTGGCTCTCTGCTGACAGTGCGGCTCCTGCTTGGGATTTTCTCTGTCTCCCTCTCTCTCTGTTCCTCCCCCACTTGGGCTCTCTGTCTCTAAAAATAAATAAACTTAAAAAAATAAAAAATAAAATAAATGATTTCCAGATTCCTTCCCATTTCTGACCTTAGGCTTTGTTTGAGTATTCTGAAGTCAGAACTCAGATACAGCTCAAAGGGATTGGAGGGGCCAATCATTCTCACTGAGTGACAAAATTAGCATTTCATGAGACAGAGAAACTGGTACCAGATCTGGTGTGTTCAGTTAGGAGATTTTTCAAAGGACCGCATGCTTCATACTGGAGCTCTCAGAGAAATCAGTTTTCTCCCAGCTGTCAGGGTTTTCACTGAAAAATCCTCAGACCTCCTCCTGATCCCACAGTAAGCTGTGTCCTCAACATCATTTCTAAGATCTGTGTGTTCAAGAACATCTCATCTTTCCTTTTCCAGAAGTGGAAAGAGCCAGAATTTTAAATCATTGTTCTTTGATCTCCTTTCCAACCTTTTAGGTGATAGCTTTTCAATGTCTTGTTTGATCTATCTTTCAGTCCCTTGGAAAATGGATGGGTGACCTGTCCCTTAGCAAGTCTTCCTGACATCTCATTTCTCTCGGCTCTGCTTCAGAGAAGAGCTAGAGTCCAGGCCATTCAAGGTTATGCCCCCTAATGAGGGTCTGGAGTAACAGGTTCCGGGTATGGAATTTGATGTCAAGAATGATCAGCATCCAAACCGTATGAAATTATTTTCTGACTCCAGCTGACCGTGCACTTTTCTTTGCAGCAACAACTCCATTAAGTGGGGGAGTGAGTTTCCAACAAGAAAAGGTCAACATTTCCATTCAGGCATTCAAACATCTCCAAGATGGGTTTGAGGCTTTAGAGTTCTATTGATTCCACCATCCCCATGCTGAGCACAGAACGTTGCCCAAAATAGATGGGCTAGGTCAATCAAAGCTCACCAGTGGGGCTATTTATTTTCTGTTTGATTCACAAAGCTATCAAATATTGAAGATGAAGGGGACCAAGATAATTCTACTTTAGAATAAATTTGTACATGAGACTTTACTTTCACAACTGATACATGACTGAAACTAAAATTCATGAAGAACATTTTGAAACAACAAAGTTTTCTCTGGCATGCATTTGGTTTATGTTTACCAAATACCCACAAAACATAAAAGTTGGGATTTCCAGAGGTGACCCAGAATCCGTCTAAAAGAAATTAGCAAGTGGCTGAGAAATATAAGGCACTGTTGGGAGGCCTGGGTGGCTCAGTCATGAGCCAGGTCATGATCTCACAGTTCGTGAGTTCGAGCCACGCATCAGGCTCTGTGCTGACAGTTCAGAGCCTGGAGACTGCTTCGTATTCTGTGTGTGTGTGTGTGTGTGCGTGTCTCTCTCTCTGCTCCTTCCCTACTCACATGCTGTCTCTCTCTCAAAAATAAATAAAGATTTAAAAAACTTAAAAAAAAAAGAAATATAAGGCAGTGATGATCAGGGAAGAAAGGTCTTGGTTCTGAACATAACAGATATTTATGGCATTTGCACATGCAAAGATGAAGAATATGCTCCCGAAAGAAGGGATGTCCATCTGGGAACAGCTTACCTAAATTACATTAATAATGATAGCAACTTCTCAAATTAACTGTATACTTTTTGTATACTTATATGGCAATTAACTGCATCCTGATAATGGTTTTATTTTAAAAATGTATCATATATCACATACGTAAGCTTTCTTTTCTCTCAACAGCATAAGCTATACAATAATCATCAATTTTTTATTGAGCCCCATATTTTTGAAGCTTTATTATTCCTTCCTCTGAGTGGATCTCATCCATACCTCCTCCCCCACACCTAAGAGATATATTGAAAAGCTTTTTTGACATCTTGAAAAGTCTTCGTTTTCCAAGTTGGCCTTTGTCTTTCCATTCCAAGATCACTTGCTTGAATTGTAGACATTTGCAGTGAATATCAAATCAACATTATATAAAATGGCCCAGTCACCTATCATATTACCCTGACCCAAAGGGTATTTACAAAACTTTTAATAAAATCCCTTCATTTTATTTTGCAAATGTCTACAGATCTCCAGAACCTCCATATATCTTGGTATTAATTCAGTTCATAGGTTTTATATTCTAATTTTTTTTTGTTTGTTAAAGAGAGGTTAATTGCTCCAACTGTAAGCTTTCTTGGTTTTCATCTCTTTGAAGTTTTCATTATAGGTGGCCAGATTCTGACTTTCCTGACCCAGAATTTAATACCTATGTTTAATATAAATTGTATGTAAGTCATCTATTTACATGAAAAATATATGAATATCCAGTAGATACATAAGGTAATTGTGAGAAATTACTAAAACCTATACAGGTGGAAGTCCTGACGGAGGGGGAGGAGAGGAGCCTGAGCACAGTAGCTCTTCCTGTCCCTATTGTATTGCTATGTGACATGAGTTAAAGTGGTCACAGCTCCTTCCACCCTTTATGTTTGGAGACTGGTTATGCCCATGCAGTCATGAATTATTTTTGATAGGTCCCCAAGGTGGTGTTTCAGGTCTGCTCAAGAGCAGGTCCTATGACCTTTTCTGCACCTGCTTATTTAGCTGACCTCAGCTCTCTCTAGAAGTGGCCCTGACGAAGTCACCATTTGCCTGGGTAATGCTGTGTGTTGATGGTGACTGTATGCATGTCCCCTGTTTGTACTCTACAAGCTTCCTTTCTTCTGATCCTGGAATAAGCCCCTTCCTTGAGATCTGCATAGGGCTTCCCAGACCTGGCTAGCAATGTATGTGAAGGTTGTGCTAAAGGTTTTTTTCTAGGGGAACCAAGTACAACCTACGTTTTTCCTGCTCAGGACACAGGCCACACTAATTGCCTCTAAAGAAATGAAATTTTCTCATTCTGATTCTTTCCTACTCAAGATGTATGACTTCTTTCCAGAGCAATAGACAACTGGAGTAACCATTCCCTTTGAGAAACACTGTCCCACCCCCATCCCCACCTACAGGAGTGTGGCCTGGCTACGACTGCCATGAGACCCTAACACAATGCACAGACATCAGCACCTTTCTCAAGGTACAAGTTACTCAGTCTTATGTCTCCATACATGAGATGACCTGAGCCCACACTAGTTCCCTTAGTCTTTCCTCCCTAATGGCTTCAGAAAATCTTGATGCCAGTAGTCTCCTCATCATGAACAAAGAAAAAGCTAACTTTGCATAATAAACCAAATCACTAACTTCATCCTGTCCCCACATACTTATTGCCAGCTCATCTTTCTTCCTGCTTCCTTTCTGTTCATAGTCCTATGGCCTTTGAACATACAAATTAAATTCAGCAAACACTGTATGCATACCTGTGATGAGCCTGGACTTGAGTAGGTGCTGTGGGTAAAGCTAATGTCAATTAAAGGGGTCAGAAAAAAAATCCTGAAGGAATATCCATGAGGAAAAGAGTAACCATTTTGACTGAAGTAATGTGGGGATGTGTCATGGAGGTATCCTAGAAGTTGGCCCTTGAATAAAGGTGGTTATCTGAGAACAAGCATCCTTTATTACTGAAGTGCATTCCAGGAATATTCTCCATTTGTACATCATTGATGTGATTTTATTCCTTTTCATCTCTTGGGTGATACCCAGCAGCTCATTGCATTAATTCTTACCTAGAGACTCTGGCATACTCTCTCTGTGTCTTAATATTTATCTTTCTAAGAACTCCCATACACTGCATGGAAATGTAAATTGATGCGGAAGTCTTGCAAACCAATTTGGCATTAATGGATCAAGAGTCTTAAAAATGTTCATACAGGGTTATTATGAGCCAGCAATTCCACTTCTAGAAATCCATCCAAATGAAATAACCTAAGACATAGGGGAAAATAAATATGCATAAATATATTTGCAGAAATATGTTTATCATACCATAGTTTCCCATCCTGTTGATACAATAATAAAAAAACTAAATAGATAATGAAAGAAATTATTAAATGATAACACATTCATATGATGGACTGTTACGCAGCCATTAAAATGCTGCTTATGGAAAATAGGTAACATAAAAAATACATATGATGTATTGTTAACGGAAAGATGCAAGGTGGAGAAGTGTGCACAGAATATGATCATGACCATGTAAAGCTTGCATATGAAATAGTCTAAAAGCAGAAAGAAGTAGGGTGGGGGAAAGGAAAAGGTGCAGAAATGTTGACGGCCAGATTCTGTGTGGATTGTTTTCATTCGTTTGTTTCACTTTCCTGAAATTCGAAGTGCTTTGAGTGGACAAGCATTATTTTTTTAATGTATAATATTTGCAGTAAATTTGTAAAAGTACCTTTTCATCAAAAAGTTTATCTTCCTCTTTGTCAGGGCTATGTTTTGTGCATAGACGCACACAGCCCAGATGTCTCCATTTACTCTCCTTTGTTATCAGAGCAGGTCCCCATAAATTTTACATATGCTTGAGTCTTTTCAGCCCACACACACATGCAACATCAGACGCCAAAGCTAACTCCCTCCCTTCCTGGTCAGGGTCATTTCCATCCAGGCCACCCACAGAGAGTCTGGCTATTTTAATATATAATAAACATACCTATTTCTGTAACATGTCTGGTGATTCTGATTGTAGAATTGTACTAAAGAGATAATCCCAAGTTTTTCAATGCAAACTTTGTTCTGATCCAGCTGTTACTCCTAATTTGCCCCTCTTTCTTGGAACACCCCGTGGATTGGTTTCCCACAAGTGCAAACACCAGCTCTTTTTGAAAGGTCTTTGCAGGGCTGCCTGGGTGGCTCCATCGGTTAAGTGTCTAACTCATGGACTCTTGGTTACAGCTCAGGTTAGGATCTTACATGTTCCTGAGATCAAGCCCCATGTCAGAGTCCATGCTGACAGTGCAGAGCCTTCTTGGGATTCTCTCTTTCCCTCGTTCTCTGTGCCCCTCCCCTGCTCGATCCCTCTCTCTCAAAATAAATAAATAAACTTAAAAAAATGAAATGTCTTTGCACATTATACTGTAAGCATTTCTGCTACCACAGAAAGTTTTGCAGCAAGATTTCCATAAACTCCTACAATCTGTGTTTAACAATGCCAATGCAATATTCCCACATTTTATGACTATATACTTATTGTTATTAGTCTTCCCACCTCCACTTCTCATGTACCTCTGATCCTTAAGCATGGAATTTAGTTCAGTTAACTAAGTGAGATTGCCCAGTAGCTGCCTCCACAGTTGGATCTTCTGATAAAACATACATAATCTCATTCTGGCCCCTTTCTTGCCACTTTCTCTCTTCTCCCTCTCTGGAAGAACTCCAGCATGGACACCTTCACTTTGTATAATTTATCAATAAGTAGACATGTATTGAGTGCCTGACACTTGAAAAGTATAGTGACACATCCATGGGAAATCCAGAGAAAGAAAAATGGGTGCCCTTACCCTCAGAGATCAAATAGTCTAGCAAGAGAGATAAGACAAGTTTGGTTAGCACCTAAATCTAAAGTATAGACGATAAGAGATGCAGAAGAAGGAGAGAAGGAAGGAAGCAAGGGAGGGAAGAAGGAAGGAAACTAACATTTATCAAACCCCTTACATATATGCTAAGCACATAAAAATCTGCTACAGAGAGGGGAACCTGGGTAGCTCAGTTGATTGAACATCCCATTCTTGATCTCAGCTCAAGTCTTGATTTCAGGGTCATGAGTTTAAGCCTCACATTGGGCTCTGTGCTGGGTGTGGAGTCTACTTTAACAAAAATCTGCTACAGAGAAGTAAAGCCAAGGATTTGAAAGAACTCAATAAACACTCTCAACTATATTTTCACGGAAAGAACAAAGATAAATGAAAAGTGAGTGTGTTGGGAGAGGGTTGAATTTGGAATCCAAGCTTAAGACATAGAAGTTTATATAGATGAAATCAAAGTGATAAGGTAAGCAAGTGGAGATCATGCATGTACAAAATGGACAAAAGCATTCACTTACTCCCCAGTTAGGTGTATTACACACTTGTTACGGAAAGAACCTAATTTCAGGACTTCTAAAATGGTGGAGTATTTCAGTGGATTCACTCTCTAGCAAAAGAACAAATTAATTGGTGGAAATTATTTTTTTTTAAAAAGAAAAACAATCATTTAAACTGTCTAAAAATTGTTCTAAGGATATACTCAAATGAAGAAATATGTATTCAAGAAAATGTACTAAATTTCAACACAAAAAGCAAGTCTGTGGTATTTGAGCCAGGACCTGCTTCCTTTCCTCCTAGCCCCATTTTATAGAAACTCTATCCTGGGTGCTCTACTCTGGACAGATGCCCCAGGATGATAGTCTTTTCCCCAGTTCACAGTGTAGCATTACCAGGCCACCTGGGAGGGGGAGGCTGCTTGTCGTTTTAATCCCCAACCCCATGTTACAAAGGCTCTGTGCTCTGCTCCAGTTAATAGTGGCTGAGAGGCAGAAAGCCCTTTCCTCTACCTATCCCTTACACCTTGGGGGAAGCTTTATTTCAGGTGGGATGGGTCAAGAATGCTTCCTGTCCACTCCACCCTCCATCAACTACTCCCCATCACCTCTACCCCAGTGCAGTCCTAGAGAGGGAGTTCCATGATGGGAGAGGCAAGTTAAGAATACCATGGGATTTCATTTCCCTGCAGTGCTCACAATTGTAGCATTGGTATCACTCTGGGAAAAGTGGTTCCCATCCCTACTTCCTGTGCAGTGCCCTAAGGGATGGCAGATAATAAGGACAAGAGCCCCACACTCTGCTTCCTTGCCTATGGGTGCTATGGCCTGAATGTTTGTATCTCCCCCAAATTCATATGCTGAAATCCTAGCCCCTAAATGTGATGTCATTAGTTCATGGGAACTTTGTGTGTGTGTGTGGTGAGGCAGGGGGAAGGGGGAGGTGTTACTTAAGTCATAAGGGTGGAGCCCTCTGGAATGTGATTAGTGCCTCATTACAGAGATCCAGAGAGATATCTAGCCCCTTCCACCTTGTGAAGACACAGTGAGAGAGTACTGGCTGTGAACTAGGAAGAGGGTCCTTACCCAACCATGCTGGCACCCAGAATCAGACTTCTAGCCTCCAGAACTGTGAGAAATAAATATTTATTGTTTATAGGCTATCTAGTCTGTTGTATTTTGTTATAGCAACCCAAAAGGACTAAGACAATAAGTGTTGTGGAAAACAAAAGAGATGTTGGTGGAAAACAATTTGAAGATGGCTGGTAGCTCCATGATAGAAGCAAAATGGCAGAGCTGTCAGAAGTTTAATAGAGAGAACCAAGGAAACCTACAGAACGGAAGCTCATCGTCAATTCTGGAAGACCATGCACATGTACTAGGCTAAACCTGATCAGGAGCAAGCAGAATTATTATAATGAAAAATTAAAGAATTTTTCAACCCATGCACTGACGCCTTAACACAAAGCAGAAGCCTCTCTGGCACATGAGGCTTAAACATAACCTCTGACCAAATGCTGGCTACTTTGATGCAGTGGCAACTCCAAAGTGACCAGGCTTACAAATGAAATCATTCTCATCCTTGTTATTCTGGAAGACTGTGAATGCCCAGGAATGTACCTTCTCAGGAGAGATCAGAGAGGGAATCTCCCATCTATCAGTCCCTGGTTGAATATGGGGCAAAATGCCATAAACACCATAAACTCTGATAGCTGCCCCCAAGCCATACGCACATACAGTGGTAAAGAGTAAAAATATAACTGGCCCAGGAGACTTATCCACAACGTTTGATCAATATATCGTTCATGCTGACCCAGGGGCAAGCACTAGCAACTAGTCTAAAGACTAAAAAAAAAGGCAGGGGTAGGGGATCATCTGAGCAGGATATTGGAAGCAACACACTACTGGGGAAAAAGACTTTATGGAAGTATTCAGCCAAGTCACAAAACAAATTCATGACTGAGCAAGTGAACAACCACAAAAACTCCCTGGGGAAGTATAAGTGATACAGTATATTATTTAAACTGTCTAATTTTCAACCAAAAATTACAAGACATACAAGACACAATTTTTGCTACAATACATTTTCTAATGGAAAAAAATATGAGGCATGTAAGAGATAGTCACATAAGACCATATATTGTATGAGTTAACTTATAAGAAATGTTCAGGATAGGACAATCCATGGAGGCAGGAAGTTGTTTCCTAGCAAGAGCTGGGGTAGGGCTGTGGGCAATGGATTGTGACTTCTAATGAATACAATGTTGCTTTCAAGGGGGCTGAAAATGTCCTAAATTTAGATTATTCTTCTCATCACATAACCCTGTCAATATATTAAAAATAATTGAGTTGTACACTTTAAATGTGTATCTTATGATATGTAAATTATATTTTAATACACTTGTCTAAAAACGTAGGTTATAATTTGCACTGGTGTCATTGAAAGGTGGCTATATAATTCACTGGGGTGGGGATAAGGACCTATTGTTTTTGGAAAGAGTTGATAAAAAAAAAAACTCAAGCAGATCTTTTAAATGGCCTTGTCTTATCACTAAGATGTTATTCTGAATGAGGGATTTGAGACAAAGAGAAGCTTATGTATTCCATATGATAATGCTCATTTTAGGAGATATTTTTCTAATATTAACTTAGGTCAATGTCCTCCTATATTTATGTTGTGGAAGAGAGGGTGGTCAGAAACTTAGAATGCCAAACAAGTACGAAGGGGAGATTCCAGAAAAGAGATGATGCTTTGAAGTGTGAAGGAAAGAGGAGCAAAACTTGGAGGATTCGGTGGACAGAGAAAACATTCCAAGCAAAGGGATCTGCATGCCCAAAGACAGTGAGTTGCAATAAATGGAGCCTGGTCTGATTTGAGGACTTCTGGTAGATCAGCGTTTCTTGCCGCCTGGTAGGAGATGAGGATAGAAGAAGTTGGGTTGAAATCACAGCAAATCTCAAATACCTTGCCAGAGGTTGCTTTCTATCTCATTCCATAAGCTATGTAGACTTTTAAGCAATGGGCAATCATAATCACATTTGCACTCTAGAAAGATTTTTTTTGTGTGTGTGTGCATTCTTATGGGGAAAGGATTAATGAGGACAGACTAGAGACAGAGAGATGGTTGAGGAGCCTGTTTCAAACGTTTCTTCACATAAAACAATGATGGCAATTGTATGGAGAAGAAGCAAGAAACATTTCTAAGGTACAATCAATATTGCAATGACGAATTATGTTAAGAGTGAGAAATGAGTCTAAGGCACCAGGTCTAAGGCAAAAAGTCCATTATAGTTGTGACCAAAGCTCAGAGAACTGTTAAAATTGAGAGCAGAACAAGAAAAAGAATTGAAAGCAACAAAAGTTGAGTAACCCAAACTAATTGCAAACCAACTCAGATTTTTTTTTTTCCTGCTGTATCTTGAATGTCAATCACAGATTTGAAGCTTAAAGTACTACTTTCTCTTCTGTCCATTTTCTTTACACAGTGTAACTACTCCATCAGCTCTCTTCCTCTCCCTGAACAATGTTTCCCCTGGTCCCATCCCCAGAGCCTCATTTGTATTCTGTCTCCCACTCTCCTCCTTACTTTGGACCTCAAAAGCCCTAACAACCAGCTCGACCATGCAGGCTCTGCCTTGAGGGTGGATGAAGTAAAGAAACAAAGAAGCAAAGAAGACAGAATCAGTGTAGCCAGGATAAGCAGCCTGATAATTTGTTTCATCACACAGCCTTCTGGACTTGAGAGTTGATTGCATCCTTTCCCCCTAGAATTGTTCAGTATTTGTAAGGTTCTAAAAGTTTTGCTTTGGTCACAAAGCAAAGTCCCCAGCCCTACTAAAACAATGTTTTTGTTTGTTTCTTTGTTGTATTGTTGTTTTTAAGAAAAATAGCAACTGAGATGTGAGAGCACAGCTATCAGTTGGAAAACACCCCTTTCTTTTCTTAAAAATTTATTTACTGTTTATTTTTGAGAGGGAGAAGGAGAGAAAAAGTAGGGGAAGGGCAAAGAGAGAAGGAGTCACAGAATCCAAAGCAGGCTCCAGGCTTTGAGCTGTCAGCACAGCCCAAGCAGGGCTCAAACCCACAAACTGAGAATATGACCTGAGCCAGAGTCAGACACTTAACCGAATGAACCACATAGGCGCCCTGAAAACACCCCTTTTCTGTCCACATCAGGAACTGTCCTTCAACAAAGACTGCTTGAGACAAGCCTGTTAGTCTGGAGAGGAACTGCCCAAAGGGACAACGGAAATAGACTTTTATCAGTCATATTAACGTATGCACTTACCTTTCTGCAACGCCCCCCCCCCCTCCCCAACACACACACAAATGCCAGACAGGCCTGAGTGACAGATGGATTTATCAGGAAAACGTTCCATCTCACGCTTGGCCTGAA
The DNA here is from genome assembly GCF_016509475.1 of Prionailurus bengalensis. Classification (NCBI taxonomy): domain Eukaryota; kingdom Metazoa; phylum Chordata; class Mammalia; order Carnivora; family Felidae; genus Prionailurus; species Prionailurus bengalensis. The sequence goes on from NC_057352.1 coordinate 41,231,217, forward strand.
GGGGACCTCCCTGGCTCACGAAAGGTTTGGTACCCGCCTCTTCAGTCGCCCATGTCCCCAGTTTGAGCATTTAAGCGAAATCGTCTCTGGGAAGTGTTGGCCTGTCTGTGGCTTAGTCTAAGAAGCAGATGGAGTGCACTTTATAGTTCAATCAGGAATCCAAATTAAAGTCATTGGCTTGTTCTTAATGGGATTAATGGGAGTTGAGGAATCCATGCTGGCAGCTTGAGAAGCTGCCTGACATTGACAGGAGGCCTGCCCTATGTTAAGTACACATAGGTACGTCAAGTGGCTGGGTCTCCAACTTCCGGGGTACCGGATCTGGACCAGGAGGGTGGCACAGGGTAGAAATGCTCTTGTTTACTAAGGCCAACAAGTTTTGTAACCTGATACTCTTCCCCCCCCCCATTTATCTTTGAGGTGTAAGATATACAGTAAAATTCACACTTTTAAGCGCACAGTTCTGGGAGGCTTGATAACTACAGACAGTCATGTGACCACCACCATAATTAAGACATAGAAGAAAATCCCCCCTCCCGCTTTGTAGTCATGTTCTCCCCCAGCCTCCAACCGCGGGCAAACACTGGTCTGCTGACTGTCCCCATAGTTTTGCCTTTGCAAAAATGTTATATAAATGGAAATGTTCAGAATGTAGCCTTTTGAGGCTGGCTTCTTTCACTGAGCGCAAATGCTTTGGAAATTCATCCACGTTGTTAAGTGTATCAGTAGTTCGTTCTCATTCCATTGGATGTACCACAGTTTATTTATTGATTCCCCAGTTTATGGACATTTTAAGCTCTTCCCAGTTTTTAGTGATTATGAATAAAGCCACTGTAGAGATTTGCACACAGGGTTTCCTGTGAACATACATTTTGTTCCACTTGTTTAAATGCCTCTGGGTGGGGATGTCTAACAATGAGAAAGCGCTTGAAGTTTTTCCAAATCAGTTGTACTGTTTTGCACATAACCAGCAATGTAGGAGAATTCCAGTTGGTCCATGTTCTCACCAACACTTGGTATTTTGCTGTTTTTGTGTGTTTGTTTATGTCACCTGTTCTTATAGATGTTCAGTAGTGGTTTTCATTGTGGTTTCCATTTGTGTTTCTCTAATGACTAATTCTATTAAGCATCTTGAGTGTGTTTCTTTTTCACCTACACACCTTCTTTAGTGAAGTATCTGTTCAGATCTTTTATTCATTGTAAAAATCTGATTGTTTTACAGTAATTGAATTTTAAGAGGTGTTTAAGGGATGGCTGGGTGGCTCAGTCAGTTAAGTGTCTGACTTTGGCTCAGTCATGGTTTCGCAGTCTGTGGGTTCAAGTCCCGCATCCGGCTCTGTGCTGACAGCTCAGAGCCTCCAGCTTGCTTCAGATTCTGTCTCCCTCTCTCTCTGCCCCTCCCCTGTTTGCGCACGCACTCTCTCTCTCTCTTTCTCTCAAAAATAAACATCAAAAAAAAAAGATTTAAAAAAAAGAGAGAGATTTAAGTTTTCTAAACACAAGTCCTTTAACAAAATATGTGAATGTGAGCATGTTTTTACCGTCTGTGACTTGTCCTTTCCTTGAGAGCAGAAGTTCTTATTTTTGATGAAGTAAAACTTATCCAGTTTTTACTTTATGGATCGGGCTAAACGATCTTTGTCTAACCCAAGGTCTCAAGTATTTTTTCCTCTAGTTTCTTCTTGATACTTTGTCCTTTTGCATTTTAACATTGAAGTCTGTTAACCATTTTGAGTTAATCTCTGTACAAGGTGTGAAGGACAGGCTAAGGGTCTTTTTTTCTGCATATGGATGTTTTTGTTACAATTGAGATCCTGGTCATTATTGTTGCTTATATTTTTAATTTGCATATTTGAAAATATTTATCATTTAATTCATTATTTAATTAGCATTTAACTTTATTGTTTTTCTTCCCATTTTTTTCTTCTTCATTGTCTTTTTCTCCTCTTCCTCCCCCATCTCTTCCTCCTAATTATTTTTATATTGTAATTTCCAATATTTGGCTATTTTGACCTATAAAAGCAGAAACTTTTAAGCTGGTAGGTCCTTTCTTACCAAATTGTTGCTTAACATTTTTTTATATGCTTCTGCAGATAGATTTTTGTTTCTGGTGTCTTGAATTTCTTATTTGCCTCAGAAGTTCTCGTTGTAAACGAGTAATATGATTTTAGCATTTAACAAATGTCAAGACTTAAAGGTACACATTATTAAAGAATATGTGAGAGTTAAGTCCATGAGAAACCATCATTTAGTTGGACAACACCACCACCTCACTTCTGCCCATAAATCAAGGGGAGATGAAGTCATCTAACAGCTATGGGTCCAGGCCTTATGGAAAAACAATTTGAAACTGGCTTTCAAATGTCTCTTTTTTTGGCAATTTGTCAAAATGAACAATACCTTCTGAAAATGCAAGTTTGGATATTCAAATACCTTCTGCAAGAAAAACAAAAAAGCAAAGCATTAAATATTTTGATATTAAGGTTCCACAGGGCTCTTTTTTTGCAGAGGAAGAAAAAAGCTGGATTTTCTTAAAATGGGGCTGTGTAGAAATACTCATCTTTACATTGAGGAATGCAGGCATTTAGGCCTTATAATACCCCTGTACTACCCCTATAATATCCCCACCCAACCCTAACATTCCTGGGTTTGGTAAGAGTATTTAGAACTGGAAAAAAAAAATACAGGACCCTTAGGTTCTGTCCTAATTCTGACAATATGTGTAAGCAAGACTCCTCGCCAGTATTCTGCATCATCCCTTTAAATACTCCCAGTAATGAGGGGCTTGTTGTTTTCCAAAGACATAAATTCCATAGTCTTCAGTCAGATGTACTTCACAGAGAATAATTTTATTACTTTACTCCCATCCATTAACCTACCTAGAGGAAGCCCCACCCCACCCAATAATCTTTGGGATTACTGTCAGTCCCAAACACATCAAGACATGTCTGTTTTCTAATCTAACAAGACTCTGACCTTTTGCCCTTACCCTTTTGAAATGGTTTTAAAATCTTTTACCACTTAGATAGATGTCAATTTATTAGTGTTTCGTTTTGTTTTCTTTTTGATAACTGGGGTCTTCATGCCTAGAAACAATTCTGCAGTGGTAGTATGACCAAGGGCAAACAGAAATTTATTATCACCCCCTTTATTCTTTTGAACAAGTAAAAGTTTGTACTTGGAAAATAAGTGATTATAAAGAGAAGATATTAATGCCATAATGAAAACTCTGTGCAGGTTGGCTAGGATATCTGCAGTAAACTGGAGTCAGAAGTCCTGTCTCCTCAACATGACTACCTTGTCTTCCTACTTCTTGTATCATTTTTCTCCAAAAAATACATTGCATATAGAGAGCTGCCTCTTCTGCCCACAGTGATCTGGGCTTCTCCAATCACAGTACCCAGACCTCTCCCCACTGGGATTGGTTCAGTGATGGGTAACTTCTCTAAGCCAGCCTAGCCTTCTCTTGGATTTTGCTGGAACCATCAAGGAAGAGGTGTTTGTTTTTGTTTTCTAGCATTATGGACTTAAAGAATTATGTGTACCTGAAGCTATTGCAGACTGTGATGGTTAATTTTATGTGTCAACTGGGCTAGGTCACCGTGCCCAGATATTTAATCAAACATTATTCTAGACATTTCTGTGAAGATATTTTTAGATGATATTCACATTTAAATCAGTAGATTTGAGCAAAGCATATTACCCTCCATTATGTGGTGGGCCTAGTCCAATCAGTTGAGGAGCTTAATAGCCAATTAGTTGAGGGGCTTAATAGAAAAAGACAGATGTTTCTAGAAGAAGAGGGAATTCTACAAGCAGACTGCCTTTGGATTCAAACTGAGACTTTTCCCTGGATTTCTAGCCTGCCAGCCTGCCCTGCAGAGTTTAGACTTGCCAAGCCTCCAGTCATGCAAGCCAATACATCTCTCTCTCCTCTCTCTCTGTGTTTATGTGTGTACGTATGTATGTATCTGTCTATCTACATAGTTTTTCTAAACAACTCTGACTTGTAGAGAAGCCATAATTTCTTTCACACGGAGGAAGAATAAAACACATATAAACACAGGAACATGCACACACATGAAAATAGTTTCTTAACTATTTCTTAAACTACAGTCAAGATACACATATAACGCTATATACTGACTCCACTCACCCCCATTTAACATGTTCGTAACCATCTGTCATGTCACCATGTTACTACATCACTTTGAATCATCAGTTTTGATAGTTACATATTACTACATTGAGAGAACATGCCACAGTTACCAATCACATATCATGCTGCTGAACATTTAATTTGCTCTGATAACACTAATCATTCTTGTGAATATACCCATGCATGTATTTTTCCAATATTTGGGTGACACTCTTGGATAGATTTTCTGAGGTAGAATGTCTGCTCGTGACAATTTGGCTCAGGGAGACATTTGCCAAATTAATTTTCCAAGGAAATATACCAATTTACACTTCTGTTGTCAAAACATTAAGGCATTTATTTCTCTGAATTCTTGCCAGCATCACTATTATAATGTTAACATTTTTTGTTTTCATTGAAATAGAGCAGTGTAAATGCTACCTTAGTTTAGTCTGTATTTATTTGATTACTAATTGGTGGGAATATATACATGATTTTTCTATGTTTTGTGGCTTAAAATTACTCTTTTGCGGTTTGTTCCTAATCTTTACTCATGTATCTGTCAGCATCTTACTGATTTATGGGAGCTGTTTGGATGTTAAACATGTGATCCCTTTACTTGCTGGATTTCATATAAATATTCTCCCTTCTCTATTTTTTGCCTTTCTGGGTCAGTTGTCTTTGCTCTTGCTGTTCCCACTGCTTGAAATACTCTTACACCACATGTCTGTGTGATTAGCTGCTCAGACTTTTCAGGATTTCACTCAAATAGCACCTCACTGAGGCCTTTGGCAGCCAGACTGTATAAAATTTGAGGACCTTCTTTTCCACCTGAAAATTTCTTTCCACTTTCCCTAGTTTATGTTTTTCTCTTTACCATTTATCACCATAATAACGCTATGTAATTTTAACTCTCTGTCTCTCTGTCTCTCTCTCTCTCTGTCTCTCTCTCTCTCTCTCTCTCTCTCTCTCTATATATATATATATATATATATATTCATATGTATATACACACACATACATATACTGACTTATCATGTTTATTTTCTGCCCCCTCACACCACCAGAATGATAGAATACTTTTGCTAAATATTAACCAGACTTGATTCTCCTTATATTTTCTGTTCCACTCTATTCTATTTTAAAGAGGCTGCCAGAAAAAAATAAAATAAAAAAGGCTGCCAGAATGTTTTGTGCTTCTGGCCTCAAGGATATTTGCCCTAGAGAAGCAGAACATAGCCGGAAGTCGAACAGTGTTTCAAACTCTTGTATAAAAGATTAAACCCAATGAAGAAATAATAACAGCCAGTGGGGAGACATTCAATGTCTTAACTCCACTCTCAACGAAGACAAGAAGGTGTGATGTGCATCTGACTGAGCTGACCACAAGTTACCTCTTTGCTATGACTCCAAGGAGTCGGACATAAGTCAGAGGAGATGGGGTATACGGTGACTAAGGAAGTGAGACCCTAGACATTAGATATTTTCTGTGCTCTAGAGAGTCAGGACTCTAATTCTTCAGACCAGTGCGGCTTGCATAGGCAAGATGTTTGTTGAGACTCCATGGAGATAGAGATGACAGTTAATTTCTGGATTCCAGTGCAACCCTGAATAGGAAATTTAGGGGCAAATGTGACTGGGGATCAGTTCCTCCCATTCAGTAGAATGGGCATGCCACATGGAGATTAAATAGATTTAAAAGGAAAAAGAAGAAGAATACAGTTTGCAGGACTAAGCTTGTGATCTGAGATACTAATCTACACACTTTCCCAATCCAAGTTGGTGGTTGCGGCTCGACGCGCCTTGGGCTGAATAAATCCCACCAAGCAACTGAGTTTGGTTGGATCTTATTCCAGTTGGGATTTTCTGCCTGCTGATAGCTGACCCAAGAGGAACTTTTTCATCCCAGAGTGGCAGGCTTGTCTGGGGACCTGAAGGAAATATATTAATGGGATATAAAGTAAGGCAGGCAGCCAATGGTATTTCCAAGCAACTGCATTTGGGTCACCTTCTGGCAGGAATGATATCATACCCTGATCAATAGTAATGGCCACAGAAGTGTTGGACAATTAATTGCTGCTTTGCACATCTCAATTTACTTAATGGGGGGAGTCCTGTGGATTATGGAATGAATGATTCATCTCAGATGATTCCTTTGTCCACTTTACCTTTACTTTATGTGGAAGGGGATTGCCTTCAGTGGGGTAGCATTCACTTTGGTTCTGTGTACATGTGATGAATGTTTTATCTTACATCTTTCAGAATAGCTTAGAACCCTGTTACTCAGATGCTGTCTAAAGACCAGAAGCAAAAGCATCACATAGAAGCTTGTTACAAACATATAATCTCAGGCCCACTCCTGCCCCACTGAGTCAGTTTACAGCAAAATCCCCAATTGATTCACATGAACATTGAAATTTGAGATGTGCTAGCCTAGACCAGTCAGTGGAACAGGTTGGTCAGTCCTTACCATGAGTGCATTAGAATCTCAGTGGGGAGGAGTTGCCTCTGAGGCACTGGCCTGAGGTACAAGATTTAAGGGAGCAACAAAAATGCAATTATCAAGATAAATAGAAGTTAATGCAATTTTTTTCAGAAAATCAAAATAAATGCAAAAAAATACATGATGAAGAAAATATCAACTTTTAAAATAAAGGTAGTAGAGATATTAATATTTTTTCCCATTTACTTCTGGCTCCAAAAGAGTTTGGTAAGGCACTGCTTAAAAAATACAGATGTGTAAATACCATCCTTCTCTGAATCAATTGGTCTGGGATAAGGACAAGACATCATCAAGAACGGCAACAATGGTAAAGCCAGTGAACATTTATTAGTTGGAGAAAGCAATCATTTGTCCTACTGAGTTTCCTATGAAGCTATATGCCTGTGTCAGGACTTAGTTACCACTTGATCATCCCAAGTAGAACTTAATCCATTTGAAGGCAAGGACTTGGTCTATTTTGTTATTGTTGTTTTCCCTGGGCGCTGATAAGTGTCCAGTTATAAGTCATTTAATAAATATTATAATTTAATGAACAAGTAAGTGGTCATTCATCTATACAATGTAATACTGTGCAGCTATTTAAGTGTTTTTTTAAACTCTTTTGCTGATATTGAATATTCCTCCTATAATAAGTGAAACAAGGAACATAAAATGTATAAACAGTATGAAGCCAATATTCTTTTTTTTTATTATTTTCAGTATTTTTATATCCTAGGAAAGAGAGTTAAGTTTATTTTTTTTTAAATCAGCCTTAAAATTTAAACCTGTGAAGAGGAGAAGCTGATATGTTAGAGTGTTTCTGTACGATAAATAAGATCACGGTTTATGTTCCTTTTCTTTCCTTCCCAGAGTCGCTAATCACCTTTCTGCATTTGTGGGAAAAGTCTCTCTGAGCCATTGAAAACCTATCACACTGTCTACACACTGGGACAAAATTATTGGTAGGGTCACCATAAAGATTATTACCCATAAAGGGTCGTTTTGAAGAAGGAAAGGGAGCACTATTAAAAATTACTGCAGGCGTGCCTGGGTGGCTCATTAGGTTAAGCGTCCAACTTCAGCTCAGGTCATGATCTCACAGTTTGTGAGTTCGAGCCCCATGTCAGGCTCTGTGCTGACACTTCAGAGCCTGGAGCCTGCTTCACATTCTGTGTCTCCCTCTCTCTCTCTGCCCCTCCCCTGTTCGCACTCTATCTCTCTCTCTTAAAAATAAATAAACATTAAAATTTTTTTTTAATTACTTTACAACTACAAATAGTAGGACTGGCTTGGGGGGAACCAGGACATGCGGTCACGAGGGTTATTGATAATACTCCAAGTAAGTGCCTGCTTCTACTTGTTTCTAATAAACAAACAAATAAACAAAAGAATAGCTAGGAGACATTTGGATCTTCAGGACTTCAGTTATCTTGCTGGAAATTAAAAAAAAAAAAACAACCAATAGTCAGTAGTATCTAAGTATATTCTTTATTTGGAGTTTTATCCATAATGTTGAACAACTGAAAGGGAATCACTCTGAATATTAAATGGGTCCATTTGTAGAACATCGTAGGCTGCCAATCTATTGTCCATTTGATCTCTGAGCATGAGAATCATGTGCACATTGCACACCATTACAGGTGAGAGCAGACGTTAAATGTTTAGCAGAATAACTAGCAACTATTTTAGTTCCCTTTCTCCCAACTAGTCTGGGGTTAATAATCCATCATAATTAAAACAAAAACCTATCTCCTTAACTAGAAACTCACGTCATGGCAAAGCTCTCCACATCCTTGAGGGTCCCTTGAATGGGATTTTGACACTTTCTTTCATTTGAACATTGGCGCCCTGAGCAAAAACAGCCAGAAGATCTCTTTGTGCAACTCACATACGGCTGTATTTCCTTCATTTAGAGTCTTTTTCTTAGCACAAAGATGCCCAGCTTTTGGTGCAGGAGCTTTTCAGATGCTGGAAAAGCTAGAGGGAAACCTCCATAAGGGTTTAATGATAGCTGATCAACTACTACCTAGGAGTATCTGAAATCCCTATATTAGAGCAACACATTTATAACCTTTCTGATCCTCATTTGGTTGACATGGTTGCTATTAACAAATAGGACTGAAAGAGGAAGCTGATCTCACTCAAACTTCGAGTTAAAAAGCCTAGTGTTGATAATGCTTATCATTATTTATTGGTTTGTTCCTCAGTTATTTATTGGGCCCCCGTATATGCCAGGCAATATTCTGGATTCTGGGGGTATAGAGGTGAAGAGCACAGAGCCAGTGTCCTCATGGGACTATCACTATGGTGGGGCAGGGGACACAAACACTAAATGCATACCGTAGGCATTCATTATCATATCACATAGTGGTAAATGCAGAGAAAGAAAACAAATGAGGTGAGTAGCTAGAAGGGGACTCAGTAACAAGGACTCGGTGTCCTTTTTTATGTAAGGTGATCAGTGAAGAACTTTCTGAGGAGGTGAAATGTAAGAAGAGCAATGGTGTGTGTGCAGGAAGATTGTTCCTGTACCTGGACACTCAGAAAACCACCCTGAATAAGAAATTACATGGTAGTTGGTAACTCTTTGGAACTGAGTTTTCCTGGAACTCAGAGTTAGGTCACCAGCAGGAGGAGCATATTTTCTTTCCAGGTTCTCTTCTCTATCCTCTGATTCTTGAAACAAGTTAACTTATCTTGTAGAACCTCAGTTCTCTCAGCCATTAAATGAGCTGGCTGCACACCATCAGTGCTGTCCAAACCCCCAGGGTACCACTGAATTCAGTATCACCCTTCACCACCCATCCTCTGCCTAGTCAATATACCTGAGTAACAGATGTACTATTTATGTAATCTGTATTTATGTTAAGTGGTTCGTCTTTTATCTAAATGGATGTATTTTGAAATGTTTCTGCACCCAATTCTAATGTGGGGGACAGAGAGATTACCCCACCAACAATCTGCAGACACCAGCTGGGTGTCCTACTCAATTCTGACACTATTCTGACTTGGAAATAGTGTTAGATTCCCCAGGTTAAGGGCTCAGTCCAGCAAGACTGTCCCTACCCCACCATGCCAACTTGAGATGCCAGTCACAAATCCAGGTTGTCACATGTGCTTCTGATTGACTATAGATCAGAAGCTCTGGCAACCCTCCTCTTTGTCTTCAATTAATATGCTAGAGGGGCTCACAGAAAGCAGAACAACATTTTATTTACTACAATCCTGATTTATCATAAAAGGATCTAACTCAGGAACAGCCAGATGGAAGAGATACACAAGGCAAGGTATGGGGAAAAGGCTCGAGAGTTCCATGCCCTCTCTGAGTGGCCACTCCACCCAAATCTCCATGTGTTCACCAATCTGGAAGCTTTCTGAACACTGTCCTTTTGGTTTTTATGGAGACTTCATTATACAGGCACGACTGATTATGTCATTGGCTATTGGTGACTGATTTCATTTCCAGCCCCTCTTCCCTCCCTGGAGGTCTGGGCAGGGAGCCGTAAAGTTCCCACCCTTTAATCAAGCAGTTGGTTCCCTTGGCAACTATCCTTCATCCTTAAGTGGGGTCCGAAAGTCATCTCATTAACTGAACAAGGCACCTTAGTTGCTCTCATCACTTAAGAAATTCAAAGGGTTTAGGAGTGCTGCCAGAAAGGGGAAGAAAATTAAACATAACATTTCTCATTATAAATCCCAATATCACAATTTTAAAAGGAAACGTTGTGTTATTGCCTTGAGTGGAAACCCCCCCCCCATAGTACAGAAGGTAACTGCACATACATACATGGAAAGAAAACCATTTTGTTAAATTCTAACTATTAGATTTGCTGCTGAAGACTTTAATCTACTGGTTTTATTTCCCTTTTCAGAAAGGAAATCTACATCAGTTAAACCTACAACTTCAAACTAGCCCTTATTCCATTAGAGCAAGCAATAAAAATTTAGCCAACACCCCCAAGAAGCCAGAAATTGTTTATTTAATTTCTACAACGTAGCATGCTCTGTTCTAGGCTCTGGGGTACACAGTGAAAAAGACAGTCGTTGCTCCCCATGGGGCTTACAGTCTAGAGAGTAAACAGATTTACTTTAAGTAAACAATGCATTGAAAAGATAAAAATATCAGAAAGTGCTATGTGCTCTTGTTAAAGAAAAAATTATTCATGACACTTGTTAAAGATGGCAAGGCACACTTTATTCATGAAGAGCTACCGCAGTGGGGTTTTCTACCAGGGGAGACGACATGGACTCAAGTTCAACTTAAACAAGGACAGCTGGGGATTTACATCCAAGAAGCAGATGGGGGTCCGTGGATGGAAAATTACTAAGAGGAAATATCAAGGTAGAGGGGTTCTTGCTAGGCTGAAACAACAGGATTCTTGCTGAAGGTAGGCTAGGGTGATTAAGGTTGAGAGTAGCCAGATAGTAAGGGTAGGGAATTTTCACTACACTGACTTCTTCAGGATTCTTGATGAAATGAGATTCTACAAAGAGGGAAGAAGGGCCAAGTTCAGGCCTAGTGGGACAGAGGACTCAGAAGAGCCTGATTAAAGTTTGGTCAGAGTAGACAATCTTTGTCACTCTGCAGAGAATGACAGAAGGGCAATATGGCAGACAGGGAATAAAGAGGCTGCTTTAGATTGGGTGGTCATGGAATGAGCCACCCTAAGGAGTAATGGATTCCATACAGAGGGAGAATTGTGTGCAGATTATCTACTTAGTAATTTGAAAGGGAACACCTTTCTACCATTAAAATGTATTGTTATTCAATGTCCTCTTAAAAACCGTTCCTTCTAACCACCAGAAATGCAGAAATGCACATTCCAAACTTGGAAAACAGTGAGCCACTGGGATCAAGATTCCTCATAGCCTGTGTTTAGGAGTCGCTATTTCCCTGCTGGGGAGGGGACTGCTGGACCGGGAGAAGCCCTAGGGCCGCAGTCCCTGCACAACAAGATTCAGTCCCCATTTTAAAGCCTACCCTGGGGCCACTGGGTTAAGTCTTCCCAGGAGAATCCAAAGAGCCCCTTAAATTTGCTTCTGGATCTGAGGTTAACTACTGAATCACTTGTAGATGCTGGAAAGATTCAATTTACCGTAGAAAAAAAGCCCAAATAACACCAAGCATAGCAACAATAAAATCATTCATCTGTGCAACAATTTATTTATATATGTAGGTAATTTCCTGTTCGAGGTCATCCATTCCTGGAATTCTTGGATCCATGCCAGACAGAGATTACATATCCCTGTCATATAAGGAAAACAAGACCCGCAGAAATTAAGCAAAGTTTTTCAGGACTAGCAAGACAGACACATCATCTGAAGGCCCTTCCATCTGTTCAGTGCATCGGGTCCAATTTGATCTGAGTGTGCGTTGGTTGACTGTCCTGGGAGGAATATCTAGTCACGGAAAATCTCAATTGAAGCGGTGCCTGGGTGGCTCAGTCAGTCAAGTGTCTGACTTCAGCTCCAGTACTGATCTTGCCATTTGTGGATTTAAGCACCGTGTGGGGCTCTGTCTGTGCAGACAGATCAGACCCTGGAGACTGCTTCGGATTCTATTCTCCCTCTCTCTCTCTGCCCCGTCCATGCTAATGCTCTCTCTCTCTCTCTCACTCTGTCCCTCAAAAATAAGTGAATAAACATTTAAAATAATCTAAATTCAAAGCATTATAATGATGCTATCAAAACATGGGTGTGGGAGCAAAGAAGGTACCCAGATGAATTCTCTTGTCCATTTCTAGGAGTTTAGAATTCTGAAAAACCTAGAATATAAGAATTTATTTCCCTTTACCCATCCATCCCTACAGTCCTACCCTGAGAATTTACTCAGTGCCTTCTCTGTGCTGGAAATCGAAAATGTAACAAAGGAAAGGTGGGTGCCCCACACGAGGGCTTATCTAATTTGCTAGGTCAGCATCATCAAACTGACCACCTCTTTACCTACTCATAACAGAATGTTATTTGAAAATTGTACTTCTAAGCACTACTATTTCTTTCACATCCCAGTTAGATGTTTGAAAAAAAATTTAAGGTGAAATTTACTACAGCATCAAATAATTTCCAATTTTTCTGAGTGCTAAGTGAGGTAAAAATTGTGGTTAAATTAAAGTCAGCAGAGTTGTTATGAAAGAAAAATATTCTAATGAAATTATATGTCTGCAAATCTAAACATTTTCAGAGAATTATGTCTGCGAAAAAAGGAGCACCGTTGTTTCAGCAAATGAGCAAAAATACATCAAATATGAAATTCCTTATATTAGAAATGTCAGTTTTTGCAGTTCTTGACAAGCTCATCCAAGTTTCAAATACCATATGATACACAGTTTCTATCCAATTAAATACAATTCATAATCATGTAAATTTACTTATTGTCTTTTAATAAGATATTTAAAAGCTATTTTACATGTTGCTTTGCCAGTTTTATGCTATATATTGTAATCAAACAGAAGTGAATGCACCGATCAGATAATTAGTCTAATTAAAACAAAAAACTTCTTTCTGATGGTAGGAAACTTTTTCTTGTTCTCTGCCTGAACTAAACTACCACATGCTAAGCTATGTTCTATTGTTGGCTCAGGAGACAGAGGGAGAAAAGGGAAGCATGCGGTGGTAAATTGTTCCCTAACCTTGTCCTGAAACCTGGGACAAGGAAAAGAATATGGACACTAACCATATCATTGCTCCCTTCTATGGAGTGTTTCCCCTCTTCTGGGAACTGGCAGTGGCTCTAGAAATAGGAGCTTATTGATTCTTTACCACCACTGAAACTGTGGAAATTCTTAGTTGCATTGCATGTTTGTGGAAAATGAAGTTCAGAGAGCTCAAGACACCTGTCCAGAGTCACACAGCTAGTGAGTGTTGGAGCCATGTTTTTTACACAGAGGCATGTATCGAATGCCACACCTAAGAAGCAGTTTGTTGCTTTCACTCTTGAGCTGATGATTTGGGCTCTGAGTAGTATGAGGGGCATGTTGCTCTGATAAGCCTGTGAGAGATAGCCAAGTAGTGGCAGTTAGTAGATTAAAGTGACAGAGAACTATAACATCATGTGTAAAATGTATAAAGACGCGTGGAATGAAAAAGGCCCTTTTGAGAAAATCATTAAAAATGATTAGTTGAGTTAGTCTGCAAAATAAAAATTCACTTCTCGCTCTGAGGCCACTGGGACCTAACAATCTCCTGACATGGACTTTTTTTTTTTTTTTTTAACACAATTTTAATCACATCAAGAGAATAAACTACCAAACTTCTGTGTGAATCATAATACAAACAGCGATAAAGTGCCTAATTAGTTGTTTTTTTTATAGTTGATTTTCAACATCTACATTGTAGAGACATGCAAACTCCAGGAGAAACAATGCACGGTTTTGTCCCATCTATTGGTGTGGATGTGGAAGGCAGGCTAGGCAATCAGAGGTATGACTGGACCCTGTCGTCCCACTCTGTGGTGAATGGCTGTTAAAAGTAATAAGCTGAACCCAAGGAGGTGGGGAGTGTCCATCCCCTCTTAACTGCCAGTGTCTCAGCTGAATCACTGATGATGAAGAATATCGTTGTTGGCTCTTTCACCTAAAGGATAAGCCCCTGGACCAAGGTGGAAGAAATGGGACCCATTCCCATCCAGCTTTGACAACCACTTCCTGCCGATGCTTGGGAGAGTCGTGTAACCTCTCATTCACCATCTCTGACAGTGTAACCTGGGCAGGGTATCCCATACTTTGCCTTCTCACAGGAATAACATCAATTTTTCACATCTAATACATGCTTTCCCACAAAGTGTGAGCTCGAAAAAGCCTCACTAATCGAAGAAAAGAATTAGTGAATTAATTAATATGCTCTTCTAATTTTTCAAAGCATTTGACATACATGGATAAGGTTTATGCTTACTAATTATCCTTATTAATAAAACTAAAGTCAGAATTACTTATAGTCACCAGAGGGACTTATTTACTTCACCATCAAAATAGTCCTTTAAGTTGGCAGAGAACAGTGAAACCCGGTTAGAAATACAGTCACTCAGTCAACTTAAACTGCCCTCAATGACTTCTACTCTACATGCCCAGCTCCCTCATCTGTAGCCAGCAAATCCCTACTGCTGATGACCTACTTGACAGTTCCATCTGACACAGACGTCTCCAGTTTACAAGTCCAATCCAAACTTAATTCAATGCTTTTCCCCATAAACCCACTTCTCCTTTTGGATTCATGACCACAGATACCAAGATCACAGTTCACTCAATTTCTCAGATGAGGAAGCATAAAATCAGACCGGCATTCTTTACTCAGCCACCAAATCTGGATATTATCTGCTTTATTGATATGCTATCATTCATTCAAGAAATATTGCTTGTGTACCTATTAGGTTTCAGGCACAATGAAAAGAGCTAGGCATACAATAAGAAAACACGATCCTTTCCACCTTGGAGCTTACACTCTGCTGTGTCAGTCAGACCCACACACACAATAAAGGCCAGTATTTAAAGTAAATTCAAAGAATTACAATGGATACAAAGGAAACTGGCAAAGTGTGGTCCACTTTGGATGGAAAAGGGTCCCGTTTGGTCTGTGCAAGAAACTGATGGATGGCCAGCATGGTTGGAATGTAGTGCCTGGAAGGAAAATGGGGTAAGAGGAAGTTGATAGGTTTGCAGGGGTTCTGGTCATGTAAAGCAACGAAATAATGGAATTGGAATGTATTTGAGGACTTTGGGAAGCCAATGAAGAGTTTGGTTATGGGGTCATGTGATCTGAGTTGTGTGTTAATATCTTTCTGGCTTCTTTGTGGAAAAGAGGTTGGAAGTCAGAGAGAATGGCTGTGGGTTTGTCTCGGTGTTCCAGGTCACAGGTGAGGATGGTCTAGACCCGGCTGATGGCAGCACAGAAGTAGAGTAGCCTTGCCTCTTTCCCATTCCCTATCTAGTGACTTATTTGAGGCCCTCATTTTATCTTATTTTGACTTTCATAAATACCCTGTTGGTTATTTAGATGATCTTAATCTGTCCTCCACACTGCCTGCCAGATACACTTGTGCTCAGAGATCCCAACTCACTTCTGACCTTCCACCCACCATCACTGTCCTGAAGAGACTCTCAAAAATAAGTGAAGGATACACAACAAAGTAATGGAATTGGAACGACTAAAAATAATGACTTGGTCCCACCTGATGTACAAAGCAATACTCTCTAGGCACCGTGCATGTGTATTTTCAGCAAGTTTCTCCAAGCGTTGCAGATCATCTTCTCTCTTATCCTCCCCACCATCCCTGGGAACACTGACTTCTTAAGATACAATTTAGCTAAACACAAGATCTGTCCAGAACTGCTGCAATTGGCCTACCCTCCTCCATTCACGGTCGACATCTCACCATCTCCTGTGTGTCTTTTATATATGTTGTCCCCTCAAACCTGAAGGAGAGAAAGTATCCTGTTGCACTGTCTGGGGAGGTGGGTAGGCACAGAAATCAACAGGTGGTTACAAGACAACGGGATAGATATGTTGGAACAGGGCTGGGAGGACCAAAAGATGTCAAGGATGATAGCAAGATTCATTGTGCATCCTGATGTCACCAGCAGGGTCTACCAAATAAGATTTTGATGAATGAATGAATGAATGAATGAATGATGATTGTAAACAATGCCCACTATTCAAGTACAAGGAGAACAGAACAGTGTTCCTTCTTTAGCTGAATCGATGTCATAAAGCACTGATTACTTTATATCGAAATAAGGAAGAACCACTTAAACTAAGATTGCTTTTAAGGCAATATGTTCCAAATGAAAGAGGACTCCACTAGTCAGGAAAGACATTTTATTTCCAAGCTTCTAAGAGGGTTCTACAAACAACAGAGGCTTAAAGTAAAAAAGAGAAGATAAAAAGAAAAAAAGAAAAACAGAAAAACAAGTATTTTAACTATTGAAAATTAGACAGCCTTTTTTTTTTTAACTTAAACATAAAAATCTAAAAATGTAGTTGTCAAATCTAATCTAAATACATTCCTAGACAAAAAGGATCATCCATGGTGATGGGGTTACTTACAGCTGTATTCTTGTTTAAGTGCTATTCATCCTTTTGCATTATTTCTTTATTTCAAATTCAATTGGAGATCTGTGCAAATCTAGCAAAATATTCTTTGGATTACAAAAACTATATAAAAAATGAACAGAACCTGCAATTTATGAAAGTATTGAGAATGTGCAATCCTTCATTGAAATGAAAGATTCCAAAGTGACATTGTCCACAGAATTTATTCCACTGAAGTGTTCAATTTGATTTAAATGCAAAGTAAAATGAAAGTGAGCACTTCATATAAACATTTCTCTTTTTATGCATGTTGACTGAGACATAAAAATAGTATGTAGCAGGATATCAAGAAATGCTTGAAACAAAGTTTCACAATAAAGTAAAAAAAAAAAAGAAAGATAATCTAAAAATTGTCTGCAACCCAAGAGAAAGCATGTGCCCTGTTTCTAAGGGGAAAGAGGGAGAACACTTGTAGCATGACTTTGTGTGGTCTTTCCCCGAGTATTGCTACATTTTGACCTTTGGCCCAGCTGAACAGGTGTAATGTCCTCCACGGAAGTCCCAATCCCCAGGCAGCCAGATGGGACTTCCAGAGACAGCAGGCATACTGGCACTGACCCTCAGAATCCACCAGGGTCCCTGCCCTCATTCTGAGCTTGTTGCCAAAGCATATTTTAAGGTTTGGAAATGAATTGGTCTTTCTTTCATCAAAATTTAAAATGCCACATTATTTTAAGAGGACTGAAATTCATAGGAGGGAAATATAAGCAGTTTCAACTGTCAGAGTCATTATGAGAGCCTGGCAAGATCAAAGTAGGGAAAAATAGAATAACATCGGATGTCTGATAACTACATGTAGCATATTTCTATTTTTGACCCTTCCCTCGCCCAACCCCCAAATGCTCAGTATCGGGCATAAAATCTACATCTTGGAACTTTAGAGGTCTGATCATTTCATTTCCTCATGGATTCATCTCTCATAACCATTGAATTACTGATATACAAGATAAATGCCTATTATGTAACAAGTATTGCAAAATCAGAGACTGACCTAGATCTTTCGCATCCTTCTTTTTCAGAAGATGTGTGCAAAGAGAAGCCAGGAAGCTAACACTGAGAATGTACAAGAAAGCTTTAAACGATGTTACAGAATCTTGTCTGAAAAAAAAAAGCAACATTTGCAAAACATACTTGATTTTAAATAAACAATAAAAGCAGCAGACTACAACATCTCATAAATAGGGTTATTAAAAGATCACAATTATCTTAAATTAGAAATATAAATGGGTCATTAGAAATACTTAAACGTTTCAATGTTAAGAATGAAACCCAGAATTAAAAAAGAATCTGTTTTTTATTTCAAAGTTGCTTCTTATATTGAAGCTCATATTAAAGCAACAGTACAATGTTCATAAAATATAAGTGTGATGCCGTAACATTTCTTACATGTCAGAATACTGATATTTGTATGTATACTAAAATAAGAACTTTAAAATTGTACAAATAGATACATTAAAAATGACATAGAAATAGGGCGCCTCTCACTGAAACAAGACAGTTATATCTGGCACGTATTAGTTTAAGATGAAAGTAGAAGGAAAAAGATTTACAAGAATCAGCAGTAACAAGATTGATGCTCAAGAGACATAATTGTACATTGTATTGTACATACATTGTATGGGTTTAAGCTGGCTGAATATTATATATTTCAAGTTTAAAAATGCACTACATATAGAGTGTCCATAGTTTAAGGCGGAATTACAGCTCAGAACTGTTGTCCTTTCTAATTTTCTGGAAGCTTCTTTGACAAATAAAAAAAAAAGGAAGAAGAAGAAGAAGAAGGAGAAGAAGAAGAAGAAGAAGAAGAAGAAAAGACTTAGATGTTCATAACACATAAACGATTTCCCTTCATTGTAAGTTCACCATGAGACTTCTCCTTCACTTAAATATTTTGTACGCCAAGTGGTTTTTTTCTCCAGCGAAGTTGATAAACAACTTCAATATTTGCCTTTTTGCGAGAAAAGGTACTTCACAGTATTTACCACTTTGATGTCCTTGCAGTTTTATTAAATGTATCCTCTCTGTAAAACTTTGCTTGTTTTAAATGAGCCTTTCCTTGATTTAAAAAAATACCTGTTTACATATCTTCTAGATTCTTCAGAATGCCAGACACAGTTCTTAAGGCCAAATTTGTACCATTATTGTTAAGAGTCGTCGTCAAAAGTGTCTTTGGAACCGTACAAGTCTGCTAGTTTCTTAAAACGAGGTCCCCAGTTCTGTAGGTAGTCATAGTCCAAGTCTGAATCTGTGGTGGCAGACTCTAAGGAGCTCAGGGACCCAGCCACTGAGCCCCTGCCTTCGTAACCATAGATTTGGATGGAATCATAAGGAGGGGCAGTTGGGTCATTATCTGCCTCCTGTATTCTCGTGTTGATGAAGTCATCGACGTCCACACTGTTGGGTGCTGGCCGGAGTCCAGGCCTAGGCATGTACTGATACTCGGGTTTTATGTCTTTGCGAGGGATAAATCCATTGATCCCATCAGGATTCTGGAGGGTGGCAATATCAAAGGCTTCTGTGTCTTCTTCCCCGCCCCCTTCATCATCATAGGTAATGATGTTCTCACGGACATCTTCTTCCTCAAAGACTATGAGTGGTTCTTTCTTTTGCCGTCTCAGGGTCACAAACAACACTACAATGACTATGGGGAAAGCACAAGAAAGTAAGCATAGGTCAAGCCCAGTATTTCTGGGTTCTCCCCACCCACCACCAGGAGAACTCTGCTTACTGTAAGACATGGTGTGTACAAGCTTCAGAATAGGAACCAGTCTATCACTGTGTGAAATGAGAGCTTTACCTGGAATCCCCAAAGATGTGTAAAACTGCCCTCCACCTGTCTCTTCCTCTGCAAAATGCCGCCAGGAAAAGATGATACCCAAACAAACTGGCAAGTTGGAACTATTTTGAGCTTTTTACAAATGAATCCAATGCTATTTGGAAGTCATGTTCCTCAGAATTGGGAAGATTCTAAATATATTGGTCTGCAGCCTGTTAAAAATGGCTTATGTCGGTTTCGTTTTCCAACGGAAGACAGCTGTCTCTCCAAAGTTTATGAACGAGGACGTTCAGAGACCTCAGTCCTACCTTTCTATAAGAGGTGATGCTAGTTCCTGCCCAGAGGGCTGGGGGCTGGGAAGAATGAACAGGAGTCCTACTCTACCTTAATAAGAAATCTTATCATAAATGTGGCAGGGTTCTCTTCAGACCACCGTATGGAAGAGGGGAAGTTTCTAATGACCCCCAGAAGACAAATCTCCTCTTTATTTGCATATAGGGAAACAGCATCAGCTGAAGCCCGGAGGAACAGCTCCATCTCGTCCCTGGGAAAGGTGATTCGACTACGCTCAGGCAACCTAGCATCGCTACAAGAGGTTTCTATGATATTCCATGAAAACACTCTGCCATGGCTAGACTAAAGAAAATGTTTGTGGCTGAATCTGACAGGTGGTCTGGGAGCCCTAGTCGGTGCATCATCACTGGGAGATGCAAGACTGAGGGTTTGACCTTGTGTGGACTGTGACCGGCTCCCAGCGCTCACCAAGCAGTGTCCCTCCCCTGTGCCTTGTTCTTGACAACACCTACGTCCAGACCAGTCCTTTCCACTTCCTGTTTGGCTGACTCTTCTCTCTCATCATGGAAACCTATCTCGGCATCTCATTCTGACACCAGACACGGCTACTGGCATGCACTCCACCACCCACCTGGCCCCGTTCTTCTATCATCATAACTTATAATTTGGTTTACATATCTGGCTCCCCCTCCCCAGACTCTGAATTTCCTCGAGCTCTTTGGCATTCTGTTCCCTCTGCTTGGAAAATCTATCCATCCCAGTCTCTCTCACCATCTGGAAAATTCTTCAGCATCCAACAAGTATGTCACTTCCTCTAGGAAGATGTCCCTGACCTTAGTCAATGTGAGGCAATTCTTGCTGTGTGCCCCCATCACCTTTTATTCATGTCCCTATCATGGCACTCACCCCATGCCTCTGATTTATCTGTTCACTCGTATCTTCCCTGATAGACTGTGAATAGTCAAGGACAAAGATGATGTCTGATTCTTCTCTTTATCTCCCAGGGCTGAACACAGGACCTGGTACCCAGATAATTCTCAAGAACTCTTTGTTGACCTGAACTCAGGGGCTGTTCGCTGTGCAGCTGGGCCGCCTACTCATTCAGTGGAGAATGAAACACCATGGAACGAGCATAAATTTGGTGTCAGACATCCTTGGGTTTGAGTCCTGATTTTTCTCCCATGTGATCTCATCTTGCTGAAGGCCAGCCACGGTAAATGTTCTTAGCATGGGCACACTGCTGTTCTTTCAGAGTAAACCAGAGAGGACATGAAAATGCAGAAGTGGGGCAGCTAACTCAGCCTGCAAGTGCAGGAAAAGCCTCCCAGGGGTCCCCCAAAACTGAGGCTTGCTCTCAGATAATCAGAGGAGGAGTCAAGATCCAGCTTGGCCAGGCCAACCTCATCCATTTCCTTAAGTCCTTCAGACATTGTCTGTGGCCTCATGATTACTCCTTCTGTCCCTAACTCTTCTCTTTCCTCCTATTTTTTTAAATGTTTTTTTTTCACGTTTATTTATTATTGAGAGAAAGAGAGAGCCAGAGCATGAGCAGGGGAGGGGCAGAGAGAGAGAGGGAGACACAGAATCTGAAGCAGGCTCCAGGCTCCGAGCTGTCAGCACAGAGCCTGATGCAGGGCTCGAACTCATGGACCATGAGATCATGACCTGAGCCAATGTCAAACACTTAACTGAGCCACCCAGGCGCCCCTTCTCTTTCATCTTCTAAGGCAAACTGCTGCTCATATCCCACACTTCTGCCTGAATTCCTCTTGTGCAAGACCTTCTCAGATGTCCCCCTACAGCACCCCCGGCTGGTTGCTGCTGTGCTGTCCTGCAGTGCCTGACAATTTGCTCATCAGAACCCTTCCCCGACCCTGCTCAAAATGCTTGTCAAGTTGCCACCCAAATCATAAAATGGACCGGAGCAGACACCACCTCCTTCTTGTCTCAAATTGTAGCCACAGTCCTTGGCATAGTTCTGCTAACCAGCCTGCACTCCAGAAGTGTATGTTTCCAGGATGGGCATCTGGTTGCAAAACCCTTCCTGCAGGCCACAGCGGAGTCCGCTTACCCAGCAGAATGACGATGCAGGCGAGGATGGCGATGAGCGCCCCTGTGCTCAGGCCGGCATTCAGGATGTAGGCCTCAGCATTGCAGGACAGCAGTACACCATGCACATCACACCCACAGACCTTGATGGTGAGGGTGTTGGTGCTACTCATGGGAGGGACTCCGCCATCGCTGATCACGATGGGCAGGAGGTACAGATCCTGCTTCTGCCGACTGAAGCCTCCACGCCGGGCATACACCCCTGCAGTGTTATCTGTTGGAGGAAAGGAGACCTTTGGAATCACGGCATGAATATTTGTGCATTCAGCTTGGCAGACATGAGGCTGAACTTCTCATCATCAAGGTCAACAGCCAGAATCCTTAATCTAGGTATCTGTAGAAGCTACAGGCATCTGGCCTTGCAGAATAATGTCTCCATATTTTGGAACCAAACTCAGACATTGGTTCTTTTTTTTAATATGGGGTAGATACAAATGTCCCCACGGGCAAGTTAAGCACACTGTTTTCTGATAAGGTACTGCCCCTTTCGTCAGATACCACAAGAAAGTGTGGGTTCAGACCACATACTCTATGGGAGTATAGGAGATAATTAAATATATAAGTGAGTGTGAGAAGAAGCAAACAGAAAAATATTTTTCATGTTTGTACTTTCCTACTTCATGGCAAGCCTTTGGCCAGTTTCTGTTTGTCTGCTTTTGTTTTTGTGTTGTTTTAAGACATTTCCAGTTCACACGCAAACCTTGCCCATAGTGTGAGCCCACTCATAAGTCCTAAAGGAATATATGTTTAAAGAGGAACTTTTTATAAAAACCCAGTAGCAGGTTTATAGTCTCTTTGAAATTCAAGCACCATCCACCAGCTAGTTAAACATGTCATGCCTCCTGCTTAAAATAATTCCAAATTATCTCTGCTGTCCACACAACACAGCCCTACCGAAAAACACTAGATTTTTCTCTATTTTTAAGACATTATTTGCCTTCCAGGGTCATACCCTATCCATTCCACATGCCCCAGTTCAGCCTGACATGCAGACATGGCTTCTGTTTCCCAAGCACACCACACCTCCCCCACTGCCTTTTTACCCATTGTTCTGCTGCCCCAGAAAGCTGTTCCTATGAGCATGGGAGGAAAACCCTCAAGCCTCAGAACTGAACCCAAAAGCCACCACTTTGGGCAGCCTTTCTAGACCCCTCCCAACATCTCCTTTGTGATCCAAAACACTATGTATTATTATTTATTAATTTTTTTTTGAGAGAGGGAGAGAGGAGAGAGAGCATGTACACAAATGAGAGAGCGGCAGAGAGAAGGGGGGAGAATCCTAAGTGGACTCCACTCAGCGTGGAGCCTGAGACAGAGCTCCATCTCATGATCCTAGCCAAAATCAAGAGTCAAACGCTTAATTGGCTTATGCGCCCAGGCACCCAGCACTATATATTCTTATAGAAATTGACACCCCACTATTCTGTCTTTATTTCTTGACATAACCACTTTGACCTCGCCTAGATTGTGAACTTCTAAGAATAGTGGACTTCATCTCATTCATCTGTCTTTCCAGGGATGGACACGCAAGAGACATTCAAGAAATGTTTTTTGAATAAATGGCATAACTGTGTTCTGAGAAAGGTTTAACCAAAATTCCCGATGTTGGCTTCCATATATTTTTCAATATTTTGTAACCAATGCCCCCAACTACTTCCTCATCATGTTTTCTGCATATCTATACCAGCCAACATTTTTTCCAGACTGTATGTTAAAATTTTTTTAATGTTTGTTTATTTTTGATAGAGAGCATGAGTTGGGGAGGGACAGAGAGAGAAGGAGACACAGAATCCAAAGCAGGCTGTAGGCTCTGAGCTGTCTGCACAGAGCCCGACGCAGGGCTCAAACCTGTAAAGTGTAAGATCATGACCTGAGCCCAAGTTGCAGGCTCAACTGACTGAGCCACCCAGGTGCCCCAAACCAAGAGCCGGTTGCTTAACTGACTGAGCCACTCAGGTGCCCCTCCAGGCTGTGCGCTCTGGGGGGACAACACTGGTAATTATAAAAAAGGTGAAATTTTAAATATGTTCTATCAAATTATGTACACACACACACACACACACACACACACACACATCCTCAACATGGCTTGCCTCTGTATGTCAGTTTAGAATCAGTAACTTATAGCAATATGAATGTATGGGCAACATGATGGCCCAAAAGCTAGTGGGTTTAGAATGGATTGACAGTACCATGAATTAGCTCTTGTTGTAGGAAGAAATACCTTAGAATCTCAAATTTAAATGGGTATATTTTAGGTGAAAGGAAATATAATATATTCTCTGTGAGATAAAATTTATTAAATATAAAAGGCAGATTCAGTTGAGGGATGAGCAGATATTCTGAGTGTTACAGAAGGTAAGGTGTGTGTATGCATTGGTTTTTAGCGAGCTGTATCGCGACAGATTCTCTGTCCTTTGTTGCCAGCATTTCAAACAAAGCAAGGCAGAACAGCTAGCCCTCATTTCTATATTTTCTGAATTTAGTATGACTGGCATATATTGTTCTTATCACTGGAAAAAAATTCCACATAGTATGGAAAATCATGAAAAAATAAAAACAAAGTAGCCCAAAAGGCTGTTAACTGAAAATTCTGCTTCCTGACTGTTCTTTCCTGTTCTAGCCTATACCGTTTCTATGCTTAAGAAATACAAAAAAATTCACATATAAATAAATTTTTTCAAAATACGTTTTTTCTTTCCCTTCTCATACATTTTTTGAGCTCAAATAAGATTTTCACAAATTAAAAGTGACAACATCTACCCCATTTTAATAATCTGAAATGTCACTAATGCCACTATGAATAGAAATAAAAATTAAAAATCTAAGATGGAAAGCAAATTAATTAGATTGTTTGGCCAAATACACTTCTCTGATACAAGCAACATTCCCAAAAGATCATTCACTTAGATTATCTGTTGGGTCGCATCCTGTCACCCAGGGTGTTGTTTTGGAGGGAATGTAAACTGGGTATTTTGCTTTTGGAAACCTGTGGAAGGCAGGATTTAAAATCTGTTCTTTAATGTGCCATCCACCCAAGAGTGTGCCTCCAGGTCACAGCATGCTGGCTTACCCATGATAGTGACTGAAAATCAAACACTAATGGAAAACATGGAGCTGAGCAGGACACAGGCATGTGATTGAAAGATGTTTCATATTCTGAACAAGTGAGTCCCCCAAGACACACTGAAACTGTGACATAAAAGCTCATCAAGGAACCCAGCTGACCAGACCATTCACCATCTCCAAGTGATGGACCAGTAGAATCTTGAGAACTTTTAATGTTTATTTATTTATATTGAGGGGGGAGGGAGTGGGTAGGGGCAGAGAGAGACAGCGTGAGGGAGAATCCCAAGCAGGCTCTGCATTGTCCATGAGGAGCCCGATGTGGGGCCAACTCACAAACGGTGAGATCATGACCTGAGCCAAAATCAAGAGTCAGACAGTTAACTGACTGAGCCACACAGATGACTCAAGAATCTCAAGAACTTTTTAAAAAGTTCTTCTAGCCAAACATGTTACACATATGGATTTAAGATTAGTTGAAGAGGTGGGAAAGAAATGGACTGAAAGTCTCTTCATGGGCATACACTAATTACATGCTTTAAAATGAATCAGTTTTCCTGTCTAGAGCCTTACTTGTTCATCTTTAAAATGAGGACCCTGGTTGATATCAAGCAAGCCTCACAGGGTTGTTACTGGAGTCAAATAACATAATAAAAGCTATGGTTATTCTATGGCTCAGGGAATCCTTCCACCAGAATATTTAACACCCACTATTGATATCTTCCAGCACTCATGACTGGATCAGGGTAGCTGTGATAGACCAGAAAACTGTGTAAACAGCCTGGCTTGGCACTTAGGTGCTCAGCGTTGTTTGAATGAATAAAATATTTCTCCTGTAGATCCAACTGGACTCTGTACCAATGGGAGAGTGAGCTTTCTTTTGGGATGGCCATTTTAGAGGAGTCAGTGCTGTGTCCCCTGATGGTCTTTCTTGTGGTCCACTCTGATCACTGATCTTCGGCTAAAAAAAGTGCCACCACTATGGGCAGGAATTTCATGAAAACAGATCTAGAAAAACACACTGAAAAAGAAACAAACTAGCCATAATAACACAAACTTGTTATACTGAAAATCAACTTTGCATTCTGTTTGACTATGGATTCTCTTTCATCCAAATCATTTTCATTGGCAGTCACTGCTTATGTATTTTTGAGAGGGTCCCCTCACTTTGGATATACACATTCCTAAGGTTTATGGGTGCCTCATGGATAAAAGAGGCTCCATGAGCCTTTTTTTTTTTTTCAGGGAAGTGTCGAATTGGCTCCATGGCTAATAAGATGAGGCAGAAAAAGGCAAATGTTACCAATGTTTAAATTTCCATCAAGAGATTTCTCAGATCCTTTTCCTTTATAAAGCTTCCAAAGAGCAAGTCTCTCAGTAGTTGGGGTCAAACAGGCCTGGTTTTGAATCTTGAATCGTTTACATATTAATTGCCTGACTTCAACTGTAGTAAGTAAATGTCCTGAGTTTCTATATTCTCACCCAGGAAACTAATAATTTTAAATGTTAAAACGATTCCATTCATAAAGGTACTTAGCACAGCGACAGACTGTTGGAGATGCTCAGTAAATATTAATTCTTTCCTGGAAGCGATCCTCTTTGAGCAATAAACTAATGAGGAAGAGAAACTTATTGGCAGAGAGAGGCAAGTGAATTCCTGGAAATGTCATTGCAGCTTGGAACGCAAGGGTCTACACAGAAGAGCTCATCATCCAGAGGTAAGAAAATAGTTCACGCTCCTCAATCCTGGGCAACATATTTCCCACAGTAAGAAAATGTTTTTCAAGCACTTCACTTTTTCATCCTGACACCCAGGGTTCTCATTCCTGGCCACAGACACATAACCAGTTTCATTTTCCCCCTACTTAGGCAAAACCTTGCAAATAGGGTCATTAATTACTAGCATATGTCATGCACAAAATGTAGTGTTTCCATTAATGGAAAATAAATTCAGATTTCAAATTTTTATGTCTACAACCTGGACTCCTAATTACATGCTGTTTTTACCTGCACACTTTGTCATTACACTAACAAAATGTAAAGGGACCTGATAATGATTGTCTCCATGGTACCAGTTTGGGATGCAAACATAAGGGTTATGATGATGATGTAGCCCATTGGAGGGATACATACAACTGACATTAAAAGGGGAAACTATGATGGGTAACCAGCCCTCGATCGATAGATCACACTCGGTGTAATCTTGTATTAGCCAAAAAAAAAAAAAACCAAACAAACAAAAAAAAACAAAAAAAAAAACACTGAGAGCAGAGCAAATGGGCAGCATAAGGCATAGACTCTGTATGTTTAAAAACTTGAAAAAGAAAAGCATCTGCAGCACAGAATTAGTACACCATGGTCTCACCATGATGTCAGGAGAAAGGCTTGAGCTAAGGTGAGAGAATCAGTCACCTCAGCAGCTTCCCTAAAGCTCTTAAGATGCCCTTTCTTGGCCACTCTGTTTCTTCTGTCCTTCTGTCATTGTTCACTTTGATCAGATGAAGGCCTCTCTGGAGACTATTAAGCATCTAGAGGATTGAAGCCAAACCTTGCTCTTACTTTGTTCACTTCTGACCCAAACTACCATCTCTACCTTTGCTCAAACCTGAGACAAAGTAGATCCATCTACCACTTAAAAAGTTCTGACACACTTTAAGACAGTTATGCCGTCGCTAGCAGAATAATCCTCTGGGCCCTCTCCACTTTCCCTAGAAATGTGGCCATAGTTCTATCAGGATAATTGAAAAAAATATATAGGTATGTATGTGAAGTATATGTGTGTATATATCTATATATGATACAGTATGTGTCTCAGAAGTCTTAATGGAGTTTTAAGCTTTAATACTTTTAGAGGAATATATTCTACAAAAGACATCACTGGAAAGTTTAATTATTTAGATTACAATTTGTTTTTATTAAATAAACTCTAATCCCAGTGTGGGGCTTGAACTTACAACCCCAAGGTCAAGAGTCACCTGCTCTACCAACTAAGGCATTCAGGAACCCCCACTTATTTAGGTTTTTTATACTCATTTAGATTTGTGATTTTTCAAACCTTAACTGAAATTTTTGATGCCATATATTTGCCATCTTCAATCTGAGGGAATGAAATAACAGAAATTTTAAATAATACTTTTAAAGTTTGGAGCACTTATATTTTTGACTTTACTTATACTCAAAGATGACCTTAATAGCTTGTGTATGCATGTTAATGAAGAAGATTGTTTGACCCAAGACTCTGATGGCTGTAATGTCTTCCAAATGAATTAAAGAGCTACACTCTAGGAGGATATCATCATGATTTTTTAATTAACACCTTTGATACCGAGGGACTGGCAAAATATGAAATACAATAAATAACATTGTAGAGATATCTAAATGCGTGTGTGTATCAGACATCTAAGTGTGCACTGTTGGCTGGTATTAATAGATTTTTCATTGTTATAATTGACCACTTCCTTTGAAATTAACTCTCCCTCCGTTTTTGTATGAGGAGAATTCTCTTCTTGGGAGGGAAAAAGAAACATATTGCCTAAGTATTTCTTGATTTAAGACAAGGAAAACTACTACAGAATTCAGTGGGATATAAACATTTTGGGTCCTTTAGTGAGTTGAGAAATCCCAGGAGTTATTTAAGTCAGTGACCAGAGGAAACCCTGAAAGAATAATGTGTCTGTTCCACCAAAATGACCTATCTTTTTGTGTTGGGCTGGGGAAGGAGCGAATTCCCAGATAAGCTGCGTTGTAATGGACAAACTGCTGCAATGAAATTCAGGCGGAAAAGGAACATAATTATTTACACAGAGAAAATGGCAGAGCATTAAAAGACATCTGCCATTTTGATCTGCCAATAGAGCATCTTCCATATTGAAGCAATTATGAGGGGAAAAAGTTCCATAGAAATCTATTTGGCTATCTTTAAATGATGAAAGTAAAAAAACAGAGCCTATTTGGATGCTGTCTGATGCTACTCATAAAAAAAAGAATTTTTCTAAGCTTAGACAAAAAAAAAAAGTGCTAGTGGGGGAGGGAAAAAAAAAGACGTTTGCCAGTTGGTCTAATCGGGGTGAATCTGTCTTGGCTATCCCGATTTATTCAGCCAAAACTGCTTCTCATGTACCCTTTCTGTTTTCTTTTGTTTTTTGGTCTTTTTTGCATTTTTTAGCAGATCAGACTTCACTCTGAATGCATCAGGTATCAGAGCTCATTTGATCTGCAACTTGGCCCATCTTAGATAATATTCCTGCAAAATAAGCACATTTCAACGTCATCTCTTCCTGTATCCAAACTCTGGATGTCCAATATAACTTTGTGGAAAGAAGAGGTACGCTATGTGGTACTGACTCCTCAGAGCATTCGGCATTAAAAGGTGAGTGTCTTTTTTAGCCTGATGCTTATGTTATAACATAATTATTTTCCCCTAATAATAACAGATCCCTGAAATTTGTGAGCACGTCACATGTTTCCCAAGCCACTCTTTCATTTTAATCCTTGCATTTGGTCAACCCACTGTTCTTAAGTGCTGGGATGCTGTCCCCACAGAGCTCATGTTCTAAGTGGGAGAAGATGGGGAAATGAATGTTTAGAATGCAAGATAAGGAAAATATGAAAAACTACTGCAGTGTTCCTGGAGGACAGAGGAGGAAGCACCCAAGATAGCCTGGGGATATCTGACAAAGCTTCGCCTCAGTGACTTTATTTATTGGGACACCTGAAAGAGGAGGAATAGGTAGGAGGTGTGTACATTCCAGGCAGAGAAGCTCATTTTCTTGTGATTGTGGAAGATGGAAGGAGATTGTAATTGGGGAACTATGAAATTACCTCATTTGTTTTTCTTTAATTACAATTTTTTTCTATTTTATTTTAAAGAGAGAGTTGGACTGGAAGAGAGGGGCAGAGGGAGAGAGAGAGAGAGAGAGGGAGGGAGAGAGAGAGAGAGAAGGAGAGAGAGGGAGAGACAGAGGGAGGGAGAGAGAGAGAGAGAGAGAGAGAGAGAGAGAGAATCTCATGCAGGCTCCATGCTCAGTGCAGAGCCCGACGTAGGGCTCCATCTCATGACCCTGAGATCATGACCTGAGCTGAAATCAATGGTCAGACACTCAACGAACTGAGCCACCCAGGCGCCCCTTAAATTACCTCATTTTTGTTGGAAGTCACACTGACTTGAAATATGGAAGAAACATTAAAAGGCTGAAGAAGGTCAAATGAAATAGGGAAGGTGCTTCATAATGTCAAAAGGGCTGCTTTTTTCATTTGTTGACTTGAAAATCCTGAGTATTTTTGTTGGTGTTAAAATAGGAACTTATTGCAAGGTCCTAAAACTGTCCTCGGTTGCTCAAATGACTAAGAGATGTTTCAATAGCTAAATAACCCGATGATCTCATAGGCCTCCAACTTTAGTTGAGCTGGCCTACTGGATAGCATGCAACCCTGGGGTTCTTGGAGCCTGAGATGTGTTCCAACTGTGCCCACCTTTTGGTATTTCACTGCTGTCCCCTCTCAAAACACTAATTCCTAGGAATTAGGGGTGATGTAATAATTGACAGTTTGTAAAAATAAAACAGTAATAGGATTAATCGTATGGCAAATATTCAGGGATTCATGTTAAGACTGTTCCCATTCCAGCAATAAAGAGTAAAGCCAAGCATTTAATTGCTAACCCTTGCTCTTTCCTCTATATTTTATCACATGATCACTGTTTGGAACAGAAGGTTTGGAAATTAAAAATATGAGGTTCAATATTAGGATATTTCAATTTAATTCCTTTAACAAATCATTAGGTCAAAGGACAAAATCATACTCTTCTCTGGTTAGAATCCAAAAATTATGATAAAAATTGAATATCCACTTTTTCTAAATAAAATAATAATGGAAAGGAAATTTCCTAAAACACACACATACCCAACAACACAAATATTAATTTTAATATTACTACCAATATTACGCTTATTGGTGAAACTGTAAAAAGTCTTAAGTAACAAGTAAAGCAAGAATGCCTGTTATCATTGCTGTTATTTAACACATTTTAAAAGTGTAAATCTATGCAAATAGAACAAAAAAAAACCCCACCAAATCTTAAAAGAAGACAAAACAAATTGCATTATTTAATTTTTATGTAGTTGTCTCTTTAGAAAATCCAGGCAAATCAGCTGAGAAGTTTTATCACCTTAGAACAATGTCCAAATAATAAAAAGTTCATTAAAATGGCCATAGTTTATACTAAAAATATTCACTTAGAAAACAACTTAAAAATCCACTTCACAACAACATCCAAAATATAAAGTATCTAGCCATAAGCTGAATAAGAAATACACAGAAGACGGCTACAAAACATTCCTGATAGCAATACAAAGAGAACTGATTCATTGGAAAGTCAAATCATGCTTCTGGATGGAAAGAATATTTTAAAACTTTTAGTTCTTAAGTGAATCCACAAATTTAAGGTAAACTCAATAAAATTCACAAAAATACTCCTCAGGCACCTGAAAAATAATTATAAAGATTATCTGGAGGAACAAAGAAACCAAAAGTTAAGAGTACTAAGAGTAATAAAATGAAAATAATTTGGAGAAACATATGTCAGATTTTCACATAGATGTGTATGCAATAGTAAAGAAAATTATAATACCAGCACTAGAGTAAATAGAATGGTAAGAATTTAAGGTCCAAAAAAATCTAATACAAGCTGACCCTTGAACAACATGGAGATAGGGGCACTGACCCCCCACGCAATCGAAAATCCACTTATAACTTTCAACTTCCCCATAACCTAACTACTTATAGCCTACTATTGACCAGAAGCCTTACTGGTAATATAAACAGTCGAGTAACACATATTTTGTATATTATATTATATATTGTATTCCTACAATAAAGGTGGAGAAAAGACAATGTTACTGAGAAAATCATGAAGAAGAAAAAATACATTTACAGTACCATACTGTATTTATCTAGAAAGAAAATCCATGTGTAAGTGGACCCGTGTCTTTCAAACCCATGTTGTTCGAGGGTCAACTGGATTATGTAACATAGATGATAATAAAGATGGTATGTCAAAGCAGGCGGAAAAGACTGACCATTTCTTAAATGATATTTAGGAAATGTCCAACCAATTGAGGTTATATATGTATTTCAAATGGATAAATGGTGGAAATGGGAAGCAAGATGTACAAGAAGGAAAATATAGGTGAATACTGACATCAATTTTGGATAATGAGAGCATTGCTAAAGATAATATTAAGCAGAGAAAACCTGGTATAAGAAGTGCAACGTCTAGGGGCGCCTGGGTGGCGCAGTGGGTTAAGCGTCCGACTTCAGCCAGGTCACGATCTCGCGGTCCGGGAGTTCGAGCCCCGCGTCGGGCTCTGGGCTGATGGCTCAGAGCCTGGAGCCTGTTTCCGATTCTGTGTCTCCCTCTCTCTCTGCCCCTCCCCCGTTCATGCTCTGTCTCTCTCTGTCCCAAAAATAAATAAACGTTGAAAAAAAAATTTTTTTTTAAAAAGAAGTGCAACGTCTAATTACACACATAGCACAATCAGAATCGAAAGGACATTGAAACACTGGGAAAATCTATGTAGTAGGTATGCTAGGTCCAAGGTCATTAACATTAAAAGATGAAGACACTTTACAAATCAACTGTAAATAGGTGAATATATAATTCACAAAAATGTACATGGGGTGCCTGGGTGACTCAGTTGGTTAAACGTCTGACTTTGGCTCAAGTCATGATCTCACAGCCAGTGAGTTTGAGCCCTGCGTCAGGCTCTGTGCTGACAGTTCAGAGCCTGGAGCCTGCTTTGGATTCTGTGTGTGTGTCTCTCTCTCTGCCCCTGCCCTGCTCATGCTCTCTCTCTCTCTCTCTCTCTCAAAAATAAATGAACATTAATTTTTTTTTAAATGGGAAAAGCACATTTACAAAAGAAAAAGGAAATAAATGATCAATGCTTATTTAAAAAATCCTAGGTTTACTAGTAATCAAAGGCATTGAAATTTTAAAATGTGATTGTATTTCACTTATCAAATTGCCAATGATTTGAAAAAGTAATAAAATCTAGAGTTGGCTTACATGTGTGGAATACCTATTTTGCTAATGGTATTATAAGTATTTCTGTTAGTATACATATGTCTGATGGGTAGTTTGTCAATTAAATACCAAAAGCTTTTGACCCAATAATTCCACTCTAGAAATTTATCCTAAAATAGTAATTAGATATTTGGCAAAGGTGTGTGAAAACAATGTACTTACACAATGGTTAACTGAGATCAGACATCTTTATAGTGGAAGTTAGGGAGACATTTAGAAGAAAATGTTGACATAAGCGTATTGATGCTGATTGTGTGTGTGTGTGTGTGTGTGTGTGTGTGTGTGTGTGTGTACCACATATGTATTATACCATATATATATATATAGTATATTTATATATATTATATATATGTTATATACATATAACATATTTATATATAATTTATATTTATATAAATTATGTATATATATATAATATATATAATCCCAAGAAAAAGTCTGGACAGATACCAAAAATAGCAGTGATTATTTCTATATAATATAGTATCAAGTTATTTTATTATTTATAGTAATATTCCTGCTTGTTTGTATTTTCTAACTTTCTTGCAAAGAACATGTGTTAATTATATAGTAGAAGGAAATTATAAAATTCTTGCAAATACATTTTACTAGAAATTATTATGGCTATAATTTAAATTGAACATGAAGTACAGTTTTTCCCCTGTTCACAATTTCCCCTGGAACTTTAGATTGATCAATTGAATTCCAGATTTTTCTTCTTCTGAAGACTGTGATTTGGGGCGCCTGGGTGGCGCAGTCGGTTAAGCGTCCGACTTCAGCCAGGTCACGATCTCACGGTCCGTGAGTTCGAGCCCCGCGTCGGGCTCTGGGCTGATGGCTCAGAGCCTGGAGCCTGTTTCCGATTCTGTGTCTCCCTCTCTCTCTGCCCCTCCCCCGTTCATGCTCTGTCTCTCTCTGTCCCAAAAATAAATAAAACATTGAAAAAAATTTAAAAAAAAAAAAAAAAAAAAGACTGTGATTATTTGACTATAGGGTAAACAAAGATTTTTTTTTAAAGAATTAACTAGAAAAGACATAAGCTTTCTACTCATAGTATAGTGTGTACACTTGATGGAGCCCTTCAAATACCCAAACTTGTTTGCTGTTGCACTAATGTGCCTTGGGAAAATATTTGAAGCTCCTCATGTCTTATTCTCCTTCCTTATCTAGAAAATGGGGATAAAAATACTCTTGAGTAACCTTGTGGGGCTGTTTGAGGAATTAAGTTTAATAATGGCCATGACAGGGGCGCCTGGGTGGCGCAGTCGGTTAAGCGTCCGACTTCAGCCAGGTCACGATCTCGCGGTTCGTGAGTTCGAGCCCCGCGTCGGGCTCTGGGCTGATGGCTCAGAGCCTGGAGCCTGTTTCCGATTCTGTGTCTCCCTCTCTCTCTGCCCCTCCCCCGTTCATGCTCTGTCTCTCTCTGTCCCAAAAATAAATAAACGTTGAAAAAAAAAAATAATGGCCATGACAAAGTTATATAAATTAACGAAGAGCTAGATAGATCGGAAGGGTTATTCTCAGTATTTTTTTCTTTGCACTATTCTCATTCATTACACATTTCTTGTGTTTTAAGAGAAGCCATAAGTCTGATATTTTCAAAGCAAATGCATCTCAAAACTGCAGGCAGATCAGCCTCCATCTGGCAAACAGCACCGTTTTTTAAATTAACAACCCAAGATGGACTTAAATGTTGAAGAGTCATCCAGTGTTGTACTCTCCGGCTACCTGCTGAGTCACCTGTGAAGCTTGGCTACAGACTGGAGTAAGGGAAAATGAAATAAAAGGCTTGGGTGTATTAAGATGGCTTCTCTTCTCCTATTTCTAAAGATGTGTAATGCTTATGCCAGTTTAGGCAAACATAATCCTGATTATTTACATGGCATAATGGAAGCAAACACTCAAGGAGAAAGAAACCTGATGCTTTTACTCAGCGTGATCTAAACCATTATCTCATGTTTTCTATGGAAAACAGTTTCAGCCGAGAAATTTGGTAACTCAGTAGGCTATTAATAGGATGTGGAATGTGATTACTCCTTTTGGATTACTTCAATATGTAATTACTTTTAGGAGCTAGCAAAGAGACTCTATTAAATGATAATTATAGGACTGTATTTGCTTTAAGGTTTTGTAATAGCTCTAAACATAGGAGTTTTCATTAAGTGTTTGCCATAGTTAATAAAGTCATTTTTCTTAAAAAGTAGCAATTCGCTCAAAAGTGGTAGCTCTGCATAGTATTAGTTTTTTACAGGAAAGGGCAGAGGAAACAGACTGTGTACTGGGCTGGCTCATCTTTTTGAAAATACCGATGGCATTCCTGAAGTACTGTGACAAAGTAAAATACTTACAACTCCCTAGAGAACACTCCATCTTAGTATTATGTTTTCAGAGGGTTCACAGCAACTAAATATTACCACACACATAAAAGAGAAAGAACACAAGGCAGGTGATGGAGGTGACGTTGGCACAGTGAGAAAAGCCTAGAAACACCTGCTGGGTCAGGAGGTGTCCAACCATACAGGGATGTTGCTGGGCATCCATCCAGGAGTTAGGCTTCAAATGTTAGTTGGGGATTATAAGAAAACACAGATAAAAGTATGCCCACAAATATTTGAGTAAACAGATCATAAGAGGGGGATGGCATAAGACACATGTTAGAACAGTGGAGTTTTCCAAACAACTGAGTCGATCACCTCACTTTTCATAAATCTAAATGTATGCTGAAATGTTTTATAAGTATCTCCTTCACCACAACACTGACAAAAGCCTAGGGTCGTGGCAATGTGGCAATCAACCTATCACAAAATAGTTTGGGAATTAGGAGAAATCCAAGAGTGGAAGCAGGGATTCCCATAAACTCAAACGAAGTGTACCCATATCTTAGAAAGTGTTATGGGAACACTACGTGTGCTACCTTGTTCAGTTCAGCTGAGTAAGCATTTCTTGAATGCCCACTACATGTGAGGTCTTCCTTCTTTGGAGGAATGCATATTTACAAAAGGAAATTCTTAGATTATATACATGTACCCCTGGAGGTACGTGAGCTCCCAGTCAAGAACTACTCCTCTATCTCAGTGGCCTGCAGACTTAACTCTCAAAGGGGCTTAAGGCACTCACATGTGCCCATAAACCAAAGCTAACAAGTAAAAGAAAACTCTTAGATGAAATATAAAATTAAAGCATTCCAAGTACCATTTCTATTTTGAAATTATAGGAATCATTTAGTGACAGGTTGTTTCATAGGGTTCCTTTAAAACACAGGTCTGTCGTATTACTTTCTTCACACCCAGGCTCTCAAGAGCATGTCCACTGCAGAAAGCAAAGCATCAGGAGAGAAAATCTGTCAGCACCTAGGACATTTTATCCCACAGTCCCTTTTGATATGTGCTTGATTTTACAAGGCCATAATTAAATGCTCAAATCAGTTCCAGAAATAAAAATGCAGTATGCTAGATCATATCCCCTCAACTCCAAGCAGGATGGGGAACTTCTTTCCTCTAATAATCAACCCAGTAGGGACAGTGCTTAGGGTTGTAACGTCTTGCCTCTGAAAACCTGGGTTTAAAACCTAGGTCTAACTCCTATGTGGCTCATTGACTTTGAACAAGTTACTTGATGGTTATGTGCCTCATTTTCTTCATCTTCAAGTGGGAATGATAATAATGACATTTACCTATGGTGTGTTGAGGGAAAGAAACGGATGGAGTGTGGGAAGGGTCTTGGCATGTTGTTTGGAACACAGCTACCAAACATAGTTTTGTATTTATGATTCTGATGAGTGATAACAGAGATGGGGAAAGCAAAAATACTTATTAGGTTAATGTAAGCTCCTATATGCCTGATCTCAGTCACTGGGAAAGCAGTCAATCTATAACCTGGTACTGTGTGGCTAATGAAACCATGTGTGCTCAGGAGGACTACCTTCTAGTTCTATGTCGAACGATGGCATTTGTCTTCCTGCTTCTACAAACTGCATTGTCACGGGTTTCTAGGGACAGCTGTAGACCAACATAGCCTGCCCAGAAGTCAAGAAACTTATTTTCTGATCCTGGCTTGGTACCAACTTTATCAAGGGACTGTATCAGTTTGGGCCTATATGGAACAACAGCTACTTCAAACAATTTGTAAGTCTAGAACCTCTTTGATGAAATGAGAAGCAGGCATGATATTGAATTTCACCATGTCTACAGTGGCCAAACAATGCTCTGTTCATGCCCTTCAGGCAATAATTCTGCAACCATCTTTAGGTAACAAGCTATGAACCCAACCATACTGCATTAAAACCATGCTTGGGAGGGAAGGCCAGCTGAAAGATTACATTGCCTTACAAAGTTGAACTAATCTCTTATAATGCTTTATTTGATATCAATATTCATAAAGCCATGCTCCCCCCAAGGGTTTATCAACCTCTTAAAAAAGATAAATGAGGTTGTTTGCATATTGACCCTGTAAGCTTCCCCACTTGGTTTCCCCACTGCTTCTTGAATATCAAAGCCAATAAAAAAGTAAAATAAAATTACACTCACTTATTCATATGCACCAAATGAGCCCACATGTCTCAAAATAAAGGTGGCATTATTACTTCTTGTTTGTTCTTCAACAGACAGCCATTATTAAGATTAGGGAAAACACTTGTGTTCTGCAATATAAAAGCCATTCATTCTCCATTTCTACTTCTCTGAATGCATAGGAACTTTGGTACGAACCTCTGTTGTCTCTGACTGTGAAATTTGGATTGTGAATGATTTCAGGGGGTAGACTGAAGATAAATCTTGGTCCATTGGCTGTGTCATCCTTGTCATCTGCACTAATTGTAACAATTGGCTGAAAGAGAAAGGTGGCCCATAAATAAATCATGCTGACATTGGCACATCATTTATTCAAAAATTCCTAGCTGGCTGAGAAGACTGGGTTTAACAAGAGCACAGCTACAGAGCTTAAACTAGGGCTCTGAAGACTTCTTGGGCAGCGGCAGGTATCTCCAGGTGAAGCTCTCAAGATCAAACTCTGTTTCCAAATTGCTTGTACAAAGCCAGAGAAAGGGAAGGCATCATTACCTGGTTAGAAAGTGGCTTGGTCTGATCACTCTCACAGATGAAGCCTTCATAAGGGGCGGCAAACTTGGGGGCATTATCGTTGACATCAAGGACCCTAATGGCCACCGGCACTTTGGCTTCCTGATGCCGGTTGTCTGAAAGAAGAGAATTCAGACAGTAAATACAAGCCCTCCAGGATATTCCAATGTGTGATCAAGTTTGAGAACCACTGGTCTATAGGTACACAAGCATCCACAAATCTAGGCTCTAAGGATTTAAACAATACTGAGTGGCAGCCTAAAGTGGGGAGTCCCCCAGTGATGGCTATAGTGTCAAGATCTCACTTGCCAAATCTATACCCAGTTCTGCCAGAGAAAATGAAAATATCTCTACGTGTTTATATGTCCTCTTCAATACATGACCAAGAATAAATTTTAAACACTGAAAAATATGCTTAAGACTAAAAAATGTATTCTATCTCAGCTGTCTGTCATTTTCCAGAATATATATAGAGTCTGATGGAATAAAATTTGGTAAAGTAGAATCAAAACCCTTAGGAGAATACTTACGGATTTCTGCTGCAAAAACGGATATGTTGAGCCAGGCAGTTTCCTCTCTGTCCAAAGGTTTTGTGGTTTTAATAAAACCATCCTCTGGATTAATAGTGAAAAACCTGTCGAGGTCAGTATGACGATCGATGGAATACCTAAGTGGAATGCAAATAAGGCAATTAGACAGAGACATTCTGAGCAGCTTAATATTTGAATATTTTCTCCATGCTATATTTAAAATAACTTTTTCAATGGATTGCTTCAACTAGGTTTCCTTTTTAATCAAATTTACTTTTTAAACTTCATACATGAATCTTTTATAGAAATCATTCTGCTGCATTGGGCTTCTTTATTCAGTACAATGAATGAAAGAGCTGTTTAGCATATTTGATTGAGAAATGTAATGACATGTTGCATATTTCTTCGTATTTACTATAATCCCCCACCCTCTGAATATTTATGAAACTGCATTTGGGAAGTGGGATTGCCCAAACTACTCAGAAAGTCATAAATGCATCAAACTGTTGCCAGATTTTTGCATACAAAATATTAAATAGTTTCAAGTTTACCTAAATTTATCATAAAGGAGCATTTATGGTACTAAAAAATCAGTTTTCTCCTTATTTAAAGAAAAATGCTAACTCTAGTTTGAGTGAATTTATTTAGTTTATTTATTTGGTTTTAGGGGTTCTTAGGTAGCCTGGGTCTGAATTCCATGATGAAATATGCAAAGCAGTCTTGGTCATTCATCTGTAGAGTGTTCTCCTCATACTTTTATGATGGGCTGTGCCTAATAGCCTAGCCGGAAGGTTTTTAACTACTCCTGTCCACTTAGAAAGCTTGTTTGTTTTTCTAAGAAAAGAGAAAATAATTTCCAGAATATTACTGGACCATGTTTATGGGCCAGTGAGGAGGGAGACGGAGCAAGAAGAATGACCTTTATTGAGGTGTAGTGAGGTAAAATAGCTTGTCCAGGATACCCAGAGTTGTAAATACCAAAGTGCTGGCTTTAATATGTCTGTTCAACACCAAAGCCCCTTTCCTTTTCACTCCACCACACTGTCTCCAAAATGAGGAGCAAAGGTGGTTATATTAAGTCGGGTAGCATACTGGGTTCATAATTGGGTGGCTTCCTGCTGTTGGAGGGCTTAGCTGCAGTTTCCTAAAGTTTACAGAATATATGTGTCTGAAGGTATTCATCGAAGGTCATAACCATGGATGTCAGAGTTTAATCTCTTCCATTTACAAATGATGGGATTTCCAAATGGCCTATTATCTCGTTTCTGGGGGAGCCAACATGAGAACTCAAATCTTCCAATTCTAGATCATGTTGCTTCCAAGAAAGAGGCTTCCACTCATGGAGCAGCACTTCACAGTATAAAAGACACGAGTTCGTCCGTGATGTCATTAGACTGTGAAGCTCTGTATGGGAATGGAATGATGAGTCCCCTTCCCCAGGGAGGAAGCTGAAGAGAAACCAGGTACACATGCCTCGCAAATGTCAGGAAAGCCTCAGTAACAGAGCCTTCAGCAGGTAGCCTTCTGTGAAAAGGAGGCAAAAATAATAGATTTTTTCCCCTGCCACCAGTGAGTTTACTATCTAGTGGACATGACAAGACACAGTCACTGGGAGAAAGATAATTAACAATTCAAAGCATTATTCTCTAGAAGCGAAGGGCATGAATTTTGGTTTTATAAAGTCCTAGATTCAAGTTCATGCTCCAGTACATCTAAGCTTGGTGATATTGGAAAAGTCCTTAGGTTCTATGAATCTTAGCTTACTTATCTTTTAAACTGGATTATTAACAGTACCTAAGTTTTAGCTTGTCTTTAAGAATTCCATGAAATTATAGATGTTAAGATATATAACCTAGTGCCTTGCATACTGTAAGCAGTACAACGAATAATAGTTGCTTTTCTTTTTTTTTTTTAAGTTTCTTTGAGAGAGAGAGAGGAACTAGTGAGGGAGGGGCAGAGAGAGAAGGAGAGAGAGAGTCCCAAGTGGGCTCTGTGCTGTCAGTGCAGAGCCCAATGAGGGGATCAAACTCACAAACTGCGAGATCTTGACCTGAGCTCAAACCAAGTTGGAAGTTTAACCGACTGAGCTACCCAGGTGCCCCGGCTCTTCTTTTGTTGTTGCTGTCACACACTGTGGACAGATCATGGAAGTTCTTCAATGTCAGTCTACAGAATATGACTTTAATCCTATAGCCAGTGAAGAATCATAGAGGGCTTTTGATCAGAGGAACAATACATGGAATCAGGCTGTCAGGGTGATTAATAAGGTAGGGTGGGCAAGATGGTCTGAGCAAGAGAGAATGGAGGAAGTGCAGAGAGACTTAGCATCTGAATGAGGTGTTGGGGACACAGGCACCGGTACAGGAGTGAGAGGGAACACAAGATTGTGTGATGAAGATAGCACCATTAGGACTCAGCTGATACTTGGAAGGCTGGGAGAGTCCCAGAGAGTTTCTAGCTTGAATGTCATGTTGGAGAGAGGGAGACATTGAGAAACACAAAAAGTCACCTTAGCAGAAAGGAGAAAGATTAGAATTCCACCAGAGATATGCTGCCATGTTAGGAGAGTAACAAGTCAGCTCTCCCTCAAGTTTCACAGAATCAAGGCGGTGTCAGACTTTAAGTATGTCACAATAAGTATGAGCTCAAAAATAAGTTTAAATAAATGAGCGAGCCAGGGAAGGAAAAGGCAAGTGTGTGAAAAGTCACAGCAGAGAGCAGAATAGGTGCAGAGCAGAATCAGGGAGAAAGATCAGCCCTAAGGTAGAGAATCTGGAGCCTTAACTCAATTCAGCCATGCCTGGGTAGGAATGCTCTTGATGAGAGGACAGAGAGAGAAAGATCCAGGTCAAAAGCATGCATCTCAGGGAGCTCCCACTACCTGGACAGGGATCAAACATCAGTGAAGACCCCAGGGTGGTGCTGTCGGAGGCAGGAACAGACTACTGCCAAGGAAGGTGAGAAGAGAGACTGTCTCAAAAAGGCAGCAGTGAAGAAAAGTTGTCTAATGCTACAGAGTCTGCAAAGCCAGATCTGCAAAATTTCCATGCAGCTAAAAGTCTGTTGGACACTATAGTGTCCTACCCACAAGTCCAAGGACACAAGTTCCCATACAGGTGAAGATAAACAATCAGGAAAATAGTGTGCACAGTGCATAAAAAGCTTTGAATGTTCTATAAATTGTTTGAGGAGCAGGGACTGAGCGGGTAAGGTGGGGGGTTGGTTCAAGGGCCGTACTGAGCATCTTTGGATAATTATAGACACGGAAATTGCCTACTTGCACAGAACAGCCACCATTGAAAACATGACCCAAATAACCAATCGCAGATGTGGATCCTGGAGACATGAGGCACAGAGGAAATGAGCAATTGTTCCAAGCGTTTTTACGTCATCACTCTTCCAAAACGTTGCTAATGTGCCTAGCCAAGCCTAACTCATTTAAAACCCACACCGCAAACATTTTTGAGTAGTTTCAAAGTGTTGTTACACTGACCCTCAGTCATGACATAATGGATCTTTCTGCATAGAGAAAAGACCGCACTCAAACCTTCCTGGGAAATCTTCCCATTGGTGGCTGTTTGGCTAGAGTAAGAAGCTCAAAATGAACCGAAGGCAGATCTGAACTAAAATCCAGCCTCCAGTACCCACTGGCTATGGGACCGAAGAACTCACATCATCCCTTTGAGCCTCAGTACTTCCATCTGTTGCATCCTAAAGTAGTCAGGGCTTCAAAGGATGTCTGAGGATTAGTTTAAATAACTTAGTGCAACACATTGTCTGGGGCTGAGAAGATGTTCATTAAAGGATAATTCTCTGCCTTTCTCCTAAAAGGGATATTCAAGGATTTAAAGGCAACTAACATTTTCATTTGGGATTTCCTCCTGCCCTTTCAGCATTTTCTTTGGTGTCAATAGAAAAACTCCATTGTCCGTGGTAATTGTTTTCATGTTCATATTTGTTTCCTATTTTCCCTCTACTGAGATTTGATTGACAAATAATATGTAATGTAGGCAATGTGGCATTTTGATATAAGTGTACCTTGTGTAATGATTACCATCGTCAAGGTAATTAACATATTCATCACCTCTCATGGTTACCATTTTGTGTCATGTGTGATGAGAACACTTAAATTGGACTCTTAGAAAACTTCAAGTATACGTTATTAACTATAATCACCAGGCTGTACATTAGATGTCTGGAGCTTATT
Organism: Prionailurus bengalensis; assembly: GCF_016509475.1. Classification (NCBI taxonomy): domain Eukaryota; kingdom Metazoa; phylum Chordata; class Mammalia; order Carnivora; family Felidae; genus Prionailurus; species Prionailurus bengalensis. The sequence goes on from NC_057352.1 coordinate 41,274,060, forward strand.
TATTTTATAACTGTGAGTTGTACCGTATGACCAATATTTCCCCATTTTCCCATCCCCAGTCTTTAGAAACCACCATTCTACACTCTGTTTCTCAAAGTCTGACTTTTTTAGATTCCACTTACAAGTAATATCATGCGATGTTTGACTTTCTATGTCTGACTTATGTCTTTTAGCATAATGTCCTCCAAAGTCCTCCAAATTATCACAAATGATGGGATTCCCTTTTCTTTTTAAGTCTAATTTTCTTTATTCATTCATGCATTGACAAATACTGTGGTTGTTTCCATGTCTGGGTTATTGTGAATAATGCAGCAGTGAACATGGGAGTGAAAATATCTCTTCAAGACAGAGCCATTATGGAAAACAGTATAGAGGCTCTGCAAAATGCAGATGGCAGCTGGATCTTTTCTAAGGGCTACAGTTTACCAACCCCAGAACCAGGCAGACAGTCCCCCTTTGAGTGTGCCAAGGACAGCACACAGCATAAGGTGTCGCTGTGATTTTGCACAGTGAGCACTGTGAGGTGGAAACTGCATCTGATCCATGAGTCGGATGTCCCAGAAGAATTTCTAGAACAGGTGACACTGAAGTGGAAGTGGGAAAAATGAGTACCGTGTAGTAAGTTTGAAAGAAGGAGGGGCAGAGCTCCCACCTGGAGGGAGAACATGTAAAGGTGGGAAGCAGGAACATGTAAAGAGCAAGTTCTGCCTCAGGAATGGGAAGTGGCCCAGTCCAGCTGCAATGGAGAGTCTTATGCCAAGAGGGAATAGATGGAAAATGAAAGAGATGAATAGGACACGGCAGCCACCGGGGTGGAGGGGTGCAAAGAAGAGCCTGCCACTAAATAAGAGAGTTGGGATTATTCTCATGGGAGCAGCAAGGGGGAAACAATTTGATCACTGATAACTCAAGTGTGGAGTATGATGTGATATTTAGATGTGCTGTTACAAATGCTCAATCTGCGGGCGCCTGGTGGCTCACTCGGGTAAGCATCTGACTTTGGCTGAGGCCAAGATCTCGCAGTTCATGAGTTCAAGTCCCACAATGGGCTCGCTGCTGACCACAGGGAGCCCACTTCGGATCCTCTGTCCCCTTCTCTGTGCCCTTCCCTCACTCATGCGCATGCCCTCTCTTTCTCTCAAAACTGAAAATAAAATATTTTTTTAAAATGCTCAATCTGGCTAGAGAACAAAAGAAGGGTGGGTGAGAAACTGGAGGCAGGGAGACCAGGCTGAAGCAGGGAAAAAGTCCAGGTAATACAGGAAGTAGCAGAGGGGCCATGGATGAATAAACACCTGCTAGGATCCAACACCTAGGCAGGTTTCAGGCAGCTGTGCCCTTTGCCCCGTACATAGCCTGGATCTGTGACAAGCCATCTTCTCTGACAATTTTCCTCACCCCCTCATGTCCTTCATCATCTTCATCAGCCTCACTGGTCACTAACACAGGTTGAGGAAAGGGGAAGGCAGGCTTCTGAATCATTTTTCTAGCTAGTTTTTCTAAGTCACAAAGAGATCATAATAAGAAAAGCACCCCAAATTTGTGTGGCCTTCTGTTATCTCTTCCAAGTGCCCTGTAGCCATTAGATAGAGCTTGCTCTCCTGGACTCCTGTTCACTGGCTGTGTCGCTCTGGGCAAGTCACTTTGCCTTGACCATGTCCCCTCAATTTAAGTGAAAATTCCTATAGAATAAAATTGAGAGGATACGTTAGAGTATCTGCCTAACATACCTAATGGAGTAACTGGAGCATGGAAAGGTGTTCCATAAATTGTAATGACTATAATTAGTTAACAGTCCTTATCCATACTTCGCTAGGGTTCCCCAAGAAAAGCCTTGCTACGCATTGCACCACCATGTACACTGGGAAGTCTGCTGCAGACAGAAATTATGTAGTTTGAACAAACTCATCAAAAAAGTAGCAGAGGGGAAGTAGAATTCACATCTTCCAAATCGTAGTCTTGTTTACACTGCATTGAACCTGATCATCTTGGATCCTTTTTGAAACTGAAGGATGTGCTTCCCTCAGGACTTTCCTGAAACATCTTTCCTCTAAAATTCCTCATCCCGGGCTCTTAAATAAATGTCTGTACCTTATCGGGCTGTTGGCAGCATCGGGGTCTTTGGCGTGCACTCTCCCAACCACAGTGCCAGCCGCTGCATTTTCTTGGACTTCGTGGATATAACTTGGGGCCAAGAACATGGGGGGCTCATCAGCATCTTCCACCGCAATCTTGACCGTCACAGTGTCCTTGAAAGGCCCGTTGCTGATGAACTTTGGGTCGATGTGCACATTGGCTGCCTCTACCTTCAAGCTGTATGCTCTTTTGGTTTCAAAATCTACAGGCTGGCAAGAAAGAAGACATGATTGGCAACCGGTTCCTTGAAAGAATCATGGAGGAAAAAGACCAGATTGTTTTTACAGGGCAGAGTGAATAGTTCCTCAAAGGGAGAAAAATCAGTGTCTATTCAATATCCAATTACCTGAGCCATTTGGTCAGAAAATCAGACAAATCAACTGCTGAAATCTGGAATGTGCTTAATGGGTAATTCCAGGAGCACAATAGACACAGAAGGACCACATCATCGAAAATGAACTTCATTCTACATAACAACAATAAGGCTGTCCAAATCATTCACCAAAATCATCTAAGGATAGAAATTAAAACACTACAAAAGCAAATATTGTAGCCCATTCTGTAAAGTTCTAAGAATCTTCATAATAAAAATACCCACTGAATTTCAGCAAAAGTATGTCTTGTTAGATGGCTGTTGTCCTCTAAACACACACACACACACACACACACACACACACACACACACACACAGAGCTGGGTTAATCATATTGATAGCTTAATTTTTAATTTTCTGTCCCTTTCCCAAAATCTGTGATCCTTACCAACACTGGCCCTTAAAATGACTTCAAGTGGTTTATGGGTAATTTCGGTGGATGGATTTGTTGAATGACATTAACTTACTTATTAAGTTACTTATTGATACTATTATTCCTTTTCTAATTCTTCCATTACTAAAAACATCAGGGATACATCAGTAATCCTCAGTATATGCTACTTTTTAACATACATGATATGCTTCCTAATCTCCTTTTGAGAGGCACTGATTCACCTGTTGAGCTAGAATGCAACAGCATCATTTTGTTTTGCTTGTGTTCATTTCTAGGTTATCTTCCATTTGTGGCAAGTCATATAGGCCAATGAGAATAACACTTCCTTGTTAAAAAAATGCATATATGTTTAAAAGGAGCCCCCTCAAGGGCAAAAATTATCAACAGTATAGATTTTACACAGATTCAAAAAAAAATTAAGAAGTAGTATTCGAATGACTGCAGTTCTGGAGAAATTGACGGTAAACACTCCCAGGGTCTGAATGAGATGAGACACAGTGAATCAGTCAGCAAAAGGTGAAAAGTAAAATAGTGGTCCAGCAACAAGTTCTGATGCCTCAGAAATAGAACTTTCTAATTAGCACTCCAGATGATGCTGAACGACCAAATGTTTGGGAAAGGTTGGGTCTTTTAAGGTTAGCATCTGCCTGCCATGCTGTTGTCAACTGCCTGGCAAACACTTATTGTGAATGGGCACATAGTCACAGGGTTTAGTCCTGACCTAATTCTACAAAGTTCAAAACTAAGGATGATTTCACCTTCGGGAAGGAGAAACACATTCAAAGTTTTCCCATCATCTGCCCACCTGGCTCAGGGAACACTCTTTTTCCTAAAGTAGAATCACATACAGCTGATGCACCATTCTGGGACTCAGCAGCTCCCCTGTAACCCTTCTTTGGGTTACTGAGCAGCAGAAAGGGATGTTCTTTATGGGCTCCAGATATGAGATTGCTGCAATTTCTCAAACATCTCTGCAATTTTTAACAAAACAACAACAACAACAACAAACTAGAATATGATAGTTCTGAGGCCAGGTAAGGAGAAATTTTCTAATGTCGGGTAGCCTCTTGATGCTCTTAGAGCAGACCTTTTTTGAACTTGATTTAGGCATATGGGTAGGGACCCAGAGCCCTGAGCCATGTTCCCAGTGGAAAGCACTGATGACGCTGAGGCTAATAGAGTCACACTGCAGTCTGACCGATCTTTTCAGATTCCAAGCAAAACTCCCCCAAATCCTTGCCAACATTTGTCTGGAATGCCCTTTCCTAGTTGGGTGAGATTTGACCGAGTCTTCTGGCAATCCTCATTGCCTTGGGAAATCCTCAACTTTTCTCAGCTGCCTTTCTGAAGTCCCTCATCTCTCACCCCTGCTAAGTGGGGAGCACTCCAAAGGACTCTGCTGAGTCTTGTTGACTTTTGATTCCCCACTCCCAGGGACAAGTGATCATCTACACCAGTTGTTTTGTCAGAATGGGGAGCAGGTCCGATGGATGAATAACCTTTAAGCATTTACCTACAATTTATACCTTGACTCCTTCCAAAAAAGATTTAAGGTAGTTTCCCCTGTGAACATTTATACCCATGCGATGAGTAGTTGAAATAAAGCTAAATGAGGCAACACACCACATAAACCATAAAAATCTTAATACCCCTCAGTTTACTAATCTGACCTCTGAGAATTCTCCCTGAGGGATTAATTCAACAGAAAACCCAAACAAACAACATTCAAAAATGCCTGGTGTTTGTCAGAAATAATAAAGGGTTATATCTAATCAGGGAAACATACACACAAAACACCAAATCCAACTGTGAGATTTTATTAAGGAAATAATGGTCCATCAATAGGATGAGATGTTATGTAGTCATTAAAAACGATTATGTATATTATATAACAGCATGTAAAATGTTTATGATGTGACATTAAATTAGCAAATCAGATCACTCTACGATTGCAACTGTGTCAAATGTTATATATCCATATGTATATACATGTGGACAAAAAATATAAAAAATAATCAGACATAAAAATAGTTTTATTAAAATAGGGGATATTTAAAATGCCTTCTAATGCTGCTCTCACACTGCTTTATGAGGAGTTTATTTGGTTAAGAGGGAATAGCTCAGAAACCGTGCCAGGTTCTGCAATAAATGGGTGCCCACTTGATCAATGGCATTGCGATGAACAGATTGGATTTTCCTCCCAGTCCACCAAGCCACTGACATGTTTCATTTTTATTTTGCACTGGTTCTTCCGTTAGCCACACAGAGACTGTCTGAATATCCTGAGGGCAGATTCTCTCTTATGCACCATTACACCTCTGCCGCTTACTGTGTCTGACACAGTCAATACTCAAGAAGTATTTATTGCTTCCCAAGCTATCCAATACGTGAAGGAGTCTACCTCCTAAATATCTCTTGAAACCTTCACCTTCACCTCTTCTGCCTTCTTCAGTTCTTTGTAACTTCTCGCTCGGATTCTAACAACACTGTTGCAACTGGTCCCACAGCATCCATCTCAAAACTCTCAAGACTGACTTATCCAAGTTTCTTAAATGTGCCCTGTTCTCATAATCCAAGCCCTCAGCCCTTCCTCTCCTTATCTATCAGGTAAATTCCTACTTCTCTAGAAGTAAACTTTTACTCCTGTAAGAAGTCATTCATGACCCATATTCATAGATTTTATCACACTTTATTACAGTTCGTTCTCAACTGGGGAGTGATTTTGCTCGACCTCATCCTGGGGATATGAGGCAATGTCTAGAGCTATTTTTAAATCATCACAACAGGTGGGGTAGGGTAGTGCGTGTGCTTACATCTAGCAAGGAGAGGCCAGGGGTGCTACTCGACACCCTACAGTGCACAGAACAGCCCCAGACAACAAAGAAGCATCTGTCCTGAAATGTTGATAGTGCCCAGGCTGAGAAAACAAAACCCGCTCTATTTTCATTGTCTTTTCAGTTAAATGTCCTGTTAAACGGTGACCTCCTTATAGCCAAGACTCTGTCTCTTCAACTTTAGATGCCCAGCCTCTCACAAGGGGCCTGCTGGCAAATGGTAAGAACGCAGTAACTCTTGGCAGAAAAATGGGTGAATGAATTAAGAAATGCATGAAAATGCTACATTTAAGAATATTTTAAGAGACAAATATGCCCATGATCTCTCCATACTCTCTTATATTATTAAAACATATACAATGACTTCCATAGGATCCATCATTTATTCTATTAAATTCACCACCTCCCAGATTCTCTTCTTTCCTGGTGGACATTTAGAACTCTGAACTATGAGTTCAAGCAAACATTCTTTTACAAATGAAATAACATCTTACCGTGTTCTAAGCCTAAATTTCAGGGATTTGTAGAAGATTGTTTCTTTGCCTGGAATAAACACATTGAATTGGGGGGAAATGTGCAAATTAATCATATGCAGAGAGCTCATTTGCGATGTGTGAGTTCCATGGGGTGATTTAAATGTTTCAGGATCTTACAGACACAGTATGTGTTTATACCCTGAATACATTGAAAACAGGTGACAACCTTAGCATAACCAACTACCCAATTACTTGAACAGCAGAGGGTGGGAGGCAGGGATTGCTGATGCCAAAGCTCATATGTCCGTGTCAAGCAGAAAAGATAGTAATATTAATTAACAAGGTAAGTTGACAGCTCTATGCTAACACACAAGTCACTCAGCTATTTCTTTAAATGTTTTAATGTTTATTTTTGAGAGAGAGAGAGAGAGAGAGAGAGAGACAGTGTGAGTGGGGAGGGGCAGAGAGAAAGGGAGGCACAGAATCCGAAGCAGGCTCCAGGCTCTGTGCTGTCAGCACAGAGCCCAATGTGGGGCTCAAAGTCGCAAACCACAAGATCATGACCTGAGCTGAAGTTGGACACTTAACCAACTGAGCCACCCAGGCATCCCACTCAGCTATTTTTCTAGAGGAAAACCAGAGGGAGTGCTTACCCCAGCCCTTCATGGCTAATGATTAGGCTGCGATGGCCACTAATTCATTGTACTAATGTTGGCTTTTCCTACTATCCAAAGTTCATCCCAACTTCCGTACTCTCTTGTGAAAGAGTCACCCCCTACCCTCTCTTTGTTTTGTGTCCCCTAATATATCTCCCAAATCCAACAGTGTTTCCAAGTATTATGAAAAGTCTGCTTCCTACAGCACATATCTCCCTGCTTCCCTAACTAAAAGATTCCTCCCAGGAATTTCCCCCACCCCACCCCTGCCTGCTCTCCAGCTACTGGCCTCTTTATTGATTCTTCAAATTAATTTTTTATCAGTGTTACAGTCCAATCTTTTCCATCACACCAAGGAGCTTAATATTCATGCTACAAAACGAAGTTGAAAATGAATGCTTGATTAAAACCAAGGTAATCCCATCATCCAATTCAGATTTAATGCTCCATACACTTTGATGATGGAGAGGTGTTGATTTCTCAAGTGGTAAATTGGGGGGGGGGGGCGTTTCAGAAAATACTGTAACTGTTTCTTTACTTGAAAGTGAATCCTTTCTGGATACCTTCAGAATATCTTTCTGGCCCAACTGTCCCCAAAACATCTTGAACAGGAAGCTGTTCCAGAATACCCAGGTTTGAATTTCACGTCTGTGAATTGCTACCTGTGTGATTATGACGGGGTCAAATTATTTAATCTGAGTCCCAACCTCTTCATAATTAAATTGAGGTACTATTGCCTATTGGGATAATACTATCTACTTTGTATGATTTTTCTGAAAAATAACTGTTTGTAAGAGGCTCAGGCTTCATCTAGCCTATATTTAGTATTGAGTACATTTTAGATTTTCAGAACAAAACAAGGACAAACAATAAACTCTTTGCTATGAGTTAATTCTGGGACACATTTTAGAGACAGTTCACCTGACTATGGGGGGAAGGTCCATTGTGGTTGTTTCTTAGGCTCAATTTTGAGAGAAAATCAAGGAGAGGATTGGCTCAAGTTTCCCAAAAGGCCCAGCAATGTGGTGGCCCTTGGGTACTTTCACATAGGAAATGTTCTGAACAGCCTGTATTAACAGTTAGCTTGGAAGAGCCAAAGGAGGAACCCCTTCCATGCTCAGGGCTGTTTCTCTAAAACCTAGATTTATCCAGCTATCTACCTTCCATGTGGAAAGTGTGCCAAATCACACAAAAACTAACAGGCAGTCGGCCAACATCCCCCCCAGCCCCTTTGCTAGCTCTCTCTGCAGTAACTGAAAGGGATACAGTTCTGTTACCTCCCCAGAGCTGGGAGCTCAACTGCAAAGTCAGATCAGCCCCCCTTGCCCATATTCTCCTTTCCTAACCTTCTGCTCTCCATCCCCTGCAGTGTTGCCGTGGCAGAGCTGGCCACACCACTAACACCCCTGATTCCTCACCCGAACTCACCTTTTTCAGTTTGACCACACCCTCCTGTGTCTCATAGTCCGTGGTGATTTCAAACAATTCCATACCGTCTCCATCAACAATATTGTAGGTGACTAAACCATTTTCTCCAATGTCTGGGTCTTTTGCCTTTACTCTTCCTACTTCCTCCCCGGGGACAGCTGCTTCTGACACAGACATCTGGTATACGCCTAGAAGAAGAAGACATCTATTTTTATTTTCCCTTTTATTTGGCAGCTGTAAGACTTTAGATTTCATTGAATCCCAATAAATTTCTCAAAGGGTTTGAAATTGAACTTTCTATTGATTGAAAACATGAAAGAAGTGAATGGCTGAGAAAGAAGATCCCATATGGCCTGCTTGTCAAAGAAATGTGTTCTACAAAGGATGATAAAACAGTATCGGGGTCCAGGGTCATGTGGTGGGGTCACCTGCCACAAGTAAGAAAGGAAAACAATGCTCAGTTACATTGCCCATCAGGAAGTGATGGAGGACCATGTATATATCTTTATACATTCGAAGAGCAAAGTCTTCTTTTCGTGTCTTCAGGATGGTCCACGAATTAATTCCAAGGCACTGCCAGGTACCCAGAAAAACCTCCTTCTCTGTTTGAGAACCTCCCACGGCTCCATATTTTTTTTAAAAAATCAAATGAAAATTTAATCCTTATCAAGGTCATGAGCCTACTAACTCTATATGTGACTCTCCTCTTACTTTGCCTCCTTCACCATTTGATCAAGCACTACCTTATCTGGAAAGGTTTCTCACAGTATCATCTGTCCATATATATTTATTTTATATGTACTTGGAACCTAATATATGCCAGGTGCTGATCTAGGCCCTGGAGACTCAGTAGTAAATGGGCTCGTCAAGTTTCTTCCCTTAATGAGGCACACTGAAGAGGAACAAGAAAGCAAATGACATACTCTGATGTCACTGCTAGAAAGAAGGAAAATAAAGTAGGATAAGTGGTAGAGGGTAATGAGACAGGGAGTATGTGTGACTGTGTGTATGAGTGTGTGATGGAGTGTGAAGGGGATCACACCATCACTCATGTGTGAATGTGTGTCTGGGAGTGGGTATGTGGTTGTGTGGTACACATATGCATGGATGAGTGAGAGTGTCTATATGAATATGTCGTGTGTGTGTGTGTGTGAATGTATACACTTGTGTTACATGTGCTGTGTGAGAACAAGAAAGAGGGAGAACTGAGAATGATTTGGAATTGGTTGGTCAGAGAAGACATCCCTCAGAAGAAGGCATCAGAAGGGACTGAACAATCAATCACATGAATCTCTGGGGATAAAAATTACAGACAAAGCAAAGACGAAATGGCAAAAACCCTGGAGTAGGTACATGTTGAAGACATACAGAAGCCAGAAGACAAGTGTGGCTGGAGCCTTCTGGAAGAGGTGAGAGTACATAGGTAGGTTGGGGCCCATCTATGTAAAAAGGCCATTGTGGAATGGTTCTATTTGAACTTGAAGGAAGCCACTGGAAGCTTTTCAGTAGGGAAGCCAGATTTGAAATGATCTTATCTGAATTTCCACATTTTAAAAATATTCTACGGGAAACAATATGGAGAAACAAGGGCTGGGAACTTTGTCTCTTCCACTTCAAAGGTGAGTGGTTTGGGGCAAGTTACTTAAACTCTTGTAAGTTTTAGCTTCCCCTTTCTATGGATTCCATCAGTTCCAGTATGCTGTCTATGTTTATCTGTATTATGTGGCTTTGAATGTTTTCAGGTTGGACCCATATTCAATTGTATCACACCAGAACCTGCACAGTCAAGGACAACTGGGTGGTGTAGTCTCCGTAGATAAGCTCTGTAAATAATTACCAATTTACAGGCAGGCTTAGGGAAACCTGCTCTGAGTTGGTTTTCTCCAAATCTCATTGGAGTTCATGGCAGTGAAACTAGCATCTGCAGTATAGCAATATAACTTTACTATATGACTGCATGTGAGCAAAGGCATTAATGGATGCATGCTAATAATCCTGTTCGGCCTTTTCCTTCTAGCATACCGAACAATTCTGCAGTGTGGATAATGGAGCATGTAGTTTCTTAAAATGCTATATGAGCCTTAAGCTTATTAGAGATGCTGAACTTTGTGCCTGATCAGGCAAAGCAGTCTTTCTTCACCTCTTTTGGGACTCCATGAGAACTGGTTACTGACTTGTAATCCTATCTCAGTGTGTTCCTTGCATAGATTGCTGTCTTTGGATTCCTCTGAATGACTGGTGTGCCTTCCTGGGGCCATGTTTGTGTGCCTTCCTTGTTCCCTCATTTGCAAAAATTGCCATCCCTCTGACAATAAACTCCCAGGTTCCACCAGCTACTCTCCTAATCTAGTGAAGATGACATTTTCATGGTGAGACATCCCCCCACACACCCATGGATTAGTGGCACCAGCATCTTTATGATCACACATACCTTTGTCTATATCTATGTATCTATATAAACAGATGTGTGTTCAAGCTCTGGCTTTGCTACATTATTTTTTATTTATTTATTTATTTATTATTTTTTTTTTTAATTTTAATTCCAGTATACTTAACATACAGTGTTAGTTTCACATGTACAATATAGTGATTCAACAATTCCATATATCACCCAGTGCTCATCACAAGTGCACTCCTTAATCTCCATCACCTTAATCTCCATCTCCCATCTACCCCCCCACCCCGCCCGATAACCATCAGTTTGTTCTCTATAGTTAAGAGTCTGTTTCTTGGTTTGTCTGTCTCTCTCTTTTTTCCCCTTTGTCTTTCTCTGACTGACTTATCTGAACTCCAATATGTTATATTGCGTAGCTTTATACTCTCTAGATCCATCCATGTCATTGCAAATGGCAAGGTTTCATTCTTTTTTTTAAAAATGTTTAATGTTTATTTATTTTTTGAGAGAGAGAGACAGAACACGAGCAGGGTAGAGGCAAAGAGAGAGGAAGTCACAGAATCCGAAGCAGGCTCCAGGCTCTGAGCTGGCAGCACAGAGCCTGATATGGGGCCACGAGATCATGACCTGAGCTGACATCGAAGGCTTAACTGACTGAGCCACCCAGGTGTGCCCCATTTTCATTCTTTTTTTATGGCTGAATAACATTGCCTTGTATGTATGTGTGTGTATATATATATATATATATATATATATATATATATACCACATTTCCTTTATCCATTCATCAATCCATGGACACTTGGGCTGCTTCCATAATTTGGCTCTTATAAATAATACTGCTATAAACATAGGGGTGTGTTTATCCCTTTGAATTAGTGTTTTGTATTTTGGGGGTAACTACCCAGGAGTGTGATTACTGGATTGTAGGATAGTTCTATTTTTAACTTTTTGAGGAACCTCCATACTCTTTTCCAGTTAACTTCACCAGTTTGCATTCCTATCAAAACAGTGCATGAGGGTTCCTTTTCCTCCACATCCTCACCAACATTTTTTCTTTCTTGTATTTTTTACTTTTCCTATTATGGCCAGTATCAAGTGATAACTCATTACAGTTTTAATGTGCATTTCCTTAATGATAAATGATATTGAGCAATTTTCATCTGTAGGTCTTCTTTGGAGAAATGTCTTTTCCTGTCTTCTGCCCACTTTTTTAAAGTTTATTTATTTGTTTTGAAAGAGAGAGAGAGAGAGAGAGAGAGAGAGAGAGTTAGGAAGGGGCAGAGAGAGAGGGAGAGAGAGAATCCCAAGCAGTCTCTGTGGTATCAGCACAGAGCCCAACTCGGGGCTAGATCTCACAAACCATGAGATCATGACCTGAGCTGAAATCCAGTCAGAAGCTTAACTGAATGGACCACCCAGGCACCCCAGCTTCTGCCCATTTTTAACTGGATTATTATTTTGGGGGGGTGGCTTTACTACATTCTATGCGCACTAACTGCACCTTCTATGAAACCTAGTTTTATCTAAAATGTAGGCTCTTGTCAAGATATCCAGTAGTAATTACTATTCATTAAATGATGGAAGTTGTTGTAATTATGATGATTAATAACCTTTCAAAATCATCTTCTTTTATTTCCTTCAGTAACCTTACGAATTTTGTAGAAGGACCACAATCCCTCATATAATAATAATGGCTAACATTTGTGACAAATTATGCCAGGCATTATAAGATTTTATACTAGCTGATTTAGTTATAACAACATTCCAATAAGACCTGTAGAAGACTGTATTCTCCAAAAGTGGCCCAAGCCGTATCTCCCATCCCACATGCATTTCCTTCAACATGACTTTGACAGTCTTTCCATTGAAAGATGGGGTCTACAAGAACTCTACTTAAATTTGGACAGTCTTATGGAAATGATGCCATGTGATTTTTGAAGTTAGGTCACAATAGACAATACAGTTTCTGCTTGGTATCCCTGGGGCTCCCACTTTCAGAACCTATCCAAGCCATTCCTTGGCAAGACCCACATGGATAGAAACCAACAGCCAACACAAGCTCATCAGACATTTGAGTGAGCATTCTTGGAAGTGGATCTTCTGACCTCAGTCAAGCCATCCTAACTTGAAGCTATGGAAACAAAGAAAAAGCAGTCTCCTCCAAGTTTTGCCCAAATGACTGATTCATGAAAAAAATAAATTATTATTATTGTTTTAAATCACAGAGGTTTGGGGCACTCTATTTTAAAACAACAGGTAACTTATTCAGTACTATTACATCCAGATTAGAAATTAGAACACTGACACAGAGAGAGGTTAATTAATTACTAGATCGCAGAACCAGTATCTAGTGAAATACCTAGCAAAATAGATTTTCTGTTTCCAGAGTTGTGGAACTTTTTACATCTCCTTTCCCTCCTCCTACCTTTACTGCACCTTCAATTTTTATGTTGCTGTTGTATTCTTTATGTTTTCATTTTTTGCATGAATGATAGAGACTTCATTCTTCTAGATTTCTTCGTGAAAGCTGAGCAAAGCAGAAATGGGTCGGAGAAGGGCTAGCCATGGCACCATTAAAACGTGAAAGCCAAGCCCACCTACTTACTCTGTGGAAACTTTGGTGGGTTGTCATTGACATCAGTCAGTGTGATCGTCACTTTGGTTGTCCCTGAGAGTCCACCCATGTGTCCACCCATGTCCTTGGCCTGGATCACCACGTGGTACTCCTCCTTCGCTTCCCTGTCCATGTTGGGGAGGGCTGTTCTGATGATACCTGGATCCATGAGTGGGAAACACCACACGTATTCATTGGTAACAACATTAAAACATAAAAAGTTCTAGGCACAGGGGAAGCAGAGAGGAATAAAAAAGCTCCTGCCCTCGCAGAAGAGTCACTTTGACATGATAATTAGAATGACAAGTAGCCATACCTGGAGCACCATATAGTGGTCTTTCTCAGCAAATTGTCCTAATTATTCGTATAGCATCATAATCATATATGCTTTATATGTTGCATTGTAAACGCAAGTAATAAGCTCATTATTCTCAGGCATAACATATCAAGATCCTAAAGGCTGAAATATTTGAGGGCCCATTGCATGGATACCCATGACTAAACCCCCACTTTTGAATTACCAGTGGAATCTTTTGAAAGTCTATCCCAGCATTCAACTCTTGGAAATGTTTTTATGATCTATATTAGGTTAAATGTAGGTGGCATATATTCCAAGCAATACATTAAAATGTAATTATTAAATTTTAAAGGAGTAAGCCAAACAAGTTAAAACCACACACAATGCATACACAAACATTGTTGTACTATCACCCGTCACTGACCACAGGGGTAAATTAATGATTGAATTCTACATGATCCCTGGAGATTAGCACATAATTTGTATGAAAACCATGCTCGCTTAAATCTCTTGGGAACATGTGCAAGCTTTTCCTCTCTGTAGATATAGTAACATTTATACTGGAAATATAAAGAAAGCACCCTTGTCCCTCTCTTAGTCTGTATTTCCCAACAGCACCCTTGAACTCACGGAGTCTTGTTTTCCTTATCTGTTAAATACTTTAGTATGTTCAAAATGGTGGTTCCTAACCATGAGTCCTTGAGAAAAAATAAGGTTATAATTGGAGTTCCTCCATCAGTTTTTAACATCTGAAAAATCTAGATGAAATCCCACATTTATCCTTGGTTAATGTGGAAAGGCAAATGCCTTCTATGAAATCATAGCCACACAGCCCCATAGACTGTGTTCTGAAGCAAAGTGGCTACAAATAGATAATTACGTAGGTCAGTGGAAGTGATATCTAGTAAATGGGCAACCTATCTGATTGGCAGACCCTGTGTATACATATTAATATATATTTGTATTTCATACAATTTAGCTATAATAACAAATGTGGATTATTTGCAAATGTCTTTCAAATATACAGGAAAAGGCAGCAGTTTGGGGGGTGATATTATAGAATGGAACTTTCACAGTATTTCAGTATTTATTCTAATGGAAGGACCCTAGAATAAAGTTTGGTGTAAATGAAGTGGACCATTGTGGTTTTGGTGGCTACATGTTTTCACTTTTTGGGTTTGCTGTTTGTTTTCTGTAAGAACTGTGAAGTCTTCTTTTTGGGTGACACCAATTGGGAATCTGTAAGTGCAGTGGAGGGAATGTGCCATGTCCCAAACACACCTGAGCATTATTTTTTTTAACATTTATTTATTTTTTGAGAGACAGAGAGAGTGTGAGCAGGAGTGGGGCAGAGAGGGAGGGAGACACACAATCCAAAGCAGGCTCCATCCAGGCTCCGAGCTGTTGGCACAGAGCTTGACATGGGGCTCGAACTCAGGAGCTGTGAGATCATGACCTGAGCCAAAGTCAGATGCTTAACTGACTGAGCCACCCATATGCCCCTTAAAATCATATCTTAAAATTCAACTTAAATTACATGTTCAACTTAAATGCATGTTTCTCAAGAATTTATCTTGATGGCCTGCTTGGGTGTCTCAGTTGGTTAACCGTCTGACTTCGGCTCAGGTCGTGATCTTGCAGTTTGTGGGTTCAGGCCCTGCATAGGGCTCTGTGCTGACAGCTCAGAGCCTGGAGCCTGCTTTTGATTCTGTGTCTCCCTCTCTCTCTGCCCCCCCGCCCCCACTCACACTCTTTCTTTCTCTCAAAAATAAACAAACATTAACAACAAAAAAAATGTAAGATATGATTTTAAGATAAAAGTTGTATTTTAAGATTATATTTATTATTGTGACATGGTGACATAGAGGCAGAAACAATAATAAATAAGGTTCATTGGATGCTAACCATATCCAGGCATATGCAGGCACAGTGTCTAATCCTCTCAACAATCCTGTAAGGTGGCCTTTCCTGTATTTGGGAAAACTAAGACTCAAATAGGTTTACTGAGCAGGCCTGGACTTCTTATTCACAATGTGTCACAGATCCCAACAACACTGCACAGTACCTGTCTGTGCTTCTACTGAAAAGTAGGGTTGTCCTTCTAGGATGCTGTATACTAACTTCGCGCTGTTTCCATAGGTGGGATCATCTGCATCTGAAGCTGTCACCTGGATTACCGATGTCCCTTAAAAATGAAATAAATCCATTAGCAACACCCCTTCAGCTTTTTGAATTATATTCCAGTTTACAAAGTTCCATCTTAACTTTAAAAACGGAGAAAAGCCCCATAATTGTTTAACATGCTCTCAGTTTTCAGGGGTTCAGATGTAAAGTAATCTTCCTTCCTCTCTTCCTCTTCTTCCTTCCCTCTTTCCTTCCTTAAAAAAAATTCCCATAGCTTAAAAATGAACTTTCTATATTCATAGTACATCGTGCTCTGCTTAGTAGTTAAAATAACAATATGAACATTAATGCAAAAACATTCTAAGACCCATGCAACTGAAATGTTCAGTATATCAAATAATTAAATAACAATCTTCCCAAAGAGTAAAATAAAAGATAATTAGTGATGAATTGCTTTTTGTGTAAGGACAGAGTATGTAGCCTTCCATCTGTAGCAGCGCAATAAATACATCATTTTATTGTTGCTTTGCATGTAATAAAATAGCTTCTAATACTGCATTTTAATGAATTTATCGCTATAAATATTGTACAGAATGTTGTTCCCTGATGACATGAGAATTGCATCTTCCCACCTCTAACGGGTCTGGTAGTTATTTAATAGAAACCACCCTTAAGACATCTGTGGGTCTGAAGGAAAGGAAACCAGGGAAATGAAGGAAGACGGGATTCCGTTTCTCCTAGAAAAGCCTCTGTTCTTTGGTGGTCACCAGGATTTGAGGGCACAAAGCACTGAACTACAGAATGGGGGGAGATGCCTGGGAAGGGAAATGGCAATTAGAGCTTCCCTGCACCAGGTACTTTCGGGGCACGTTCCTTGTGTCCCACCAGCATCCATCCCCTCTACTCCTCATTTTGACAGCAATTGTATTTTGAGAAACTGGGTGTGAGAGGTAGGAATTTTACAATCCTATTTTGCAAAGTAGATTATTGCCACAGTCATTAGCCTAACCCCCATCGAGCAACCAACCAAACCCAGGGTCTTTCCTTGACATTTCCAGCAGAGGGGCAAGGTCCTGGGTGGGAGGTGAGGGAGCCCGTTGACACAGCTTCTGATGACCCTTTAATTTACAACTGTCAGTGATTTTTACATGGTATAAAAGGAAATCTTGCTTTTTTTTCTCAATATGTTTCTGTAACTCATTATTTTGTGCAAACAACTTTTCTCAAGCTCTTCCCATAGGACCAGGCACTATTCTAGGCAGTGGACATTTATGAAGGAGAATAGGCCTAGCCTGCATCATTGTGACTGAGCTAGGGAAAGTATTACATTGTTGTGCTTCATTTGTTTCTAGAACTGAACTCAGTCCGTTATGACTCTTTTGTATTTTACTTAACCCTCGTCACAGTTTACATTATCCTCACTTTACAGATGACAAAATGAGAACTATGTGACAGTTCACCTGGCTCGTCAGGGCCACCGCCATCTGGCTCATCAGGGCCACTGCCATAAACAGCAGCCCGGTACTGTGACACCAGGTTCGACTCTCGGAAGCCGTGATGGAAAGCCTGGGTGTTAGTCCTAAGCATCAAGGAGCTCCCAGAGGTGAGAACAATGTGAATTCTTTGGAGTGTTCTTTTTGATGGCAGGCTTTGCCTTCTGGCTCAGTTGCTCATGCTACAGTCCCCTATTTAATGATTTAGTTTCTGTTGGATTTTTCTCATTAAAATCCCTAGGCAATTACCAAGAAACTAAGGAACCGGTCACAGCCAGGGGAGACAGGCAAGAAGTGACTCAGCCCCACCTTCATAAAGTATGAGAAAAGCCCAACTTTATCTGGAGGAGGGAAAAAAAGGGGGGGGGGGTGGTGCTTAAAAAAATCCACATCCCAGGTTCTACATGCAAAGTGGAAAGAGCTTAGGGCCCTAGGGTACTTTCTGCATCTAACTGTTTTGAACAGGTTGTTTCCCATTCTTGGTGCTTGGTTTTCTCATCTGTAAAATGGGCAGTTTGGCCCTGATGATTCTTAAGTTCATTTGCACTCTAAAATCTCTGATTCATATAATCAGACTCATTCCCTGACCAGAACAGCCATGATCACTGTCTGAAAGGCAACCCCTTCTTAATATGAGGCATATTTCTCAAAAGACCACAAATGAATGCATTCTATAAAGCCAGACAAAAGTTGCTGCCAGGAAAAGGTGGCTTGTTGAAGAAATCCTTGAGAGAAGTATCCTTTGACAATGGAGAGTGTCTTCAGGCATGATGGAAGGACATATCCGCTTCTAAATTATCCTAACAGATGGTGGCATAGTGTCCTGATTAAGTGTGTATTCTGGAGCCACTTAATAGCTCAGATGACTTTTGATAAATTAGTCATCCTGTTCCTGGCTTGGGCTTTCCATCTGCAAAGTATGTCAAATAGGACCTACCTCACTACAAAGATGGATTATCACAAAAAAGTAAATGCAATAATGTCATGTAAGTCAATTAGTATGATGTCTACATGCAACAAATATTACGATTACTGTTCCTCATTAGACATCAGTGCACACTAGTGACTGAACTACATTGCCTCTAATCCTGCAAGACTAGAAACTATGACTCCATTTTACAGAAGGGGACACTAAGGTGAAAATGGACAGAGCTGGATCCAAGTCGCATAGCTAATGAGCGCCAGAACCAGGATTGCCTGCAGCCCATCAGGTTCTTGCCATTCTGCCACACTTCTTGTGTTTTTGAAGACTAGATATTAAAATCTCAGAACTATTTTAAATATCTGAAACTTCAACTACCCAAAAAACACTTTTTTTGGTCGTATGCCGTTGAAGATGCGGTATAAATTCTGCTTCTTGATTTGGGAGAATATGGGCAGCAGCCCCCCACCCCACCCCCAACAGGGACACGAGGCCTGTAGATGGAGCAGGTCTCCCCTCATGTACGCACCCACGTTGGACCTCTCAGGCACGTTGGCATGATAGGTCTCATGCAGGAACTCGGGCGGGTTGTCATTAATGTCCTGGACCTTGACAATGAACTCCGACGGTGGCTCCAGCGGCCGGTTGGTGTCCCTGTCCACCGCCTGTGCCATGAGCGTGTACTGGGCTCTCTCTTCCCGGTCCAATGTCTTGGTGGCATGAATGTTCCCTGATTTGTCATCAATCACAAAAATGGTTCCGGCTCCTTCACCTGAGAGAATGTATTTAATGTTCCCATCACCAGAGTCAATATCGGAATGAAGCTAGGAAAAGAGAAACCAAGATTTGTAATTCCATGAGGGATGCCGTGGGGAAACAGAGTCTCCTTCATACACTGTTTGCCACAGCACGCTGTCCACCCACACCCACACAGACGCCCACACACACATACACCACTGAGAGGGAGATGCTCTGCCCCCATTTTACAAATGAAGAAATGGAATCTTAGAGAAGACAATTGCCTTGGCCAAAGTCACACCGCTGGGAGAGGTGAAGCCAGCATTCAGACCTGAGTCCTGAGTTTTTTTAAATTCTAAGAGTCATACTTTCCCTCACAAATATACACACATACAAAATATACGCATATATTCACACGGGTATGCACACAAGCAAAATATATACACATATGCACATATATTAAGTTACTTTGAAAGAAACATAGATGACATAAAAATATAAAAAACAAACATTTATGCCATAAGTAAGTCTTCTCAGTTCTGATTCCCACCCCTTCAGTTTCTCTGCTCAGACACAACAGTTGTTACCAGTTTCCTGTGAATCTAAGATACGGTTTATGCATATGCTAGAATATCTGTACAGATACATAAATGCCCTCATTTGTTTTTATGCAGTGAAGTGCCATAGTGCACAAATGGCACTCTGCACCTCTGTTTTCCTATAACAGTAAATCAGGTGACCTTTTGGACTGCTACATCCACTGGATGCATGCTATCATCTCATTTTAGCTGTCTTCTTCCAAAGGACACTGAGGTTGTTTCTAGGCTTTCGTTACGATAAGCAATTCATTGATCAGAATTTTCCATAAGACACTCTGTGAGGCACATGAGGGTCTGGGGATATGGCCTGTCAGGAAGAAGCTCTCATTCTGATCATAGGCATAAGGTGGGTAGGACGGGTTGATAAATATGAAGCTTCTTAGACTATTGAAAGAACCTTACATATGTTCAGGTTTTCCCCCTCCTTTCACAGAGCCCAGAGAAATGACGGTACTTGCCTAACTCCACACTTCACAGGGCCAGGGCATCGTCCAGTTCTCCTGACTACCCATCCTGTGGCTGGACTCTGCTCTTTGTTTCATAACATGGGACTCACCCAAAGACCATGTTTGATTTTCGTGTAGCAATGAATTCCTTACCTTCCCTTGATGTCATCTCAATGTCTGAAGCTTTCATCTTAATTTAAGTACCTCTGCCCTCATTATGCCCTTTGTGAGAAGAGAGAAGCATTGCTTTTGCCATTCTCGTAGGCTTCAAGGCTAGCCAAGTGGCTAAAAAGCCCTTGGTTCTGCCTACTATGAGAGAAAACCCAGTATACACCAAAAAGCTTTATTCAAATGGCATTGATAAGAATATTGATTGGTTAGCAATGACATTTTCATACTGATATTATTAGTAATGTCATTTAAATATTATTGTTAACACCAATTTGATTATTGTTAGGAAACCAAAGCCTGGGGAGCTTGTTCAGAATCACAAAGCAAGATAGAACACAGTGCTTTTTAAAGATGTTTGTATTGGTTTCAGTTTCCCAGAAAGTATCTAATTGATTTGCAGCACCTCAGTGAAACACCAAATATTTCAGCTCAGGGGGTACCTGTAGGTACAAATCAGGAAGACCATTTTGATTTTAGTTCACAGTGTTTCTCAGGAAAATTTGAAAAAATATACCTGCCTTCAGAACTTGTTATTCATAACAAGCTACGTGTTGTCATGAAATGATGGTTAATACATTTCTCATGAATAAGGCAGTTTGTGAGTAAAATATGAAGCTATTTTGTGGCTTCTAAAGGATGAACAGAATTGCTCTGATCTTCATACAATTTCCACAGTGAGGGCGGGATCCCTGCCGCCATGCGGCTGGCTTTCTCCCCAACCCCCCAAACAGTTTGCATTTGTTCGTTTTCTCTGCCTGAGACCTGGCAAAAGTTAGGGGCTCAGTCTTGTGAATGAAAAACAAGGAAATAAATGCTTATTTTAACGGGAGTGGCTAGAAGGGAAGTTTCTCTGGGCTTTCATGGATTCCACGTGAGCTTGGCAAGTTTCTTATGCATTAGACAGATTCTAGTTCATGATCAACCAAATCACTGCAAAAGTGTAAACTTAACAGCACTCCTTATCTTTCTCTACTTTGTTTTCGGATTTGAAAGTTAGATATAACTTTCTTTTTCTCTCTCCCACAAAGATGACCTGTACAACTGACAACACTATTTATTAGGTTCTACACAAAAAGCAGTTTGGGAAACCATTCCTTCCTATCAGGGGACCCAGTTGCTGAGGCATACACAGCCAATTCCTAATGCCAAAGACTGCTGGCTTCCCCCTCTGCAGGGCACAGCACGACACAGACTGTGCTTCCTGCAAGAAATCTGAAAGTCCATCGCTTGCCAAATTCTACTTTTTCAGAGCATCATAAAGCACTCAACCTTGAATGCTGTCAAATCAAAGGTCATCTAGTCTATTCCCTCTATTCATGGGAAACTATATAGATAGATATCAATATCAATATCTATATCATCTATATCTATATCTAATCTATATCATCTATATCTATATTTATCTATAGTTATCTATATAGTTATCTATAGTTATATATATATATATATATATATATATATATATATATATACATATTCCAGGTCCTGTCTCTCCTACAATCTTCCACCCTAACGAACACACCATTCTCCACTGAGAAAGTCCTTAAGGCAAAGGTTCTATATTCTCAGAAAAATTTACGCACAGCTCTCCATGGTGTTCAAGCTGCACAGCCCCTGCCATGACTGAAGTCTTGTCTTCCTCTCTGGGCACAGAGCCCATCTCCTCACGTAGGGAATTCACATGCCAATCATTTCCCCGGGTTCCCATTTCCCAAGACTACTTCTATTTTGGGTATAATCTTTCCATTTTGGGGTATACATGAATGAAACTCCTTTGGTACATCTCTTTGAAAAGGCATTTCCCCAACCCTGAACATTACTCAGATGCTACTATGAACCTCTTCCAAATAAGTCAATTACATAAATATGGATTACTGCTCTCATGTTAAAGAACAACTGAAATAACTCAATGGAATATACAAGACTCAGAAATTAGCACCCTCCAGATCTACTCTTGTACTTTTCCCCCTTCACTGGATAACTCCTACTCATTCATCTCTCGGGTTACAAGTTATTATCATGTTCTTTATAAAACCTTCCTTCATCCCTCCCAAACATTACCAGGTGAAAGTATCATCACTTCTGTTGAATTTCTTCATTATTTTAGTTTTAGGTGGGTTTTTGTTTGTTTGTTTGTTTGTTTTTGTTTTTCGTTAGATAAGTTTGCCTTTCTACTAGACTCTGAACCCTTTGAGATCAGGGACTATTTTATGCTAGTCTACCGTTTGCTTAGCTCTTTCCCTGAGCATAGTAGGTGTTCATTCTTGTGTAGATGACCACTCATCTCCTTGTAGTTAATGTCACTCTCTTCTCTGAAAGATGGTTGCATGCTTTATCATAAGTGATAATGGACAATAATTTTTTTAATGTATTGTGGACTTTCTACTCTTGCACTATTTTGGAGGGATTACACAGAGAATGCAGAGTCTGAGTACTGCTAGAACTCAATTCATCCAACTGGGTTTTGCCATCCCTAAGCTCAAGTGGATAAAATCTCATCCATTCTGAAGACACATCCATTTGTCTCATCAGATATTTACAAAGGCTTCCCCAAAACTAGGCTTAGTACCAGGACCTCAGGACACAGGACATTGGGCCAGTCCAGTGAGGGAGACTGATGAATAAATAAACATGTGTAATGCAAAAAGGCAAGCTTTCATAAAGAGTGGAGAAGGGCACCAGAGTTGGAGATAGGGTGTAGGCAGGGACATGTCTTCCTTTGGAGAATGGGCCAATAAATGATGGCTAATTAGTAGACTATTGTGCAGCTATTAAAAATGGAGTTCCATGGTATAACATTCAGTGGAAAATGTAAGTGTTCTTAACATGGATGACTATGAATTGAAAAATTAAAAAGTCTGAAAGGCTGTTTATTTTTTTTTAATGTTTAGTTTTGAGAGAGAGAGGACAGAGCATGAGCAAGGGAGGGACAGAGAGAGAGGAAGACACAGAATCCAAAGCAGGCTCCAGGCTCTGAGCTGTCAGCACATAGCCCGATGTGGGGCTCAAACTCGTGAACCATGAGATCATGACCTGAGCTGAAGTCAGATGCTTAACCGACTGAGCCACCAGGTGCCCCTGAAAGGCTGTTTAAACATTGATTTCATGGTTTTTACTGAAGCGCCATTAGTGTTTTCCCACCTAGAAATTTTCTTTTTTGGCCATACCCTACTATTGGAACGGTGGCGAGAGAGACGAACGCTGCCTAGCAGCAGCCTTACCCTGCCCACGAGCACGGGGTCAGGCCCGGTGTACTCCTCGATCACGAAGAACTGGTTCCAGACCCAGCCTCTCTTGGAGCGCTGCAGCACCTGCCCCTCCTTGCCCTTCTCGTGGTGCCCGTGGAACGAGGGTCGCAAGTGGCTCCGTCGCTCGGTGGTGAAGGCCTGGCTGTGGCACAGCACGCCCAGGCACACCAGGGCGGCTTGTAAACAGTAGTGCTCCTTCATTTTTGGTTATGTGGTAGGCACAGGAGAATGCGGCTGTCACCCCTTTCACCAACCCTGTGGCGGCCTGGCTGATGGTGGCCTCCCAGACGTGTCAGGCAGACCTCTCTCGGAATGGAATGTCTCTGCTGGCTGAGCACATCACGGTCAGGGCTGCCCACTTCCCCAGTCGGCTTCTGCGGGCAGAGAGAAAGGTCAGATTAGCTGCGGGCTCCATCCCCAATTCATTTCAATCCCATCCCATAAACGCTGGACCACAGGAGCGCTTCCTTCTGGGTAGTGAGGGGGCAGGCTGAGTAAGAAACAGTCCCTGCTCTCTCTTGCAGCTTGTCACATGGCGGGTGGGATAAACACACTAGGAAATCCCTCAAGTCTTTATGAGGATGAACACGTGTGCTGTGGAATCCAGCTGCCAGGGTCTCGGTGGCAGTTTTGCCACCTACAAACCAGCTCCAGGTTTGGGGTAAACCCCAGCTCTTCGAGCTCTGCTTGCTCATTTATGAAATGGGGATGCTAATCGTACTCACTGCAAGGTTGACACGGGGATTAAATGACTAGTGCCTCTAAATCCCTTAGCACGATGTCTGGTACAAAGCAAGCATTCCATATTTATTTATTATTATTATTGATCACAGTTACGCTAGGGTATGTTTTCATTATTGGGAAACTTGGGGCATTATGGGAGTCCAGGAGAGGAACATCTAATCCATGGGGATTGAGGGTGGAGACGGCAGAGAGTAGAGGCAGTTGTGGGAGACTCCTGGAGTGCAGGCTGTCTGTGCTCCACCCTCAAGTGAGTTACTATGATCAGAACGGAGTGGATGGGTTGGCCATGCAGGAGAAACAGTGTGACCCAAAGCCCAGAGCTCTTCATAAGCACAGCATGTCCCAGCGCTGGTCAGCATGACTGTGTGGTATAAGGAAGGAGAAAGGCAGCAATGGAACCTGCCAGAGAAAGGAGGTTGGGGCAGATGCCGAGAAACCACTCATGGTCACTGAAACACTTGCCAATTAAATAATCAATCAAGTTCTCATTGGTGGATCGGTGAATGCTACAGAGTCAATTTAATGAACAAGATTTGCTTTTGTTTGATCGAAGGTCTACCCAAGAAGCTGAAGATCCTTAACCTGGCAGTCTTAAAAAGGATACTTTACAAGCTTTTTCCAACCAGGAGATGCAAAATACAAGAGCATACCCCACTGACTGATCCAAAGGTCTTGTTCCTGGCACTCAGAAATGGCTCAGCTACTCATAAGTAGAAAGATGAGCCTTCGATCCCTTTTGTGGGTTTCTGACCTATAGTTACTCTGGTCCTTAATTCCTGCCTCGGGTTCCTGGACTTCTTCAGTAGACTTAGTCTTGCTGGTGCTGGAAAGTTAATTATTCCCTATGCAACTCCCTTGCTTTTTCCCGTCCCTAGTGCCCTGCATTTTCTTCTGGACAATCAACCTCTTCCCTTGGTACACCACCCACACTCCAGCTGAAACCCTAGCTCCCAGAACCAGGCAATCAATCCCCATTACCACACCCACCACTGAAGGAGGTGAATCACTAAAGATTGTTGGACACGGAGGGTAACACACTGATACTGAGGATGACACTTCATTTCAGCACTGGTGGGTCTAAATGACACTGGTGAGCTTGTTGAGCAGTGTTGAAAAAAATCATTTAATTCTTAGCTATCCAATATGAATGTAGTGGTAGTAGTGGGGAGAGGGGAGGGGAAAAGAACAGAAAGGAAGCATCCTGAATCTTGGCATAGTGGAATGTACCTAGATTTGAAGATCAGACAGACCTGGATTGGAATACCACTTCTATATCTTATAATATAGAAGGCCTTGGGCATTTCATTCAGGCACTCTGAGGCTCTGGAGTGGTCTCGTCTCGACAATGTTGATGACAAGAATTGCTGCACACATACGGGGCTGCATACAGAGCAGGGCACACACCGGGTCTCTTCCTCTCCTCCTAGAGTGCCACAATCCAAGCCCACAGGTCTTACTCAGTATAAGGAGGTGTTCTTGCCTTACAGATTGAGATGCCCAGAAAAGGATGGTGAGGTGCTTTCTCTAAGAGACGAATTGAGGAATAAGAGTTACATGGGGGATACCACATGGTATCCGTCTGGTCTTAGTAGTCTAGAAAACAAAGGAATTGGTGGAATTCGAATTTGTTGGAGCAGAACATTGTCCCTTATGGTGGTCTTTGACTTTACCAACCCAAGCTTCTCTGCCTCCTTTGTAATATGGGAAAACATATCTAGGTTTTCAGAAGTCCGTCACTGCCCCCAGTACACGGTATGATGTTTTCTGTTAGTCTCTTTTCAAGGAATATGGAGTCCAATATTTGTTGTAGACAGACATTTCAGGGTATGCAAAAG
This sequence comes from Prionailurus bengalensis, assembly GCF_016509475.1. NCBI lineage: Eukaryota > Metazoa > Chordata > Mammalia > Carnivora > Felidae > Prionailurus > Prionailurus bengalensis. Next base: position 41,299,987 of record NC_057352.1, read on the forward strand.
GCTGTGTGGAAGAGAGAGAAAGACTGAAAAGGCAGTGTCATCATTTAACAGCTTCATCCTCAGACTTGGGCATATTAATAATACATCAAATGCTGTTTCTTGCAATCCAAACTGACTGTGTGGAAAAAGCACAGATAGGGACCCAGGAGCAGTTAGATCACAAAATGAGTCAATGTGAAGCAATACAAAGATCCTCGGGCTTAAGTCAGGAAGCCAGATATATCGTCAAGGATCTGCCAGTAGCTTGTCATGGGACCTCATCATTCCCTCATTGGTACATTCTGTCTCAAATGAAGCTGTTGGGTGACATTTTCTACAAATGGCTTCCAGTTTCAGATTCATGGTTGGAGCTCCAGTGAGAGATTGTTGGGGATTTCTTCTGATTCATACACCATCTCCTTACTAACCTGGATGCATCTTCATGGTTGGGATTATACTTTATACATGATTATAGGTCCAGTGCCTTCACTTTCGAAAGCAAACCATTAATAAAAGCTGAATGTATGATTTGAGCCACATACTTCAAGTAAACTTAATACTGCCACCGTAGAATCTTAAGAAGAAGCAACAGAAAAGACCATATGGTGCAACAAGATCCCTGCCCATTTTACACCATGCCAAGTATTAAGTGTTCATTCACATGGTGATAAATTATTCTTGCATATAAACTGTGAAGTATATTTGAAAGAAAGGGTTTAATTAAAGTTCATATTTCTGCACCTCTTTCTTCTGGCTTCCATTTTGCTGTAAAGCACAATTATTTCTGACACCAGAAGTGTTAAAACTAGATGACAACTTTTTTCCCTTGATAAAAAAAAAATTCTAGCTAATGAATTTAAGAGTTTCCACATGACCAATAAACAACAAACCCACTATTGAAAAGATGAAGTTATCGATTTTCTTTTCTTGGAAAGAATAGCAAAAACAACTTGCTTTTAAAAGTAACTCATTGGGGCGCCTGGGTGGCGCAGTCGGTTAAGCGTCCGACTTCAGCCAGGTCACGATCTCGCGGTCCGTGAGTTCGAGCCCTGCGTCAGGCTCTGGGTTGATGGCTCGGAGCCTGGAGCCTGTTTCCGATTCTGTGTCTCCCTCTCTCTCTGCCCCTCCCCCGTTCATGCTCTGTCTCTCTCTGTCCCAAAAATAAATAAACGTTGGGGGAAAAAATAATAAATAAATAAATAAATAAATAAATAAATAAATAAATAAAAGTAACTCATTGTGACAGGCACCTGGGTGGCTCAGTCGACTTTGGCTCAGGTCATGATCTTGCAGCCCCACGTTGGGCTCTGTGGCAATAGCTCAGAGGCTGGAGCCTGCTTTGGATTCTGTGTCTCCCTCCCTCTCTGCCCCTTCCCCACTCGTGCTCTGTCTCTCTCTGTCTCTCAAAAATAACTAAACATTAAAGAAAATAATAAAAGACATAAAAGTAACTCATTGAGGGGCGCCTGGGTGGCTCAGTCAGTTGAGTGTCTGACTTCAGCTCAGGTCAGGATCTCATGCCTCGTGGGTCTGAGCCCCGCATTGGGCTCTCTACTGTCAGCGCAGAGCCCACATGGGATCCTCTGTCTCCCTCTCTCTCTGCCCCTCCCCCGCTTGTGGATGTGTGTCCTCTCTCTCTAAAATAAATAAATATTTTTTTTTAATTAAAATAAGTAAAAGTAACTCATTAAACCCATTATTTCAAAGTGCTTCTTCAATAAGTAAATGTAATATGTAAAAGTTATTTTAATTATTAGCCTCAGGCATGTATAAGATGAATTTTAAGACATAATTTAAAAAATACATATTCATTTTCAGAATGAAAATTCACTCAGTGAAAGCTTTTTCTAGCTATTGTTCTAAAAACTTTACAAATAGTAATTCAGCCATTTATTTCTACAACAAACTTCTGAATAGGTACTATGAATATTCTTATTATAAAGGATGAGGAAGCTGGGGCCTGGATAAATGAAGCAATTTGTGCGAGGCTACACTTCTGGGAAAGAGCAGAGCTGGGATTTGAACACATGCCATCTGGCTCTGGCGTCTGTGTTCGTAACCAGTGAACAATACTAACTTCTGCCATTTGTTTGTGTCTGAATTCATAAAGAGCTGATGTGGCTCCTGTGATACAGATACTGTAAGCTAGCGGGCACCTGAAGTAAACCAACATTAGAACGTGGTATATACTAATAATATGACTCTGATGAAAATAGTAATAAAAGTTAATATTGGTACCGGATTATTTTCTGGCTAACACTCTTCTAAGTGCTTTCCATGAGTTGAGTCATGAAATTTTCACAATAACCCTACAAAATAGTACTATTGCAAGTCCCATTTTATAGGTAAGCAGTCGGAGGCATAGCAAGATTTAGCAACTTGCCCATGGTTACAGAACCAGTAAGTAGAGGGACTGGGACACAAACCCTACGTATTTGGCTCCAAGGTCTGCATCCTTGTCCCCTGTAATCCTGTGCCCCACACTGTCCTTCGGAGAAGAAAAGACTGCAGGTCATACATAGACATGCATCCTGATACACACATAATAGTCTTACAACGAGAACAGTTTAAGTTTTGGTGGCACTGGGGGTGACTAAAATACTAAAACCAATGCCAGAAGAGGAAGATAAAGCATTTTATAGCAGTGACCAAAGTGAAGACGAACAGGAAGTAATTACATCAGTCCATCAACAGCACAGTACAACCAGGTCCTTAACACATTACACAAAACTTAATCGTTGCTTTTTATTTTTAAATGCTCTGTTTCAGAATTTCTAAGTATATACGTTTAAAAAGTGTGTTCAAGGAGATTCATTTTTCTTCTTTAAAGAAACACTTCTAAAATCTAGAAATCTGATTGATATATTCAATGGTAGAGAGTTTGCAGGAATCACACATGCAAATTAATCGGAGGCTGCCCTCCTAAGAAGGTCTTGACATTGGTAATAATCAGGGAAATATATCAGTGTTCTAATTGGTTTTAATAAAGACCCCCAAGGCGATTCTCAAACAATCCTTCCATTAAAGCACTTTTTAGCAGTGTGCCAGGATGTCTAAGCATTGGGGTTCCACTAAAACATATAGGAGGACTTTACTTTATGGTGGGAGCATATTGCTCGGAAGGAAAAATAAATGTTGTTGAAAGTCACAGGAGTAATAACATGACAGGAAAATGGATTTGCAAAACCACCAGCTCTAAGTGGAAGTCTCGCCCCTCTATCTTGAGAGCACATAGCCCGTCATAAGCTATTGCGCCTTGAGCATAAAACCCTCTTGCTGTGCCTGCTTTTGTCTCCGTAAAAGAAAATGACATATACGGGTGTTTAAGTATATTTGGACTCCTGCTGGAAATTGTTATCGGGTAGAGAAAGAAAGACGGAAGCGCTTAGCAGAAAGCAAGCAGCTTTGGTTTTTCAGCTTTCTCTTCCCCACAGAGCTGGAAGGATCAGACAGGCTGACCTGTTCTTTTCATTTCCAGGGAGCTAATTTACAGTTAAAGACAGGTTATCATTACATTAAGAATATTATCGAGGCCCTCACCAGAACTCAAAACTCCATTCTGCATGTGCAGTGTCCCCTTGCGGGGGAGCTCCGGGGCTCTGCTCTCCACTTCAACAAACACAGCTTTGTAACCAATCGGGTTCTATTATGCAAATTAATTCAAGCATATTTTATTCCCCGTTCAGATCTCATCACTCAGCACTGAGCTGGTCTCTAGTTTCAAATCACAGCACAGGAATTATGCCATGTCTGTGGAACTCACAGAGAATGGCGAGAGGAAATATTGTAAGAACTATCGAATCATATTTCTTCTTCCCTGATTTCTACACTTGGAGGCAAGCATAAGCTTAAGATAATAATCACTTCTGCTCAGGTGCAAAACACACAGCAAAGACTGCGAAAGGGTCATTTGCTCCATGCTTTAATACCAAATTCACATGTCAAAGTATGCAGCAAATAGGGCCCCTTATCCATGACCTAACGTTCTCTGGGGCGAGTGGAAATTTTAAAACTGCTGCAATGTTTAATTCTGATCCTCCGCTTCTAGAGAAATAGAGAACCACATGAGTGTCAGCTTTGAAAGTGCAAAGATCGCTTACTGCCTGGTGTTGGGCAGGCCTGGGTCCAAATCCTGGTTGCATCACTTACGGGCCCCATAAAATTAGATAATGATACTAGGGATTATCCTTGACCAGGTGCTTGATTTTCCTAGTGCTGGGCAAGATACTCAGGGCTTGGTACAGACCATTTAATTGTATACTTACCACAACTTGTACGTAAGTATCACCCAAATTTTACCCATAAGGAAAGTCAGGCTCAGAGGGGTTGAGTAAACCCTCAATCACTAGCAAGGCCGCAATTGAAATTCAAGTTTACGTGAGAGCAAAACCCATGCTTTGACTTTACCTGACTCCCAAACTCTGGAGATAACTCGTTATCTTAGTATAACGAGACTGCCTGATGCATCTTCAAGGATCATCTTAGCTCCAAAATTGTATTTGATATTGAAAATAATCTGTTACATATGAATTTCATTTATTTTTAAAGTATGTACAATCAGCCTTTGTATTTTCAGGCTTTCATGGCCACAAAGAATCATCGGAATCCAGCTTAAGTTCCCAGACCTCAAACGTAGAATCATTCTGTGATTATTTACTTTTATCTCTTCAAATAATTAAGTAAACTTCCATTAATAAGATGATTAAATACACTGTGTGCAATGAAGGACTTATTATTTGTGCTCTACTCAATCCTTAAGACAGTCTTTTTCTCACTGTGATATTTTAAAATGTTAATCATTAAGATGAACAAAATACATCAACACATACAGGAAGTCATGTCAGCTGGACATCTCAGACTGTGAATAAACACTGTATATGAATGTGTGGAAAGAGAAAGATCTTATTTTAATTTTTTTTTTTTTTTTTTTTTTTTGCATGAGCTAAAATACCTGAGGGAAAATTAGGGCAAAAATGGCAATGATAAACAGATGCTCAACATAATGTAACTTCATTTGTGGTATCAAAGGCCTGTATGTAAATTTCCCTTTTGTCTCAGAGCAGTAAATATCTGTAAAGCTTTCTTATTTGTCAGTTCCTTCATTCAGCAGTAACGTGTCGCAGTGCCAGGCCTGGGTTGGACCTGAGGGATCCGTAGACTGCTTATGTGTCTCTGATCTGTAGACAGTACCCGAACAACAGTGAGACAGTCGTCTAAGGAGATGGATAATGGTGTAATGGGATCAGTGCAAACAGGACTTGTGTTCACAAGCACCAATTGGGAAGCACATGTCTGCTGACGATCATTCCATCATTATTGTCCACTCCATATCATTCCCGTCTTCTAGTGCTTATCCATTCTAGCTTCTTCCAAGTAAACACCTATCTCTACAGCCTCTAACATCTGAAGTCTCCATGCCCATCTTGAGTCATGGCTGATTGAAATGCTTCTAGTTTGGTGATAACCACCCAGTGAGTGGTCTTAAATTGACCACTGATTGTTTTAACCTGTGTAATCTGGCTCAAAAGGACAAGCTGGGTGAATCAGATTCACTTGGGAACTTGAATGAAAGAAAACAGGAACCATGTTTCAGTTAGTAAGAGAACTGAAACAGGAAGGCGATGGGCTGCTGGGGGCGAGGGGGGTGGGGCAGATGGACTAGCTTTCGTCTGTGGCCAAAGTTTTGGTGAAATCAAAGTTATGAGAAAGCCAGTTAGTAACCAAATAGAAACAAACATGGTCTCTGGTCCCCACACCATGTAAATGACACAAGCATGGCCCCGTTCTCTGAAAATTTAGCAATTAAGGACTGCTGCTGTCCTTAATAAAAAGTTAGGTGGTTCTTCTGATAAAGGGTGAAGTACTGTAGCTGTGGAGATAATCTGTTCCTACATAGAAATGCCTTCTTCATTTCTGAATATCCAAGAAACAGTGGGGCCAGAGGGAGACCTTTACAACAAAAGTCAAGACAATTGTGTTCTGAAAGGTTCTGCCACTGGAAAATTGTGTAACCTTACCAAAAAAAATTCTTCTTCATCTGAGACTAACTTTCTCTTTTCCATAAAATAGGAGGCTGGCAATAGCTTATAAAGGTCTTCCATGCCTACTGGGGCCTGTGAGTCTGTGCTGTGCTGAGACACAGCAACCTTCCCTGGATGGAGGTTTCACCTCTTTTAGAAAGTCTGGGTCCTAGCTGGCAGGACTGCTTCATGCACATCCGCAGGAGGCTGCACTTACATCAGATAGAAGCAGTGGCATCCTCTGGGACTAGGCAGTGCACACCCCTGTTAATGTGACTGGCTCTGAGTTCCAGCATTAGGAATCAAAACTTCTCCTGATGGGCAATGGGAGTCCATTAAAAACTCTGATCCAGAGATTGATGGAATCCAAGCTGTCAGAGGTATATGGAAGAAACTGGCCATGAGAACCGGGAGTTCTAACACAGTTGTTAAGAGCAGGGGCTCAAGAGTCAGATGGGGTTAGAGGGCTAGAGCTCAAGAGTTACTGCTTGTTCACTAGGTGTATGATCCAGCCTCCATGAGTCACCACGCCGCCATTTTGAAAATGTGAAAACACGACGATGGATCTCAGTGGGAGAGTTAAAATGAAAGGAGGGAATCTTGTATGAACTTGACATAGCCTGGCCCACTGCAGGTGATCAAGAGGATAAATTAGGGGGCGCCTGGGTAGCTCAGTTGGTTGAGCGTCTGACTTTGGCTCAGGTCATGATTTCACACTCCATGAGTTCGAGCCCCGCGTCGGGCTCTGTGCTGACAGCTCAGAGCCCAGAGCCTGCTTCGGATTCTGTGTCTCCCTCTCTCTCTGACCCTCCCCCATTCATGCTCTGTCTCTCTCTGTCTCAAAAATAAATAAACATTAAAAAAAAAAGAGGATAAATTAGGAGTTTTGTTCCTTCAAGAACTCCTAAATATGTAATTTACGACATGGATACAGTGATGTGACATACAATATACATACAACATGCAAGAAGGCGCAAGTCCTACAGAAGGCTCTAAGAGGCTGTCCGTTAAGGGGAGATAAACAAAATAATACTTATAACAGGAATTGTTAAATGTAATGATACAAATAAATGAGAGAAATGAGATAAAGAAGACCAGTGTTGTCCAATAGGAATATAATATGAATCACATGTATAATTTTAAATGTTCTATATGCTACTTTTTAAATGTTTATCTCTTTTGAGAGATTGAGAGAAAGGCAGTATGAGCAGGAGAGGGGCAGAAAGAGAGGGAGAGAAAGAATACCAAGCAGGCGCCACACTGTCAGGACAGAGTCCAGCCTGGGGCTTGAAGAACATGACCTGAGCCGAAATCAAGAGTTGGATACTTAACCAACTGAGTCGCCCAGGTGTCCCTAGATGCTACATTTTAAAAGTTAAAAAAAAAAAAAAAAATGGGGTCATTAATTTTAACACTATATTTTATTTAATCCAGTATTCCCCAAATGGTATCATTTCAATACATAAGAAATAGATGATTTATTGAGATATTTTGTACACACCACCCCTGGTTTTTTTGTGGGTTTTTTTTTTGTTTGTTTATTTGTTTGTTTTTTTGGTCCTAAGTCTTTAAAACCCAGTATGTATTTTAAACTTATGGCACATCTCTATTTGGGGTAGCCACATTTCAAGAGCTCAACAGCCTTGTGTGGCTAGTGGCCACCCCCTAGGACAGCACAGTAGAGGATTCTAGCATATCTGGAGAGAGAAGGACATGTGGTCAACAGAGACTTCCTGGATTTATTGCAGTGGTTCAGGTGAGAAGTAACAAGGCTCCAGATTGGAAATATCAGCCTGGTTAGAGGAAAGGGTACCTTTCTAGAAACATGCTCATGTGGAGGGCCTTAGGAATTGGGCAAACTGAGAAGGCCAGAGGCTGAGGCTATAGTGGAGGTGCTGCTCCTGTCCTCACTAGGGGAGGGGCCAGTTTGGGGAAAAAGAGCATACATTCGGTTTTAAATGTGTTAAACTTATGAAGCCTAGGGACTGATGTTTACATGGGAAGTTTCCGAGTAGTGAAGTTTCCCAGTTCTTCCAAGGGTGGGTATTACAATGTTACCATTTGTTTCCAGTCTGGGCATTCTGCTGTATTATTCAATGCTAGACTCTCAGAGCTGGAGGAAACCTCCCTTAGACCTTCCACTCTTAGTCTTCCTTCAGCGGAAAATAGGAAAAGGGAGATACAGAAATACCAGGCAACTTGTGCAAAAAAACAAAACAAAACAACAACAACAAAAACAAACTGAACAAAACCTAAAGTCCTCACTGTGGAGGAAAAACAAAAGGGAAAGCACGGAGTGGAAGATAATTTATTCAGCATCTACCTTCCCTTCTTGCCTCCCCCAAACCCAGCTTAAAAGCATCCTCCCATGCAAACTACTACTTGGAAGCAAACAGTCTGCATTCTATAAGGGTAAAGACGTTCATAAATAAGGACCCAGGAGATCTCTTCAAGGACTGTCAGTGGAGAACAGGAAGAGGGAAAACACTGTGCATATTATCGCTGGAATCTGCAGGGAAACACTTTCCACAAAGACTGGTTTTGTTTTTTGTTTTTTTCTTTTTTTATTTTGAGTATAAACAGTAAGAGGAGGAATTATCCCAAGGTGGTCTTAATAACTGACAAGGGCTTGATGTGGGTTTTTTTTTTTTTTTTGGAAATAATTACTAAAACAAGGGGAGAGAGTGCCTCAAATCACCACTGCCTGGAGTCTTCAGAATTCTGCAACATCCAGCCTGTGACCCCAATCCACTGTGGTCCACATGCATGGGTCCAGCGTGATCAGCCTCGGAACAGAAGTGCAGAATGCAGAATGTTAAGCTGCTTCCAATTATCAGAAGCTTGATTCTTACCAGAGTGCGGGTGGGCGTTCTGGAGGTCTCTTTCTAACGTGCCTTCTCAAACCATGCTATCACGCTAAGAGTAGAATAAACTCTGCCACATTTTTTACTAGCTTTTTTTTTTTTTTTTTTTTTTTTTGGTATCTCTACATATACCACAGAAGGTTTTCTCCCCCCTTATTTTTAGAAAGCAGACACCAACAATAGCCTCATAATGATCTCATTGTAGTTTGAAATAATCCAATCTTAGAAGCCCAATTCTTTCTTTTCAGATGTATTAATGTCATTTATCAAAAGTAATGGGATTTTTTAAAAAGTTAAGCATAAAAGAAAAGTAATGGGATACAGCAAACCAGTCAAGTGCCTTGTACATGTGCAGAGCATTTTCTGAAGCATATGCCTAACACTTTCAGACAGGCAGGACTTTCAAAGGCAACGTTAAGTGTCTTTTGTGGGTCTCAGATAATATGGTTCACTTAATTAGATTTTCCATAATCCCAGGTTAATCCTATTGTGAATTACAGACGTGAGTTTTGACTTGCCTGGCAGAAACATCTATTGCTACAAATGCATTCCTGGGGAAAAAATGTATCTTATTTATAATTCATTACCAGAATCATTACCATAGAGACTGCCTCTTCTAACTTCCTCAGGTAGGAGTGACCATTTCCACTCCTTTGGACTACACTGTCCTTTCAGACAATAAGGGCACTTCTGATAGTTTTTGTCCGCGGTTATGTCTTCCTCTTCCCCAAGATATACAGGGTTCTTTAAGATTTGGGGTCACCGAATTCCTTGCACCTGAGCAGTGATGTGTACACCTGGCCTGGCCTCTGTACTTTATGGAACTTAACGTTTAGATCAGTGCCCCTAGAACTTGATTGCTCATTAGAATTCACTGGAGAGTCTTAAAAATCCCCTTGACCAGGCTTTACTCAACACCAATCAAAATCCATGAAAATCAGGAGTCGGTATTTTTGAGGCTCCCCAGGTGGTTCTGGAGTATATTTGAGGTGAGAACCACTGTTCTACAGCTCCCCTATCCAATATGGTGGCAACCTAGACACATGTGGCTTTTTTAAGTTTACATTAATTTAAATTAAATAAAATTAAAAATTCACTTCCTCAATGGCCTAGCGCCATTTCCAGTGGTCAGTGGTCATCTTTATCATTGAAAAAAGTTCTATTAATGAGTGTTGGCCTTAGGCTTTAAAACACCTTCATCCGAACCATAAAGGGTCTGTTGAATGAAGTTATACAAAGAACACTGTACTAGGAAAGCAGTCAAAGGTCTGCCACCAACTCATGGTGCAATGTCCAATGGTCTAGACCTCTGTTTTCTTATCTGTGAAATTACGGACTAGGTAGGATCAATGGCTCTCCAAAGGTGACCAGCAGAATTCCCCAAGAAATTAAGAGGAAAGGGGTTGCGAATGGGTGGGGACAGTCTGTTGCCCTACAGAAAACAGAAGTACAGCCAGAGTCGGCAAGATGATCCTTGAAAAGCAGTTTGACTGCCTTAAAAAAAATAATAATAAAGGAAGAAAAGAAACCACTTCTGAGATCTTGACACCTAGCAGACTCACTGTCTCAGCCCATGCACGGGCGAGTCAATTCCTGCTTTAGCACCCATGATCTCCTGGGTTAGGGAGGAGGCCCCAGCTCAGGGAACTGTGAAGCCACGGACAGCTGACAACTCACTTCACCTTCCTGAGTGTGTTTCTCTTATGACAAGAAAAGGACAAATGATGTCTGATCTCCCTGGCCTCTGAGTTAATTCGAGGCTGGAATGAGATAATAGGTAGAGAGTCTCTTTGGAAAAGCATCATGTCCACTGCCTAGGTGAGAAGGGGGATGATGAAATGCTGAAAGGAGTGGCAACTTCCATTTCTTTAGGTCCTCTTTAAAGTTTTGGCTTTTTGTCTTTGTAGGTTGTAGATAAACAAATGCCAAGGACCTGTTACCGTTACAGGAAGGAGATGTGATTGCACTCTTCTCTGATAGAGATATAAAATCTGTCAGATGCTGCATATGGATTCCTTTCATGTACCCGGCACCCTTTTTGTTTGCTACTGGACTCAAAAGGACCCGGTAAGGCTGACTTGTGGGGACGCTGACCCCTGTGTGTAGCTTCTCGGCTGGGGGATGGGGGGTGTGGTGGCAAGAGAAGGGATGGCTGATTCCAACAAGAAAAGCTATGAAAATATGTGAGAGCCCTAGACTCAATAGGGATACAGGCCAGAAGGACCTCTGAAGAGACCATGGGTCTTTCAATTATCCTCAATAGTGGATGGAAATGGATCACTCATGGGAATTCTGGACAAAGCTGTCAGGTACTTGTCACATGAGATGTCATGGGCTTTCCCAGATGGAGAAGTTCCAGGAGGCCATCCTAGTAAAGTCTTCATTCACCATTCAGCCTCTGCTTGATCGGGGTAGGGGCGGGGTGGGGGGGTGGGGGAAGAGAAAGAGCACAAGCAAGGGAGGGGCAGAGAGAGAGGGAGACACAGAATCCGAAGCAGGCTCCAAGCTCTGAGCTGCCAGCACAGAGCCTGATGAGGTGCCTGAACTCACAAACTGTGAGATCATGACCTGAGCCAAAGTTGGACACTTAACCAACTGAGCCACCCAGGAGCCCTGCTTTACATACATTCTTGATTACCTCTTTCTCCACAGCATACTCCGGAGTTTTGTGTTAAGGCATTCACTGTCCAGATAAGGAAACAAGGGCTTGGGGCACTTTGCTTTCAGGGCACTGACTTTCGTTCATGTGACTGATTAGTACCCAAAATGGAATTGGACCGTTCGAAAGCTCTTGCCTATCTACCTTTTGTTTTGAACTCCTCTGTAATTCTCCTATGGAGGTCTTAATTTTAATTCCTGGGCATGGTCAGAATTCAGCTAAATTTCATTCCACATGGCAACCAATTAAATATTTGTGGAGACTAGGATTCTGCACTAGTTAAATGCTATGAATTTGGTGACACATGTTCTTTGCCCTCAAGAAACGCACGCATTACTAGGAGTTTTAGAAAGTGGATATTCCACCCAAGGGTCAACCATCACCAGCTCCTTCGATGTTTCCTTAGAGGAATCGCCCCACCCCCAGAGGTTCTTCAGCCTCCTCCACTCTTCCAAATAGTCCTTGAATGAATGAACCATGATTTTTAAATCTCTCCTTCATAATGTTTTCCACATTAGAACAAAATTTTGCTCTACATCCTTCACTGCCTCAGCCTCCAAAGGAGGTGCTAATGATGAATAAAAGGCAAGCGGTGCAGGGAACCGTAGGAGGGCAGCCAGACAATAAATATCTTCTAACAAAGGAGCCAGCTCAACATGAAGTGGCTCTGTGAGATCTCATGAGCTAATCGTTGTTAAAAAGAGTGACTATGTCGCTCAGGGAAGGAAGAGTTACATGGTGGTAGAGGCAAGTCCCGCACATCAATATTTCATCTGAGGGCATGAAGGTGAGGCCTGGAATTATTCTCTGACAGGAAGAGTGGCTGTTATCCAACCACTGCTCACACCGCTGGTTAATTCAATACCCACACTGCAAAGGAGATTCGGCCATGCCTTCGATCCTGTTTTCAACAGGAAAGGAGGTGACACTAGCTTCAGTTCTTTATTAAATTGCATAAACAAGCAAAATAATATAAAACTTGAATCAGTTCATAGAGCGCCAGTGTGACAAAGTCCAACTGGTTGTTTCCCCAGGTCTCCCTAGGAGAAGCACGTGCAACCAGGAATAAGTTTTGCCATTGCTCTCAGGCATCTTACATTGATCGACTAAGTACCTCTTTCCAAAAACATTTTACTGGAAGGGCAGATTTGCAATCCATGGTACCATTGGTAAGGCAGAAAAGGCTCTCTAGAATCACTTGGTAAGAGAAAGCCCTTTTAAAGTTCATTTATTTTGAGAGAGAGAGAGAGAGCGCGCACAAGCAGAGGTGGGGCAGAGAAAGAAGGAGAGAGAGAATTCTGAGCAGGTTCCACACTGTCAGCACAGAGCCTGATGAGGGGCTTGATCTCACAAACCATAACGTCATGACCTGAGCAGAAATCAAGAGTCAGATGACGCTTAACTGACTGAGACACCAGGAACCCCAAGGAAAAGTCCTTTTAGATCACATTTGACTCAATCAACCAAGGAGCAGATCAATAAGGAACAACAAACTATTGCTCTGTGTCATTAACTATGCCATCAAGGAATTACTGCCTTCCTGGCAAGACATCTGTGATGGAAATACCCGCTCTTGCATCTCAAGGATGTCTGCCCACGAGGTCACAGAAATATATCTGGGTCTCGTGGTTCATAGCCTGTTTCTGGTTCTTAATCTAATCATGGCACTGGGTGTCCCAGGCATGGGTCCTCTGCACCTCCAAGGTCTTAGTTCCACTCCTCCATCTTTTCACACCTACACATGTTCAGGTCTCAAGTCCAGCATTCTAACCAAGTCCACCCAGAACTCACAAGGTAGAGGTCGTGGGGGGATTCAGAACTAGCTGATCTGACAAATGTATACACTCAGAAAATAACTAACAGCTCCAGATCGAATCAGCTCCTTAAAATCACTATAAATATAAACATCAGGAGAGGTCAAGATATATTCAGAATGGCATGGCCACTTCATGAAGCAAGGACCTAGATCTGGATAGAAAATGGGTAGAATTCTGCCTGGTAGAAATGGGAGGAAGGCTCCACGGCCTCCTCCTCAGCCCTCCTCTGAAGCCAGGCTTATACCTCATTTCATAGGAAACTCCCTGTCTCGTCCTCCCCACGACTGTTGTGCTGAGAAGCCCAGCTGCATTGCTGAGGCCGTGCCAGGTTTTTCTCCCTGGGGTCTGCCCTGCCTCTGGCATTTTTACCTACTGCTTGTACCTGGACAGAGGAGACAGTAAGGATGCTGCCTCCTGCCTATATCTGTGTATCTCTGGCACTGACTGCACTCTTCCCCCACAAGGACCCTCTATGTACCAGCCCAGATTGAGGACTCTGGGGTCTTAGTAGTTTCTACTGCAGTAGAGTTGTTCAAGCTACCCACCCCCCAAGACACTCACACATGCTGACACCTCGCCTCCTTTCGCTTCCTCACTCTGCAGCTGAGATATTCCAACAGACTTTAGGGCTGAGTCTTTGTAAGGTGCTGCTGAATCCTGCTTTGTCCTGTTCAGAGTGAACTGAGCCAGCCTTTGGTTGACACATAATTTATATCCTTTTCTTATGTCAGTATTTTACTAGTGTGCACATGGGCTCCAACAGATACCTGACCCTCAGTGTTTGGGTAAACATCAAGGTCTTGCTGCTGAGGAACAAAAGCTTAAGTGGCACACATGGATGTGTCCAGGTGACTATTTTTCACACGCAAAAAAGGAAATGACTTTTCTTTTTTTGTTTTTTATTTATTTTATTTTAACTTGTTTTATTTTTTATTTTTTTAAATTTACATCCAAATTAGTTAGCACATAGTGCAACAATGATTTCAGTAGATTCCTTAGTGCCCCGTACCCATTTAGCCCATCCCACCTCCCACCACCCCTCCCATATCCCAAACTCCAAATATGGAGTTTGTTCTCCATATTTATTAGTCTCTTCTGTTTTGTCCCCCTCCCTGTTTTTATATTATTTTAGTTTTTTATAGCAGCATTATCTTTGTTTTTTTAAATATGAAATTCATTGTCAAACTGGTTTCCATACAACACCTTGTGCTCATCCCAACAGGTGCCGTCCTCAATACCCATCACCCACCTAATGACTTTTCAAATCAAGAAAAGTGATGCTAGCATAAAGTAAGCAGAGCATAGGTTTTTCGACATGAGGAGGGGATGGAGGTATCACTTTGGGAAAATTCAGACTGAAATACCAATGGTACCCAAATGAGAAGCCAGAAAAAATGTTCCCCAGGTCATAAGGAAAAAAACAAAAGGACATTTTGTTGAACATATTTTGTTGAAGCAAAGTCTTCTAATAATTACAAATCACAAACCTGGCACGGAGATCTAAATGTGAGCATATAAAGATACATTTTTTTCTGCAAAGTGTAATAAACATGTGATTTTTTTTTCCGGTGTAGCCATCTTAGAAAAGAAAATCATGAGAAAAAGGAGGGATTCAGATTATAGCAGAATAGTGGCAATTCTTTCACTCATAACTCGCCAAAGAATTTTATATCATTTCTCTTTAATAAGCATGGGGAATTGAAATTTTATATTGAAGATAAGTGGAAATGATGTACGCTAGCTAAATGGATACTTTAAATTGTATGCCTTTATTCCATTGTGTGGCTTGGTTCTCCTCAAAACAATCCCTTTGTCATTTTTCTCAATATCCTATACAACAAAAAAATTCAGCATTTTTAAAGAGAGGACGTAGCCTTAATGGGAACTCACCTGGGATTTGCAGCCAGGCTTCCGGTGTGCCAAAGTGACAAAATTATTACAAGTTCTCTTAAAGCTGTCTTAATACGGCTCATTTCTCTTGAGTTGTATCCTGTGTTAAACCAACTCTTGCTTTGCTGAGATGAGATGGATTTCTAGGAATAATCATCACAAGCTTGCAAAAAGCACTTTGTGCTAAAGTAGAAAAATTTCCATTCCTAATCATAAGACTTAGAACTGAATACTCATTTGAGACTCAGAAAGTCTGTGTGTTTCAAACCCTACCACTCCCATGACGTCAAGCCTATTAGATCATAATGGCCGTGTCATTTACTTTTGGGGGAACTAGGGGTGTCAGATATAGCAAATAAAAATACAGGACACCCAGTGAAATTTGAATTAAAAAAAAAACATTTATTCTGAGAAAAAGTACATCCCATGCAATTTGGAGGGACAGATTTAAAATGATTATTTGTTTTTTTATCTTTCACATTTAACTTTCACATAAACTTTCACATTTAATTTCACATTAAAACGATTAATTTGTTTTTTATCTGACTTTCACATTTGACTGGAAGTCCTGTATGTTTGTCTGACAAAGTGGAAACTCATCTATTAAAAAAAAAAACAAAAACAAAAAGCTGGACTAGGCAAGTCAATCTCCAAGCCTCAAGTTATTTCTATCTAAATCCCAGAATCATTTCCAAGCATCTTCTTTGCAAACTCATAATGCTGTTGCCTAGTCCTCAGGGAAGCAGCACCACTGGGCAGAAGAGATCACATCTGGGGAAATGTTGACAGTTTGGGACCTTTAATATCAGAGTAACCGAGGTCAGAGAAAACCAAGGAAGGATCTTGGATTTCCCTAGAGAAGACAGAATAGACCTTTGGATATTGACAGGTAACCTATAATGTAAAAGGCCCAAGGATGAAAGGATTATCTACAGTGATAATTGATTGAGGAATTAGGAATAATATTCTCTTTCATCCTCTGAGTTGACTTCAGTTCTCAGAAAACAACCAATACCCAAGTCTTAGAGTCAGGATCATTTATATTAGGAGCACACACCATGCCTGATTAGTAGGCAGCTTTCAAGAATGCAACACTCCTCGATGTTTGTTCACATACACACAAAAAATTGATAAAGATACGTGCATAAAACATGCCCAGAGCATGCACTGAGAACCTGGAGCCGAGCTAAGCAGAGACAGTCACCAAAGAGATGCTGCCATGGTCCTCAAGTCACCGAGAGTGTAATGGTGGTGGTGGCAGCCTGCAAGGCAGCCCAGAAAATGGTAAACATGTCATGAAACGTGCTTTGATGGGGGCGTTGGTTGTGAGAGAGCTGAGCGGAGACGCACCATAAACCAGGATACAACGGTACAATGATGTGGTTGCTCAGGGAGGATCTACCTGATAAACCTGAATGAAGTCTTGAAGTGATATATAGGAATGGATGAGATGTTTAAGGGTAGGAAAAACAATCTAGGCAGTGGGAACAACAGGAGTCAATATCTAAGACGTGAAATGAGAGTCTGTGTTCAGATAATGATAGGAATCTGGGGCTGTAAAAGCACAAATGCTGCTCAAGAAAGAGGAAAGGGTGGGGCAGGAAATGTAGGCAGATGGTAAACCACACATACACTAATGACCAACAGCAATTATAATACTAACATTTGTGCTTTGGCCAGTGCTTGCATTTATACCTGTCCTGCAGCATGCAAAGTTGGAAAGTCATGCAGAAATAGCCATGCAGAAACGTCCCGAATTTTGGGGTCCTGCAGTTAAACTAAATGGGTATATGCTTCCATTATTCATTTTCCATCAGGAAGTGTCAAACCTTAGAACTTAGAAGCAGCCTACGACTCAGATTTAGAATAGGTGCCTGACTGCTGGCTGGGTGGAGGGGGGGACATCCAAAACAACACCCTGTGTCGCATCTTCAAGGGCTGGTGGGGGGGGGGGTGGGGAGGGGCAGGGAATAGAGAGAAAGGAAAAAATACTCACTACGCTCCTATAACGTGAGCCCTTGATCTAGAATGATACTGTTTACAGTCTTATGACATAGGGACAATTATTCCTACTTGACAAATGAAACAAAATCAGACAAAACTTAAGTTCTGATGTCAGATGAAATGACATAACCTAAACTTGACCCTGGCTATAAGAAATACGCCCAAGTACATGTGCCAAGCCTTCTTTAAATCCCCAGCAAAAACAGCCAAGGCAAAGTGGCTCATGATATAACCAAGGTGGTGCCTCTGCAAAGAAGGAAATTAATTTCATTCTGATTTCCCCTGATCTGCACTGTATGTACCAAATCACAGCCATCTTTACAAAATTAAGGGCATTAGTTATCTCCCCATTCAGTCGGAGTGGCATTACACTTGCACGAAGATGTTCCTAGCTAAGCTGAGGCATATCAAGTTTTTACAGAATCATTCATCAAGAGGTGAGACCTAACTCTGATTAGCGTTTCAATAAGAAGCCTAGGACTAAATAGAGAAGAAGTGCACCATCACAGAGGCAATTAGGCACCTTCCAGACAGCCACATTTTTCCTTAGACCAATCGAGTTTGAGCAAATGAGAATTTTTTTTTCCTTTCTCTCTTTTTTCCCCCCTGATGTGAAGTGAACTGCCTTAAATAACTGAAGAGGTGACAGCAAGCTTGTTAAAGAAAACGTTTGCCCATTAAGTGAGGCTTAATTAAACAGAACAAAGGCTAATCATTCTTCCATCTAAGAAGTGGTACATCCCACTACCATAAAACTACCAAGTGTTTGCAGCACTTGGTCTGGGAGGCCTATGATGACACCCACCAGTAAACTAGGGGGAAATGTCCAACAAAACACTTACAGACTTCAATAAATCACATGTCACTGCGCAAAGCAGTGGATGAATTGGAGATGTGCGCATGCAAATAAAGTTAAACAAATATTAATTTTTGTCTCCAATTATGCTGTCTTTAGGATTTCTCAGAGTGACGAAGCTACATTCACTTGTCCCCTTCGATGAGCCATTTGGAATTGCTGATAAGAGGTTTAGCAGCAGTACCGAGAGGGTCTAGTGATAGAAATTCTCCAGGACAGCATCATCAGTGCTCCATGACAAGGGGAATCATGTAAGTTCCGTTCATCACCTTATCTCCAGCAGGTGGCATGATATTGAGCACAGCGGAAGCAGAGCTTGGATGGAATTGTGGTCAAATGATGCCTCCCAAAAAGATGTCGAAGTCCGACCCCAGCAGCTGTGAAGGTGACCTTATTTAGAAAGACCTTTTTTTGCAAATGATGAAGTTAAAATGAAGTCATTCAGGTGGACTCTAATCGAGTATCATTGGTGTTCTTATAAACGGGGGAAATTTGAACACGGGGTGGGGGATACCATTTATAAGCCAAGGAATGCCTGAGGATACCAGAAGCTAGGAGGAATCTATGACAGAGAGTCTCTCTCACAGCCCTCAGAAGAAGTCAACTCTGCCCAACACCTTGATGTTGGACTTCTGGCCTCCAGAACTGTGATCCGATAAATTTCTGTTGTTTAAGCCACGCCGCTTGTGATATTTTGTTACTATGGCAGCCCCAGGACACTAACACAGGTGGGGAAGGGCAGAGTGCAGTCATCGGACTGGATGATTTCTCAGTTCGTCTTTGCCACCCTTCTTCCAGGGCATTTGTCCCATGCAGTGTCCCCACTGCCACCTTCAAGAGCACTGGATTTAAAGCTGACCTCCACTCTTCCTCGTCTCATGGCCTCATATGAAAAATGGGGGTACTGGTATAGCACATCTCTCCTTGCCTTGTTGTGAAGATTAAATAAGATAATTCTTGGGGCGCTGAATGGCTCAGTTGGTTAAGCATCTGTCCCTTGATTTGAGCTCAGGTCATAATGTCGCGGTTAACGAGTTTGAGCCCTGCATAGGGCTCCACACAGAGCCTGCTTGGGATTCTCCCTCTTTCTCTGCCCCTCCCCCACTTGTGCTCTCTAGAAATAAGTAGGTAAATAAGTAATTCTTGTGATGTGCTGAACACTGTGTGTGGCATATAGTAAGTGCTCAATAAATACTACCTATTACTATTACCGGCATGAACAGCTTGGCCCCCAGAACTTAATAGTGTTAAGGTCAATTTTACATTTGTTTGGTTGTCAGTGAAACAATGTGGACCTGACTGTAACTGGACTGTCCAAATAGAGTTGGCTGGTAACATCAGGTCCTTGGACTCCAGGTAGGCCCTCACCATTGGACAGACATGACCAGGAGTTTAGGCCGCTTACACTGCCTTTAACAGATTGCCTTCCACTCCATCCACCCCCCCTCCCCCCACCCTACCACCCACAATACAGATTTATCAACAGAAGGCATTGGAATCTGCCAAGACCTGGCCATGCCGGAACTGACCTTGGGAGCCTGAAGGTGAGCAGGACCAGTTAGCTGCTGGGAGGTGGGATGCTGAGCTGAGGTGGCAGTGACCTCAGTGAGGCTGCTGGGAGCCCAACCGCTGGCAAGGGCTAGAACCCTGATTAGCATTTCAATTAGGGACTTAAGGAAAAGAGAGAACATCTGTCAATCAGAGGGGCAAGGGGGCTGCAATGAGGAGGCTCCAGGTCCCCTGTGCTAGTTGACACATCCAGGGCTTTGTGATCATCACCTTACTTACCCTTCACCACAACTCAGTGAGGTGGGTATTACTGCCTCTATTTTACAAGAGAGGGAAGTGAAGTGAGGTTCAGAAGACCTTTGGTAACTCAGAGCAAAGTCACCAAGTACATCCCTTGCTGGTATGCACTGGGTGGAACCAGGGCTGTCTCCACTAACCATTATGCCCCACTGCCTGCTGGCATCTGCTGCATTGTCCCTGCTAGAAAGTTGCGCTCAGTGGGTGGTTACTAATATTTAAATCAGATTGAAGACTGTATTGTCAAACCCATCTGCTGATGGTTTATAGCTATATACTTAAAAAGGCATAAATGCTTTTTGAATGTCAGTAGTATGCATCCTTAATTTTCTGCATTGTTTATGAATTGCCCGGAATAGAGCAATCACAATAATAATTCATACTTTATCACACTTTGTAATTTACAAAGGGCTTTCACCAACATTAGCTCATTTTACACATCAGCTGACAAAGGTAAGGGTTATTATTACCCTCATTTTATTGATGGGGAATAAAAGAGTAAGTCATATGCTCTAATGTTCTGAGATGTTAGTGAGCATTCAGGCTGCAATCATGAGAGTAGGGCTTAGGCTGAAAATCCTACCCCAAGAATGGAAAAAATCTTCCCTGAGGGGGAGCATAGTTTCCATTTGGGAGTGGACAGCTCCAAAATCAACCTCAATTCAGTCTGCAGTGGAAGCTTCGCCTCCAGAAGGACACAGCTGATTAATAGCAGCCTGTGATGCGGGTGGCTCACAACTCCTGGGTGCTTATTCCATGCTCAGCACTGTGCCGAACACTTTGCATGCTTTATTTAGTTAATCAGCACATGGCCCTATGGGGTTAGAGATGAAGAAACTGAAGGTCAGAAAGGTAACTCACTCAAGGTCAAACTAGTGACACCCCCTGACCATCAGATCTTAGAGGTTTAACTTTTAGCAATTTGACTTTAAGGTGGACAGCCTGATGGGTACAGCCTTTCTCAGAGAGAAGAAAAATTCTATGGTGTTTTGTTTTGTTTTGTTTCTCCAGTCCTGGAGCCTCTTGACTTCCACTGTGGCTTGCAGCAGGTTAGAAATGTGATATGTACTTGAATCAAGGCTTGGCTTCCCTTCTGCTCAGGACTCTTGGTGGCACTGCATCTAATACTACACCTGCTGGGATGGGGTCTCTGTTCCCCCTCCATAGGAACTGTTGCTTGCCATTAAAGAGATTGATTCTGTGCAAACATTTGAAACCATCCATCCAAAAGTCCTTATGGAGAAGCTTCTGAGTTACAAAAGAACTACAGAGCCAACTCATTAGAGCCACAAACCCCTGTTCGGTGGCAATCTTCTCACACCCATCTTGTCTCTGCATAAATCTGATGAGCTTCGATATTCTTCCCAGACACACTCTTGCCATTTCTAAAATGATTCAAAACAGACCCCCAGAACAGCTCCAGAAGCATCAGAGAAGGCAGCACCACAGGCAGGGTCCGGCGCCCAGAGGGAGGTTAACTCTGAAAGCAAGAGGGATCATGGGAATACTAAAGTCTCACTCTGTTTGCCAACATCCATCACTCAACTCTCTGCCTGAAATAACTAGGAAAAGATTGAATTTGAGATGGGAAGACAGGCCTGAAAAGAAGATGACTGGGCAGACAGAGATGCTTTTTGCAAACATTACAGGTGAAAGAGAAAATGCTGAAACACAATATTCTGTGGCCTTAGCTTTCTGTCCATTAGGGTGAGTGGGGGGGGGTGCTCACGGGGGTGACCGAATGGCCTGCAACGTGCACCGTCACAGGGAGAGCAGACCCTATCACTCTGGCGGCTGCAGGGCCCTGCTGTTTCAGCCAAGAAGCTCCGTTTTAGATTTGAAGTATTAATTCAATTTCCCTCTTCTCGTGCTACTTACCAGCTGTGAGGAATCAGGCAAATTATTCAGTCTTTCTCAGCCTCTGTTTTCTCATTTGAAAAATGGAGATAAAATGCTCGGTGCACAAGGCAAAGTGGTAGAATTAAATGATAGGAAGCCATGTCTGACACACAGTAGGCTTCTTCCTCTTTCCACGTTTCCCCTCTTCAGTCCTTGATCCATGAACAATGGCGCTTTTACAGAGAAGAATTCAGCCCCCACCTTCATCTTGGAAGCTAGAGCTCAAATCTTCACTTGCCACTCATTACGGAAAGTGCCCAGTCCCAGCCTCCCAGATACATCATCGCATACTCCAGCCTGAGCCAGAAGCACCCACAGTTACGAACCCTCGTACAGAGGCTCCTGGATGGCTGGAGAGGGCCATCGTTTCCATGCTGCTGTTTTGCAAGGGGCAGTTTTCTCTGAGAAGCCAGTAAATATACCTTAACACCAACTTGCACATTTTTTGGATTCACCTGTGATCAATTATTGTAGCTCATAGATTTTCTTTCCCTTCCTTCCTTCCTTCCTTCCTTCCTTCCTTCCTTCCTTCCTTCCTTCTTCCCTCCCTCTCTCTCTCTCTCTCTTTTCTTTCTTTCTTTCTTTCTTTCTTTCTTTCTTTCTTTCTTTCTTTCTTTCTTTCTTTCTCTTTCTTTCTTTCTTTCTTCCTCTCCCTCTCTCTCTCTCTCTTTCTTTCTTTCTTTCCTTTTGTAGTTCATAGATTCTCAATGGAAGTAAGAACCCCAGAGTCAAGCCCTTCACCCTGACCTCAGTTTTTCAAATAAGAAAGCTCAGGCTTAGAAAGGAGGCTCACCTTGGGGAGCTAGCCCTGCTGGAGGGCGTGTAATGCAGATAAAATTATCTGCAAAGACAAGCTTCCAGGCTAAGATAAGAGGAAGCCTCCAGCCACTGCCAAAGAGGGACCTGCTCCTGCCAGAGAGCAGACCTGTGGCACTTAGAGGTGTGGTAATGCCCGGTTATCTCCCAGAGGTACTCGAGCATAGGTCAGTATCAGTACTTCTAAGGAGAAGAAACATTTGTTGAGTTAGGGAACTGGGCTAGGTATTTTAGATGCATTATCTCATTTGACTTTTGCAATAGTCCTATGAGCAAGAATACTATCCCCTCCCCATAGATGCCCACATATTAATTCTCAACATGCCCGGGTCAACTTGTCTGGCAAAGAGGAGTCTGCAGATGTGGTCAAATTAAGGGCCTTGAGGGCCTTGAGGTGGGCAGATGAGCCTGGGCTCCAGATAATCACAAGATCCTTATAAGAGGGAGGCAGGAGGGACAGAGAAAGAAGCAGCCGTGAGGGAAGCAGAGGATGGCGTGTGAGCTTTGAAGATGGAGGAAGAAGCCATTAGCCAAGGGATGCAGGAGGCCTGAGACTCTGAAACAGACAAGAAGTAAGATTCTCCCCTAGGACCTCCAGAAGGAAACTAGCCCTGACAACAACCTGGTTTCAGCCCATAGGACTCATTTTGAATTTCTGATCTCCAAAACTCTCAAATAATGAAATTGTATTGTTTTCAGCCACCGAGTTTATGGTAGGTTGTTATAATACCAATAACAAACTAATATACCCATTTAACAGATGAGCAAACTGAAGCTTCTTGGGGTCAAATCACCTGGCTTCAGTCACACGGAATCAGCTCACAGGAAGCAGAAATGATGCACGCAGGGTGAGTCCTTGGCCCGTGCTCCTAGCTGGGCGACATGGCACTGGGGTTGGAGGCGGACGAGTGCAATTTCACAACTTAAAAAAATGCAAGACCTTCCTCAAGCCATGAGACAGTCAAGATAGTCACTATCCCCAGTTCCATGAAAACAACAATAAAAACATTAGCAAGAGAGAGTAGCTGTTCCGCTCAGGGCACAGTTAGAGGCAGAACTGAAATTCCAACCCAGTTTCCATGACACCACTCCTGCCCCATATACTGTGCTGCCTCTGTAGCCTGTGGGGCATTTTTGCAGGTTGGTGCCCTTTTGCAGAGACAAGCACCTGCCCATGGTAACCAGCGTGCAGGGCCACCAAACCCAGGGAGACTGACTGCCACCTTGACAAGCAGATACTCAGGCCAGTTCAACAGGAAGCCAGCTCTCCACCGTAAGACTGCGCACACACACTGGGAAAAAAGTACCTGGCTGTCGCCTGGATTCCATGGATGGCTGAGAACCTCTGCCTATACAGCCCCACATTTGGAAACACCTGTATATCTGGAATGGTATAGACTCTTGCATTGCCATCACCACCAGCCTGAGTCCTGTTTAGGTAGCCTTTCTAGGCGACATGCATGGGTGCAAGTGCATTAGAGGTAATACCACCTTCAGCTGTCACAAAATCCCTATACAGTAGACACTGATTATCGGGTGATTATTATAATCACCCCACAGTTGACATATGGGCCAAGAGAGACACAGAGCAGTCTCCTTCCCGGCAAGCAGCAGAATCCGGCCATTCCTACTTCTGAGTCAACCTTCAATGAGGGTTAAAAAGGCAAATACTCTGAAATAGGCAAGGATATATTTCAGGAAGTATTAACCTTTAATTAGTATGATTGTTATTATTATTACTATTATTATTTTATTGTTCCTTTCACCTCTTAAGAGCTAAAAAGAAAAGTCAATGAAATGGGAAAAGAGAATGTTGGCTGCTTAAGCCTTCCGTTTGGTAAACCCCAGTTCCTCCTTACCCAAGAGGATCTAATTTTATTTACGCTTCCTGAATGCAGCCAACCAGCAGGGACATCCGAGATTTGGGCTCTGGTGGGAGACGGCAAACAGAGCTTTTGTTTTGATCTCACTGCTTAGGTTAATGCATCCTGATTCCTACACAGGCTGTTTCCCAGGATGCTGTGATTCCCCTGTCTGCTGGGGAAGCAAATATCCCCGTGAAAATGAATTAAATGCAGCAGTATTTACAAATGTTGAGTCAGATTTCCATCCTGTCCAACAGGATGGGAATTTGACCCAGTATTTACACTCGAAAGCTGAGAATGACATCAGAAGCTCTCTTATGAACTGCAGGGGAGATAATGACTTAAGTGGCTTTAATCTAGACGCGTGCTTTACAATAGAAAAGTGCATCTGCTCCTTCTACAGAGGAGAAAAGAAACAGCATTTACTTCTATACTAAACGGACAGGATACCTAATTCCAAGCCTTGTTTCTAAATGTCCGTGGATCCCACATCTCTATGGTTTCACTCAGACATTCCACTTGCATTGGAGAAAAAGGATGCACACACAAGTCCAGGGAGAGACAGAGACCTAAGTGGAGGCGGGAACACCTCGAATGTCTGGAAGAGGCTGCAGAGCTCTTTATGCAGCCTGGGAAAACCGACTCGATCTCCATTCTCTCCATCCCCCTTTTCTCCTGAGACCTACCCCACCTCCACCTCCGGTAGGCACACTCATACCTGCTCATCCCTCACAGGGATGCTGTAAGAACTGATGAGAGAGAGAGAGAGACAGAGAGAGAGAGAGAGAGAGAAAATGGTGAGGATGATTTGCTGAGGTGAATCATGATCTTTGCTGTCTTTCATGTTATTACTGCATTCCAGGATCTGTTTTTCTGGGTACCAGCAAAGTGGGGTGGGAAGCATCCGAGCTCTGGAGCCAGAAAGGCTGGAGGCGAAGTCCCAGTCCCATTACTTGCCAGGTCTGTGGCTTCATGGGCAAGACATGAACTGATCTTATTCTTCATGTCCTCATCTGTAAAATGGGTATATGCCTCCTTTCTGTCGATGTAAGTCTGCCCCATCCCTTTTTTTCTATTTGAACTAAACTCAATTCTCTGAGCATGTAACAAATTTATTATAATTTAGCTATGTAGAATTTGTAGAAACTTTAGAAAAATAACAGTTTTCTTGAAACAAAATTCAGATATCATCAAGTCTATCCTTTGGAAGTGCACAAGTCAGTGGTCTTTTTGTTTGTTTGTTTGTTTTGTTTGTTTATTTAGTGTATCTGCAAAGTTGTGCATCAATCTACCACTGTCTTGTTCTAGAACATTCTCATCACCACCCAAAAGCAAACTCTTAGCCATTAGCAGCTACTATATTTAGTTCATAGTTTGCTAATGAACATCTTGCTATTCTTCAAGGTCTAAGAAATCTCTGAGGTCCACACTGAATTACTCCTGGACTTATATTCAGCACCAAAGTGTCAGGCGTTTGATGTATATCCCTCTGGGGCTCCCAGATTGACAGCTGAAATCTCCCCAGCCTTTCCAAATAGATGGTTATATTGTTGGAGGTCAAAGGCCATGTTTCCTGCATTTTCTTTCCCCCAGCACCTCAGCTCAGGGCTGAGCACACAAGTAGGGTCTCAGTAAACTCATGGCTTCTGACGGATTGGCTAATCGCCACTTCTACCGAAGACCAGCACGTTTGTCTTGCTTCTGAGTGCCGATGC
This sequence comes from Prionailurus bengalensis, assembly GCF_016509475.1. Taxonomy (NCBI): domain Eukaryota; kingdom Metazoa; phylum Chordata; class Mammalia; order Carnivora; family Felidae; genus Prionailurus; species Prionailurus bengalensis. The sequence continues at coordinate 41,326,177 of NC_057352.1, forward strand.
CTCCGCAAGCTGTCATGTTCCATGATTATTCTCCCCAAAGCATGTGCTGTTAATTTTTCATCTTAATGAACTGTCCAGTCGAGTTTAGCAACGGGAATAGTGATAGAAGCACACTAAAAATGGCTTATGCCTTGCTATTGTCAGAAAGCCTCTCCCTACAACTCCGGCACATAATTGAAATAAAATATCACAATGGCTACAAACACCATTTGTCAAGAATGAAGTGGAGTAAGTGCTATTTCAAAAATTTGTACTAACCAGCTTTATAAACATGGATTATTGGAATGTTTCTCTGATTGATACCTGCTCAAGCATTTAAGTGCACGGCTATTATTCTCCGCGTTTGCTTCAGTGAAACCACTTCGGGTACCAAACTGCATGTCAGCCTTAATTTTCCAGAGTATTACAGATGCACGTTCTTTCCTGATGGGAGATGGGTCAGGCAAGCCGGAGCAGGCCCGAAAGGCCTGTATTAATGTGGAGATGCACAGGCAGAGAAGCCATTATGCAGCTGTTGGCATCCCAAGAGTGGAGAGCTCCAGGAACTGATGCCACTCAAATCTGACTGATAGCCCAGGAGGAACTGAGAGAGGGAGAGGGACAGAGAGAGAGGATGAGAATGAGGGGTAGAGAGAGAGGTCTGAAAATTCTACTCCACTCAGCATCATGGAGGAGCCCATGCTCTGGCATATTCCTGTTGACCCATCGGGGAAACATTCGAAATGTAGGTACTGGCTCAGTCTTTCACTCAAGAAATGTTTACAGAGCCGCTACTAATGGGAACAGCATTGCTTTTGATGTTGAAGGTATAAGGTGGGCAAGGCAGACCTTGTCTCTGAGCCTCAGGGACTTAGAATACCACTGAGGAAACGGACAATGAAACACGGAAGCCATGAAAGAATACAGACGTGGGCTTCACAGATTGAGATAGCTGTTGCGAAGGATTAGACACAACGATGAAATGTGGAATACCTGGGTACCTGGGCGCAGGGGGGCGGGGAGTGGCAGGTGAGGCTGTGATGTCAGGAATGGCCTCAGGTGTGGCATTTAAGCTGAACCCTGAATGATGACAAGCCCCCAGGCATGTGAGGTGACCCAGATGGAGGGAGCACAGAATGCCAAGCCCCTGAGGCTAGAAAGGGCTGGGTCTGTTCAAGGAAGAGCAATGTCCAGTATGGCTGAGGGAGCCAGGCAAGGGCAGAGGTGTGGGGAGTGATCATGTCTAGATGGCACTGTCAGCACAGGGTCTGTGTTTTATTCTGATTAAGACGGATTTCATGACGTATTTTTCAGGAAGGACTACGGGCAACGGCAGTCACTCTCCAATCCCTGCCCCTACTTGGCTGCTGATTAAACCTCTACCTGTATCCCCTCCACCTCATCTTCTCAGCTGACCTTGCTTCCTGCAGGCCTGGTCATCTGCACCTCTGTCTTCCCTCTCACTCTGGGCAGTCACTGCACCCCCCGTTCTCCTGCTCCAGCTCTTGCCCCTCCTAACCTAGACTTCACTCTGGCCTCACTCTGGGCAAAGAAGGGAGCAAAGGAGTCTTCTCATGGAACAGGAGAAAGCTGTTCATACACGCTTGGAAGCAGCATTTATTTTGCAAAGCAATCAGCAGGACTCAATGGGAAACCTCTCTTGCCCCCCCCCCCCCGGCCCCCACCTAAGTGCAGGGGCAGCCAGCTTCTGGGAGAAGCACGGATTAAACAGGATTAAAATCTGTCTTCAGAGTAGAAGTGATTTAAGCTCCATGTGACCAGAGGTTGTGTCTTGTCTTGCTCCTCACAGTATCTTGGTACTTAGCACAGTGCAAAGCATCCAATGAATACACATTCAATGAAAACAATGAAGGTACAAATGAATCTGGTGTATTCATGCAGACACAAGGAGGCTTGTTGCACAATAGAGTTTTGTGGCAGGTTGGGTTCTCTGGGAAGACAACTCTGAGATGGAGTTTCCCATGCAGATGTTTATTACGGGGTGCCCTTGAGAATGATGCATGTGTGAGGGAAAGGAAGCAGGAACAGACAGAGAAGAGAAAGTGAGATATGCTGGAGGCTGACAACAGGCTCAGGTAACCCTGTGCAGTGCTCTGGGCGAGGATGGCCCTTCCAAATGATCTCAGGTACAGCCGAGAGGGCCAAAGCCCTGTTGATCCAGACATCAGATATTGGCTTCCCCCAGGAGGAGCCATGACCTTGGCTGGAGCTGCAACTGAGGCAAGTCCTGAAGGGGTGGAGAGCTGCAGGTTCTCTCCCAAAAGCACGCCCGCTGGCTGGGGACACCAGTCCTCTGGTGAAGGCAAAACAGGGGAGCATATGGCAGTGTGGAGTTTGGAAGCAGTTCTGCCTACGCTGAGATCTACTGTTTCTTACAGATCTTGGTATGGAAAATGAAGGGTTGGCAATTTGGAGCGGTAGATCTGTGGTGCCATAGAGCACTGGCAGGAGTCTTAGAAGAAAAAAGGGACTTAGAATCTTGGCACCATGGGGGTTGCCTGGGTGGCTCAGTCCATTGGGTGTCTGACTATTGATCTGGCTCAGGTCATGATCTCACAGTCCATGGATTCGAGCCCCACATTGAGCTCTGTAGTCATAGTGCAGAGCCTGTTTGGGCTTCTCTTTCTCTCTTTCTTTCTTTCTTTCTTTCTTTCTTTCTTTCTCTCTCTCTCTCTGTGCCCCTCCCCTGCTTGCTCTCTCTCTCTCTCTCTCTCTCTGTCTTTAAATCAATCAATCATGGCTCCATATACTATGTGTGACTCTGAACGGGAGACAACTGTTTTCTAGACTGCTTAACCTCTCTCAGGTTGATTCAGTTTATTCAGTTTATTCTTCCAGAGATTGAGATGGAAAATATCCAAGTGCAGGGATCAAAGCAGGTGACACAGAAGGAAGGGCTGTACAGGTAGTGGGAAAGGAGGAGGTTGTCCCTTCTGAAAATGGACTTGGAGCAGTAAGCACTGCCTTATCTGGGAGTGCCAGCCAAAACCCTCAGCAGTGGATCAGACAATGTCTCATTCCTATGAATGCCCATTCACCAAGTGTGCACATATACCCCCTGTGCTGTGACAGAAGACACAGCATGAAGCGGCCAACTTCCATCCTCAAAGATCCTGCAGACGTGTAGACAAATAAATGGCAATAAGGTCACAAAGGAATGTCATGGACATCTCCATCAGGCACAGTGCCGGGGGCCCATAATACTTTAGGGGCTCACAGGAATGTTTTTTTTTTGTCTTTTTGGTTTTTTGAATTGAGATATAATAGACGTATACCATTATATAGTTTCAGGTGTACAATATGATGATTTGATATTTGTATATATTGCAAAATGATCACCACAATAGATCTGGTTAACATCTGTCACTACACATAGCTATAGTTCTTTTTTTTTTTTCTTGTGATGAAAACTTTTAGGATCTACTTTCTTAGCAACTTTCAAATATCCAATACAGTATTACCAATATACAATCCAATATCCAATTTCAAATATCCAATACATGTATACCATGCCATACATTATATCCCCAGGACTTATTTATTTTCTAATCGGAACTTTGTACCTTTTGATCACCCTCACCTATTTTGCCCACTCCCCACCCCTAGCCTCTGGCAACCACGAACCTGTTCTCTGTACCTATGAATTCAGTTTTATTTATTTACTTTTTTTTTAGATTCTACATATAAGTGAGATCATACAGTATTTGTCTTTCTCTATCTGACATATTTCTCTTAGCATACTGCCCTCAAGGTCCATCCATGTTGCTGTAAATGGCAACATTTCCTTCTCTTTTATTGTTGAATAATATTCCAGTCTGTGTCTGTGTGTGTGTGTGTGTCTTTATCCATTCATCTGTCTATGGACACTTGGGTTGCTTCTATGTCTTGGCTACTGGAAATAACTCTCCAACGAATATGGGGGTGTATATATCTTTTCGACTTAGTTTTTTTTGGCCCCTGTGGGTAAATACGCAGAGGTGGAATTACTGGATCATATGGTAGTTCTATTTTTAGTTAGTTTTTTTTGTTTTTTTGTTTGTTTTTTTTGAGGATCTTCCATACTGTTTTCCATAGTGGCTGCACCAGTTTGTATTCCTACCAACAGTGCACAGGGTTCCTTTTTCTCCACATCCTCACACAGCTTCTTTGAATGTCAGAAGAAAAATTGGCCTTCTAGGGTAGAAGATTATATTCATCTTTATACGAAAGCAATCATAAAATATATTATTTTTATGGCAAAAGGAGCTCTTGAAGGTGAACTTCAACTGCCTAGGGCCCATGGAAGGCATGTTGAGACCTCCCAAGAAACCAAAGGACTAGGGGGAAAGAAGTGGCAAGCTCTATCTCACGGGGTCAGGGCACTCCATCTGGAGGAGATTCCTCTCTGCATATCCAGAGAAATGGGGACAGAGAAGGAAAACTCGTGCAAGGGAATCTGAAGGGAAGCATCACAGTGAGTTCCAAGACTACTGGCAGTAAGATGCGGATGCAGAGTAAATGCGGGATGACATGGGAGCTTCAGAAGTTGAGAGGGAGTGGAGGTTGGATCTTGTCAGTCTTACAAGCGGAGCACCCTGTAGTTGTTTAAGAGAAACCCTGCAGCAGCTTGGAGGGGAAGAAGCACTGGGGAAGCGGGCACCGAGCTGGACGTGCTCCCAGGAGCCCAAGTGCCAGCCCCCCCGGCCGTTCCCGTGTGAGCACAGGCTGCTCGCTGCCATTGCGGGTTCTGCTCCAGCCCTTGACAAGAGTGAAACTACATAAGCGATAAAGGCTTTTTCTTTCTTTGCCCAAAGCCTGACGTAAACGGGTTAGGGGCAATGAATAACAATCCTCCCGGGTCCATTTTCAAGTGGAAATTCTAAGTGAAACTGGAAGTGTTGAGAGGTCCAAAATAGTATTTGTTATGGACAGAAACATAGTACTTCAGGAAACTTACCAGACATTCATTTAGGGAGGTACCTTCTCACTTGCCCTTGCAAGTGTGTGGCCAAATTTTTTTAAAAATTCATTTTCTTAAAAAAAAAAAAGTGTATAAGAACTGTTGCTGTGGCAACCTAACAGCATTTGGAATGGTGCTTAGATTCTAAAATTCAGAGCCTCTTGAAAAGATGAACTCACTGGCCTCTCCACAATTTTTCTAAAGCTTCCAAATAGAGGCATCTGGCAGGTGTCAGGCTGCAGCCTTCTAGATCCTCAGCAGACACAATTAATTGGTGGCAGATTTCAGTATGGCTTGTTACCTTTCCTTCTCTGCTCTTTCAAACTTCCTTGAGCTTGAGTCCCCCACAGGGCACAGGGTAATTTGGGTTAGTAGCCTCCGGAGGAAATGGTGATTCTGTGGCTTAGGAATCACATGAAGCCAGGGAGGGCTGACAGGTAATGGCCTGATTTTTGTCCTGAAACAGTGGGAGCAGCTGAACCTTCCTAATGGAACCAACATAAGGAACAGGTAGACTAGAGGGAGTGCAGGAGACATGCCCTCACTGGCATGTGAGTTCCACGAAAATAGGACCAACATAGTCATATTCACAGGTGCACGTGTGGAATCAGGATGGAGCAAGCAGTCAGTAAATATGTGTTTACTGCATGAAGGAATGGATAGATGGCTAGGAAGTCATTCCTTAAAAGATTCTACCCCTGCACTCTCAGTTTCACCTGTTCTTCAGCCGAGAGATGTCTGTATGCCTGCCACCCCACAGATCACCATCACACAGTCTGCAAAGAGCACGTACATGTCTTGACACAAAGCATGAAAGAGTGCCACGGAGGCTTTCAGTAATTATTTGATGAGTGAATGAATGAATGAATGGATGGATGAATACCTGAAAACAATACTCCTAGACCCTGAGCACTTGACTACAAAGCCATATCACACTCTCTCCTTGGGTTACTTCCTGCCTGTCACATTATTCAAAGTCCCTCTCACATAGAATACAAACTGTCCCTGGCCATGAAATGCACGGAGGAAGTACACAGATAACTTGAGCAGTCAGGAGCTTTGATCTTGAAAAGGAGGGAATTCTACACCAGGCTCTGAGGTTTGCTTCTCTGGAGTTGACAAGCAGAAAAGGAGAGTCACACTATCTACACGGCCGGTTGTCGGAAATGAAGTGATTAGATTTTAACTGGACTGTGTGTTCCTGCCCTGGACCAATGGGCCCAGGAAAGTAAGTGCAGAGAGCATGCTCACCTGTCTGAGACACTCACTTCTTGCTGAGTGAGCACTTGACCAGACAGGGCAAAACCCCTTCCCGAAGATGACCACAAGGTAGATAACCGGTGGCCCAAAGAATGGCCCTTCCTGATGTCTCCGTCCTGGACCTGGATTTGCTGCTTAGGGCATCTCAGAGCAACTGACACGAAGTGGAACATGTTCTAGATTTCAGGTATACCTGGGTTGTCTCAGGAAGTAAGTGCTGGGGAGAGGAAGCTCACGCAGGTCTCTGGGTAACTGACGTCCAAGCTGTATCTTCATTAGGGATTAAATCCATACAATCATTGCATGCAACGTGACAAAATGATTTTCAAAAATCAGCGATTCTAGATGAAGGGTTCCTAAGAATTCATTGTGTTATTTTTGCAACTTTCTGCAGGTTTGTTATTTTTCTTAATTTTAAAAAGTTTAAAATCAAAGGAGAGCATGTAAAGCAAACAAGGAGAAAAACTTCATCAAGTTTTCTTTTTCTGGAACAGTGTGCATAACAGTGTCTATAGCTAGATACGATCTATAGGTACAGATGAGGAGAGTGTACAGATAGGTACAGAAAGGTAGTCATAGGTACAGATGAGTGACTATGTGGATATGTGTGGTTCTAACTGTCCAGAAATCTCTGGACAGTCACATATGAATCCAAAAGTAGCAGCTGCCTCCAGGAAAGGACAGGCATTGAAGGAGACTTAATTGTCTGTAGACCTGTTATCACCTTTTGAATTTCAAACCATCTTCATCTATTTAACAGTCTTCTCTACTTAAGGATAATAAAGACGAAAATAGCCCACCTCATCATGACAAACACTGGCTCAAGAACTGCTGTACTGCTCTCTGTCTCTACAGAATTTCTATACTGCAAAATTCTTCCTCATCTTTTCCTGGTAAACTCTTACTCAGGCTTCACGTCTAAAGGTCACCTCTCTACTGGAGCTTCCCGATTTCCTCTTTTTTCTACTATTTCCACAGTCCCTCTGTGCACCTTGTGCGACCCTGGACCTGTCTAGAAGGAGCTATGCACCATGGTTATTTGTCTGCCAGCTTGGCTCCATCACAAGAAGGGAAGTTCTTTGAGGCATGACTTTAGTTTCATTGTTGTATCCCCCGATGCACGTGCACTTATCCCATTGTTTTATTTCCAGTACCTAGTCCAATGGCTACAACAAGAACAGTTCTCAAGAGATGGCTGATAAGTTAACATATTCAGGGTTCTCTTTGCTTCTCCCAATGTGTTACCTCTCACAGAGCGCATACATTCAGCTGCATACTAATGCATTAGCCAGGAGCCTGAGTCTCCTTTATAACCAAGTGGAGATTTAGGACATGGCCATACCCAAAGAATTGTAACACAATTGCCCTCCAAGTTCATTAAGGCTGCAAAAGAACTGGAAGAGTCAGTGCTCAGGAGAAGAGACCCTAGCTCTACCCACTGTTAATCAGATGTCCCTTGGCAAGTTCATGTTAACCTCTCTGGACCTCAAGGTCCTCATCTACAAAAGAATTGTGATGACTGCACATACCACTCAAAGTTCTGGTGATATCCAACAAGATCATGAATGTAAAGCACGTAGCACAGTGGCCGCACGTGGGCCTGCTCATTAAATATCAGCTCTTACTGTTATTATCAGGAGTGGTCTCTGCATTTTGTTCACCGTTAGTTAAATAAAGCAAGATCAAAGAACCACAACTTTGGTTGAAGTTGCCCAGCACACAAAAGCTTCCTGTAATTCTTGGTTGATTGTGGTGCTGGCAGTCACATCGCACAGACTGAAGATCGGCAAAGAAGTCAGCAAGTGGACTGTCTGTTTTTTATTCAGGTGACACCAGCTATAGACAGATACTTGGCCTCTTTCTCCACAATGGCCTACATCCCAAAATAGGAAATGTGCATTCACAGACAGACCCAGCAGGCACAGGGGGTTAGAAGGCAGGCTGCCAACATTTCAGACTGTCAGGGACAAAGCAGGGCCTGGTGGATACTTCAGCACAGGTGAGCTGCCCCCCCAAGCGGCTTTTTGGGATTGATTTTTATGCAAATGAAAGATAATTGGGTGACCTGTGACCACTGGCCCCTGCTGATTATCATTCAGGAGAATCTCAATGCATGTAAGCTTTTCATGAACAGAAGGGCAAATACTTTTCACTTCAAGGCATTCCTATCTGCCCCAGTGCCCTACTATACAAGCCCAGCCAGGTAGCAGGGCTGAGAAGCACTATCCTGTAGCTAACCTAGCTCATTCCTCCCTTGCTCTGAGGAGACACCTAAGTAAAATGTGTGCCAGGAATGAGGCTCAAGTGGATCTCCCTGGCGGTCAGCCTAAGAGCTGATCCTATAAGCCCGAACCCTGTCACCACCATTTGTTACAAGTCTTTCTCCCTACCCCATCTCACTCTTTTTTCTTCCTACTTGGATTTTGAGCACTTTATACAGAGCAACTTGATTGGAAGCTCCTCCAGGAAAAGGGAAGTGCCCTTTCATCTCTGCCTTCAAAAAACATACCTTCAAGAAATGCTGGCGTTGTGAACTGATCATGGACCAAGAATGTGAGTCCTCAGCCTAAGTTGTTGGCTAATTTTGTTTTGTTCTTCCAAAACCTTATAGTATAATCATGAACAAGTCTTTCCTTTCTTCTAAGTAAATAAAGAAAAGAAAAGAAAAGAAAAGAAAAGAAAAGAAAATAAAATAAAATAAAATAAAATAAAATCCTTTCTGTAAACAAGAATCTTAGCCTGAAAGATCAAGTGGCCATTCTGTCTATACCATGCTGTGGTTTTTTGTCAAGGGTTTTATGAACATTAGAATAGTTTACCTTCCTCTCCTTAGAAAGAGGCTATGCAGAACTTTTCAAACTAGGCTGTTCTTAATTTCTAAATAGGAAAAAAAAAAAACCAAAAACAAAAACAAAGACAAGTAGCAGATTTCCTAAAAGAGAAATTAAATTCAAGTACTTTCTATTTAACTTCTGACTCTGCTTCATTGATACCTCATTCTAATTGTCCCTATTATGTAGAAAAATAGGAAATGTCAGTTGCATGTTCTATTGAATAATTCACAGGGCCAGTGAAACCAAGAGACCCATTTGGCTTGTCAGAAATGAGATGATCATCATTCCCAGACATTTCTACAGGAGGGATGCATCTCGTCTGCTGAGCCAGGCTTTGGAGCAAATGAGTGCAAAATATGCTAATTTGAGGGCAGCCAGTCATACACAGCAGATCTTACTGGTGCCTTCACAGGGAAGGGCCACTCTGCTCCTTGAAGAGTTTTCATTCATTGGTTTATTCCCACAATAAACATCAATCAGAGCAGGGGAGAAAGATTTGGGGGGCCTCCCCAAATTGGAATTTTGTCCTCAGACAGACTCACATTAAAATATGAGTGTACGAACACCCGGAAAATCACCAAAGATTTACAGGTCTAGTCACAGGGGATGACCATCTATGTAACAAAAGCTTGCGTGGACTGTAAGAAAAGAGTCCTGCCTCATGTGGAGGAAATTTTTTTTTGTCCTTACAGAGCAGATTCATTCACGGATAAGAGAAAATAAGGGAGTGGTAAAATACATAAGCTCTAGCTAAAGTCACGCATCTCAAGGATAAAAATTTCCAAGGACAAAAATTATGGCAATATGGTCATACACAAGCTGCTTATCTTCTCCAAGACTCGTTTTTATCATTTAGAAAATCTTGGATATTTATAGTACCTACCACATTAGGTTTTTGCAAGGATTATGGGGGGTGATGCCTTTAAAGATCTTATCTGCCCGACGTGTACTAAGCAATCAATACCTGTTAGCTGCCATTATTCTGACTTTTCTCTCTGTGGTGACATCAGCTGCCCTTCCTCATCTTCTATTCAAAACATACTTAAGTTCCTATTCATATGTTTGATTAATATTTATTGAGAACCTACTTGAGGCCAGATACAGTGGTTGCAACTAGGAACACAGCAGTCCCCAAGTAAGTCCTGCCCTTGAGAATCTCCAGGTATAGCTGGGAAGATAGACAATTAAATAGATAATTACAGCCCAATGTTGAAGTCATAGTAAATGGTGTAATCTTGGACTACTAAAGTGTTGCCTAGGAGACACCTATTACTCAGTCTACAGGGATCAGAGAGAATTCCTTAGAGATAGCGAGATGCAAGCCAAGATATAAAGTGAGTGAGAGTTAGCTTGTAAGGAAAGAGAAATTATGGGACTTTGTGTAAATACAGTTGTACCCTATAGTAGATCGTACAGTAGACGCGTATAATAAGGGCTGGGTGTACAGAGAGAACGGCCAAGAGATGAATCTAGACAGCAAAACAGTGGCCTTGTCATGGAAGAAGTTTATTAAGGAATTCATATCTCTGATATTGAAAAGATTAAGCAGGAAAATAAAATAATATCCAGATGTAGGGACATTGTTTAGGATTTGTATGAAAGATACAACATGCTGGAGTTGAAGTAACCCCAGATGCAAAATGACCTGTCAGGTGGCAACAACCTGGAGAAACAGGATCATGTTTGGATGATGGCAGTGGGGATAAAGAGAAAAAAATATATATATATTTCAGAGATAATCAGAGTAGCACCAGAAAGAAACAATAGGAATAAACTGCTGTTGGAGGTAAGGGATTGAGAGGCATATGGTACCCTTCCCATGTTTCTGATCTGGGTTAATTTTGATGCTACCCTGAAATGTGACACATAGGACAAAGTGAAGGTTTAGAGGAGAAAAGCGTGACTTATATTTGGCCTCTGCATTTAAGGCACTTGGTGGACATCTACATGGAGATGAGCCATAGACATATGGATAGATGGGTCTAGACCCCTAAAATGTAGGGAATCATGCTGGTAGAATTAATTATTAAATTTCTACCTGGATATTAGAATATCTTACAAAAATAGCTTCAGTTACCACTGAAAAAATAGAGGAGATAATTGGATTCATAGAATCCTAAAACTTAAAAACTGTTAAAGACCCTAGGTCCAACCACCCTGTGGCCCGGAAAAGAGCTCATTAACCTAAGGGCACATGGAAAGTGAATGGAAAAGCTGGGCCTGGCAGTTGAAATCAGCCTTTTGGCTTATGATCTTATGTTCTGTCTTTCAAGGTCTAAAAGGTTCAGCCTCCTGGCCATGGGATGTAAGCCACCTTGTTCACATTTATAGAATTATCTTCAAAAGAAGAAAAGGTGGGAAAAAGCAACATGGCAATTTTTCTAGTCTATCCAGCTGAGTTTTTGCTGAAGAATCTCTTTTAGTTCTTTCTTCCTCCTCTGAATCTTCTATAGTCACCCCTCTTCCCCACCAAAAAAACAAACAAAAAACTATCACCTTTGTACTAATACATAACAGATGTTCAATAAAGAGAACCCAAGAACAACAGTGAATAATCACATTTCTCAAATCCCAAGAAAGTAGGCCAGCTTTCATCTCAGGTACTTCTTTAGATTTGGTGAAGGTTCAAACAAAGGCAGGTTGCAAGGAGGGGCCCACTGGGCATCATTTCCACCTCCACATCCATAGTATAGTAAAGTGGGTCCATCTTACCTTCTTCACCCATTGGATACTTGCTGCCAATTTCTATAACACACTCCACCCATCTGATTGGTCACTCAACAAATGACAACAGGAACGAGTGTCACGGGTCCACTGAGCCGAAAATACAGTGATTTCTGCAAAAAGTGAAAGGACCATTATTAATCTAAAGGTGACGTGAATCGATAAAATGACATACTACTCGACACTGGGGATACACAGTTGCATAGATAGACTTTTCTTGGAGGAAAACAGCCCAGGTGTGGAGAGATGTAAACAAATGATCACAGTTGTGTAGGAAATGGGAAAAACCTACCATGGGTTTAAAGGTATCAAAAGACGGTGTGACTGTGTGTGTATTTGGTACTTGGACAAAAAGATAAAGGGAGCCATTCATCCAACTTCTTACAACACACTACATACATCACATACATTTGCTCCAGCAAACCTGTAGGGGGATATGAAGTCTTGGAGCCAGTTTCTGAGACAACCCACATTGTGTCTGAGTCCAAAGTAGGTACCTTCCCTCCGCGAGGGAGAAGCACTATTGTGGTGCTGCCAGATCCTTACAGAATGACAGTCTCCAGGGCAAAAGAGTGACGGTGGTGGCAGCGGTGATAGGAGATGTCATCCCTACACCAGCGGAGCTGAGCAGACAGAGCTGCAATTCTTTATCAAGATTACATTCCTCTCCGCCCCCTCCCGCACTACAGCATACTCTGGATTTCTGTGTGGGGGCTGTGTTCTGCCCAAATTCTGGTCTGATTCATCTTCATATCTCCCAAAGTGTCTAACACATTTCCTAGCCCAGAGCAGCTGCTCACTGTATATCTGTTCGGTGAATGAAGAGACGAATACAGAGTGTCTGAACAGCTGTCGTGTTCGAAAACTGAGGCACTGAACCAAGGAAGGTGGTGGCTGGCATAGCTTTAACACAATGACAGAGAGGATTTCTTGAACGTCCTTCACCACTAAGGCTTCTACCTTCTAGGATTAACCTGGTCTGCGTTAAGAACTGAAACAGGTTCTTAGTTGACTTTCTTTATTATGCTTCCTTTCTGCTTCTGAATCCACTTTTCCTTGTCTCATCTTGGTTCCATCCAGCAGCTCCTCACACATTATCCCTTCTGCTAAACAACAACAACAGCAGCAACAGCAGCAGCAGCAGCAACGACAACAGTCAAAAACCCTTCTTGGTGAATGGCTGAAGATGAATTATAAATCTAAAATGTGTCCATAGCATCTTGATTCAGTGACTGTAGCAAGAATAATAAAATTGTCCTACTGTGTGCTACTCCCAGGATGTCGAGGACAAAGTAGCACTGGGATTATTCCCAGATGGACATGGTGTCCGGCCATAGAGAAAAAGCCGCATGGACAGTGCACACAACCCATAACTGATGAAGGACCCTACTTTGCAATCACCTTGCATGTTGAGCTAGTATCCAAAAATGCTCCCCTCCCAAAGGAACCCTACCCGCAAATATTCATGCCCCAGTGCCCCTTCTATGTGAATCTGAGCTGTCCTTGAGTCACCCATGAGACAGAGCAAAGTGACACTCTACACTTTCAGACGATGAGTCATAAGAAATCTTGTAGCCTATCCTGTGCTCTTGGAAGCTTCATCTGGGAGAAGTCAGTTGTCATGTCAAAAGTCTGAATACTCTAGACCTGCATGCTGGGAGGAAGCACTAGCTAGCCATGTGGAGAAGCTGCATGGATAGAGAGAGAGATGCCCAGCCATACCTAGCTATTCTAAGCATCCAAGCTGAGGTGCCAGATGGTGGACAAAGATGCCATCTTGGACTTCCAACTCAGTCAAACTTTCATGTGACTCCAGCCATCTGACTACACAGCATGAGAGACCCCAAGTAAAAACCACCCAGATGACTTCACTAAACTCAACTATAAAAGGTAATAGTGAATTGTTATAAGTCGCTAAATTGGGGACAGTATGTTACTCAGCAATGGATAACTAGTACACCATAAATGGAACAGACATCTGCCACAAGCCTCACCAATGTATTCTCTTTAAATACATATCACCACTCTGGCTGTCATGAGCCCATCTGGGTATCTCAAAGGATTAGACTCTTTGCCCAAGATGTGCAGCCAATAACACCCAAGGTGGGACCAGAATCCCACAAGGGCAGACATGATAGCCTATGCTCCTTCTGTTTGCCTGCCCCAGTATGCAGTCAGCGAATCATGCAGCTGCATCTGTTGCCAGTGTGCTTCTCAGAGTTTACTTCTCAAATCTATAACAACTAATTGAACTCCCCCTTTGCCTCATACTGTTTACCTCTCTGCAAACTATTCCCTATAAAACTCCTTTCACCAAAAACCTGCACAGACAATTAAGAGCTTTGGAAGGAAAACAAAAGTAGCCGGGTGAAATGTCTATGAATTCCAATCCCTGCAAACATTCAAGAAAGAGGAGATGTAGGTTGTGTGGCAAATGTTGGTATACAACTGCACCATGCTTCTTAGAAAAGAAAACAATGACAGAAGAAATCCTGGCTGTTTTTGTGCTTTCAGCAGACTCAATTCGGTGTGAGAGGGCCATGTGTGTATGCTCCCCCATCTTCTCTTTCTGCACTGCTGTTCCTGCTTGGAATTTTCATTTTCCCTCCTCCCGCCGCATCTCATGATACCCCAGGACTTGCAATCATGCGTTCCCTTCTGAGCCAGGGAAATCCAACCCAGCACTGTGACATCCATCCCTACCTACTGTCCAAGTGACTCCCCTTCCTTTCTCACGGACTGTGTGCTGTTACGGGCCCTCTCCCAGAACAGAGTCACCGCCTGCTTCCAGCTCTGTCCAGTGCTGTGCGCAGAGGTCCCGCAGCACTGAGCCTCTAGGGGCAGAGACGCAACATGCCATAGATTACTGCAGAGAGATGGAGAAATCAGGAAAAAGAACACTGAAGCCAAGAGTGTCAAGCAGGATGGAGAAGACCCTTAGTGAGCATACAAAAAGCAAGGAGAAAAGCCAGGGAAGGATGGGGATATGATTGTGGCAGATTTCTCTTGCTGAGCTCTGAGTGTTTAGAAGGCTCAGTACACGCAAGTCCATAGGCTTTCTTTTGACCCACGGGTCATACTGCTGTCTCTCTCTGAGGATCTCTGCTCCAAATCACACGCTTTGAATGACAGATCTACATGTATGGATCCTCCACAAGATGCGGACGCAGGCAGCTCAGACAGGGGCCAGGATCATTGTTAACACTACAAGGACAACAAAAACAACAATATGTGGTGCTGTGGTTGGGGGAGTGTAAGGGCTGAAAGCATACGTGAATTAAAATAGTCTGCATCCCACTAACTCCATCAACACATGCTTCAGGGTCCCGGGCCACTATGTATGCAGTGCTGATGCAGGTATGGCGGGGGGGGGGGGGGGAGGTGACGGGTGAAAGGGGAAAGAGTTGTTACTGAAGGGAGCAAAGGAGCACAAGGAGACAGTGACAGCTCCATTTTACAGATGAAGAAACTGAGGCTAAGCAGGAAGTGCCCAAGTGCTTAGAGCAAGGATACAGGGTAGCTGGACTGGATCACCAACAACCCACTCCTTTCCTGCCAGATTTAAGAACGCACAATGAGACCTTTCTGGGGTAAATCATGTCTGTACCTCTGGTATGTCAGTCCAGAAAACTACTTTTTGGTGTAACAGTACAAGGGATTTCAGGTATCTTGGTAGGGAGCTGAGACAAACTATGATTAAATATGTTACTATTAAATAAACAAATGAAATATCAGGTTTCTGAAACTGCCAGGTTTTTTTTGGTTTTGGTTGTTTTGTTGTTTTTTTTTTTTTTGGCCAAGAAGTCAAGCAAAGGCCATATGCTTTTCTGCTTTAATGGAAAGATCAAGTGGTTTTGCAGATTCTGCTGTGTCTTTTTCTTGTTCTGTCCAGGCAGCACACAGGCAGTGGACTCTGGGCACCCTGTGAGCAGGGGTTTCTTCCTTTTATAGGTGTCACATGTTCCTGACATTGTTGAAAAGATGAATAAACCCAGTTAATAATCATCACTGAGTGTTTTTCTTTCCTGTAAAGAAATTATTGCCAAAGTTCCAAAACCATATGGTGAAACATATTTTGTAAGAAAGGTTTATAGATTCTGAATTTTTCTAAAAAATGGGGGGAAGCAGTGAGGATACATTCAATTTAATGTATCCATGCTTTGGGGTGCCTGGGTGGCTCAGTCGGTTGAGCAGCTGACTCTTGATTTTGCCTCAGGTCATGATCTCATGGTTCGTAGGATCGAGCCCTGCATCTGGCTCTGCACTGATGGCGTGGAGCCTGCTGGGGATTCTCTGTATCCCTCTCTTTCTGCCCCTTCCCTGCTGACATGTGTGCTCATTCTGTATCTCTCTCTCTGAAAAAAAAAAAAATCCAGGCTTTACCTTTTCCAAGCTAGTCTGACTTCAAGAAAACAAGACCTCTCTAAGCTTCAGTTTTCTCAGTATAAAATGGGGATAATAACTATTTTGTAGGATTACATTAAGAATAGTGATAATAATTGTATTACCTCACCCAGGATAGGCACTCAATAATCAGTACCTGTGATTATGAAAAGATATAGATTGTGCTTTTTCCATTGTGCACGATGTAAAAAGTAGTTTTGCCTTTTATCGTAGATTTGCTATTCATAAAGCTCTCTGGTACATGTAGAAGCGTCTATAGAGAAGTAATATTCACGTATTTTGCATGCATCGTATATAACATATACTTAACATTAATCTGCAAGCGCTTCCCACACCATTCTTTTGCAGCTGAGGAAAGGGAGTCTCAAAGAAGTTCCGGGATCCCTCCAAGTTCCCCGCCTCAGCTTAGACTTCTGCTCTCACCCAATGTTAAGGGCTGCCAGCTGCCCACAGCTCACGCCTTCCTGCAAAACCTCCAAGGCCGGCCCCTCACCGCCTGGACAGGGATGACGCCCAATGTCTGACCGTAATTACAAGAAAACATCCATAAAGAGGTCCTGGGCTCCAAATGGATTTGACACAGTGGCCCTTTAAATCAAACTCTTAACACGATTTTCTTTATTTCCCTTTAGCAGTTTTTCTAAGTAAGCCATGCCTTTAGAGGCACCTAATACAAAGTGACAACCTTCACCGTTTTCCAACACGCCGATGGACGGCCGTGGAGAGAGTCCATTGTCACCATGGTAATTACCGCACAATACCTGGCGGCCAATGGACAGTCAGGAGGCTCAGGCAGCGGCTGAATCCGGCATTGTCCGGGCCCGATAAAAAGATTAGAAGCCCTGAAAAGCCGGGGAGCAGGATCTCACAGCTCTTTCGCTGGGCCCTGAAAGGACCATTGTGCTTGCACCATAAATTCTGGGTTCTCCGGGCACTTGACAACTGAAGCCGGGGACAATAGAATTCTTGTGTCCAACAAAACACTCCTTGTCCAATGCCAGTCTTATCAGCCGCATTTACAAATGTCTTTCGTTGTACCCAAATAATTCCCTATTAGAAGGACTATTGGGAGCAGAACTAAATAAATATTCACAGCCTTTGTAATATCGTTGGGAAATGAATAAACAAACAGTCATCTAGCATATGAGCAAGCCTCCTGCTACTCTACATTTTATCCCCATGTCTTGCCCAAATGATGTCGTTTTGATTTCTCTCTGTTAACATATCAACAATTGTGATCCTGGCAGCTCCAGTTTTATTTGCCACCTACTACATACCCCTGATCTACACTGCCTCGGTGCTTCTACGTGCATTTTTCTTTTAACTGATCTTGCCAACAGCACTGCAGGGGGCCTGTTTTATTCGGTTGCTACCTCCTAAAAGAGAAGGAATTTAACCTCAGAGTGTTAAATTGACTTAGCCAACATAACATAGCTAATTAATAGTAGTAGAATAAGAACTCCAACCTAGATTTCCCTTGCTCCTAAGGCTTTGCCTTCCTACTATGCCATGATGATTTCTCTATTGAATAAAAAAGGAATGAAATGTCAGAATAAGGGGAAAATCTAAGCACATCCACCATAAAAGTCGCAAATATACATGGAGTCTGTTTATATACTGTTATTGAACCTGAGAGGAACACTTACAATAGAAGGAAAATAAAAAGAGTATATTTTATTTTGGCCCTAGAATGCCAGCCACTTTGTATCTTAACCTTTTAGGGAGACGGAGAGGTGGCAAGCAAACCCAGCTTCAGGAAGGTTTCAGGGATGTCCATACATCCTTCCCTTACAGGATGGTTTCAGGGATGTCCATATGGTGCACTGGTAAAGTTTTGGAAAGAATCACTGGGGTAAACAAAGCAGTCAGGGCACATACAGTCACAAACTCCCAGAACAACACTAACGCCTCCTTCTGCAGTTTGTTTTATTTTGCCTACTTGCCTCGGTGTTGTGAATGAACAAACATCTCAGCATTTGACAGTAAAGCAGCACACAGCAAAACAGAAACTCCTTTCTTGATGGAAGCATTTACTAGAGGACAATGATCTTTTTTATATTTTTACATAAAAGAAAAATCTGACAATATTAAAACTCTAAATGTTTCCCTATCAGGTCGGAAGATGGCCACCCTGGTTGATACAGCTTATGTGCCTCTTCCCAGTCTGCCCCCAGCCTCACGTCCTCCTGTCCTGCCCAGGTAAGTAAGGCCTGCTGTGCACCTCTGTTCCTCTAGATTTCTCTGCCAGGAAGAGCTCTGTTATTATGTCTGTCTGCCCCTTCCGATGTTGCATCCAAGGAAACTCTGAGCTTCTGGAAGACAGAAGCTACATCTTATAGTCAGTTTGTCTGGCCTGGGTCAGTACACGGCTAACCCTTAACAGAGCCTCGCTTATTGGAGAAATAGATGAATGGTATTAAACGGACAACAACCATAAAACTGTATTTAAAAAAATTTTTAAACATAAAAATGTATCCTTTTTATACACCTGATGTCAAAGTACAGGTATAATTTGTAAAAATGTTTAAGGACTGTCACATGTCCTCACTTGGCCCAAATTACACAGCCTTGATAAAAGCAATGTTGAACTGTTTTGGTTCATTTTCTAAAATAGTTAAAATCTATAGTTAAAAATAGGCTATCTTTTTGCAAACAATTGGCTATTAACAAGACTGGGTAACCAATAGGTACCTCCTGACTGACTGACGGTAAATCTGTGTGTTTGTGTAAGAACTGAGTTTGAAAAATGTGATCCATATTTCCCAAATACTTCAGATGCCAAGTGAAGCATTTAATCATCTTTGAGGATTTAAGGGCATGGTTATAGACATGTACACCTGATGCGAACTATATCATCTCTTCTGTACTCCCAGGAGCCACGTGTTATGTAGACACAACTTAATCCAAACAGGCAAAGAAAACATTAATTGAGAGTTTGTAATGTGCTAGGTCCCATGCTAAGTACTTTCACATAATACATGATGTAATGTTGTAACAATCTTCTACGTCAGATACTATCATTTTCTTTATTTAATAACTAGGAAATTGAGGCTAAGAAAGATGGAATAAAGTTGCCCTCATTCACAGAGCTACAAAGCAGTGAAGCCAGGACTTGGACACAGGGAGTCTGAACCCAAGCGATTCATCCAACAGCCATACTCAACATTTCTGCAGACATAAATCAGGGCACTAATTTAGGGAAGTAGTCCAATGATTTTTTTAAGTGACCAGTGACTCAACCACTTTACCAGACTACTGAACTATCTAGAGAGAAAGAGAAAAAGAGAGAGAGAGAAAGAGAAGCTGCTGATGAGGTACCTCCAAAGAAGTGACGAACAGCGTCACTTTATATTTAACAGTTTATCAAATCTGAGGAACATTCATACGTTCCTGAGACTTTATATTTAACAGTTTATCAAATCTGGGGAACGTTCATACAACCAAGAAATCAACTTACTTGCAAAACGCCATGTTCATAAAGCCAAAGAAGTATTCACACACACACGCACACACACACAGCAGAGTTTTTTGCTGCTTGCTGCTAATACTCAGAGTCTGCTATTACCTCTCAAAGTAAGAAAAGCTAGCTGCACTCTCTGTACCAATGGGACTGATTTATGCTATCGTAGGAGTGCATTCTCTCTTGGGGCCATTATGCTTGGAAAGAAAGCAAACAAGTTTTCTCAAAATTAAGTGGGACTATCCTTTTGCAATGTAAAATTAATTAAGTTAAGGAAAAGTGCCGTTTTGTCATATACCTCTTCCTGGATACTGATTCTGAAGATACAAACTATACAAATTCATATTGTTCATAAGCATCACAAAGGCAAAAGCATGTGTGTTTTCTCGCCGATTGTATATCCATTGGACAAAGCCACAAACTAAATGCTTCCAAATAGCTTTGGAACAATTAAGCTAGTAAATAAAGAACTGAGTCCCCGACACTGAGGTGCAAGTACCTCTGAAGGCACACAGTGGATGGTGACTTCTAAGTTTCTTCAGGCACAAGTGTGAATTTGGCCACAGAGGGGCTGACACGAGCCAGCCCAGCGAGTGAGTCTAGCGGGGACTCTGCATGCTCATCACACCTCATTAAGTACACAGGATTCATTCAGGGTCAGCAGGGGAAGCGGGCCAGTGAAATGTTTCAGTTATAGTTTGCTGCACTTTATTGGTGGAATTATATTCTTCACTTGTATGCACAAATTTTGATATTCTTCAAGATCTAGGGAAAGCTCACATGCCAATATCAAGAATCTAATATCCCCATAGAAAGCTTTATTCAGGCTATTCTCCCAGGACCGCCCAGATTCACACATACACACATACCCTCAAAGTTCTATTTATTTTGTTTTCATCATTTTTTATTTATGTTTTTAAAAGTTTATTTATTTTTGAGAGAGAGAGAGAGAGAGAGAGAGAGAGAGAGAGAGAGAGAGAAGGGGAGAGGCAGAGAGAGAGAGAAAGAGAGAGAGAGAGAATCCCAAGCAGACTCCACGCTGACAGCAGGTTAGGACCTAGGAACCATGAGATCATGACTTGAGCCGATACCAAGAGTTGGATGCTTAACTGATTGAGCCACTAGGTGCCCCTTCATCTGTTTTTAAATACTCAAATGATTACAAATAAAGTCTGTTTTAACTGCTTTCATTGATAAGAACTGAGAATAAAGACAAAAATATCATTATCAGAAGCTGTGTACAGTTGGGTCATCTTCCTAGATTGGGCTTGGATCAATGTGTCAAAGTGACAGGCAAACGTCCTATTAGAACTCAAACAGTAGCTCTGTGACATCTTCCATTACAATGTCCACTAATTAAATCTCTATCCTATGATGTCATCTATGAAAACCAGGCTAAATTTTGAAATAGGTTTTCTTTACGCCTTCTTGGTTTTGATATCTGCAGCTGTCTGATACTTTAAGTGTGTAAAGTTATACACACACACATATACACATGCACACAAATATACTATTCAGTTGTCGGTTGCTCATCTCTGGAAATATTTAAACTACATTCCTTATCCAGCAACTTGTAAAATAAATTTTGACATTGGGTACTTGGGTGGTCAATACGTTTCTTTCCCGTCCTGAGTCTCTGGAATTCTGTAATTGGAATAATCAGTTCCCTTGCTGAAAGTACCCAGCCACCCTCCAGAAGAGCTTGAACCATACCTGGGGGAACACTGAGCTAGGCGGATCTCTAGGACCCATTCCCTCTCTAATGGTCTTTCACGGGCCCAACCTGGTGCCATTATAAAGACAATCTTTATAAGAACACTTCATGCACAGAAGACCATGAGGACATTGGGTGGCGGGGGTGGGGGGAGGTCTCCTTTAGCTATAGTGGTGGTGATAAGTAGACACAGCTAGGTTTCATAGTCCCTGACAAGATGGTCTGGTCACCTTGGAGAAAGCCAGAGGACCCTGTCCAGGGACCGAACCAAGTGGTATGTCAGCCAGCAAACAGAGGAAGAGTGAAGAAGAGAGCCAGACAGATGGCAGGCAGCACAGTCCCTGCTGGGGGATGGAATTCAGGTCTGGCAGGCCCGTTCCCATTTGGGGTTCTACTGTTCACCAGTTCCATAAGTTAGGACTCTTCTTCTTTACCTATAAAATGGACATTCCTTGACAAATGAAAGAATGCACACACATTACCCTATTGTTTCTGGCACAAATTTACTGTTCACTAAATATTATTAGTCAGCATCATCATGATCAAAAATTTATCAGTTTTCTGCTACAAAGACTCTATACAAAGAGATTAGTGCAATGCCTGACACAATAGGAGTCCCATAAATTACTATTATTATTTTTGGCATTAAGTGACAATGAGTCAGATGTAGGAAAGTACTTTCAATTCTCTTTCAGTCCAGATCTCAACAAAGAGAAAGTCTCCATTTGTAACAATTCCTGAACAGATCTCTCTTTTTAGAGAAGGTAGTCTCAGGCTCAGAATAGATTATATTGTTTAATTATATCTATTTGGGGGATACTTTCTACTTATCACAAGAGATACTGGTTTACGATCAATGGTAGTGATATAATTTTTAAAAATTTTTCATGTTTACTTATTTTTGACTGAAAGACAGAGCATGAGTAGGGGAGGGTCAGAGAGAGAGGAAAACACAGAATCCAAAGCAGGCTCCAGGCTCTGAGCTGACACAGGGCTTGAACCCATGAACTGTGAGATCATGACCTGAGCCAAAGTTGGACGCTTAACTGACTGAGCCACCCAGGCGCCCCATAATATAATTTGCTTCAAAAATATTTAAGAAAAACAGAATGAGTTCAAAAGAAAATATTAAGTAACAGCATATTTTGAAGATAAGCATGAATGACTGACGTGGGGGGTAAGGGATGATGACTTCACACATGGAGACACCGAGGCTCGGAGGAGGAAACGGGTGAAGAGGAGACTCCTGCATGGACCCACGTCTCTCTGCAGCATCCTCATCAATACCACGTGCTGGGTCAGGTGCAGCAGGGGCCCGTGAGGAACGACTGTGGTCCTCTTCCAAGGTCAGAAATGAAATTTAAATGAAGTGACGAATGTCAGTGCAGACCTGGTGACGGTCTGCAGTGAGGCAGGAGCAGAGTCTGGTAGCTCTCCAGGAATCTAGGTCTTCATGGAGAAGAAACTAGGTTGAAAACACACAGGGCACAGAATCCACCTTGTACGTCTCCCTATCATTCATGGCACGCATTTACAAATACCTGGTTTTATTCCACAGGAAGTTTAAGGCCGCCTGCAAGGATGTATGAGGTGCAGAAACATATAGTGCTGCTTTACATGATAAAAGTGAGAAAAGGAGAAATAGCACGAAACAGCAGTCTGAATGAAGGCTCATATGCAAAGCTCAGGCAGAGAAGTCATATCCCTCTCGGGGCTGCGGCACACAAAGGGACAAGGACACGCAACCAGGCACAGGAGTTCCGAGCCCATGAAGTTAAAGCTGGTCTTCAGTTCCATCACAGCCATCCCAGAGACGATGCCACAGGGTTATTTATCCCACCGCTCGCAGCCAGACGACCTTGCCTTCGGCATTGAGCAACATCCTTAGTGTGAACATAATAGGACTAGAATACTTGCCAGATTATAGCAGCCCCAGCAAGGGGCTGGTGGGGGGCCGGGGGGGTGGTGCTCAGAGTCTCCAGCAGGTGAGGAAAGGAGGCAGGGAGGTTGCAGGCAGGATCTGCCTCCCAGGAGCACTTGTGAGGCTGGCCCATCCCCCACATGCTACTCGCTGCTTACTCTAAACCACGCGTCTGCTTGGCCTGCTTCTGGTTTCAAAGCACTGAAGGGCTCCTTGGTCTGGCGTCCTCTGCTTTTAGCAATAACCAAACCTTGCTTTGTTCTAGGTCCTGTGCTCAAACTGTTACATCCATCACCTCTATTTGCAAGTGGAGGAATCTGAGACACAGAGGATGGGTAAGGTACCCCAGTCACCCAGCTTGTGGGGGTGCAAACCCAGGCCCCCCAGACTACATTCTGACTTCAGTGCCTCATCATCACCTGCTTTTCCCCAAGGGCAGACCCTTCGTTAGGGAGCCAGCTGGCCTTCAGCCTCACCTGGGGCAGCTCCTTCCCAGAAATGACTGTTTTTGTTAAACTTAACCACATTGCCCCACTCTTCCCTACTTTAGCCTTTGCATAGAAAGCATATTCTTTGGGGCGCCTGGGTGGCTTAGTCGGTTAAGTGTCCGACTATGGCATAGGTCATGAACCCACAGTTCGTGAGTTTGAGCCCCGCGTCGGGCCCTGTGCCGACAGCTCGGAGCCTGGAACCTGCTTCGGATTCTGTGTCTCCCTCTCTCTCTCCCCCTCACCCACTCATGCTCTGTCTCTTTCTCTCTCTCTCAAAAGTATAAACATTAAAAAAAAAATAAAGTACATTCTTCTTCTTCTTCATAAACATTCCTGTCCTTTGAGGCCCTGGCTAAGTTGCTTCCTCCTGATAACCCATCTTCCTTTTCAGCTTCACACACACACACACACACACACACACTCAACTCACTATGGCATCATCTTTACCAACCATTCATCCTGTAAACCAATGTCTCCTGAGGTGCCAGATCCTGGCCAAGATACCAGAGTACCAGGCAGACAGGGCTGCTACTCTTGCAGACCTTTCTTCCAGTGGTAGAGTTAGAAAGCGAGCAGAAAAATAAACAGTAAACAATTAGTGACGAAGGACACAGCAAACTTAAACAGGTTAATAAAACAGACTGGATCATGACTTTTTCTTAGGACCCCTCCCGATTGGCACGTGCTTGCCTAGCTCAGAGCCGATGCTCAGTGTTTGACAGGATGAGGCAACATCTACAGAGTATAGTCACCATCAGCCATTCAGGTCTCAAGTCCTCAGACACCTTGTTGTTCTAGGAAATCACTCTGGCAACCATTTGCTTGCCACTCCCTATCCCTATAAACTGGTAAAAAGCAGAAACCCTGTCGTCCATGTCACCACCTAGTGTAGCATAATCATCTGCGTTTGCTGCCGGCCAGAAACAGAGACCAGAACTGACATTAGAAGGACTTCACAAATCCTAAGACTGGGTATTTCTGGGTACCCCCAAAGGCTACTACAGGGGCTGTGGTAGGTGTGGGTGGTATGGGGAGGTTGTGGGATCACTGCCTCTTCCTGCTTTTTTCTATTTAATCCATGGCTATGTTTTAACCACTTTCTATATATTAGGGGTTGGGGTCGGATTTTATCTGGATGAAATCCATGGTATCAAGAGGGAAAAAATAGAAATAATGAATCTAGGAGTTAAATGGCTCCTTTGAATTTTTATAGAACTTCATTCTGAATATCAGATGTGCATGTTAAGATATGGACAGATGTGTACAAGTACAGACAGACAACCAGACAGCAACAGAACACATAGGTGAAGTGAAGAGATTACATATGAGGGGGTGGGGGTTATAAGTGTGTGCAAAGAGGAGGATATAAAACAGTAGTGGGCTATGCCTTCAAGGGGGGCAGAGGTCTTCCCAGCCCCACTGATCTCTCAGTAGAACACCGCTTTCTTGGAGATCTGACAGTTCATTCATTCATTCATTCATTCGTTCCTCCTCTCACTTATTCAGATGTTGCATATAGAGCATCTCTACAGGCCAGTCTCTTTGCAGAGATAAATGTGTAGAATTAGGGATCATGTTAAGGTGAAAAAGAAGGGAGGGAGGGAGGGAAGGAAGGAAGGAAGGAAGGAAGGACAGAAGGAAGGAAGGAGGGAGGGAAGGAAGGAAGGAAGGAAGGAAGGAAGATGGATAGAAGTGCAAGGGAAAGCAGTCAGGTGAGCACAAGTTACTGAAACCACCTGCCTTCACTATCATCCCAGCACTCGGGGTCCGGCAGCAGATCTGAAGCAAATGCAGAGTTACAAAGGAGGCAGGTGGGTGAGGAGAATGAAGAGAGCTACCCAAATAAGATGTGACTAAAAAGCAGACAAGGAGAGATGACAGCACAGTTGGATCTAGGAGACTGTCTATTTTTAGTGTCCTAAAGAAGATTCTCTCCGTGACCTTGCCAAATTATGATGCAAGCAGAGTTAATGAAAACTCTCTCAACCTCCTCTTCCAAGTCGGCTCATTACCAGAACCTTTCTGTAGATGCATCCCCTAAAACACAGTGACCTCATTAAAGGACTAATCCTAACAGGTTTGACCTGCAAGGGAACACACAGATTTACTTCAACAGTTTTCTGCCTTTCCTGTTGTTTTTTTTCTAAAGAAGCTGCTAGGACCAGGTTTGCTTTCCTGAGTGGTCACAATTTTATCTCCTTTGTTGTTCTGCCTTCCGGTTAATCGCCTCCCCGTTTCAGAAATGAGGAAAATGCTTCTCGAAAATTAGGAAAGATGCTTGCTTCATAAGTCATCTTAATTATTTAAATTCCAAAGAATAGTGGGGCACCTGGATGGCTCAGTCAGTTAAGTGCCTGACTCTTGGTTTCCACTCAGGTCATGATCGCACGGTTAGTGAGTTCAAGCCCTGTATCAGGTTCTACACTGACACCATGGAACCTGCTTGGGATTCTGTGTGTGTGTGTGCGTGTGTGTGTGTGTGTGTGTGTGTGTTCCTCCCCTGCTTAGTCTCTCTCTCTCTCTCTCTCTCTGTCTCTCTCTGTCTCTCTCTCTCTCTCTCTCAAAAAATAAACTTCAAAAATTCCAAAAAATAGAAAACTAACCAAAAAATTATGGTGCTGACTAATTCTAGGTTTCTCTATGTGCATGTTTCAAGTGTTCTTTTTTCATCAGAGAAATAGGGCGTTGGAGCTGTAACAAAGTGACTCATATGGAATAACTGACTTGAGAACAAGGGCCTCTAGGTATTGCCAATCTCTTATAATCCCACTCTATTTCACCCAGATCCCCAGTAAGAATAATAACTTTCTATTGATGTAAAGTCAAAATTGCCTTGTTGTAACAGGAATATGTTTAAGTAACACACTACATGCCCTGCATGGAACAGCAGTTCCTTCCCAAAGTCACAATTATGTGAATTGTAAAGCAATGTAGAAAAATATGTCGGACCAATTCAACATAGTTCATTATGAAGGAAAATCTTTACTCCAATTACAACAATGTAAAAATGTTCCTAAGTTAACTACTGGAAGGGAGGAGGAAAGTAAGGAATAAGTCAGAGTCAATGAACCATGGGTGGGTGATACTTCCCCTTTATTCTTCCTCATTATTTAAATAATAATAAAACATATATATATATATATATATATATATATATACATATATACACATACATATATATAATCTGTCCTGGACACAAATTTTCAATGTGATAAATTCTCATGTAACAGCAGGTGTCTATTTTGCAGGGTAAATCCCTGAGCCGGCCACAACCAAAGTGAACCCGCAGTCTGGTAATGGAGTGCCTCCATCACTTTCCTTTACAACCAGAAACAAAACAAAACAAAACAAAACAAAACAAAATGAAAAAACAAAACAAAAAAGAAAATACAAAAAAGACTACTCTGCTTCAAGATGCCTAAAGAACCAGCTAATTTATTCCAAAATAGAAACAGGAAAATAGTTCATGATACTAAGTGATTGAATCATTGAAGTGCCAGATTAAATATTGATAACATCAATTTGATCCTAAAATATTCTCTGGTATGGGAGAATCCAAGAAGGGAGGTCAGGAACAACCAAACAGGTAACATGAGATGACCATCCCTAGAGGCCCCCTTCATTTTTTCCAGTTCACTCATCCATGGCATACCCACTGACCACCTGCAGTGTACCCGAGGCTGTGCTGGGGTTGGAGACACAGTGATGAACAACACTAGAACCTTACCCTTAATGAGCTTGCCTCATAATCTAATTTTGGCTACTCTTACCTCTAGTCTAGATAGAGTTACACAGATGATCTCTTGAGATTCACCACCTTATCCAGAAGAAATTAGCCAGTAACAAGGTAATGGGCTGTAAATGATACAACTAGCCTGCACCTCGGGGGTGCTGAGTTCAGGCCCAGATCTTACACTGAGACCACAGGCAAACCCCTTAGACACTCAGAGCCTCAGTTTCCCTATCAAAACAATCAGGAACGGGGTGCCTACATGGCTCATTCTATTGAGTATCCAGCTTTGGCTCAGGTCATGATCTCATGGTTCATGAGCCCTGTGTCAGGCTCTGTGCTGACAGCTCAGAGCCTGAAGCCTGCTTCGGGTTCTGTGTCTCCCTCTCTCTCTGCCCCTCCCTTTCTCATGCTCTCTTTCTCTCTCTCAAAAATAAATATTTAAAAACATTTTTTAAATAATCAGGAAATGAGTAACCTCAATGTCTCAAGAAAGCTCAAAGCTCCATGATTATATGGGGCAACAAATTCATTTGTACTCAGTGTTTTTATATACTTCAAACTAAGCTATAAACAGAGACTTCGAGCAATAATATACTGTATATCTGAAAGGTGCTAAGGGAGTAAATCTTAAAAGAGATACTCATCACAAGAAAAAAAATGTATAAGTTTGGGAGGTTATTGATGTTCATTGATGATGGTGATCATTTAAAAAACTACACATACATCAAGTCATTATGTTACATGTCAATTATATCTAAGTAAAACTGGGGGGAAAGAAACTAAGCCAGAAGCCAGAGAGCCTGGAAAGAACATAGGACCCCCACCTGCCCACAAAACCAAACACCTGTCCAGAAGGAGAGAGAAACAAACAATCAAGGAGTTGTTAACTATAACCTCCATGGGAAGGTTTTAGGGTTTGACAATCCTGGGTTCAAATCCTGCCTCTGCTTTGTAATTAAATGTATGTCTTGGAGCAAATGACTCAACTCTATGAGGATCAGTTTCCTTGCTTGAAAAGTGGCTGTGGGACCTAACTCACAGATTAGTGAAGATAATATATGTGAGACATTCAGTTCCGCCCCAGACACACAGAAGGTGCTCAATACATTTACCCAAATTAAAATGATAACTTAACAAAAATAGGATATACTGGAAGCCCTTGTCTGGACTGAATCTTGTTCACTTTTCTGTTTCCAGCACCTGGCATAGGTCAGTCACATAGAAGGTGCTTCATAAAATAAATAAATGTTAACACTGATTAACTCATACTGATTAGAAGCTCTGATTGGCAATTATGTACATATGATTAATTAAAAGTGAGAACACAGATTGGTTATTACTTTATAAATACAGTTTGTTTGGGGGGAGTATCTTTCAAAATGCAAGGTACAATGATGAAAAGGTCACGGACTCTGGGACATACCAACAAAGTCAGCCTCCCATGTGGCTTCTGAGATCAGCAGAGGCAAAAGCCAGATGCCTGAGTCATGGCCCAGCAATGCTGCAGCAGGAACCAGTTGGAAGCATGTGCTGTCCCAGAAACTACCCCAACTGAGCTCTTCATTCACTGAACAAACAGTTCCAAAGGTCCTTTGAGTAACTCCGTGGTGCCCTTTGGCAGAAGAGAGACAAACAGAGCTGACACCAAGAGCAGAAAACGTGAGAATCCGTGCTCCAGGGAAAGTGCTCCAAATAGACAATGAAAGGGGATCAATTCAGGGAAACCAGGAAGCCCATTAACTATTCCACGCAAAGCCACAGGTCTGTGGTCCAAAAGCAAAGTCTCAACATAGCAACGGAAAATGTCAGCCTTCATTTGGGCAGCTGCACAACACACACACACACACACACACACACACACACACACACACGTAAGTGCATTCACATGCACACACATAGTCCCAGGAGGGAGAAATGAGTCTAAAATAACAGAGTGCACTTTGAATCATAGGAACAAACTGTTATAATCCATTTATTATGATGAGCACAGGGTAATGTAGTGGCTCTCTGTAACTAGGTCAGGCACCAATTGATAGTCAACTCCACAGACCTAGAAGATTTAATGAGAAGGAGACCAGACAAAGACGGAAGATGGAAATAGTGCCCCAAGCATGTGTCCCCAGACTCTACAATCTGGCAGTGGGGCCCAGTCCATGCTACTTCTCTCAGAGAGACCAGAACAAACTTTTGGAAACTCCTAAGATAGGATCAACGGTTCATGCCAAGCCACTGAGGCATGGTTCTGGCAGCAGCAACAAAGCTGGACTTAAAAACAAAGCCTGAATCAGATGGAGATGGACCTGAGAGGAAATGTAGTCACAGCGAACGCGTGATGGAGGACAGAGCGCTACAGCATGGGGCAAGATATAAATAAAACAGCACTGCCGTCCTAAAGTGGTGTCCACGCCAGCCAGTGCCCTTTGCCGGGACCTCTGTGTCACTGTTCCCTTCCCTCGTCCGGGCTGGGCGGTGTCACTGGAACCTGCACTCAGGCTGGCGGATGGAGAGGCCAGGCTTGTTAAACCCTGTGCCTACCCACTCCACCACCACGAAGATCACCGAGCAGCTGTTGACCACCTAGAATCTTCTTTGAGAGGCAAGATCCAGGGTGACAGTGCCATTTCCAAAAGATTCCTTTCTTCTCTGATCTTAGGGCATCTCCTGTGAGGACACTGGATGCTACAGGGCCGTGAGAGGGTGCAGCCCAGCTTTGTTCTGGACAGCCCGGAGTGGCGGCCTCCTAGGACAGAGAGGCAGCCCGCTCCCTGGCGCGGCTGGGAGCCCCGTGAATGAGCCACTGTGATGAGACACACACACACTGCTAATGAGTCCTGCACAGACACAAGCCCCAGAGGCAGAGCAGAAGCACAGAGAGGGACTGGGTGGGGCCAAGATCCCCCACCTGGGCTCACTAGTGCCCCCAGCACAGCAGGGGGAATCCTGAGTTATCTGCCTTCCCTAGAACTAAGAGCCTCTTCTCCCCTCCCCTCCTGGCCCACTTAAAAAGAAAATGGCAGCCAAAATTTTACAGATATTTCTAAAAGGCAATTACCATCACGTATGACTCTCATTCATTATTTTAAAAAACATTTTAACATAAAAAATGTATAAAAGGGGCAGATTTTCAAAATAAAAACCTTGGCAACCTAATACTGAAGAAAAAAAAAACACGTGCATACATTTGGCTTAGAACCTTGAATATCATATAAATTCTTTTCACACTGTTCTACTCTACATTCGTGAAGAAGTAACGAGGGTAGAGTCTGGAAGCAAGTTGCCTACATAGGAATTTTACCTCCTTCTACCCTCAAGACAAGTTATCCCGCTTCTGGGGACCTCCATCTCCTCATCACTAAAATGGAGATTAAAACACTATCTCCCTCATAGGGTTCTTGTAAAAAGTGAGTAAGTTACTACATGTAATGCACTTAGCATCTAGCAAGCCCTCGATAAATGCTACCTGCCTCGATCATTAGCATCATCATTAGCATGATCTATGTTTGGCAGCCGAACTGAACTTGGAGCTTAAACGTTCAGGTTATGATGCAGCATTCGTTGTGTATAATCACAGTTGTGCAAAAGCTAATGATATAAATTGAGGTATGCAGATCAAAATGGAAAAAACTCCATGCAATTTCACTTGCTGAAAAGTTAGAACACTTAAAGAAAACAGAAACCAAAGCTCCCACACCCCCTCCAGTAGTTTATCGTACCTTTCCCACAAGGAACCAGAAAGGAGGTCTCCAGGTACCTTTAAAAAAACACTTAAAGAAGCATTTTGAAGATATCACATTAAATATTGCTCACGTTGATCGCTGCCTTTTTTTTTTTGGCACTCTTAAATTATGGACCTGGAGTGAGGGGCTCACTCACTTCATCCCAGCCCTGGAGGTAAGTCTTCCTCTTTCCTAGCATTCTTTCCTAGGAGAGTCCTCTCCCACTGTTAGGTCACCTGGGGATCTTATTAAAATGCGGATTCTGCTCCAGAAAGTCTGAGACAGGGGATTGAGGTTCTGCATATCCAGTAAGTGCCCAGGTGATGGCCAAGATGCTGCTGAGGCTTGGGACACCGGCAAGGGGAAGTAAACACCTGAGTTTCATTTTCCTGTGTCTCTTTGATGTCCTGGTTGTTTGCAGACAACTTGGAAACTCTTTCATTATTCATGGGAACTGCTGTTGTTAAATCTGAAGCTAAATCCTTGGACCCAGGGGCAGGGAACATTTGTTGTTTTGTTTTGTTCTAAATCAAACAAATACAATAGAGCAAATACCCATTGACTCCTAGTGACTGCCCTTTGGGGGAGTTCATTTAACTCTCTATTTCCCTTGTTCCTCTGCCTGGTTGTGAAAGCAGGGGCAGGAATGTCACAGGCGATGGAGCTGTGCATTGGTTAGCACTGCAAAACCACGCAGGCTCTAAAAGGAACAAGTTGTGAGTAATAAAACACCACCAGTTCAGTATACCTGAATCAGCCATCTTTCACCCCCCTTCATTAAAACTCCAAGGGACAGGGTGCCTGGGTAGCTCAGTGGGTTATGTGTCTAACTCTTGACTTCAGCTCAGGTCATGATCTCATGGTTTGTGAGTTCGACCCCGCATCGTGTTCTGTGCTGACAGTGTGAAGCCTGCTTGGGATTCTCTCTCCCTCTCCTTCTGCCCCTCTCCTGCTCTCTCAAAGAATAAATAAATCAACTAAAAAAAACCACACACACAGAAAACAAACAAAAAACTCTAAGGGATAAACAAGAACACAAAGCTCTGGACTTTAAAGACGCAGGTCAGATGAAGGTCCCGTCACTTACTAGCTGTGCTACCTCAGGCAAGTGACTTAATCTCTCTGAACCTTGGTTTCTCTATCTGGAATGTGATGCCAATGGTATCTACCTTAAAGGTTATTGCTCTGAGACAATTCATGCATACAAATGTAAGATACATGAAAAATGACTTTTCCCAAAGTCCAAAAAAAAAAGCACCCAAGAAGTTGACCATTAATAGGAAGCTCCTGCAGATATACCCTTGTTTGTAATTTTTCTCTTCTATTGCCAAGTCCAAGCCTTTCTCAGAATGCATATGTGTGTTCCAAATAGTATCTTTTCTTTAGAAACCTTTCCTAATTATTGTATAGAGTAATGCAAAACTTATTAGGGAATTAGTCAATCATCTTCCATCCTTAGGTGGAAGAAACGGTTAATATTTTTATTAAAATATGTACTGGGGGTAACCTTGAGAAAGGAATTGAGCATCCCTGTACACACACACACACACACACACACATTCTCTCTCTCTCTCTCTCTCTCTCTCTCTCCCTCTCTCTCCCCTGCTTGCCTCCCCCGCATCCCACAGCCTCCAGCCCAGAGCCCTGTGTCTTCCACATGGTGGATCCTAGCTTGTGTGGCTGGTAATCTGCTCACCTCCCCACTATGTGGGGGTGTGCATTGCCAGACTGCTCTGCCAGCGTGACTAGAGGGAAGGGGCAGAGGTCTGAAGGAAACAGCTATCAGCCAGAACTCTAATTTTCACTGTGGTAGGGGTAGAACAGCAGACAGACTTGCTTATCTCTGAAAGAGAAACAGCCACTCAGGCAGAGGATCACAGGAATCCACACGTGACTGTGGCCTCTTAGACAACACTACCAGAAAACCCTTCCCCCACTCTCCATGTGGGGCGAGGGGGCACTCTTCATCAAATCCTACTTGCGGGGCATCTGTGTCACTGTGCATGTAAACAAGCCCCTTGGCTCCCATTCAAGCATTGTTGCAAATTTTCCTCTTCTGGACACTCCTGCTCCAGGCTGTGGGCCACTGCAAAGAACCCTTCTTCCTTTAGGGATTTCTCTGTCTAAACAGGATTTATGATGATCCCTTGGCAAGGATCTTTGAATCACTGCCTTTCACAGTATGGCAAAAGAGTATTTCAGGAGAATCTACCTCTAACAAGTAATACATCCCTGAAGATTTATCTGTCTTGATGAAATGGACACAGCCTGGTGCTCCCAGGATACTGTGTCTGGACAGTTGCTGCTGCGGCTGCAAAGCCAGTGTAACAGACATGGCATTGAATGGATTAGCGGTGTGACCTCGGGCAGTTGTTTAACCTCTCTGCATAAATGGTCTCATCTATAACATGGAGATGATGAGGTCATATTTCCGGGGCTATCATTAAGATTGGTTTAAAGAAGGTCACTAAGGAAGGTTATATTATTGTTGTGAGATAACTCACACATATGTATATAGGATACGTGAGTAATAGGTACGTTTCCCAAAGTCCAAAAAACGCACCTAGGAAGTTGGACATTAATAAGAAGTCCCATGAAGGTACCCTTATGTGTAATCTCCCCTTGGTGTAATCAAGTGCCTAGTGTACCCCACACCTGGTTTATAGGTGGGGCTCAACACACAGTACCTATTATTTTTGGGGAAGGAGGTGGGTTAAGAAAGAAATGGCATTGACTGGGATTGCCTAGCGCTCTGCCTTTGGGAAGGGCTAGGAGTCTAGGGTCCCAGGAAGAATGAGATTAGTGCACCCGTGCCTCTGAGAGTCTGCCAACAAGCTGCCTCCCCCTGTGAAGTACAGTAATTGTGTTTCAGCAAAAGGAGCACAAATCCTGCCTCACCACTCCAGCACTTGTTAAGCTCAAATTTCGTTTGTACCAATTCTAGACAATTTTCTTTGATTTATCTCCTACAAACCCCTCTTCCAGTTCCTGCATCCTAGCTTGAGAGGCATGGCTGTCTTCGCTTGTTCTTTTCTCATTCACAGGGTGATGCCGACAGACCAAAAAAGAAAACCCTCCCTCTCTGAGGCTCGCTGAGCTGCTTCCTCACCTGGAGAAGCCATCAATAACCTCCATCAATGGCTCACAGCCTGAAAAAAAGGAGGATAGGTGGAGAAAAAGATGGAGACAAGAACAGCTCTCGCTGATCGAGCCCGTCCTGGGAGTGTGTGGTATTTCTAATGCCACAGACACTCGGAAAGAGTTCTGCTGCACCCCCTTTTTTTTCAAGGGGCAACTGAGATTCAAGAGCCTAAGCAACCCAGCAACAGGCATCCAGGGACTTATCAGGGACATAAATGGAATCCATACCTGCCTGACTGCACATTCTGTACACTTTTCACTGCACTGGATTATGTGCGAGTGCAAAAAAAATCCCGTAGGCTTTGGTTCCTAAGCAAACACTCCATGCAAAGGTCACTAAGAAGTAAACACACCAGCAGGTATAACTTCTGACTCTTACCATCCCAACATCTGAACTTGAAAATCACTTAATCTCTCTAAATATCAGTTTTTCTTTTCGGAGGAGAAAATGGGTATAAGCATCTTTTAGTGGTGATTACACATGGATAAAATGAAACTCATTGCATGTTTGCATCCTCCTTCCTTGGCTTCAGGAAAAAAAAGGTTTATTATTCAGGCACAAAAGTGAAAATTTAATGTAAAGAGAATACTTAATAATAGAAATGAGGAAACTGCCTGGTCTAATTATACAAGTGGTACTCTAATGGCAAAAACACAATGGTAATTGAGAAAAGAAAAAGGGAAAAATAAAATTAGCAACTGTTCCATCCCACACACATCGTCTCCTAACATGTTTCGTGTAGTCAAGACAAGGAAAAAGTGAATTATAAAGTACCTTCAAAGGAACTATACAGGCTTCACAATCAACACAATATGCTTAACGGAGGAAATCCCTTTAAATTAAATATTAAGCCATTACACAGCTACAGAACTCAGCCATATCAAGTTTCACAAATATTTGATGGGATATATAAAACAGCTTTAACATCATAGAGTTTGCTATTCTGTTCATCCTGAAGATTTTGCAGCATCTTACTTCTGCCTATCAAGGATAAAGCAGACTCTTCTCAGACACCTTCACT
The DNA here is from genome assembly GCF_016509475.1 of Prionailurus bengalensis. Taxonomy (NCBI): domain Eukaryota; kingdom Metazoa; phylum Chordata; class Mammalia; order Carnivora; family Felidae; genus Prionailurus; species Prionailurus bengalensis. The sequence goes on from NC_057352.1 coordinate 41,361,536, forward strand.
TAATTTACGTTAGCCAGAAATGCATCTGTACGTTCTCTGTGTGCTTAACACCCGCGTTGGCTTCATTCACAGATATGGAAACACAAAGTTGTTTAGTTTGAATGTTTCTGAAGCAGAAGGTGGCAATTATGTTGATCCTCTGATTCTCAGGCTATAATCACTTGCTATAGCAATCCCTTCCCCACCCCCAGGAGATGCATTATGACTGAAAGCAAATTATGGCATTCATACTTCTGGACATTTCTTTCCTATACATATTCTGACAACGTATAAAAGTCAAACAACTCTCCCTGACGCTGATAGTGTCAGAGAGCTAAGTCTGTGATGGTGTTTGTCTGCAAGACTACATAGTTTCTTGCTCTCACTCTGCTATCTTCATGTGTAGAAAAACAGTTCGCAGATCTCTACTAGTGAGTAAACATGCATGTATTTATTGAGCTCAAAACCTCTGTCCAATGCTTGAGACATGTGATGCATTAGTACTCCTGGTGGCAGCAGGCACATTTAATGTATCAGTAGCGATAGAATATCTTCGGTATTAGCCTCAGTGAAGACACTACTTTGTGTTATGCCATTACCCTAACAAAGGCATAGAGAGTCCCCAAAGGAAACCACGGATTGCCCTATTAAAACACAGTTGAAAAAACTTTCCCATCATGCTGGGAGAAACTGATATATATTTTTTTCCAGAAACTTTTTATGATGGTGTTATCAATCTCAAAATATAAATAATTCTAATCTAATAGATGTTTCGATCAATAAATCATCAAGCATTTATCAGGCGCTGCTTTCTGCTGAACTTTGCACAGTCGAGGCAGGTGAGAAATAGAGGTTCCTGCGGTGGGGATCCTGGGATCAGTAACTCAGCCTGAGTTCAGCTCCTCAGAGCACAGGGGAGAAAACTTAGGGAATGAAACGAACTAACACTATTGGGGGAATTTGTGGCAGAGGCTAACCTAGAACCCAGAGCTGCTGACTACCTGACTTCAAGCAATGTATTAACTGGCTGTTCTTTGTCCCCAAGCCTAACAACGATTTCAAAAGGAACATCAGCTTGTAAGTGAAAAGTGACATCAGCCCAGTTCCTGCACTTATTCCTACAGACTCGGAGTGCTCCAGTCATGTGAGGCTCTAGACATGGTCATCAACATCATGAATTTTGACAGAGCCTTCCGTGTGCAGGGACATTGTGAAATTTATTCAAGCAGCAACTATTTATTTTTAAGTGTATTTATTTTGATAGAGCAAGAACACGTGGGGAAAGGGCAGAGACACAGGGAGAGAGAGAGAATTCCAAACAGGCTCCATACTCTGAGATGAGCTGGACGAGGGGCTTGATCATGAGATCATAACCTGAGCTGAAATCAAGTGTCAGATGCTTAACTGACTGAGCCACACAGGTGCCCCCAGGCAGCAACTATTAATAAGCATGCACTGTAAATGTATATCAGGTGCTGGGGATACGATGGCTTATACAATAAATCTCGCTGTCTGCATGAAGCTTATAATCTAATTAGTGATTACTAATAGATAACAAATGGGAAGGAACAGCTGTTATAGGATAGTTGGCCAGAAAAACCTCTCCAACAGATTTATTTAAGGATAAGGAATCTTGAAAGACAAGAAAGAGTAAGCCATAGGAAAAAAAAATAGTATAACTTAAAGTATGTTATTTTTTTCCTACCATGGTTTTATTTGAATTTTATCACAGAGAAAAACATTAATTTTCCCCCAAGATGTTTTCTGAATATACACATTTGTGTATATATTTATGTTTTTACTTTGCTACTTGTAGTGAAATTCATCTCACCCTGTGTGTGTGTGCCCTTGTGTATGTAAGTGTCTGTGTTTTCCAATCAGCACTCAGCTGTGAGTCTCCCAGATTCTGTGATTAGGTTTTGATGCTTAAACTCCTTAGCATGGCCTCAAAATGGAAAGCCTTTCCCAGCCTGGAGTCTCTCACCTTTCTTGATTCAACTGAGCCTTCTGCCCTGCAGAGTGCATGGTCCAGTCACACCAGATGAATTTCATTCCTTCCACGTGCCAGGTATGTTTATGCTTCTGTCATTTGCGCAACACGAAATGGAATGACCTTCTTTCCCTTATCCTCGAGCAGATTTTATTTCAGTCCTTAAAACCTCTCTCTTATTTCCAGCTTTCTCTGCCTGACTCATCAAGTGAAATTAATTGATCAATCTCCTGGAAACCTCTCTTTGCTTTTATAAATCTGACTTCACATTTCATTATGATTATCCATACAATTCTTAGGTTTTATTTACCGATATTTTCCTGATTATGTACAATGCATACTCAGTGTCAAAATGTGGGAAAATAAAGTGTATAAATGAGAGTATAAGCATTTCCTTCCACTATTTTTCTCCTTTTTGCACAGTTGAGATCTTTCTTCTATTACATCTGAGTTGGCCACTACTCAACATTCTTTGGGAATTCTGCTTCTAAGGATAGCAAAATGGCCTGTCAGGATGTACAACAAACTATATAACCATCCAACCCCCTACTACTGGGTTACTTGGTAGTTTTAAAAAGTCCTATTATAAGTAACAATGTGGCAAACTTAATTGTACATTAATCTCTGTCCACATACCCACTTATTCTCTTAGAACGGATGCTTAGAAGCAAAATTGCTGGGCCGAAAGAAGTGAAATTTTAAACCTCTGTGTACATATTGCAGATTAATTCCAGAAAAGATAATTTAATTAACACAGCCTACCAACATTATAATGGAATGTCCATTATACTCTCCCTGTCCCATAATGGTAAAAATCCCTGCATCCACAGATTTTTTTTTAAAGGCATAAAGGCACTGTTGCTTGAATTTCTTTCTTTGAACAGTAACACAGTTGAACTCTTCATGGGTGATGGTGTTTTTCTCATCCATTTACAAGAGCTCTTTATTCAAATATTAAAATACTTCTTTAGGTCGTATTTGTTCTGAGTGTCTCCCAGATTTGCTCTTTAGCCATATTTGTGTTAATGATTTATTTTTGATGTACAAAAGTTGGCAGTTTAATTTGTCCATTCTTTTATCTGTGATTTTTTTCCTTTAATGATTGTTTCTTCACTTGCCTGGCTCCCTGATGTCCCATGACCTCCATTAGGACAGGTGTCCTACTTTATTCATCTTTGTGTCTCCAGCATTTTATGCAATGGCAGTGCCCGGAAGAGAACCATCACTCACTAAATCCTTGCCACATTGTTTTGTATTGTATTTTCTTACTAGCATCATCTCTCAAGTGATTTGCTTTTATATGTTAAAATGTACATATTTATAATTTATATATATTGAATATATTTAATATTGGATAATACTGCCTATATCTTTCTATATTCAATATTTCAATATTTCTCTTAAATATTTAAATCGACCCATTAAACCACATATTCTGAGAATTGGTATAAAAATTTAATGGTATTCCAAGGATGAGCCATTCCCTGTAATGGTAATGATAGACTGACTCTCACACGAGGTAGGGAGGGAGTTATCTGCTGTTGACTGCAATGCAACAGAGCCTATCCAAATGCTGGGCTCCTTTGATTACCTTTCAGAGTAGGACGTTATTTGTCAGTACCAAAACTCAAAACACCCCAAAGGGAACCTGAATATACTTTTTTATTCTCCAAACCATAAAGAGATGATTACCACCCAAAAAGTGCACTCTGAATATATTCTGAAACAAACCTTATTGATTTCGAATGGCTATATATTTTACTGATGTGTTCTGAAATGCACTGAAAACATAGATGTGGCCTGTAGTGAGACACAGAATGGATTCACGGAAGTGTCATACAGAGTCTACTCCACAGCACACCAGAGAGGGAGGGGAGCATAAGAGAGAGAAGGTGCCGACGAGCACTCGGGTCCATACACTGTGCCCTGTGTGTCCCCAGTGTCAGTGCTTCCCATTTCAGCCAGGGCTCGCCTAAGAGTCTCTCACCTTCCCCACCCCTTGGAGTAAACCACAGAGCTACTGGTCCACCCTCATCCTTTTCAAGATAGTTCAGCTTCCGGAGCTATACCAGGTTAACAAGGAATCTCGCCCTTTAACAGGTGGTGGCTATGTAGAGAGGAAGGGGCAAGGATTCATGCCCAAGGTTTCCCGACTGCCCACACGACAGGGTAGACTAGTAGGCCCCTCGTCATGAGAGGAGGGCGAGCTGGTGAGAAAAACAAGGGCCAAGCAGTGTGTGAGCCCAGGTGAGGAGTGTGCAGACCGCACCACTGGCAAGTCACAGAGGCCAGAAGGGCTGCCTGGTATTCCACTTTCCATAATCCAGAACAAAGTCATGGCTGTACTCTCTCTTGCCTCAACGCAAATGTGAAATGCAAACTCCAGATGGAACTGAGTTCCAGGAGAAACTCAAACTCCCTCTTGGAGGAAAAAATTATTTGCTAATAAGCTTGTAGTATCATCTTATAGCCATTAATTTAGTTGTTCATTCATTCATTCATTCATTCAAAGTTTAACACTCAGTTAAAGGCAGAATGCTTAGTGGATAACAGAATGGATTTTGGATTCAGGAAGGTCTGAGATTAAGTCCAGAGTCAGCCCACATCAGCTTGGAAATTTTGCACAGGACACTTAACCTCCATGAGCCTCATGTTCTTTATCTGTACAGACGGATATGGAGATGGCACGTGAATCAAATGAGAAGGCACACAAGGGGCCCTACATGGTAGACGAAGGCATAGAGCAAATGCTCCTTAAATAGAAGCTACTCTTATAATAGGAAAGAACGCCGTAAATGTGTACTGAACGTGTCTCCCAGGAGCACTGTTTCCAAATGACTTGATCCTTAAAAACAGCTCTGTGAGATCTTACTTTCTGTATTTTGACAGTGAAGACACTGAAGCACAAAAACTTTGAGTGTCTCGCTTGAATTACCTGGCAGCTACTTTTCAGATTTAGAGTTTAGGTCCAGGCTTTTCTCACTGCAAAGCCTGTGCTCTTTCCAAGACATCAGGCTGCCTGGTTCAGATCTCAGCAGTGAAATGAAAGAATGATGAGAGACAGTCTTGCTTTCCTCATTCACTGTCTAGTGGGAGAGGAGGAAGGATATGGGAACCCGTTATAACCAATTATAATACCCCACATGGTAAGTGGCATACAGAGCCTCAGTAGTCCAGGAGTGGCTAACTCCATGAGATAAGGCCAGGGAGCCACACTGGGCCTGACTCATCTGATAAGTTGAATCTTAAAAGCTGAGAAGATAAAATTAAAAAAAAAAAATATTTCCTGGCTGCCTTAGTTGGGAGGAGCATGCAACTCTTGATCTCAGAGTCATAAGTTCAAGCCTCACGTTGGGTGTAGAGATTACTTAAAAAAAAAAAAAAAAAAAAAAAAAAAGCTGAGGGGCACCTGGGTGGCTCAGTAGGTTAAGAGTTGGACTTTGGCTCAGGTCATAATCTCATGGTTCATGAGGTTGAGCTCCACTTTGGGACCTGTGCTCACAGCTCAGAACCTGCTTTGGATCCTCTGTCTCCCTCTCTCTCTGCCCCTCCCCCACTCATGCTCAGATGAGCTCTAAATAAATAAATATAAATTAATTAATTAACTAATTAACTAAACATTAAAAAGAAAACTGAGAAGAGTGTGTCCAGATGGCAAGAATGGAAAAGGCTGGCTGTGAGGTTAAAGATACCCTGGAAAAATGAGAAACTTGTATCATACTGTTCCCCACTCAAACCATACTGGAAACCAAATCATACCTGAGGCAGGCTTCTCATTATACAAATATTCTGACCAAACAATGGCAAAGGGCTGATAGAATCTGCATTGTCAACACACTGCAATGGTGGCTAACATCACAAAAAAGAGAAATCACCAACACTGTGTGCTTCCAGAAGGAAGTACACCACCCCCTATGATGAGGTCTTAGCGATGGATAAATAAAATGAATACAAAAATTGAATCTGATTAAGACTCTCATCCAAGATCCAGAGTCAGAAAAGTGAGAGGACAGAAGGAAGCACCATTAACAATGGTTGTCAATTAGAGGCGATTGTAGCCCCTTGGGGACAGATGAGAGTGTCTGAAGACATTTTTGGTTGTCATGACTGGGGAGGGGATATCACTGGCATCTAGTGGGTAGAGACCAGGGATGTTGCTAACCATCCTACAATGCACAAAACAACTGCCACAACAAAGGATTATCCTTCTCAAAATGTCAACAGTGCTGAGTTAAGAACCCCTGTATTATAGGATAAATGATGCCATTTCTTCAATGACAGGGGTGAGGGACACTTATAGACTAAAATAAACCTGAAAGGTCTATCTGAACATTAAAAAAAAAAAAAAAAAAAAAAAAAAAAAAGAAAGAGAGAAAATCAGGAGCGCCTGGGTGGCTCAGTCGGTTAAGTGGCCGACTTTGTTCAGGTCACGATCCCAGTGTTCGTGAGTTTGAGCCCCACATTGGGCTCTGTGCTGACAGCTGGGAGCCTGGAGCCTGCTTCAGATTCTGTGGTGCCCCCCTCTCTCTGGTCCTCCCCTACTCACTCTCTGTCTCTGTCTCTGTCTCTGTCTCAAAAATAAGGAAACATTTTAAAAAATTTAAAAAACATGTCAGGCAAAACTAAATTATAGTGTTTGGGGCTGCACACACTGGCAATGAGGAGGTGATTACTGTACAAGTCAGGAAAATGTCCATGATCGTACAGAGGGACAACACTGGGAGGGTTTCTGGTGTATCTGGCAAGGTTCTACCTCCTCAAAGGATGGTGGTTCAAAAGTGTTCACCTTACAGTAACACATTTAGCTGCATAATTGTTTTTATGTGTTTTCTTTATTATCCCTAGCAAGAACATAGTTTAAGATAATATTAGCAACAAAATAAAAAGCTTCTCTTTCCTCACACTGGCTAGGAGTTAATTAGCTTATACCTACTGAATTGGACAACAACGAAAAAGGATTGCTGATTCTTCCAAGTGCATAATTTCTTTTTCTGTATTTTCCACAGGTGCTTAAAAATTTATTTCTAATCCTGCCCATCCCTGTTGCTTCTTGCTAGAGAGTCCCAGCCTAGAGTCGCACCGAGGTTAAAACAGCATTGCAGAATCATTAAGCACAGGGGCCCCAGTCAGATAACCTGGCTTGTCACCCCCTGCCACCTGACTCAGTTTGCTCCAGCTCTCTTAGCTTGAGGTGCTTCTTCTGTGAAATGAGATAAGTAACTACGACTTCCTCGTTGGGTTTATTGGGAATATTAGCTGAAGACTGTAAAACTGGATTCTGAAATAGCTGGAATAATAGCTTACACAATCTGTTCATCAAGTGCTGAACATGGACCAAAACTAGCCCCAGAGGCTGGGGCACAGACAGGCCCAGCCTCCATCCTTGCCACTTTCAAAGGAAAACCTCAGATCCTACTGCCGCACTCACTTGGTGCTCTTTTATCACTGAAACTCACCGCTTTCAGGCACTACAATTACTCTCAATTTAAAACGATGGAGCTAAAGTCCCCAAAACTAGAATGCCCATCCACGGTTACATGCCTTGTAACATTCTTTGGGTAGGTGCTGATTACCAGAACCTCAGCAAAGCACTTTCCGTCCATTGCCTCATTTAATGCTGAAAATCGCCATGTGAAACTATCATTATGCTCTTTTTCAGATATGAAAAGTAAGGCTCCCAGAGCATCTTTAGCTTTCCCAAAAGCTACACAGCTGGTAAATGTCAAAACCAAGATTCAGCAGAACTAGCTCTAACTTAGGAGCCTGTCATTTAGTTTAAAGCCCAGTGGGTCCTGTCATGCTATTTTGAGGCTGCTTTTAAGAGACCAAACCATTATCTCCCCTGGTAGGACCATCACCTGTTTTAAAGGCATTATTTGCCTGTGACATTGATTCTACAATCTCTTCAGGATTTCTGGATCTTTAAGTATGTGAGATTCTCTAAAAGGAATTATGGTCTGAGGGGAAGAAGAGTCTCGTCCTTTACAGAAACTGGGAAGGTGAATGACCCAAATAAACAGAGACATGCAGCTAGCTGGGACTGGAGACTGAAAACCGATTCTTCAGACCAAGTGGTTCTGAAACTTTACAGACCATCTGAATCACCTGGATGGCTTCTTAAAAACCACCCAAGTGGCTCTGATTCAGAAAGTCACAGGGTGGGTCCCCCCAAACGCATTTCTGACAGAGCCCCCGGCAATGTCTGCTGCTACTGGGACAGGGAGCACAGCTTGAAAGTGAAATCCAGACTTAATCTCTGTTGGCTCTGGGACATTAGGATGTCTATTCACGTTTGCTGAGTATTCATGAGCCTCTGCAAAGAAAGCGATTATGAAGTAAAGGATGGGACGGTGAGGGTGAAAGCTGTGTGACAATGAAAACACGCTAATGCAATACTTGTGAAACTTAAGAGGGTTTCACAGTCACCTGGAGGCTTGTTATGAATGCAGCTTCTGGAGCCCACCCGCAGCTGCACAGGCCCGGGTGAAGGCCCCTGGGTGCTGCCTTTGAAACAAGGTCCCCAGGTAACATGGAAGCAGATGGTGTGCAGACCACCTCTTCCGAACCTTGCAAAACAAAGACGAGTCCCAGAGCACGAAAGGAAATGGGCCCCATGACCCCTGGCTCTGAAGGCCCAGGTTTTGTCTAGAGATCAGGCATCCCACAAAGCTGGATACTCTTGGATATTCCACAACAGACCGTGAGAGAAAGTGTACTTTTTTTTTTTTCCTATGGAAACATCTAAGTCAAATATTCGACTTTAGGATCTTCAGAGTGAATTTTAAATGAGAAAAAACGAGATCATTTGAGATGAAAGAAAACCCTGGAATCTTTCGATTCAGAGCAGCCTGCAGAGTTAGGTGTGAATTGGAAATGTCCCAGAAGATAGGTACTGGGTAATCAGAGCTATTGCATTTTGCACCTGACACAGTATTGCTTCCTCCAACGACAGCAGCATAGCCTGAGCAATTTCAATGTCTTAATCACTTTCCCTTTCTTTCAGAATCCGGGGAATTTAGTCTAATTCTGCACGTCTTCCCTTAGGAATTATGAAGTGTCAGCTACCATAGGGACTATGCAAGTGGCTTTGTATAAGAAATGTTTGCTATAATTCAGAGGACTGTGTAATTGAGTTAACAAGTTGGGGGAAACACGTTTACATCCTGGACTGGAACTGAGGGCCTGGCCAGGGGAAGGTATCAGGCACCAAGGGCTGGAGTATGCATGCCAGTCACTCACCACATGCTGCTGCAGTGAGCAAATTCTGAATTCCAGGCTCTTCACGCTTTGATTACAGTTGATAAAAATGATGGAAATTAACAACCCCGCTGTTGGCTAAATGTGAAGAGGGGAGGGTTATGTAAATCGATGGCATTAGGTGGATTGCTCACGATGCAATCTGTTCCACGTGATGTTCTCAGGGCTGATCCACAGTCGCCATGACTGAGAAAGTGAAATGTCGGTGACCTTTGCCAATCCTATTTAATTTGGCCCTTCTGCCAGGTAAGGGCTATCTTGAGATTGTAGTTGAGTCTACTAGAAAGTGTGCATTGCTATTCTTTCTTACAGCCAAGATATCTGAGTGTGAGGTCCCCTCACTTTGACACCGATTAACACGTTTTTTTTCCTGATGTTTAGTAGTAAATTAATCCCCATGGAAGAACATTTTGAAAATGGAGGGGTTTAAAATAAACTAAATAAAGCTGACTGGCTACATTAACAAATGACAGGATAATGAATGGATAATTTCATCACCTATGATAACTACTGTTAATTACCACACCAGTTTATTATCTTCTAAATTATTTTAACCGTTTAAAAAATTTTAAAGTAAAGGTTGTGATTTAAACACAATTTTTTTATCATGCACCTGACGATAAATACTATACCACAAGTATTTTTCCATATCATTAAGACTTTCTTCCTAAATCTGACGAATGAATTCTCAAATTTAGGTTGTATGAATAAACCGTTAATATTTAAAGATTTCCTCAAAGGGGGTAGTGATTTGGCATGTTTTTCTGTTTAACTCCAATAAATAAAAAAACCCATGATGAGTCATTTTTAATAGCTTTATTGAGGTACAATTTACATACTGTAAGCAATCACCTGGAAGAACATTTTTTCATGATTCAATCTTTGAGTTTCAGAGTGTTTCCTAAGGCTAAGACAAGGGTCGGTATATGTTTAGTTCAAGAAAAACGTTGCCAAATGCCCTCTAGAATTGATTTATACTCCCATCAGCAAAGCATTAGAGGGCTCATCTCATTCCACCCTGGTCAGCAGGTATGTTAGTATTGTTATTTAAGGTTCTGTCACTTTTAATGAAACAATCAAGATGTCATCATAGAGTTCAAAAATGGAAACTGCATTTAAGAATTTTCATTTTCACTTTTGATGCACTTTGGCTGTGTCTGTCCTTTCATCCTGCTTAGTTAAGGTAACATATTATTCAAAGGGACTTCCCTGATTGAAATTCTTGGTAAAAATGAAGGCTGAAAGTGACAATAAAAGTAGGATGCCTGCAGCCCAAATAACAGCCTTACCACCGAAGCTAAGAAAGCTAGACTCCAACACTGGGTTCCCAGTCATGAGCTTTATTACTCCGGCTAAGGATTTAACATCTCTGGGCATCATGTTCCTCATCACTAAAAACATAGTTTGAAATAGAAGATGATCGAACAAAGGTTGCAGACACTTAACTAGACAACTAACATATCTCCAGATATTTTTTTTTTTGTGACAGGAGGTTTCATATTTAAGAAGGTATGTTACATTGATTTAATAGACACCTAGAAGCAAGTTCCTTACAGAAGTTAGAGTTTGCTTTCAAAGTACTGTCTGTCTGGACATACCAGACAATTAAGTAACACTGTGTTTGAATTACACAAAAATGATTTCCAAATGCTCCTCTACCTTCTTGTTCCAATAGCCTTTTTAAAAACTTGTTCTTAAAACTATCAAAGAATGGCAAAATAACTAATTATGCATGGGTTACTCTCATGACTTGTTCCATTCTCCTGGGGTATGCTGTGATTTAAAAAAAAAAAATGAAGGATTTGTAACTGTTAGTTTTCAGCACTTCATGTAACTTTTGATTCAAGTAACAAATAGCATTTCAGCTCCATGTATTCATTATGCCACTAAATTGCAAAGGAAAGAAGCCAATTCTAATGAATTGTAACCATAGTTTCTTTTGCGTATTACATATTAGAAGTGGGTAGCACTTTACATTATGGTACACAAAACAGCATATAATTAATTCTGAATAAAAGATAATGTATTCTTGCTAAATACGAGTTATTTTAAAATCTCTTAATGAAGAACTAAGCATATGCTGTGCTGCACAGTGCAAGTGGTTAGCATATGCCGTTAGAGCCAACATTTTGCATTTATTATTATATTTATTTTCAATAATAATATATTATTTTAAGTGAACACAAAAAAACTTAATCACTAACATTCCAAATGTGGAAAATATATGCAAATTATAGGAAACTTTTTGGCTTCCCATAAGTTGTCACTAAATAACTTTTTGATGACATGGTGCGATTGCAATTTGCAATAGAATGAGAAAAATGGAAAAGACTGTTACTTTTAAATCGCAGAACATATGCACAATGAATTTTAAAATTCAGATACGGAGAGAAACGTTTCTATTCTGAAAACTGACATGTTCTGAGTTTTCACGGAAGAGCAAAGCTTAAAACCCAGTCTTTAAGTTCCACCTGATTTAGTATTGGGTTTATAATTCCCTTTCTGGCATTGTGTTTCCGCTTTTCAAAGAATGTATCCTGTCCCTGCCACACTCTTATGTTGCAGCTTTGAACTGAGCACGAGCCTTATTCTTCCCTCTGCTCTTTCACACTGCTATCACCATTATCATCCAAACCACCACAATCACCACCCGAACAACAATAAATCTTGGGCCAAACTCCTTTCAGTCTTATTCTCGCCATCTGCCCCATGATGATGCTTAACATCCCTGTAAACCAGTCATATGACCATGGGCAAACCACCCCTCACTTTCAAGCTAACTTTAGAGCTCTCAGTCATGAAATGACTCTGCTAAGGTCTTTTTATATCTCCAAGAAATCTTCCATGCTTTTCCGTGGCTCTTCCTGAGTGCCGACAGAAAGACACAACAAAGCCAGGTTTCCTAAACTCACATATGCTTTCAATTCTTGCTTCATTTGAATGTGGAGGGGAAAAAATTGTGGACAGTAAAACTGAATTGCAATATCAAAAAAGCTTAGAATTAGAAACAAAATGTAAAGTTTAATTTTAAATTGAAGGTTTACGGGTGTCTGGATGGCTCAGTAGGTTGAGCGTCCGACTTCGGCTCAGGTCGTGATCTCACAGTAAGGGAGTTCGAGCCCCATGTCAGGTTCTGTGCTGACAGCTTGGAGCCTGGAGCCTGCTTTGGTTTCTCTGTCTCCCCATCTCTCTGCCCCTCCCCCCACTCATGCTCTCTCTCTCTCTCTCTCTCTCCCAAAAATAAATAAACATTAAAAAAAATAAGTAAGTAAGTAATTAAATAAATAAATGGAAGGTTTAGCTTCTCCAGAGGAATAAAAACTATTCATTAGAAACCGATTGAACTAAAGAGAATCATTCTTCATTCTTCCCCAAATACCCCCAGATTTGGAGTAATTTTCCATGTGCTTCTTTCTCAAGTGCTAATGTGTGGAAATGAAAAATTGAAAAAGAATAAAATGTAAAACTAAACCAAAATAATTAATTAAACCATCCCTCCATGATTGCTGCTATTTCAGAATGATTCCCTTCACAGAGGAAGTTGAAATCACACTGGATAGATAATTTCGTGGCCTACTTCGCACCCCTTAACATTTTATCCTAAGCATATGTCCATTTAGCTACACATTCTCTGTTAATACTTCCAGTGACAATTATAGCCCATCATAAAAATATACCACATTTAGTTAACCCATCTCTTGTTAGCTACACTATTCTTCCCCATCCCTCCCTCCTTTCTCTCCTTCTTTCTCTTTCCTCTCTCTCTTTCTTTCTTTCTTTCTTTCTTTTTCTTTCTTTCTTTCTTTCTTTCTTTCTTTCTTTCTTTCTTTTTTTTTCTCTTTCTTTCTTTCTTTCCTTCTTCTTTCTTTTTTTTCTTTCTTTCCTTCTTTCTTGTCTTTCTTTTTCTCCCTTTCTTGTCTTTTTGTCTTTTTCTCTTTCTTTCTTTCTTTCTTATGCTGAATTCTTTGTGCATTTATTTTTTTAAACATTTCAAGTTACTTCTTTAGCATTAATTCCAAAAAATGTGAGATGAATATTGTAAAATCTCAGCAGAAATAATATCATTGTTTCAAAATAATGTTGGTGGTTTATTTTTTTACCTAAATACTCATCCTTAGCATTTTCTGTGAACTGCTTCATACTTCACCAAACCAGTCCCATTAGCAATGTCCTGAATTATCCCAGATCCATTCCCACAACACTGCTACAATAGAACAGAACTATTTATTTCTATACATTTCTTCTCCCTCCAGACTAGGTTCACTTCAGGAAGATCCTAGATAACTAGACACCCTAATCTCAGCTCTCTGCTTAAGGTCAGGCATGTAGTAGGTGCTCAATAAAAATTCATTGAATTGACTAATGCATCTTGAAAATTATTTACCAAACTCCATCCTTGCCCTAGAGCTATAAATGCACCCTTGCTCAAGTTACAAAGATCCTTCTCTATTTATTTTCTTTTATTCTTCCCTGGCACATTGCACGCGCACGCACACACACACACACACACACACACACATTCAGAACAGGAAACGTCTTCCTCAATCCATTCTGTCCTCTACTGCTACCGCTGAGATACATTTGCAAAGGACAGAGCTGTTGTTTCCGATGTCATTTAAACTGTTTACTTTGTTATAATAAAGAGCAGAGTCAAAGAATGTCACCTCCTCAGAGAAGTATTCCTGGGAGAATGACCCATTTCACCTCACTTTAGCGAGAAAGACCCATTTCACCTCTTCTTCTATTACATGACTCTGTTTATTTCCTCACTACAACTACCCCAATCTGAGGTTGTCCCATCATGGATGCTCCTTACCCCTTCCAACAGAAGTCTCCCAGATGTCAGGGTCTGTCCTGTTCACTCCTAAATCTCTATTCCACAGCATGATGAATGGGGTACTGGAGCCCCACAGAACTGCAAAGGTTCTTAGAGGTCACCAAGTTTAGCTCTATTATTAAAAAAAATGTAAACAGATGCCCCAATAGGAATAGTTATTTGTCTAAGGTTTATGTAAAAATGATAGTATCTGGATGAGAATTTAGAATTTTCAACTCTAAGGCCAGGGTTCCTTCCACAGCTGCCCAATGATGGCCATCTCTCAGCCCAGAGTAGACAAGGAGGCCCTCATTCCCACTGAGCCTACAAAGAAAATAATGCTTGGAACCAAACTGAAAAGTACTCTCTTCCTTGTCTTTGGCACTATCCAAACCCTATCTGCGTATAATAGTGTCTTTATACAGCCAATGGCACATCAACCTTAGTAAACATGGGGCCGCAATTACTATCTTCTTCCCACACAAAGGAGCTGAGGACATGGCCATAGCCATGTGACCAAGCCCAGAACAGGTGCCAGGAGTCCACTGGCCAAGTACAAAGGTGCATCTCCTGAGTTTTCCTGTAACAGTTCAAATCACAGACTCCTTTGTCTCATCATGCACAGACCATGAACCTTGATTTTTCAGTGGACAGTGGTTTCTCCACACCTTGAGGGAATTTTACTTAGAGGGAAAGACAGAAAGAAAAAGAATCCTGTGTTAATGTCATTTATGTAGCAATGTGATGCATTTTTAACAGATCCATACAACTTCCAGTAAACTGTTTCTCTTTTTTCAAGAGTTCTTGAGAGGCCAAAGGCCAAAGCCCATCTCAGATGCTGTACCTGTCCACTCTTTCTGAGACCCAAAGGTTCTTAGAAACCCACTCCCAGGCAGGTGAACACTGAGGGCACAAAGAGAAATGCCTTGTCTGAAGTTACTACAGAGGCAAGTAACAGGTGCCCAGAACTCAAGGCTCTTGGTAGCTCTGAGCCCAGTACTCTGAGAGTGGTACAGTTCTGGAACACTCAGCAGCTCTGGTTCACCTGTCTACATTACTCTTTCTAGTCCATATCACCTGGCTTCTTCTGGTAGAAGGCCATGAAGCAGTGTGTCAAAGGAACATGGAGAGGAGGGCAAGGGACAGGCTTGGCTAAGACCTGACCCTGCAAAATCCATGGAAGTGTCACTATCAAAGAACCACTGAACTGGACTCATATACTTGGGCCCCTACTTGAATTGGGCAACCCTAGAGATGCACCTGTATGTGTATATATGTAAATACACAGGCACCAAATGTATATAGTATATATATATATATATATATATATATATACATATACATACACATACACACACATATATAGTGTATATGGAGTTTTCTGTTTATGCTTGGGTAATTGTTAAAGGCTCTGGTCTCTTTACAAGCCACTTTGGGAGAAATTCTACTGGCATGGGTGTCAAGAAATGCTTTGTTTCACCTGAACACTAATGTATTATTGTTTTGTGGTAATTTTATAACTCTTGGTGTTTCTCCAGTTGCCCTGTTACAAGGGAACAATGTTCTATGTCATAACTTTTGGTATGCTCTTCAGTGAAGTCCTTTGTTCTATCTTTCAACCTTACTCTTACTTTCCCTTCATCCTGATTTCTTTAAAACTTCCCTTTGTTGAAATCTTAGTGCATTGCTGGTATTTATGAAGGCCACTTCAACACCTCTTGAGAATAGGAAATGCCATAAATAAATGGACAAGTAAATAGGCCATACTGTTTGAGCTGTTCACATGGCCAACCACTGGGAATCCAGTCACCTTTCTCCTGGCAGCCTGCCCAGAACTTTAGTTAAACCCTAACAAACAGTAATTCCTTATTAAGAGTTGGTCCTAATATCCATCCAAGGAGCATATATTCAAAGAACAGTCTTCTAGCTAATTAATTTTGCTTTCAGTTATTCAACATTCAAGAGACCTTTTTTATGTTTCTAGATGTGTGTATTACAGCATGTATCCAAACATACTGAAATAACCAATTTAATGATACCCTCCTCCTCCAGACTATTAGGACTTTGAAGGTAAGGACTACGATAGTTTTATTTCTGTGTGTCTAGTACCTATCACTGTGGCTATTACCTGGTAGATCTTTTGTTGTATAAACGGATGCTTGCTAAAGTAACTAGAGTGCACATGCATGTATGTTGGAACACATATATACATATATTTATGCATGCATGTACGTATGTTACCATCCACTACATAAGTGTCTCTCAAGCAATCTTAGACTCTGCGAGGCAGTGTATTATATCTGTGTGTATTATTATTAAATAATATACACATTCACAGAGCTCTTGCGGACAAAGCCCAGCTATGACTCTACGTCTGCATTACCGCTAGCTCTTTCCTGCCTGCCATATTTTCTCAGTGCAACATCATACTGAGTCTCAAGACAGAATCACAAGTAATTGGTTGCATACAAAGATACCTCCAAACATGGAGACTGGAGGAAGTATAGGCAGTTCAGTAGGGCCAACCACGCCCTGATGCTGTTAAGAGAAATAGTGTAGTTTATAGTATTCACACTCATTACATTTTCTGATAACCCTACTACACCATCTAAAATAATGTCTGGCTGAGAAAAAACTGTGCTCACTGTGTGTGATGGTTGGCTTTATGTGTAAAGTGGGCTAGGCAATAGTCTCTAGTTACACCAACACTTATGGAGGTATTACTGTGAAGGTGTTTTGTATTTTGTCATTAAGGTCTCTAACCACTTTACTTTTGGTAAAGAAGATTATTCTCGATAATCTGGGTGGGCCTGGCTCGATCAGTTGAAAGCCCTTCAGAGCAGAGCTGAAGCTACTCTGATGATGAAGAGAGAAGTCTACCTGTGGACTGCGGCTTCGGCTCACATCCTTGGGCTCCAGTCTGGCCTTGATGCTCACCTGCCCTGTGGATTTCAGACTTGGCTTTGCCAACCCTTGTAGTTGCTTGAGCCAATCCCTTTCAATAAATTTCCTAATATGGGTGTATCCGACTGACTCCATTACCCTCCGTGTACCCTGACTGATACACTATGTATACATCAGTATTTACAGATGGGAAACTTCAGGCAACTTCATAATCAAGGGAACGAAAGAGGCCCTACAATCTCCTGATAGCAGCCAGGAAGGCTTTCTATCTCCCCTGAATGACAGTCTTCTTACTTATGTGCAAAGGTCAGATTTCAACTGGTTCAATAACAAGAATGCTCGGCTTTCCAGTTTGCACATTTTTTACAAGTTCTTGGAAAAAGTAATTCACAGGAGTTTATTATGAGGCCATTGTTGCAGAAGATCATAAGGATGATATCTCTGTAAAACCTTTTTTTGTTGTTGTTAATGCCTTTATCTGATTGCTTCACACAAAATAATGTTTCACTTGTGGAGGAAAATATGTGTAAGTTTTCAAATTATGATTTTTGTGCTAGAGAAGTGATAATAGGCAAAATAATTAATTGGTGTAAACGGTAAGGGTTTGGACTCCACGGGGACCCAAGTTCCTAAATGGATGACTCTAGATGGATTAGCTTCTATGAGCCTCAGTTTCCCCAACTGTGAAATAAAGATATAATCTGTCACACACGTTTCTATGAACAGTGCCTGCTATGGCCCTTCAGAAATGAATCTTTCAGATTGATCTTCGTTCTTCAGCCTAAGGCTTCTGAACAGCAGCATTACTGGGCCAGATAAGTATTTGTTGGGGGGAGAGGGTGCTGTTTCGTGCAATGTAGAACATTTAGCATCATCCCTGGCCTCTCCCCACTAGATACCAGCAGCATACCCCTACCCAGTGGTGACAACCAAGATGTCTCAGATCTTGCCAAATGTCCCCTGGTGGAAAAATCATCCCAGGTTCATAACCACTGCTTTACGGATGCAGTTATTACTATTATTTTTTGCTTTGGCTTTTAAATTTTTTCCAAAAAAAAAAAAGTATAACATTCATATGGAAGAGCATAGCTCGATGAATTTTTACTAAGGGAACATGCCCATGTTATCAGCCTTATAACAAAGAATAGAATACTGCGAACTCCTGTTCCCTCCATAGGAAGCCCCTGACATTCTCTTCTTTTATTACCACCAAGGACTTTCAGTCAGAGAAATTGAGGCATAAACTTTTTTTTTCTTTTTTTATGTTCATTTATTTACTTTGAGAAAGAGAGAGAGAGAGTGAGTGCAAGCAGGGGAGGGAGAGAGATAGAATCTCAAGCAGGCTCCATGCTCAGCATGGATCTCCATGCAGGGCTTCATCCCATAAACCCTGAGATCATGACCTGGGTGGAAATCAAGAGTCGGACACTCAACCAACTGAGCCACCCAGGTGCCCCTGAGGCATAGATTTTAAATCATGAGAGGCGATTCAGAATAGGAGTCTGTAAACTGGTTTTCTATGAGATTTGCCAAGGTAACAAAGCTCTGCTGGAATGATGACCTACCCAGAAATCATCACAAGGTAGCAGGTGAGCCACCCAAACCCAGAGGTGGATTGTCTGGAAAATGGGGATTTATATAAGAATGGCAAGTCTTACAGTTTTTTTTTCCTTCTGACCTGAAAATTCAGCTTGTCTGACTCAATGGAGAAAAGAAATTGTCAAAAGCGATCAATTGTAGAAGGAAGAGCCATGCAACTGAGCAGAACAACAGCTGGAAGACCCAACCTGGCCACTGTAGTGTCTTCAGAGAATCTGAGAAATGGGATGTGTCCCCAGGTGTTAGGACATCCTTTTCCCTGTTATGCCTAAGTTCCCTGGGCCGTAGGGAATGGCAGGCCAACACATTAAAGTTGACATGTCTTCAGATGCTTCTGTAAAACAACCTTGGCAGACCAGTTACATGAGATACTCGAGTTCTACTCAGATAGTAAGAAAACATCAAGCCAGCAGCCCAGAATGACACTCCTTCTCTGGATATATAATAGTCGTGCTATTGGGCATTTACCAAATTGTCCTCATTCATCTGTGAGCTGCTGGACAATTGGAGCTCGGTCTTTGCATTTTCATATCCCCAATAGCATCTCCTATCGGGCCAGGAATATGGTAGATGCTTAGCTAATGTATATTAGCTGAGAAAATAAATTATGTACTAGAAAGTGCATTTCACTGGGAGTTAAAAGTGCTGATGCCCTATTCTTGACTGTACTATCATTATGGCATGAGAGTTCAGGGATAATCAGTAAATTTCTCTAAATATCAGCACCTAAATCTGTTTAAAAACATAAAATGTAATATAAAATGTAAGTGAACAAAATGCCCTTGAAGGTCACTTTCAGAACTTTGATTCTAAAGGATATATTGAGCAGAGAACCTGACCTTACAGAAATGGTTGATAACCATCTGTTTTCTCATTAATTCATTTACACTTTAAATAACTTACTCTTTCATTCATCCATCCATGGGCACCATGAATTGTGAGATGATATGCTGGTCTGGGCTGCATGAAATCCACAGCCACTGAGAAACAGCACATAGACAGCTGTACCTTTATAACTTCTATATTGGAAGGTGACATGAATCCCTTCTACCAAAGCATAAACAGCACAAATGCAGACATGAACTGCGGATAACACGCTAAAGGTCTAGGGAAGCCAAATACCATTTCAGCTATCCATTCATCAAACCATCCATCCAATAACAGTTCTGAGTATCTACGTGTTCAACAGGATTTGTTTTCTATCCCAATCCCACTGTCAACCACAAGGATGAACACATGGCCCAAGCGGCGTCCTTAAGAGTATTCATAGGACCTGAAAAATAGCCTCAGAAATGGGCATGTGGCTCAAGGCAGGGCATTCTCAGTTCTTTGGAATTTCCTGCTTGTGCACACTTAAAGTATAAATATATGTTTTGAGACTTCTAGTGGTCACTGTGTCATTGTTTGTGTTACATAGGAACCCTCCCAGGGCAAGAGGGTCTGAGACTAACACTCAAAGGAAAGCAGAGACAAGTAGATGAAGAGGTCACCACGTGATGGAGACAGAGAAGAACACATTTCCCAACATTGTTAAGCTCTGGATCCAGTCCAGCCAGAAGCTAGAGCTTCCATGGATGTTCCAATGATACAGTCCCAAACTTCTCCTTTTCTCTTCAACTATACTTCACAGATTTTTGTAACCTATAGCCACTACAACCTGCTAGATGCCCAAAATTGAAGGAGCCATAAGTGTCAGAGCTGAAGAAGGTCGGGGGCTCTGATCAAAGGAAGGAAGCAAGGATAAAAGAGAAGAAGGATGAATCATAAAAATGTCAGGAGAGACATGTCTGAGACAGACAAGTATCTTAAAGAAAAATTAAGAGATTGAATTGAGGGAAGTTAATGTGAGAAGGCAACCGAGTATCTCCCACCAGAATGGTATTTATTGGACTGCCCAAGATGGGTAGACAAATTGCTATGTTTAATGCCCCCTAAGAGAACATTTCCACCTCCTTCCACTTATAGCTAGCACATCTTATCAAGGGATTTAACGTAAATATCTCTTCCTGAGACAGATGTTTAGCCACTTTTTTTTTTTTTTTTCTTGTCACAGGTGAAAATCCCATCATTTGGTCCCTCCAAGCAATCCCTCAGATAGGTGTGGGCATATTCTTCCAGGCATCATCTCAAAACTTCTTTCCATTAACCAAAGGAATTATGTTCTAATAATGGTATCTCTTCCAGTCATCTACTTATACAAACTTGTTCTACATATTCGCTGACTTCTCAGAACCCCAAGAGATGCATACTACCCTCCTCATATATCCTTGCTTAAATTACCTTCTCTGGAATAAAGGCAATGAATGCCCATGAGGAGACATGGGCATGAACCAGCAGAGGCCATGAAAAAGAGGCCCAGATTCTGCTCTTGGCAGATCCCTGAACTCACCTGTGCTGCTGGTCAGGTTTCTTTTCCTGTGTGGGACTCCCCTTCAATTTTAGGGGATGCAGCTATCGGACCATTGTTGGGATTTCCTGTCATCACTCTGAGAGGTGTCAGCCATGATGCTAATACCTTGGCCTCCTTTTCTCCCCTCCTCCATCTCTCGCTTCCTTCCTTCCTTGTCATTTGTATTCCTTTTTTTTTTTTAATTTTTTCATTCTTCCTTCCTTATTCCCTTCGTAGTCATCACTTAGTAGGCTGCCAATAATGGTAAATATCCTCATAATCATCCTCCTCATTCATACCCAGTAGCACTCAGCAGGGACGGGCAAAGACAGCAACTATCATTCACCTCCTAACACATCACGTTGCCATGTTTTGCTAATTACACTTATCACTACTGAAAAATATGTTGTTCATTCGCTTAAATTTTACTGTCTGACCCCACAAGAGTAGAAACTGTCTAACGTGTCCACCTTTCTATCTCTAGCCTAATTAATTTATTGGTGTCTCATGAATATTTGCTAAATGGATGGATGGATAGCAGATTTATTGTCATCTATTTTGCCTCAGGGACACCTGTACTCACAGGTGTCCCACATCTTAAGGTCAGGTTGCAAGGTCTGAAGCTTGTGTCAATGTTAGCTCATCATATCTTTGAAAGCCATTATTATCCCTGGTTCTAAGTAAGAATGACTCTATCTTGATCATTCTCTTTCTATGGATTCCTCTGTTACAAGACCCAGCTTTGGGTTGAAGATTCAGCAAACCTGCAATAAAGCTAAAAGTGAAAGAAGGTGGCTCTTGCAGCTGTGATTTAAAAGGTGGTGAGGCTTTAAAAGGTGCAGCCACGATCCCACCTGTATGTACCTGCCCTAGTTTCTGCCCGCCCAGGACTTGCACATGCACAGTCACACAAGTATGTACCCACATGGCCCGAGCACCACACCCCATCTCCCTAGTGGTCATATTTCATGCATCCCGATGAAACTCTCTAACCTTCATGTGAATCTGATTTCCTGGATAAATTTGGCATTGGAAGCAGGTTGGTATCATTGAGTCATTACATCTTCTTGGTTAGCTTTGGACCTTGCCTTCTGCAACCTGCTAGAGACTCATTTAGGATGTAAATATATATTTTAAATGATTGTGTATCAAATGTTTATACACACAACCAAAAATGACACAATTTAGGAGAAAGTGTTCTAAATTCACCTTTGCCAGGTATTAACAGAATTACTATGTTAATATTGTTATTATTTCAACATGGTTGTCGTCATCATCATCATCATCATCATCACTATTGGGTGCTTACAGTATTGTAGAGAGAGCCCTGGAAAGGGAGACAAAAGATGGGAAATCTAAATTCAAGTTCTGCATTCTTACTAGCTGTATAATAATAAGCATGTATATAATCTGAGCTGTAAGTTACCTTGTCTGAAATAGGGGTGAAAGTACAGGGTTATCTTGAGACTGAAATTAGGTAACACAACAACGTGCCTAAGAGTACTTCCCTTGCCAACAGTTGTTTAAAAATTATTTGTTGCATAAATTGTCCTTTGAAATACTAAGGCTTCCACCATCTATACAGTATCTACTAGGTGCATGCAGCTTCTGAGCACTAGACACGTGCCTAGTCCGCACTGAGATGTGTTACACGTGTATAATACACACCAGATTTCCAAGACTTAGTATGAAAAAAGGAGAAATAGCACATTAATAATTTTATATTGATTGCATGTCATAATATTTTGGATATATTAGCTGCATCATTAAAATTGTCACTTTTTGTGGCGCCTCGGTGGCTCAATCAGTTAAGTGACTTCAGCTCAGGTCATGATCTCATGGTGCATGGGTCTGAGCCCCGTGTCAGGCTCTCTGCTGACAGTTTAGAGCCTGGAGCCTGCTTCAGATTCTGTGTCTCCCTCTCTCTCTCTGTCCCTCCCCTGCCCGTTCTCTCTCTCCATGTCTCTCAAAAATAAATAAACCTTAAAAAAATAAAAAATAAAAATAAAATTGTCACTTTTTTGCCTTTTTAAAAATTGGACTACTAGAAAATTTTAAATTGCATTATTTAGCTCACCTTTGTGGCTTGTGTTACATATCTCAAGGACAACACTGGCTTGGAGAGCTATGCTCCTAGAATTTCAATTATAAACATAGAAAAGCTCAAAAACAAAGGATTTGGTGGAGAAAATTGAGTTCTTAACATACTTCACAGTTATGCAAATATCCATTCAGGGAAAGAGACCACTATTTATGTCAATTTCTTTAAAAGGAAAGCATGAACCCTTCATAAGCAATGGAAAACTAGTCCGCATCAAATCCAAGAGAAGGTTTGGTGTGGAAGAGAAAAATGATAGCTTAGTAAACTTGAGTAGAAGGAACATAAAGGAACAAATGGGTTTGGAGCCACTGAACTTGGACACAGAGTCCACGTTGTCACTACTAGCTGCTATATAACCAGAGTAAGGTGAGCAAGTTCACAGCACCCACTTCCTCTCCACAGAGCAGAAATAACAATACACATCTCACCACAGGGTTGTCGCTGACATTTATGAAGTGTTCACTTGGCTCTGTATATGTTCTTGTCATGCCAAAAGTACAGATGAGGAAACTGAAGAAAAAAAAAAAAAAGAATAACTTGTGTATTCCTGGCCACACCACTAAAAACTGGTGGCAGCAGAATCTGAAGGCAGTGAAGTCTGAACCCCTTCAGCCCTTGAGCTTTTAATCACTCAGATCAGGTTTCAACGCTGTCATGAGACCTGAGTGAGACAGTGAATTTAAAGCACATGCCAAAGCCATCAAGGAAGCATCCATGTTTCTTGCTGTTTAAATCCGCAAGAGAACATAGATAGGATATAGTATGCAAGTCATTCTATGTCCCATCAGCTCAAAAGAAACCCCCGAACAGATGACCAGCAACCTAAATGAACTTTGGAAACTCTGATATATTAGTGTCCTGGAGGCTGTAAGAATTGTTGAATGTTCTGAGGAAATATATTCTACAATTCACGTATGAAATATGAAGCCAAAGGGATTTTGACCTCAGAGGTAACCAATAGGCTTAAAATCAGTTCCTACATGCTCAGTATAAGGAATCACTTACACATATTTTCCCAGTTCTTCCTCACACTATGTTGGATTTCCAGATCTACCTAGGTGGACTTAGCATCCAGTCACTATATCTTTTATTTAAGGTAAAGCATAAATTTCATAGATATTGAACTATTTATATAAAGCATTTTTGGTTTTGTGTGTTTGTTTGGTTTCGTTTTTGTAAGGATCCCAGCAGGTCAGTGGGAATGAGGCAGAGGCAGAGCCAGAGCCAAGTTATACTTAATGACTGGGGGATATTCCTAGCTGGCAATGGTCCCTAGGAGTTTCCTAAGGGGTGTCCCTGGGTCCAGCATGCCCGACGACCTCTATCTACACATCCTCACGACACAAGGTCACCTCACATAGTAACAGTCACATCTCAATAACTACCCACCCTGGCTCTTCTGCAATAGACTTGATTATTTCTGACAAACTCATTTCTTGTCCAATTTGGTATGAAAATTAAAGTTGCATTAGCACAATGTATGTCATGTGAGTGGCAACCTCAATGCTCTACTATAGCAAACCCAACGGAGCCTTGAAAAGAGGTTCAACAATACAGGTAAAGTTACTGTTTCCAAAATAGCTGTTTTGCATCCAAATCAGTCTTGCCTGGGAAGGCACGCTTGGTGGCCTGTGGCCGAGCTGATACGATCAATGTAACTTTCTCCGAAGGAAACCATCTTCAGAGAAAATGTTAATCAAATCGTTTCCCATGCAAATGTAAAAATAGGGGGAACAATACTAGAGATAATATCAATATTTTCAACATTAAGCGAAGACAGGCAATCCTTGAAGAGTGATGCTATTTCCATGAATTTAATCAATTCACATTCTTAGCCACAAAGCTTTTCTTACATGCTTTTGTTTTTACAACCATTAATTTAAATGAGTCCGGAGATAGGATTTGTAGATTCTTTGCCAGAACCTGAGAACTAAGTCCTGAGTTCCCAAGGGCCTGTCATCAATTTGGTTTTCATTGTCCAAATAAATATCTGAACCCCAGGAGCTGGATTAAGAAGAGAATAATAATACATGTATTCTCTGGGTCAAGCAGGGTAGCCAGAGATGTTCTTTTTTGTTTTTGTTTTTGTTTTGTTTTGTTCGGTTTTCGGACTTTTAAAGCAGAGCTCAGCTGTTCTTCCAGATCCCTCCTGTGGGGAGGCAGTTTTCCGTTCTTTTTTTTTTATTATTAAAAATTTGTAAATGTTTATTTACTTTTGAGAGAGAGAGAGAGAGAGATCAGGTGAGGGGCAGAGAGAGAGGGAGACACAGAATCCGAAGCAGGCTCCAGGCTTCAAGCTGTCAGCACAGAGCCCAGCGGGGCTTGAACCCACGAACCATGAGATCATGACCTGAACCCAAGTCGGACGCTTAACTCACTGAGCCACCCAGGCACCCCAGCAATTTTCCATTCTAACCCTCTTCTACAAAAGAGAGAACTTGAGTATAGACAAGGGAAGCAAGTTCCCATCTCTTGTCTCACAGTGAGTTGGTTAACAAAGAAGGAATGGGTAAAGATGAATCAAAGAGGTATAGAAATGAAAATGTTTCAAGAATATTAGAGCAGACATAGAAATACCAAGCACAGAGACCATGTGGCCTTTGTCTCTCTGGGCAAGACTTAGTCATGTTGGTGTTTGCAATTTCATTTGTTCTTAAGTCCTGGTTTAGAGTGATAAATTTGATGTCTCTTAAAATCCAGTATAGATGATTCTTTCAACTCTCAGAAATCTGGGTCCTTATTAATATGCCTCAGTGAAGACACAATGTGACTCTCTTCTCTCAGCTTTTGTATACATTGTACCAGGTCATGGCACCACACAGCAGAAAGTAGAGAGTGTCCACTGATGGATAATGACTAGGCTTATATGCTTTCTCTCAACACCCTCTATAAACACCACTGTAAACTCTGGCTGCAAAATAATTGTTCCAAAGTGACACTATTGGGGCATCTTTATCTATGCCAGGGCTGGAGAGGAGCCAAAATTTCAAAAAACAAAACAAAACAAAACAAAACAAAACAAAAAAAACCATGGAACTTGGAAACACAATTTCTTTTCTCTGTAACACATCTTTTTAAGTATTTAAGTCATATGAGCACATTACAGAAAGCATAATATTCTGTGTCATCTTCAAAGCATCCTGGGTTGGGAGAAAGCCAAGAACCCATCAATCTTAGAAGCATTAGAAGTGTCCTAGGAAAAGCTTTCTGGATCTTTCAGGTTCTCAGTTCAAATCCTTTGCCACAATCTGTGTGATCTTGTGGCTCCTGTTTATGAGGTTGGAAAGATGCAGTGACATAACCCCTGGAAGGCCAAGTCCAAGGCACTCAAGATGCACTTCGCCAAATATCCATCCCAATTTCTCATCGATGGTCAGCAGCAAGTCTCATGAACCTACCCCTGGAAGCCTCTTACCTCTGTGTCCCTACAACAGAGCAGTGGAGAACATGGGATCCGTGTTCAAATCCCTGTTTGTCCACTTATTAACTGTTGAAACCTGGGGAAAGTTGTTTGACTACTCTGAGTCTTAGTTTCTGTGTTTTATAAATGGGGATCATTATAGCTTCTGCGTCACTGAGGTTGTAGTGAGGATGGGTGGAGATAATTTATGGGAAGTGCTGAGCACAGTGTGTGCATATAGTAAATGCTCAGTACACATCAGCTATTGTGATAATGCTGCCACCCTAGGCCCTGCTTCATCATCTCTGCTGTAATCCCCTACCTGCTGGCTTCCCTGTTTAGAGTTTCTGTTCTTTCTAGCAGTAATTCTCAATGCTGTTCCAGAAATCATTTAATAAAGCATTGAACGCATCACTCCCTTATTCCCAACCCTTCAAAGACTCCCTAGGGCCTAGGGAATGAAGCCCAAAGCTCTGAATTTGGCATTCAATGTACTCCACAGAGTCCCAAACTTCTTACCCTGCAGGCATACTCTGTCCACTATCACCTGCTGGCTACTCTGTCTGGGCAAATCCAGCCTGTGTTACACATCCTGGTGTTTCTGTTTGCATGGCTTTCTCTAGAGTGCTGAGATGTGACAGCTGGATAGTACCGAGCCAAAGGATTTGTGGGAGATTTGAGGGCCACATCATTTTGGAGCTGGAAAGGACCCAAAAGGCCACTTTACAGATGAGTAAACTGAGGTTAATTGGCTTGCCCAAAGCCACACAGCTATTTATCAGCAATGTCAGGGTGGCACTAGGCTGGTCTGCCTACAGGGAGGGAATCACCAGGCAGCCTATTAGGGAAAAATTGTAAGCAATTGGCAGCAAACTTGCTGACAGGTGATCTTTCTCCACTTCAGAGAAATGGGATATTAAGCAGCCAATAAGAAAGGAACACAGGCACGCCTCTCTAAGCGCAAACCGGGTGCCTCTCTGGCTGGTAATGCAGGGCACGATGGCAATGGGGTTGATGGGGAGAGGGCCGCTGAAATAATTCCCTAGGACCCATCCCTTACTTCAAAGACACATCCTCTCAGGCTGCATTAGTCTCCTGACTAATGCTCCCAAATGCACTGCCGAGATTTGCTGAAGTTGAAGATTCTTTGTGATGTTTGCAGTAGGAGCGGTGATGAATAAAACACAAGAATCACCAAGGCATTATTCCGAAGGCAAGCGTGCCCAGCTCTAACTGCTACATTGCAATTTCTACTCTAAGATAATAATACTAATAGTGACACTTCATTTATATAGTGCTTCTTAGGTTCTCAAGAATAATATAAAAATGAAAACGATATCTTCTACCACAGCTGTGTCTATACATGAAGCAGATAGTGGAGCAAGCCAGTTCAAGAGCAACCTCCTCACAACTCTTGGGATATTTTAGGGCAAAGTGTTATGAATTGGAATGGTTTGCATAAACAACCTGTTTTTTCAGCTTGGGTTTGGATTTTAAATACAGTTCTGCTGCTACCATAAATGATTTTATAAAACCTTTAAATATGTTGTTAAGTAGACAAAACCTTTAAATATACATGTTTTAATAAACAGATAATATGATGTTGGTACCTACTGACATAGCTGCCCACCCAGCTTCACCTGGTTGGTTAGTCATCTGTGGTTTGTGGTCTGGATTTGTGTGCATGGTGAGCAGTCAGGGAGTATTACATAGAAATTGGCATGCATGGCTCCAGGAGTCTTGAGCAGCTTGGTGATAACTGAGTCGGGTGTGGGCAAGGAGCTTCACCAGCCATGAAATCAAAGCCATTCTATGTTCAACTACCTGGTCCATTAGACACGCTACAGAATGTTAGAAGCTCAGAAATTCTGAGCTTGCCCTGAAGGCTTCACTCTCTGGAAGGGCGATGATGGTTTCTTTCAAAGGTGGGTCAGGAAAGTTGTCCTGGGATGGTATGAGGCCAGCTTCAGAGGCAGCAGTTGCCTGTGTGTCTTTGCTGCCCCATCTCACCCAACTGTAAGCAGGCACAACATCATCTAATCATCCTATCCTTGGGCTAACACAGAGGTCATGCTGTCAGGGACCTGGGGCAGTCAGATCCGCAGACCAGACACAGTCATGGATCAGGTGGGTGTGGGCACCACAGCTATCCTTGCTGGACATGGGTAGTTACAGTTTACTCTGCCATCCCAGTGGCCCCAGACATCAGATAATGGTACAACCACTGCCACAAAAGCCAGAGTGAGTTCTTCATGGCCATTGGTCTTACGTGTGTGTGTGTGTGTGTGTGTGTGTGTCTGCATGTATGTAAGCTACTGAATCTAAATTTAAAACACACTGGGAGGTTGGAGCTGAGTCTGTGTTCTAGCTTCCAAGAGGGCTAAGGAAGCAACTCTTTGGCCCTTCAGGCCTCTGGAATACAAGTAGTGTTCTTTCTATAGAGAATCTTCTTGTGAGCTATTCTCCAAACACAGGACGGGGGTTCCAATACTTTGCAGCCAAACAAACAAACAAGCAAACAAGATGACAAATGTGTGCTACAAGGAATGACTAACATGTAGAATATTGTATTCCAGGCTGAAGAACCACTGAAAAGGAACTGTCTTGTTTAATAAGATTCTGCTCCTGCTCCTATTCTGGGTATTTTTATTGCTGTTATTTTTTTGTTTACTTTGGTTTGGTTTGTTTTTTGTTTTTTTGTTTTTACCAAGAAAGCTTGGTGACAGTAAAGCCAACTCATAGCATGAAGCTATGAAGGATGACAGATATTCTGGATAACAGACTAAAGATTTAAACTTAAACACGTTTTGGGAGACTGGATCCATGGACTGAACCTAACAATATGAAATATAACCAAGCTAATAGTAACAGCTACCCCATTCTGTACACTGTTTTAAGCGTATTTATATATTAATATTGTTTAATATCAGAGCCACCTTGTAAGGGAGATATTACTAACACAGCACATGGATGGGTAAACTGAGAAATGGTAAATTGAGTTGCAGTCAGACAGCCTGATTCCAGAGCCTGTGCTAACAACTGAAGGTGCCTGTCAGGTCTTTTGTGCACAGGGACAGGTGGGGAAATGTGACTTAACAGCAGCACGTAAGGAAAAACAAATAAACAAATAAACTGTGGAGCATAAGTCCTCTGGGTGATGTGACTGGCAATAAAAGCTAATGTAATGTAGCCTCGGGCTGCAATAAAAGAAGTGTGTGGAAAGGAGTGGATAGTCCAGAGTTTAGCCGTCTAGATTTTCGTCTTCAGTCCTCCGAGGAGGGCTGGAGCAAAAAATGAATGAGGTGTTCACTCCGGAGATGTTAAAGCTGGGGAGAAGGCTTCCTGGAAAACAATAAATACTGAGTAACTGGAATGTGGAGAAAGAAGTACATCCATTCTGCATGGCATCAACAGCTTGTATTAAAGAATATAACCTCTGGGGAGACAGTTTGGCTCCATCGAAGGAAGGATTTCTAATAATGAAAGTTCTCAATGCCTCTATGGTTTGCACCGGGGTAATGTATTCCGTATCACTAATGATACAGCAGCCATCATCAGGACATGGTAGCCACAACTGCCTTCCTTCCCTGGACCATCCTGGATTACTACACTGGTTGTGACTTGCCCGTCCTGTGCCCACATTTGTTTATTCTTCCTTTGCAACACTTACTGTTCGTGATCTTGAGTTTTTATAGACAGACATAGTATGTTCTGCACCACTGAAATTGCTGCTTTTTTAAGGAAGGCCTTATGATTGACTATTTCTGTGTGCCCAGCCCAGAGCCTTTCATTAAAGTAGGTGACAAACAGATGGGTTTGAACGTGATTTCAGACTGAACCCTGCCAGTGAGTCCTGTGAATGCTTACAAGGGGTGGCAAGGTGAGATGCCACTCTACTTTGTTAACTATGAAAACATGGAATAAAGATATTAATGATAATGACTATAAAGTGGGAAAGACCTGAAGGCCAAGGTCAGATAGTACAGTTTGCAAAATATTACCATAAGACATTGGATTGGCTGACCATGACTTCTAAATAAAGATTCATGGAAAGGCCCATACTTATGTACCACAACTTAACTACCTAATGACATAACAGGTTGTATCTTTGTGTGTGTAGACAGATAGATATCTAGATAGATAATAGAGCTAATGATATGTTTAAATAAAAATCAGACCACCAATATATCTACTCTAAAAAACAAACAAACAAACTTGTTTGTAGATAGTGGTAAGAGACTGAGTTAAGAACCAAGATTGCCAGATTCTTGCTTCACCTGCCCTAAATGACCATGTGATCTTAGGCAAGTCATGTTTCCTCCCTGGGTCCCTGGACCCTCATCTCTAACTGAAGGTTGACAATTCTGTTGATGACTTCACACATCAGATTCCTACTTGGTGAAGTGGAATGTCCACTCCTCACTCATGAAGTACTAGGCCCTATCGCTACATAGCAGTTAGACTGTATGATGTAGAATCTGAGAGAAGGTGCCACATGTGAAAGGGAACAATGACATAATGGAGTGGAAGCAAATGGGAGAAATGAGAATGGAGAGGAGTCTGGAAACTATCTCATCAGATTAGCTGAAGCACAAAAGGGTGGACCATCCTGATAGTGCATAAGTTTGGCGTGGGATGCCTGCGTTTTTCAATTACTGGTTGTGGAACACCAGGAATGTCTTTTTTGTTTGTTTCTTTTTTCTGTACGATGTTAGCAATAATCTTACCAGTTCAAAAAGTCACTGTGGATAAGTCTCATATACAATGTTCTTCGCCCAGTGACTGAAACTAGCTAAAGCCTCCATAAACGCTGGATTTTAACTATTATCTGATACTGATTTTCAAATATTTGCAGGGCTGTAAGGAAGAGGAAAAAGTGACGGGGAGCAGAGGCAAAGACTAACTAACTACTGGGATAAAGTTACAAAAGAGGTGTATTTTCAGTCCTCTTCTGATGTGGGATTTTAATGAACAGAGTTAATGGCTCACAGCTAGTGTGATGTGTTCCCTGAGAGGTAGTTAGCAGGCTGTCATCAGGACATGTATGAAGATACAGGATTAACAGTGAAACAGAAAACATGCTGGGAGGATAGTTATACCAGAAAATCTCAGAAGTTTCTTTTAATGAATAAGGTTTGGGGTCTTGTAGGGGCACAGGTCTGAGCAGTCGGCTCAGCTCTCGGCCCAGCTGCTCTTCTCTAGAAAGCCAGGGAGGCCCCAGCTTGCAACATGCATCACGTATAGTAGAAAACCTCTGGGCATGTGGATTCAGGACAGACTGGGAAACCCAGCTTTCCTTCCTCCAGCCACAGGAGCTTAGACAAGGGTCCAGAGTCCTCCTGCGAGTCAGTTTCCCCCTTTGTACAGCGGAGATGCTCCACAGGATGAGGACGTAGAATAAATGAAGCACGGCACCTGGCACACGGTAGGGTATGAAACAGTTGGCTCTTCCTCCTTCCCTTTTCCAGGCAAACACGGGGAGGTATTTCCTTTCAGGAAATACTCAGGAGAGACTTCAGGCCTGGGGTAGAAACACACGACACAAAAAGGCTACAGATGGGACAGAGCAGGACAACCTGGAAGCTTCAGGAGCCTTGGAAAGCCCAGCCCAACTGTGCCACCGAGCCGGAAAATAGTCGGAAAACCATTAATGGCTGGTGGGGTGAGGGCTCCTGTTATTTTCAATGCTGTACCAAATCACTGTGCTTCTGCCTGGACCCAAAGAGGACCACAGGCAGGGCGAGAGCTTCTTCAGTGCAGTGTCTTCATGAGTTAAAATGGTCACTGCTCCACCCCCTTAAAATCCCAAACTACATTTACCTGAAAAACAAACAGGAATACGCTTGAAATGGAGACGATTTATCAAGGGGCTAATTATCATTTAAGCTAGTCTGGAATAGTAATGAGCCCCTTTTAAATGAAAGCAAACCTTGTGATGAATATCTCAACATCGCATGCTTAGCAAACTTTCCCAGTAAGATATTACTTCGGGGCAACTTACCACAGCAACCCATATGTAAAAACGAACAGAGAGAAAATGCAAAGGTAGGAAGGAGGCAGGCACTTTTCAGAAGCCATAATTATCTCTAAAATCTCAACTGCTTCTTGAATATTTTAAATGGAAGAGGGATGGATCACTTAAACTTATGAAATAATTCAAAAAAAGGCACTAATAAACAATTCATCCCTAATTGGGAGAGGCCTCAATCTAAAGCAAATGTTCAGTGCAGGATTTTGGCCTAATAATTATAAGGAAGAATTGCTACCTCCACCATTAGTCTATAAAACTCAATCCCAGGTCTGAGAGGACAGAAAGGGCTGAGTGTTTACTGTGGGCTTATCATGAATCAGACACTGCACTCAGTTTTCATTTTATCATTACAACAATGCTAGGACATGAGTATTATTACGATTTCTGTTGTTACAGAGGAGGCATCTGTGTCTTAGAAGTTCTGTTGCTTATTCTTAGTCACATACCCTGGGAGCACTGGAGGTGCAGGTGCAAAGAATCAAAGTGCTGGGCAGGGCTGGAACTAGGGTGAGTCAGGGGAGGCATGGTCCTTGGGCACAAAATATAAGGGCTTGCCAAAAAATGCAGTAATCGACATGAATACTATTGTAATGCAATATTTGAAAAATCGTACTGAACGGGAAAAGTCCATGATGTGCAAAAATATCAAAATGTCAAACAAAGACAAGGATCTTACTCTGCACTTACACCTGGCACCACCCTCCTCACCCTAATCCCCTGCTGACCCAATAGGCGGTCTAAGCCTCGGGGATGACGGAAGTAGTCTGAGCCTTGCGGATGTGATCATGGGTAACACTTTCCGGAGATCCATGGAGGGGGTGGCCGCACAGTACATATCTGATACGCCTAAGCCTGCCTTCTTCCATGCTGGTTCTTACTGAGAATAAACGCCACTGGTGGTGTGGATGCTACTCGAAATTCTCATTGTTTGCCCTCAGGGACAGAGCCTAATGATGGCTGAAAAGAGATCTCTGCGCATCTTAAACTAACACAAGGAGGAGCCTCCACACTCTGGATGCTATGTTAGGTAATCTTCAGAATGTGGAAGACACCGTGTCCAGAGCCATTTTCTTCCAGAAATTTCTACAAATTCTTAATTGTGAAATCATGCGAGTACAGAGGACCACATCATGTGGATTTCTGGCAAAGACAAGAATTCACGGAGGAAGTGAATGTAGGGTTTTCTTCACCTGCAACAACCCAAAAAATTCGAGAAGAATTCACAATATCCTTTGAGGATTGTTCTCAGGGCCAGAAAGCAATAGAATAAGAACCTAGCCACTGTTTACTATGGCCTGTAAAGATGTTTAGGCCAGCTTTCCGGATTCAGCACCTCACATGGGTTAAAGGAGTAGAGAGAGACAAAGGCAGGGGGTTGGGGGGACGGGTGTCACCAGTACTTGGCCCATCAGGAGAAACAGCACCATTCATCTCTCTCATGCTTTTTTTTTTTTTCTCTTCCTTTTCCTCCTTTCCTCTCTTCTCTTTCATCCTTCTATCTCACTTAATATCCTGGTGTACGAGATTCTGTGCCGGAGCAGAAACTTTAACCGGACAGACTATGAGAGCAATGATTCATCTCAATAAGAATCCTGGTACCCTGCAACAGTCTGATGACTAATTAAACCAAATAACAATGAAATTTTGCCTCCAGTTGTAACAAACATGCATTATTCACAAGCACTTACAATTTAAAAGTACTTTCTTTTTTTCGGGTTAAATAAACTGTCCGGTGGTGAGTGAGCATTGGTTTACAAAACACTTTGTCTTACTTTCCGCTGAGTTACTTAATACTCCTTCCCATAATCCATTTGCATTGATTCCTTCTTCATCAACTGCCTGCACATTCCAACACACTCAGAGATACACAGAACTGCACTGCTGACTCACCAGGGAGGCAATTGTACTCAGTTAAAAAAATAAAATTAAGAATCCACTTAGGACAGTACTTATTTTTTTATTAGAGCTTTCCTCTTAATTATAATATAGCGTTAGTATCTTTTTTACATTATTCTTCTGAACTTTCATAATGATGCTATCAAACAGTAACAAATATAAATTTGGGCAACCTAAAATATGCAATTTAATCATAAGCAGTAATTTCCATTATCACTGAGGAGGAAAAAAAAGTCAAGGACCAATCTTGAATTAAATTCTACTCTCTGCTAAGTTTAGGTTTTTTTACAGCAATATCAAGAATGGTTTAAAGGTAACAGTAAAACATTTACAGTTACATTAAAACTCCATGCCCCAAAGTGTTTACCAAAGATCATACTGCTATTCATTTTTGCAAATTAGAAATGTCTTGCAGATGTTTTAAAAAACCTCTTGAAAGAATAGGCAATGATACCACAGTAATCTCACTAATATTTCTCTTCTTTATTCATTCGCTTCCCCTCGGAGTCTCAAATGATGCTCTTTCTAGCAGGGGGGAAAAAAAGCCAGAAAATCCTCCCAGATCCCTGTCTTACTGAGAGCTGACCTTGTGTATCAGGCACCCCAGCCCCCAAGCACCTTCTGCTCAGATAATCTCAAGTTACAAGATTTTTCCAACTTTCTAGTAAACTCCAAGATGGGAAGAAGAGGCTGAAGGTAAAGGATCCACCGACTAGAAAGATGTTAATCCTGACAAACTGCTCAGGCGGTAGCCTGAACCACTGCTAGATTGAATTCGGTCTCTCCTGAGAGGGCCAGACAGGGGTGGTGGTAACAAAACCGCTTTTCATGGTGCCCTCAAAAGCAGATGGGCCCCATGCAGAAAGTTGGAGAAGGGCGCCATTGCCCTCTAGTGGCCAGAAGTGCAATCTTCCGCGAAGGAGCCCATTTCCAGAGATGCACAAGGCTCTCAATGTCAGGGTAAAATTATAGCAGAAAGATGTCTAATTATCCTCCTCGAGTGTTTTCTTTAGTTCTTTCTGCCCATAGAAGAGGCTGTGGATGACTATCACAGTAATCCTGATGGAATCCTGATGGATTCTTAGTACTACTGGTGTGCCAGAATTTGCCTAACTTTCTCCAGCTTTTTTTTTTTTTTTCTTTTTTAACATACCTGTTGATGTCTGTCCCCTAGCCCATATAGACCAAAGATCTTTACGTATTTTAGGGGCAATAACAATGGATTAGAAAAGTTGAGAACTCACATGCTTGGCAGATATAGAATGTGGGCTCTTGAGGAACTAGGTAACTTTTTCTGAAACAATGACCAATTTCCTAAGGGGGAAAAAAATCCCAACCACTATTCATAGGCTGATGAATTTACACGGTGTTCAGATTTTCTGGGAAAAATACTCAGGAATTCATAGTCATTCTGCAAACTTTACAGTGTAATATAAAATGTTTGCTACCTAGTTTCACCCCCCATAGACCAGTGTCTTATTATTAAAGATTAGGTATGCCTAATCAAAGTGAAAAAAAAATATTGAAAATAAACAAAATGGTTATGCTTCTTGAACATTTGCCTACATAGATGTATTGAAAATGAAGGAAAACTAAAATCAAATCTGCAGATCTCCTTTAGATGGTTCTGAAAATAGATCTGAATATCACAGATCAAAGTTTATCTGAACTGTCAACTTCGTAAGTCACAGACATTCACAGGCGAGGTTTCGAGACACACTGAGCTCATGGGAGTGTAGCTGTGGCATTGTAAATCAAGCTTTGAGGTCAAAGTCATGGCGTTTCCCATAAGAGGGTCCCCAAACCAGAATCTTTACAAGGCAGCCATGTAATTCTATTCAAAGTGGAAGAAAAACCATGAATTATGAAGACAAGTGCATTAAAGGAGCATGAAATTGATCTGTATTCCCCCAAATCATGGCATGGCTCTTCAACCTTGCCCCCATCTCCTCTCACAAATAAACAAACAAACACACACATTCACCACCACCCCTGCAAAGAGTCCTGGGTCATAAAAAAAAAAAAAAAAAGAGAGAGAGACAGCCATGATTTTTTTTTTTTTTTAATTCTCAAATTAACAAAAGATTGCATCTTAATTGAAAAATAGAATTTAGGTTTCTGGTAGTTTTACTGTCTGGTGTTCTGATAGGAATGCTGAACATAATGGAAGTTCTGAAGTGTTATCAAGATGGTCCACTGCTTCAATTAGAACTATTTTAAAAGGCAATTTTTTTCTAGTAAGCGGTAAGCCGAGTTTGAGTAAATCTACCTGTTTTGGCCTCAACAGATGATCCTATCTCAGACCTCTTCATTCTCTCTCCCCACCCCCATCCCAGAGGTGGGAGGAGAGGAGGGCTGATATCTTTTTTTCAAACAATGTAACAAAATGGGCAGCTTATGCAAAGTCTGAAATAACGACAAAAACGATAGGAATAATTGTTATTAACAATAAAGCCTGGCTGCAACACATTTTTAATTCATTAATTTGCCATGTTTCAAAAGGAAGATGTAAAGATAATTCTCACTCAAGCAAAGTTTCCTGGCCTCTCAGATGCCCTTCCCTGGTCTACACTTGGAAACTACTCACATTTCTTTGTACTAGGCAGGAATTCAGTTTTGCAAGGAGGTTCGAATTCCAACTGGCCAACTCTAAAACTTGGAATCAGAGCTCAGGATTAAGGAACTTTAGTGACGAGGAGCTTCAGGGTCCCTCTGGTATTGGCCACAACTCTGTCCCTTTGTTTTGCAACTTTTATTCCTTTGTTCTGCTGGAAGAAGACCAGGCTCCCTGCAGCTAGGGTTGGGCAGGGACTACTTCTGTGTTCTGGTGTCTGCATCTCACATATGCAGGAAAAATAATTCCAGGATTAATGAAATGAAGGTCAGCCCCTTCTCTTCTCCTCTCCCGGGGTATTTGGATCTAGCGCTCAGAGCCCAGCCTGGCAAAGGTGCTGATGCGATGCTGGCTGATCCCCGCTCCTGAGAACACTTCTACATCCCCATCCCCAGGAAAGCCAGACACCCCGCAAAACCATCGATGTCTGCTGCAAGCCCAAGTGATAAAGAAATTGATCCATCCTCTTGCCAGATTAATTATCGTGTCTTCCCTGTGATTAAACCGAAAACTTACTCCCTGCCTCATATTAACCTGATAGGAATGATCGGAAGATTAAAACAAGGAAAGATTTCAGAACCACTAGAACAAGATTTCTTTAGGGGGAAACAAGAGGGAAGACTTCAGGCAGAGCTATATGCCCCTACAGCAGGGTTTCAGGAACAACCCTCCACCCCCATCCCTTAGGGACAACCCGTCGTCATGCAGGGATGGTATTATTAAATAATTAAAAGATGCAATTTCTTAATAGCAGTGCGATGGCCCGTGAAATTCCTGCTGCATTATCAGCAAAAGCAACAGGGCTTTTTCTAGCATCTAGAAAACCTTTCGCCCTGGAGAGGGAGGCGTGTGGGGCACCCCCTCCCCTCCCCCCCCCACCCTCCCGCCCCAGCGAAAGCAGGGCCTTGGCAAGAAAGGGATGAAGAAGTGCGACCGGGGGGCCTCCCGGACCCCACTTTCTCCGGGGACTCTTTTCACAGCGCGAGGCGGACGCTCCTTACAGCTCTGCCTGGCTTGAGGTGGGGGTGGGGAGGAGGGTCCTCTCCTCACCGCCCTTCCCATTCTGCCGGCTCGCGTTCCGGGGCAAAGCTAAGGGAGGAGGGCCGTGCGTGCGGGGAGCTAGGGAGGCTTGGCGCGCTCGGGGAGGAGACGCAGGCTTCGGGCAAGGCTTGGTTCGCAAAGTTAACGTTGACCCTGGCAGGCTTCGCGAGCCTCGGGCAGAGCTGAGCCCGAGTCTGAGGCGCTCGCCGACCTCTCCTTGGGCTGGCGGGAGCTAACGGGCGGCCCCCGGAGCTCGCGAGCAGAGACTCGGGCTGGAGGGCTGGAGCGCGCACCGCAACCGGCCGCTCCTCAGCCGCAGTCAGCGGACCCAGAGCCCGGCAATTAAAGTGCGGGGCCACCGCCGACGCGAGCCCGGTTCGTTCCGTTGTCCGGGGCTTCCCCGGCGGTCGCGCAAGGAGGGCTGAGCCCCGGGAGCGCTCGGCGGGGACAGGGAGGAAGGGAAAGGAACCCTGCAGAGCGCGGTCACGTCGCCGCTTTCGGCAAGAGGTGCAGCGCGGGCGGGCGGGCCGGCACCGCGCCGGGGGCGACTTTCCCCAGAGACCCGACCGCGGGCAGGCGGCGCGTCCGGAGCGCGGCTCTGCAGCGTCTGCCCCAGCCCGGCGCAAAGCCCCTCTCCCGCGGCCTCGGCGAAGACCCCAGAGGAGGCCGGAGCGGGGGAGAGAGGTTGGAGCGCACATCTGGCGCCTCTGCCCCCCGCGCCGCCCGCGCCCACAGCTGGTTCCCTTCTCCCTTTTTGATTTTTAAACAAATCTTCTCTTACCTCCGCCCTCCCCCCGTTCCTGCGTTGCATTAGTGAAATCTTCCCGAGTCAGACCTCTTTCCGCACACCTCCAGACGCTCATCCAGAGACACCCCCCCCCGCTCCCCCACTCCAAGAAGCCCCATCCAGGCGAGAGGAAGGGACTGGCGGCGAGCCTCACCTGGGGCCCTGGAGGGTGGGCGCGAGCTCGGGGCCGTCGGTCCCTGGCGCAAGGCGAGCGCAGCGGTGTCAACCCCGGCCCCAGTCCGGGTCCCATTCACAAGTCGGCGGCGGCTGCGAGCGGCCCCCGCGGCATCTGCTCGCGACGCTCCCCTCGGCTGGCGGCGGCCGCGGAATGAGCCGCCGAGCGCGCTAGTGGCAGGAATGAGAAACCGGGGGGAGGTGGCGGGCGGGGTGGGGGGGGGCCGAAGGAGGAGGGAGGCCGCTGCTGGGAGGGGAGGAAAGGGCGGGGGGCGGAGAGGAGCCGAGGCCGCGAGACGCGGAAAGCTGGGCCTGGCGGAGGCTGCGGGGGCCGACCCCGTCCGCGCCCCTCCCCCCAGGGGCCCCACAGATGCTGACCCCTGGATTCGTGGCCGCCCCGGGTCGCTGCACTCCGGCTCCCTTGGGGCTCAGACAGAGTCTGGAGCGACTGAAGTTGGGCTCCGGGGACGCACAGCCAATCAGGGAGGGCGGCGGAGGGAAGCCGGGGAGGGGTTGGGAGCCCCCTTTTCCTCCTTCGCCCAAATCCGCTCCAGCTGGCCAGGCTGGGCCCTTGCCCGGGAGGCCTGGATGGTGCGTTGGAGGAAAGCATCGCCCAAGCGGGGGAGGCAATCGGGAATTGTCTTTCCTCACTCTACCACCCCCTCCTAAAATCGCTCCACGTCGGCGGCTTCTGCCCTGCGCCTCCCCCATATCTCTCAAACTCTGCTTGGGGCGCGGGTAGGGAGACCTGGGGAGGGAGACTTCGGACTTGGGAAGAGCCACGTCTCTCGGTTCTCTCCCAGTACCCCCGCCCCCGCCGCGCTTCGCTTGCAGAGGGGGGCGCGGGGAACGCTGAGCTAGAGTCGGCCTCGCGCCCGCCACCGCCCCCCTAGAGGGTGCCTGGGCCCCCGCCACAGGCAGGTACCAGCGGCCCCCGCAGTCAGCGTCACTTGTTGCCTCAGGCCCCATCGCCGCACACCCACGAAGGCTCTGCGGGGAGTGCGGCTCCGCGGGAGAGGGCCTAAGGTGCAGGGCCCGCGTCCTCCCGCGGGCCCTCCCTCTGTTCTCCCTTTTATTCCTTGGGGGCGGGGGGACCCCAGCCGCTTCCTGCCGTCGCGGAGTCGCGGGAAGAGAAGGCAGCCAGGGTCGGGGCCTAGGGATCACGCCAGGGACTGGGCGGGGCGCTCATGGTACCCCGAACGTGGTTGACACCCCCACACTCCGAGGGCCCCGGGGTCGAGGGAAACAACTGTGACCTGGTGGACACCCCTGGCTGGAACAAGTTTCCAAGGTGGGGAGTGGCGGAAAAAGAAGACGCAGAGAGACGGCGAAGCAGCAAAGGGATAACGGGGGAAAAGAATCTCCAGGAGGGACGGGGATTAGGATGGGCAAGAAGGGGAGCGGTGATGGGCCCGCGGAAGAGATGGGTAAGGACCGAGGAGTCAACGGAAAACGAGGGCGAGTAAAGGAAGAGAAAGCCTCGGACGGTGCGCGAAAGCAGAAGGAACCGGCCCTCAGGCTCCTGGTCCCCCACGGTCCCCTCCTCGACCCAGCTCCCGGGCGGCGAGCGCGCGAGGCTCCACGATTTTGCGCGGCGCCCTGCAGCGTGCGCGGGGGCGGCGGGCGGGGCGGGCTCTCCGGGCACGCCGCCCCTCCCCCTCGGCGCGCCCGCCGACGTCTCGGCCTCCGGGATCCCCCCCATCCACGCCTCGGCTCCCAGCGCGCGCCCCGGGCCCTCTGTGTGGCCGTGGCCTTCAATCTGCCCGTTCCTCGGCTGGGGGAGGGGGCGCTAGGTTTGCGCTGCCGGGTTCCTTCGCTTCTCCGCTCCCTACCCCCCACGTCCCAAAGGCCGCGAGGCGACAGTTCTCCCGGCACTGGATACGGCCCTCCCCCGCCTCACTCCCGCCAGGTGCGAGCGACTGGCGAGGCCACCGAGGCTCAGCGCTTCTCCGCAGCGCGCGGGTGAGTCGCACGCTGTACCTGCCTCTGCTGCCTCCTCCTCAGGCTGGGCCCTGACCTGAGCCCCTCCACACTCTTGCTTCCTCTCAGCCCCTTTGGTCCTATCTTTTCATCTGCCACTCCCGGGTGCTGTAAGCCCTAAAACTTCAGCACGTCCTAGGCCTCCGCCGAAAGTCTCCTCACTACGGTGGGGCGCAGCGACGGCAACAGGGTGCTCGCACCGCGCCACTTCCGCGCGTGATTGACATTACCCAGGAGAGAAGATAGCTGGATTTCGCGCTTGTTCAGCTTCTAACTATTGTCAGGGTTTTCTCATCCTTCCCACGTGGGCATAAAGGGACCGTGAACTCGATGCCAATCTAATTACAC
The DNA here is from genome assembly GCF_016509475.1 of Prionailurus bengalensis. Classification (NCBI taxonomy): domain Eukaryota; kingdom Metazoa; phylum Chordata; class Mammalia; order Carnivora; family Felidae; genus Prionailurus; species Prionailurus bengalensis. Next base: position 41,402,842 of record NC_057352.1, read on the forward strand.
GTACACAAAGTTGTTCAGGATCTGTGATGGTGAGGGCATCTTTCCATCCATGAGAAAAAGTTCAATGAATTCCATTTTTTTTTCATCTTATTTATTTTTTATGTTATTTTATGTTATTTATTTTTTTATGAAATTTATTGTCAAATTGGTTTCCATACAACACCCAGTGCTCATCCCAACAGGTGCCCTCCTCAATACCCATCACCCACCCACACCCCATAAACCCTCAGTTTGTTCTCAGTTTTTAGGAGTCTCTTATGTTTTGGCTCCCTGCCTCTCTAACCATTTTTTTTTTCCTTCCCCTCCCCCATGGTCTTCTGTTAAGTTTCTCAGGATCCACATAGGAGTGAAAACATATGGAATCTGTCCTCTGTATGATTTATTTCACTTAGCATAACACTCTCCAGTTACATCCACGTTGCTACAAAAGGCCATATTTCATTATTTCTCATTGCCATGTAGTATTCCATTGCATATATAAACCACAATTTCTTTATCCATTCATCAGTTGATGGACATTTAGGCTCTTTCCATAATTTGGCTATTGTTGAGAGTGCTGCTATAAAAATTGGAGTCCAAGTGCCCCTATGCATCAGTACTCCTGTATCCCTTGGGTAAATTCCTAGCAGTGCTACTGCTGGGTCATAGGGTAGGTCTATTTTTAATTTTTTGAGGAACCTCCACACTGTTTTCCAGAGTGGCCACACCAGTTTGCATTCCCACCAACAGTGCAAGTGGGTTCCCGTTTCTCCACATCCTCTCCAGCATCTATAGTCTCCTGTTTTGTTCATTTTAGCCACTCTGACTGGCGTGAGGTGATATCTGGGTGTGGTTTTGATTTGTATTTCCCTGATGGGGAGTGACATTGAGCATCTTTTCATGCTTGTTGGCCATCTGGATGTCTTCTTTAGAGAAGTGTTTATTCATGTTTTCTGCCCATTTTAATGAATTCCATTTTGGAAGCAAGTCCAAGGATGGAGCCTGGACACTTGTGATCTGATATTAGTTGGAATTTGCCCTCTGGTTTCTGTTCAAAATGCATCAAATGAGAGCTGTTGTGTTTGTTTCTTTTACTGTTGTTTTTTTTTTTTTTTTTTGATTTGTTGTTGTTTGTTTTGGGGGACTTGTTTTTAGATCATCCCATTAATGATAGGTAGTATCAGCTGGTTTTAAAAATAAGTCAAGAATTGCTTGGTAGGTTTCCACTGACAAAGCATACCTGAATCACATAGAACCTAGCGTATAGCAGCAGTCAGTATCTCTTTGCACAACCCAGCAATTCTGTGCCTCTGATTCTACTCAAGAGACCTGAAAACCTATCCACACAAAGATGTGTGTCTGAAAATTCACAGCAGCATTATCCCTAATAGCTGGATGGATAAAATGTGGTATATCCATGAGATGGAATAGTATTTAGCATTAAAAAGAAAAGAAATACTGATGCATGTTACATTATGAATGAACCTTGAAAACATGCTAAAAACCAGATACAAAACTTCATATTGTTTCATTCTATTTATATCATGCAAATGTATACAGGCAGAAAGCAGATCAGTGGTTGTCCTGGCTAAGGGTAGGAATAGGAGTTGACTACAGATGGGCATGAAGGAACTTTGCTTGGCGTTGAAAATGTTCTAAAATCAGATGATGGTTATGGTTGCACAAATCTACACATTTAACTAAAATTCATTGAATTGTAACTTTAAAAAAAGGCCAAACCCGCCAGCCCCCACCCCCCCAAAAAAACTTCTTTTTACACTTTTATTCCCTGTGAGGAATCTGTGAGAGTCTGTGACTTGCATTTGAGCCTTAGGGGGGAAAATTTTGCAAGGCAAATTTATAGAAAAATGTGTGTGTGTTTTTTTAAGAGTTTTAGTTCTTATGGAAAGATAACCATACGTCTATTCAGTAAGTTCTATTTTGGCGCCTGCTTTGGAGAGTCTTGTAAGTGTTAAAGCAAGTTAATTTCCCCCTTTCACTCTTCTAAGTGATTAATTCCTGGGAACTAGAGTTAGGTATTCCAGTTCGTGACATTTTAAACACACCTACACATAGACACAGTACAAAGTGCACATTTCAGAGGGGATTTTTTATGACTATGTTAGGATCTGTCTTAGAAATCCATATCAAGCATTTGGGTGGAGTATTGTGTGATTACAGTTTAGATTAAAAAAGGAAAAGAGAGAGAGAGAAGAAGAAAGAACCTACTGACAGCTTAAATTAAAAGATTCAGTTCCTCCAGGCAGCCAAAAGTTTGGGTGTTTATCTTAACTTACCTCACCTTTCCTTCACCTTGTTCTTCAAGGGAGGAAGCCAGGGTTCAAGTTGCTCTGGAGCCAGGATTAAACAGCCCCTTCTGCTTCCTGCCTCTTCCAGGCCAGACAGAGATGAGGCCCAAATGGCCTTTTTCTTGTCTTTGTCCTTGTCAGCATGAGGCTAATAATTTCCTGTTGGTTCCTTCATCAAAGGTACCGGGCTCTCATCCCTTTGATGGGCCTCTCCTCGGACTCTGAAGATAGCCAGGCCCTGCTGAGTCAGTTCCTTGTTTCCACTTAGAAGCTCCAAGCTCCCCTAGGTCTCCTCAAAGCCTGTGCTCCAGAGGCATCCTTTGGTATAAGGTGTAAAACATGAGGCAAGATCCAAGCAGGGAGATTGTTTTATCACATTGCGGTGGGCTCCTATCATGCCTTCTCTAGGCAGAGGGAAAACATTGAGAAAGATGGAACAGGAATGCCGTTTGTGAACCAACATTTCAGATAAAGGTTCCCACAGCTGGGTCTGCAGAGAAAAGTGGAAAAACCACAGACTTTTGATCTGTGTCTGATTCCTGGTTTTGCCACTTACCTAGCTGTATGACTTTGGGCAAAGACTTTATCTCCTTGAGATTCAGTTTCCAATTCTGTAAAATGGGGCTTATTATCTGGGCCTAGATCGTTGCAGGGATTCAGTGTGCCCACTTACCTAAAGCCATAAAAATTGTGCTTAGAGCAGAGGCTCAATAAATGAAAGGTATTAATTACTGTTATTAATTACAAGGTCTGATTACTATCATACCTTAAATGGCCTGAGCAAGAAAGAAGCATGTTACAATTATGAATTATAATAATTGTGGAGATTAATCTTATTTTAAATCGTATGTGTAATAAAACTTCTGGCCAAGAATATTAGGGAAATTCAAAGTTTACTGACACTGTAAGACCCATCTAAGGTCATTTTAGAATTAGATGTGCCAAACTTGGGGGCAGGTGCCCTTGGGTTCTTGTCCTAGATTTGCCACAAATTCACTGAGTCACCCTGAGTGAGTCATTCCCTTTCTCAGAGACTAGCTGTAAATGAGAGCTCACCCAAGGTAAGTTCTGCAGAGGTTTCTTCCAGAGCTCACATTCTGGAGTTTAAGTTCTACTCTTCTTTAGAATAGGAGCGTCTCATAGATGCAGTTCCCCTTTCCACCACTAGGAGTGGTCAGCCAATCATCTCCTGCTAAACCCTGACTCTAGGCAACCTCCTTCCCTGAAATACCTTTTTCTACTCTGACCAGTAGCATTTGTTTGTTTTCCTCCCTCACCTAGACTATAAGTTCCCTAAGGGCAAGGTTGATACCCTTCTGGTATCACACAGTACTTCGTGTGTTAAATATAGATGTCCAGTAAATATGCTGGATTAATTGATAATGTTTATTAATAAATATTTTGATTAAATTAATGCAGCATTTCAGTCAGATATCACCATAATAATACTAGATAATGAAGGAGGCCAGTGGCTTAAAATCACAGTTATTTTTTCTCATCTGTGGGCCAGCTGGGGTTGCCTGGTCCAGACTGGGCTAGGCTATGGTCATAGCTCAGCTTCCTGTATTTCCCATCCTCTTCTTGGGACCAGATTGGGCATATTCTCATGGCGCGAGCAACTGCACAAGATGTCACACAGAAATATGCATGGCCTCTTGTGGTTTAGTCTTAGTACTGGAAACTGTCCCTTCTACCTCATTTTGTTGGCCAAAGCATACCACATGGTCAGATGGAAAGACAAGGGGTGGAGAAACATAATTTGCTTTTTTTTATTGAGAGAAACTTCCAAGGTGCTTGGCAAAAAGTGCTCGGCAAAAATACAGAGAAGGGTGAAGAGTTGGGGACATTAATACAATCTCCCATAGGCACAAACAACTTTCATCCTGCCTCCATGCTGGGTTGTCCTGGGTTGTCATATTCCGTGGGTTATATCCTATAATCAGGAATATAATATTCCAGGACATTAGAAGAGATGGAACCAGAAGACAGTTTCAGCCTCATACCAAACCCTGTAACCATGTCCTTCTTTTAACTTTAAGGTTCAAGTTATAAAGGAAGAAATAATAATGTAATAATAATAATTTATTATAATAATTAATTATTATTACATTATTGTGTGTATTATAATAATGTCATAATAACAATCACCAGCGTATATATAAAACTAGAAATTTTCAAAACCTCCCATCAAAGTATGTATTATTATCCCTATTTTACAGATTAGAGAATTGACATAAAAAGAAAATTATATGCACTGCCCAATATAATACAACAGGTATGTCTTGGAGTTAGGATTCCAACCTATGTGTTTGACTCACAAGTTATCCCAGTGGAGAAGCTCATGCAACAGATTCTAATTCTGATGTGAATGGGGAGTATGTGGGGGAAAGGGAGAACTTTTCTCTAGACCCAGGAAAGTAAGCATCCATCAGATCCCTAGGCACAATAGGTACAAAATAAATATTCATGAAAGGGTGAAAGGAAAGAAGGGAGAGAGGGAGGGAAGGGCAATAGAAGCAGTGAAGGTAAGAAAGGAATAAAGAGGATGTAAGAGAAAAGATATACACGTGTTAATCTGTTTGTAGAACTGTCCCTTTCCATGGTGGGCAGAAATCTGTGGATTCTAGGAGTCTTCTATTCCTTGCCCCTACTTGTGCTGAGAACAGTTGCCTCATGCATACCTCATAGTCTAGAAAGTGCATCATGGGCTGGCTCCTAAGTATCTTGCTGATCTTCCCATCTCTCCCTGGATTACTCAAGCCACACTTTGCTTTTTGCTATTGTTCAACCACAAACATACTCCCAATTCACGACCTTGGCACTTGCTGTCCCTTCTGCCTGAAGCACCCTGCCCTGAGTCTTTCTCCTGGCTTGCTCCTTCATTTCGCCTGTTTAACCAGGATTTCCCTGGCTCTTCCAATGACCGAAGCACCCACCCAACACTCTAGCCCCCTACAGCCCATCCCTTTCTATCCCCTTAGACTGCTCAGTTCTTACTTCTAACACGTATATCCACTTGAGATTGTACTGTATGTTTTTATTTACCTCTTTTTTTATTGTCACCTTGCCCCACTAGGGTACAAGCTTCAGGAGGACGAAGGATATCACCTCTCTTGTTCATTTCTGTATCTTCAGCATCTAATACAGTGCCAGGCATATGGTAAGCACTCAGTAAATATTTGTAGAATGAATACATGAATAGCAAATGCATGCAAAATGCTAACTGAATGAATGAATCCCCAAACCAAGAGCAGATGGATCATCTGCTTGAATCTAAACATGGTACAAGTATCCCTTGTTTACAAAGTGAATTTAATGATGCCAATTATTCATATTACAGAAATGATTCTTCACTTTACCAAAGGTATCATTCGAATGCTAGTTAAAACAGCTACTTCCTTTAGTGTTGTTAAAAATATAATCCAATTTAAAAAATGGTGGGGTGCAGACAACTTTTCTGTAACATATGAATTTCTTAAAATGAATTACAGGTATGCATAATGACAGTTCTGCTTCTGATTTCTAATTCTAGTTTGTTTGCTGTATGGACTAAGAGATTGGCTTATTAAACTGCCTCACAGAAGGCTAGTTCAATGTTCATATGTGCATACATTTACATTCTTTTTTAAACTTGTGAATAGGCGCATTTAAATGTGTTTGTGCTCCAGGAGAACCATTGGAAATGCTATTCAAGATTGGTAGTGGATTGCTTTGCAAATAGTCTACAATTTGGACAACAGGATTCAAGATAGCTCTGTGTTCCAATTTTTATGAACGTTGAAACATTGACTATCTGTGTTGAGAAGGCAGAAATCATTGTAACCCAATGGAGAAAGCCTTTAAAAAAAATCTTTCTTTAGAGTCCTCAGCTTAAGACAGATGAACTTCCGCATCATAAGCTGTATTTCAGTGTTTTACCCCGTTGTATACGTTTCTTTTCCCTTTTCAATGGCCTTGTTTCATGGCAAAAAGCTAATAGTGGTGTTTCCATAAAGCACAGGTAGGTCAAAATGGAATGCACAGGTGGCATATACACAGATGGCTTAAGAGTCTTCTTGGAAACAGTATTCCAGAAGAATCTCTCTATTCTGATTGATAGTCACCTTACTTCTGGGTCTTAAGCCGTGATTGATTTTTATTGTACAGAGTATTGTTTTGGGCTATGGGTAAAATTTAAGAATAACACTTTTTGTAGCTATTCATTGAATGCCTATTAAGTGCTTTAATTCTGGTCCTTACAACTATTCTACAAAGTATGCCCATTTTATAGGCAAGAACGAGAAAGCTCAGAGAATTGAACAGCTTAGTCAGAATCAAACAGTTTGCTAATAAATGAATAATTAAATGTGATGTAATTGCTCACAGTCTACAAGGGATTCTCACTGAGGAACTAATTTATATGGGAGAGATAGTAAGGGGAGGAGACGGAAATTTTTGTTAAAGGTATTATTTTTCAGCTGAGAGTTAAAGTATGCAGAAGAGTTAGGGTAAGTGTAGGGAGAGAGCGTTCCATGGAAGGAGTAGATTGTGTAAGAGCATTGAGGCAAGGTGGGATTTGGGGCATTTGAGGACCTAAAGAAGATTCATAAGCCTGATGCTTAATGCATTTTGAGGAAGTGCACAGAGAAAAATAATCCGGGGCTTTGTAGGAAAAGAAAATTGTACCCCAAGGGCAATGGGCAATGTGGACTTTTTTTTTTTTTTTTTTTTTTTTTTTTTTTTTTTTTTAAGCAGAAGTGCTCGGATTGTATTTGTTGACAAAGACTATTTTGGCTGTGAGCCAATGAAAGCAAGAATGGCTGAATGGTGATCCATTGCAGTTAACCAGGAGAGAGGGCTGCGGGCTTGGGATATGCCATGGCAGCAAAGAGGGATGCATGCCGTAGGTGTGTTTTGGAAACAGAAGCAGGACTTTGTGTTGAATTGGTTATGGCAGGTGAGAGAGAGGAAGATGTCAAGGATCATTCTCATATGACTGACTCAGCCAATTGTACAGATGTAGATGCTTATTATTGCCTAAGAGAATCTGCAGGATGACCAAGTGTGTGAGTATGAGATTGGGTGTGGGAAGTAAGAGTCCCCAGACTGCAGTTCCACGAACCCATTTTGGGCACTAGGCTGCTCCCCTTTCCTGTGTCCACAAATCACTTCCTGGGTCAGGAAGGCAGTGTCAGCTGATATTTAATTAGCTAAAAACATATATCACTCTGCTGGGAGCAGAAGACCTGTGTTCTGAACTCTGACTTTGGACAAATACTTGCCTATCTCTGAGCCACTTCTTTTTGTGTAGAATAAGGAGGCTTGCCCAAAAGATGTCTACCTTCCTGTTTCCCTTTAAAAGCCCATGATTACTGATTACAGTCACTCTAGGCATAGTTTTTCAAAACTATGTCCAAAAGATACATTTATATTGACCCTGTGTCCATTGGAGGCCTGTTCTGAAACACAGGTTAAATACGACATGGAGCAGTGGTAATGGTCAGAAGATAAACAAAGGCATTGAGGTTACCCCAGAGCTCAGTGTGGAGGTCAGTCAGATGCCTTCATGTTGCCATTCAGAACCTTTTGTCAACAAGTCTCTGCTATTCATGGAACCCAAGGATTTTCAGCTGCTGTCTTTCCTACCTTAAGTGTCCACACCATTGCTCACCCCTGTTTCCTCCTCTGCTCTTCTCAGGGGAAGATGCAGAATTCCATGGCATGGCAAATGGGCTTGGAAATTGAACTTCCCAAGTCTGAATCCTGTTTATGGCCTTTACTGGCTGTGAGCAATCTTTTTACCTCTGTGAGCATCAGTTTCCACATCTGTAAAATGGTAACCTCAGAGAATTATTGTTAAGTGAGAAAAGTAACAATTCACTGTGCCTAGAAAATAGTAAATATTCAGTGAATGTGTTTTTCCCTCTGCTCCCCCCATCCTTTGCCTCCTATTCCTTATTATCTGACATTTTTCAGAACTGTGCTAAGGTATCAAACATTTCAGATAAGATCCCCTGACCTTTCCCTGCCACAGACAATCTTGTGTATAATTTGATCTTGCCACGTTATATTATCCCCTGTGTTTGCCTGTCTCGCTCCTGTCTCTCTGTGAGAGATATCTAGAGACCAATAATTATTGATACTTCATCACTGAATCTGAAGCACACAAACATATGGTAGGTTCAATAAATGTGTGCTAACCTTTACTGCCAATGAAGATGTTTGAAGAAGGATGCATGGGAAGAGAGATGACAGAGAAGAAGAAAAAAAAAATCCCACATGTCATGCCAGCTCCTCAAAAGAGATTTTGGTATAGAATATGAAGGAAAACCAGTAAAAGAGAATCCATTAACTGGCCCAAATTGCATTAATAGTTCTCTGCTTTGTGACATACACTCATCATTTAGTCTTTAGTACAAGCAAGTCTTGATTGACTAAGAAATGTTTATCAAAAGAAGCAAAATTTACCATGTGTATTTACAGTGTAAAGTGCTTTCCTCCTATAGCTTTGCTTACATCAACGGAAGGGGGAAAATGCACCCAGACAGTCTAATTTCTTTAAGTCAGATGAGTCACGGAAGCAAACATTGGAAGATGTGCTACAAAATAATCAATCATCAGATAAAACTGTTTAGGATGTGGCAGATGTATAAAGTGAAGTACAGCTATCTTTTTGGGTAAAAGTTTGTGTATTTACGGAAGATTCTGGTAAAAGACATACAGAGATTTAGCCAAACCATCACTTAAATGGAGGTATGGTTTCAATGCAGGAGAGCAGCTGAAAATAGTAGTCAGTTCTCTCTCTATCCCCTTCCTCCTAGTCCTACCCCTCATTCTCATGCCAACACCCAGTAATTGCTTTTCCATGAGAAACATCTTTTACTTTACTTTTGTTAACAGTGTGGCTTCTAGGATACTTATGTGTTTTATTTGGCCAATATCTGTTTCAAATATCATATCCTAAATGGAAAACACCGATAGCGGTAAAGGCAGCAACATCCTAATCAGTCAGTAGGAGGGAGGTGCCTTCCCCATATTATTGCTCAGTCTCATTACACCTGTTATGGGAAACTACAATGCTAGGTAATAGGCTGTATGTCTAAGTTGATGCAGCTTAGACATTGTGGAGTTTGGGTGTCTACATGTAGTTTTCTCATGCCAGTACATGTGGGTATTTCTCAGATATGAACTGACAAGGATTCAGTCTGATAGGATGAACACTTCCTATAAACTGGACATTTAACATCATATAATGCATCTATGTCCTGGAGTCAAATGCACGAACACCTGTCAAACTCTGCCTGTCTCCAAATGCCCATAGCATCACTGTCTTTGAATACCTCCTTCCCCCTGCTGGGAACAAGCTTCCCCATGCATGCTTTAGCTAATTCCAGTATAGCTGTAAATTTTATGCTCAGGTATCCTGTCCTCCAGAAAAATTTCCTGATCCTCCTTGCCCCTTCCTCTCTCCTACCAACAGTACTAATTTAATATTCTTCCTTCATGTTCTACGTACTATGTGCCCAATTCTGATACAGTCCTTGCATAGTCATTAAAAAAAATCCTCCCAAGGCTTTTACTCATTAAGGGTAGGGGCCATATTTTCATCATAACTTGGGAATATCCACAGATATATGCATATCATATATAGAACCTTTCATGGTACATGTGAGGAAAAAATAAGAATAATATTTAGTGTTGATTTAGTGCTTACATGGGTCAGGCACTGTCCTAAGCAGTTTTCATGTAGACTCTTCTAATTCTCATAACATGATCATGATATTGAAACTTTTCTAGTGGAAGTGGGGAAGGAAGGAAGAAAGAGAGAAAGAAAGAGAGAGAAATGTGTGCAAAAACACATATACAATTTACCTGTGCAGATAGTCACACGTTATAGATCTGGATATTTTCATTCATCATACACTTGATAAGTGTCAACACAAAGAGATTGGGAACTTATTTAACCACATTGATAAACACCCAGCACAGATAACAGGTGCTTCCCTGCCCTCTGTAGTCTACCACAGACAGTGTTAGAGTGTTAACTCCTGAATGTCACAATGACAATCGGGACATTGAAGGCCCTGGAATGTGAGCCACATCAAGAAATGATTTGAAGATGTGTGGTTTGGAGAAGAGAATGCTCTGGGGGTACACGATCATTTTGTTCAAATATCTAAAGGGCTGTCATGAAGAAGAATGATTAGATTTATTCTGCTTGGCCCCAAGGGGTACAAAACAGACTAACGGATGGAGGCTTCAGGGAGGGAGAGCAAATGCTTCTCAGTCTCCAGAAAGGTTTCTGGCTAGAAAAGGTCTCTGCCACTAGATGTTGTGCTCCTCAGAATAGAGAGCTTTGGTTCACTTCAGGTAGAGGGACTCAGACTCTATGTCCATATGACAGATATTCTCACATTTCACCGGGGGCTTTGTGCTGTGGGTAGGGGAGAATATTGCAGCACGACCGTGATCTCTTTGCAGTGCAGATTTTCATAGAAATTGTAGGAGGTCTAGTTAGGGTGCCATATGCCTTGGACCAAAGTTTATTTCTATTAATGTTGAGATTACTACTAGTACTGTAATTACTATTAATAGTTGGATAATAGGTACCCTTTGCAGAGTGGCTACTGTGGAACAGGTGCATATTCCCTCTGCTAGACCCTTTGCATTTTGCATATATTGTGTCACTTAATCTACACAGCAGTCCTGAACAGGTGATGTTGTCAATTTCATTTTGCAGTTGTAGGGCATTGAGGATCTAGGGGAAGAAGCAATCTGTGCAGCATTAGCCAGATAGTAGCACTCCAGCCATTGTGTATAGATTGCAGTTCTTTTTCTGATGAATCCATTGGGTTCTGTGGCCACTGCACCCTTCATAACAAGAGCTGTCCCACAATTGCATGAGAACAAATCAGTTTGACTGTGTGGCTTATATACATTTTCTCAAAAAGGTAAATCAAGAGGGACTTAGCTAGGATAAGCAGAAAGACTTGAATAGTATTGAAAGATAAAAGATAAGAAGATTTTGAGATATTGTCAGTACATCAAAAATAATAAAATTAAACATGCATCCAAAGACAAATGGTTCTAGGCAATTTGGACAGTTTCTTCCTGCAAGGGACTTAGAGAACCCAAGTGGATGAGCTGATTCAGACAAACACTCTAGCCTCATTGGAATAAATGTATGGAGAGCATATAAAAAGTTCTTGTGCCTATTTTCTTACACGTGTCATGCTTCTTCTAGTTATCTTTCTTTCTTTCTTTTTTAAAGTTTATTTATTTATTTTGAGAGAGAGAGACAGACATGGAGAGAGAGAGCAGAAGAGGCACAGAGAGGGAGAGAGAGAATCCCAAGCAGGCTCCGCACCGTTAGTGTGGAGGCTGATGCAGGGTTTGAACTCACAAACCGTGAGATCATGACATGAGCCGAAACCAAGAGTCGGATGCTTAACTGCCTGAGCCACCCAGGCGCCCCGAGCCAGTTCTCTTTCAAGAGCTACCACCACTGCTACGAAGTCCGTATTCACTTCTATGATTCTTGGGGTTTTCTCTCAAGCTCCTAGAGAGGCTATCCGTGTAACACAAAATTAAATTCAGAGTTATGTTGTGTGTTCTGTCTTGTACTACTGGATTGTTTTGCTTGTTTTGGTTGTTGTTGTTGTTGCTTTGTCTACTTTCCTTTCCCATGTAAATGGGAGGAGACGCCCATTGCAGGTCAGGTTGTAGTATCATGGGGAAATGCTAACTGTAGATCTTCAGGTGACTTCTCAGGGTAAACTAACTTTGACTTTGACCTTTAGCTTTACAAGTTCAAGAATTCAGCCTTGTCCGAGTCCCCCAAATGGTGATTGATCAGAACATTTATTGCATTTTCCTAACACTTGAGTTATCTCAATGTTAAGTGGAAGAGATTTGGACAAAACAGAAGCCCGCAACCCCCAACTACTTGTAAGGCAATGAAGGCAACTTCATTCATCAGAATTTCTCCTAAGAGGAGTCCCATATGTATTTCAAACAAATAAATAATATGTGGAATGAATGGTGAACAGAAAGAAAACATTCAGGTGGAGAAAAATGGTTCCCAAATTACTTTCTCAAGGACACCATAGCTCCAGATTTTTTTTTCGCTGTGTAAACATTTTGAATGGTTGAGAGATGAAAAATTGGGAGTCAGAGTCAAGGTAGATATAAATTGTACCTGGCTGCTGCATCACACATACAGGTGGCACCACTGTTATCAAAGCTAGTAAGTGACTACAGAGAAGAGGAATGTCTAATGGAGAATTTTTTTTCCATATAGATGCAATATAAGTCCTTTTATTTTTCTGCCAAACACATTCAGTAAGTTTTATAATGTTTGATAATGCTTTTATGACATTGGATTATTTTGAGGGGTGGATTATTAAAGGGGGCTGAGTTATGAATCTGAGTACTTTCCCTGTACCTTTATATCCCATATAAAATATGGGATAATGATACCTACCTTTTGGGCTGTTAAGAGGATTAAATAAAAACAAAACTCTATTTAAACTATATGGAAATAGTAGATACTTAACATGCATTTACTATCTTCTTATGGGAATGCCAATTTATATCAACTGCTAATAAGAAACTAAATGTGTGAATGAAGTTGGTAATAATGAGAAGTCTAGGAAGTGTGTGCATGGGTGTTTGGAATTGCCTGAAAAGACGTGTTAGAATTACAGATTTGGGAAGCCTCACAAATGAAAGAGAAGCACAGGGATGATTCGACTTGTGAGTGGCCTCAGACTCCTAGCCTGTTTGCTTTCCCCGTAAGAGGACTGGCCCTGTCAAAGGGGAGAGACGCATGTCTGACCTCTCTTTCCCACCTCCTACACTTGCTAGGATACATTGTAAACCTGTCTCATCTCCGGCTCCTCTTGCTTTTAAAAGACATACTTTACTTCAGATATGTTAATACAAGCAACTTGGCTACAGCCAAATCTTTCTGTTGGCCAGGAGTCATTTATCTCTTTATGATGGTCGTATTTATCACTTATTTTATTTTAAGGTTTTTAATCTCAGCTTGTTGTTCTCATTGCTATTGTTCTGAGTTCCAGAGACAGGAGACTGACAATTTATCAAAACCTCAACTATAGGCAACATTCCCTCCACAAAATATACATTTCTTTGGAAAGGCATCTTGCTTTCCCCATGGTCTGCATCCCTAGAATTTCAAACACAAAACAAGGCACAGAATAGAAGCTCAATAAACACTCATATTTCCTGGGATCCTCTCAATGGAAGAGTTTATATTACATTTTACACATCTTTAACAACAAAAACTTTTGCCTTAAAGTCTATCATTGTTAAGAGTATTTTCTTGGGTTCCACTAAATTAAAATTTGTAGTAACTTAATCTCTCTCTCTCCAAACACATTTGCAATGCTTGATATTCTTTATCGTGCTGTTTTCTGTGTGTCATCTATCATTATACTGTGCTGCATTTCTTAAAGAGAAAACCTACGCGAAGCGTATTTTTTACAAAAATCCTTTATTATTATGGCCTATAGCAATTAAAGCTTGAAATTAGAATTAAGGCTTGTGCATTTTGATGCAGGCGACCATATAGATGTATTAACATTGTGGCAACGTTTTTCTTTGCAGGCACAAAGTTGTCATTAGGAAATATAATACTCATTTTTTGCTTGATTAATTATAGCAAAGGCATAACAAAATATATATTGTGTGTTAGAGCATGCACCATTTGCAAAATTATAAATCATGAATAAGCTGAGGTCGGAATCCAAAAAATTCTGTAAGAAACTCACATAGTATGTATAAAATTTGTTTTATGAAACAGTTTTGGTAAAGAGGATTTATGCACTTAAAACTTGAAGAAATACACCTTAAGAACACAATTCACAATCTGAAATAATCTGAGTTCCTGTCAATTTACCAAGTCTTCCATGGCTTTAGGTATGTATAACCTTGGAAGATGTTCTGATGATGGTACGTAATAACATATAATATATTTTCTAAGTAGCCAGATATCCAAGAGATGCCATGTGTCATGCTAAGTGTTCTCCATGGCTGTCTGATTTAATTTGAACAATGCTTCTGCCAAATAGGTGTTGTTGTTGTTGTTGTTGTTGTTGTTGTTGTTATAAAACTTAACATTCAAGGAGATGTATGTATCTTAGGTGTATAATTTCACAAGTTTTGGCACATGTACACATTTCTGTAGCCAATACTTCAATCAAGAAGACAGCTATGACATTTTTAGCTCTAATTTCTAGGTGAAAAAAAAGTAGATTTAGAAGTTAAATAATTTGCCCAATGCCATACCGTGGTAAACAGCAAAGCTGGTCATCAAACCCATGCTCCTTGCCATATCATGTTAGGACACCAAAGACTTAGCTTCAGTATCTGTGAGTTTCCTTTTGTTTCTTTTTATATCTATAATGGTATGCTTTGGAGAGAAAACAGGTTGGAAGGCTGAGTGGGATTGTATTCAACAGTGTTTCTAACAGTATTTTTCAAAACTACTAACAATTAGAATATCCTCGTCTTGTAAGGGACAGGGATTCAAGCTCCATGTTTAGAAGTTTGATTTAGTAGACTGCAAAGTGACTTTGAAGAATATAACATGGTATTATTAACTGCAAGCGCCATGTTATACATTAGAACTTATTTATCTTATAACTGAAAGTTTGTAACCTTTGACTCACATCCCCCATTTCACCCACCTCCCATCTTCTGGTAATCACCACTATGCTCTCTGTTTTTATGAGTTTGGCTTTTTTAGATTCCATGAGAATTTGGAGAAAAGGGAACCCAAATGCCCTGGTGGTGGGAATGTAAATTGGCATAACCACTTTGGAAAACGGTGTGGAGTTTCCTCAAAAAATTAAAAATACAAGTATTGTATGATTCAGCAACTTCAATTCTGGATATATCCAAAAGAAATGAAAACAGGATCTTGAAGAGATATCTGCACTACCTTGTTTGTTGCAGCATTAGTCACAATAGTCAAGATATGGAAACAACTAAATATCCATCAGTGGATGGATGGATAAAGAAGATGTGGTATATACATGCAAGGGAATATTATTCAGAAGCTGTCCTTTTTGCAGTAACAATCCAGATACTCTATCTTTGGCTCTGTCATTGAAATGTTTATGTCCTTGCACGAGGCAAGAAAAGCTGAAGGGTCATGCACTAGCTCTTAAATCTTTTCCAGATTCATTGCTCTTAACTAGTCCCAAGATCCTCTTGGAAGGACATAGAGAAACATGGAGGAGAACATAGATTTTGGGAGAAGACTCAATGTCTTTGCCACAGACAGGTTTTTAGAATCATTCACCGCTAAGTTTCTTTCTCTCTCTGGAAGTTTGTGGCTATGATGCAGTTGAAGTAGATTTCACCTTCTGTTTTCCTAGGAAGTGATACCCTGACCATGGTCACTCCACCTTGGCATGGAGTGCTTTTCCTTGTCTTCTCTTGGGCTACTATGCTCATGAAAAGTCTGAAGGTTTTATATTGATGCTGACAGTCCTGCCACTGCTTTCTTCAGTTGCTCTTTCATTCCCTAGAGGTAGCATTATTTACATTGGCCCTAGCCAGAATGGTTGTATTCCCGCCTGAACTTGCTGCCAGCTGGATGCCAGCTTAATGCCTGCTGATACTTAGAAGGCAAAGGTTTTAAGGTTCTAGCCTCCAGTGGTTTTGAGCAGACTTGAGCCACACAGCCTGGCTTCTGATCCAAGCTCTATCATTTACTAGGTGTGTGAGTTTGGTAAGTGACTTAACCTCACTGAACCTAACTCCCTCTTGAGTAAAATGGGGGTAATTATAGTTTCTGCCTCATGAGACTGCCATATGCATTAAAAGTGATAATCCACATAAGTGCTTAGTGTGGTGTCTGGCATATGGGGAGCAACCAATGAGCTTCGTCTACTCTTTATGATGGATGTCTTGAAGACTGCTGATCTGCCAATATCTAATAAAAGGAAACTCCTCTGCACTGCCTCACCCAGAGAAATGGGTTTCACCATTGCAGTGCTGAAAGCGAAGCCTTTTTGCATGCCTTCAAATCAATCAATTTCAGTTCATTTTCCCACCTTCTTGGAAAGCCAGCTTTGACCCTGTCTTTCAACTCTTCAACGTTTATTTTATTTTTGGGACAGAGAGAGACAGAGCATGAACGGGGGAGGGGCAGAGAGAGAGGGAGACACAGAATCGGAAACAGGCTCCAGGCTCTGAGCCATCAGCCCAGAGCCTGACGCGGGGCTCGAACTCACGGACCGTGAGATCGTGACCTGGCTGAAGTCGGACGCTTAACCGACTGAGCCACCCAGGCGCCCCGCTGTCTTTCAACTCTTAATGATGATCTTATCAAGGTTAAAATAAAGTTAGTAAAATAGTATTTTTCTGTCAATGAAAGTATGTCAGCTCTAAAAGGGTTGTGGATGATCACATTTCTCCTATTCTATTCTACATGAAGCTGTATGCTATCTAACAACAGGAGGATGTTAAATCATGCAACATAAACTTTATTTTCCCAGAGTGGCAAGTGAGCTATTTTCAACTTTCTGTTGTAACACCATTTTTAGGTGGTGTCAGCATGCCTGTTATCAATTTCCCTTTACCTAAGCTGTGTGCATCTTCTCAAAGAGACCTTATGGAGATCCCGTCCCCACGATTGTCTAGGAATTTCACTGGATGTCTGCATTGCAGTGCCCTGGAATAATGGTGTTTTCTTGCTCAAATATGAAAATACTGCAGGCGCCACCTATCTCGGGGATTCATAAAATATATTGTCACATCAGTATACATGGGCACATCCAGCATATGTATTCCTAGACATTCTCAAGTAATATCTGTTTAGCTCTGTTCGACTGATCACTTACAAAACTAATTTGGCCATGAAAAATTTATTTTCACCAGAAGGGGTGTTTCAAAAAATGATATATTTGACAGGATCATAGGCCAGATTGATGATAACTTACACTTTGGAACTTGGCTCATTTCTCGGATTTAGATAGATAATAATAAAGGAGCTATTACTTGGCCTGATCTGGTTTTATAAAGCCAATGGGGACCATAAGCACAGAAGTCTAATCTGTTTGACAGGGCTGGGACTAGGGTGGAGAAAGTGAGACACTTGTCACCAATATCACATTACCTAAAGGAGCTACCAATAAGCTCAGTAATCAAGGTAAATAATGTTTAACATTAATAACATAATTAATTAAAACATTGATTAATTATTAAAAACATTAATAACATAATTAAAAAATAGTAATGCAAATTTCCATGATTAACATAATGGCAAATTTTAAGTAAAAGCAGGGTCAGTGTTACTAATTTTTTCTTTTGCTTCTGACTCTAATATGGCTGTGTACAGTTTGTGGATATACTGTTCTTGTTTCTTTCTTAAAATTTTGATACTTTGCCTATCATGAATTTTTTGCATTAATTTTGGTATCTTATTTTATTTTGTAATGTTTGTTTATTCATTTTGAGGGAGAGAGAGAGAGTGCCAGCAAGAGCAGGTGGGGAAGGGGCAGAAAGAGAGGGAGTGAGAATCGCAAGCAGGTTCTGCTTGGGGCTCGATCTCACAAACCATGAGCTCATGACCTGAGCCAAAATCAAGAGTTGGACTCTTAACCAACTGAGTCACCCAGGCACCCCTAAATTTTGATATTTTTAAAGAAGGCACTGAAATACTGTGGGCCTTGATTGTTGAGTGTTTTTGGAACCCTTTAAACTTTATGCCCAAGACACATGCCCCAGTGATTTCTTCTTCTAGCTCTGCCCAGATAAAACTGGGAGTGGAAAAGAAAACTCACTTTATCTTGTGCTGAAGTTCTACACAAAGTGAAAATTAAGAAGAGATGGTACATGCCAAAATGTGGAAGCAAAACCCAAATGTCCATCAACTGATGCATGGATAAGCCAAATGTGTGACACACACACACACACACACACACACACACACACACACACACAGAGGAATATTATTCAGCCTTAAAAAGGAAAGTCTGACACATGGTGTAACATGGAGAGAAGTTGAGGACATCATACTAAGCGAAGTCAGTCTCAAAGAGACAAATACTGTGTGATTTCACTTACACACTATTATCAAGAGTAGCCAAACTCATAGAGACAGAAACTAAGAGTGGCAATTGCCAGGGAATGGAGAGGAGGAAATGGGGAACTGGTATTTAATTAGTATAGAGTTTCGGTTTTGCAAGATGAAAAAGTTCTGGAGACTGGTTGTACAACAATGTAAATATACCTAACACCGCTGCCCTGTACATTTAAAACTGGTTAAGACGGTAAAGTTTATGTTACATGTATTTTATCCCCATTAAAAATGTGAACAAAAGAAGAAGAAGAAATGACAAGGGAGGAGAGGAAACGGAATGCAGTGAATGGCCTGGGTGACTTCTCGACACGGGGCTTCTATCTGTCATTGGGAGCAGGGTGCATTGGAAATTGGGCTGAAGCATGTTCATTCAACATTAAGTGTCTTTTCTGTCTTTTTCTTCTTTGACTACTTTCTAGGGATAAGAAAAGATATTTAAATATAAGATATATTTTGATTAAAGATCCTATTTGTTAATGTACACCTTCACAGTGCTGATGGACTGGCCAAGACGTGCAGCACATTTTGGATGCTTTTATAGAAAAGCTAAGACTTATTTTTCTAATAACTCTTTCATCTGCAGCATCTAGTTTTTCCATTAGGAAAACTAAAATAGCTCGTGGAATTGCTTTTTGTCTTTCTACAATAACAGACACTGCAGTGAGCTAGTCACTTTGGGTTATATGTAGAATAAGATGTGGATACAATGAGAAAAAAAATCCCTCTTCACACTCCACACCCTTCTGGCAAAAGGACATTTTTTGACATCTCCTTCATGTTTCCGGGTCAGAGAACATCTTCCCTCGTGTGAATGGAAAAGAGATAATTTATAACAACATATGCTGAATAATGGACTGAGATCTCTTTGAGGACAAAGAGCATCTATAAATAATTTTACTAACTCACAAAGAGCTTTGTCCTTACTTAGGTTCTAAGTAAGCATGACTTTTTTGTTCTTTTGGTTTATATTTGTCTTCACCTCAACATACTACATGCTTCTTCTGCTTTTTTTTTTTTTTTTTTTTTTTTTTTTTGGTTTGGTGGTGTTACTAGTCAAGGTAGGCTGTGATAATAAACTAAACTGTGATAGTAAAGGTATCCCAACCCAGGTGACCCAAAAAATGGATGTGTATTGCTCTCTCATATATTGCATGTTGATTGAAGTTCAGGGATGGCTCTGTCCCCTGTCCTCTTCACTCTGGGACCTGTGCTAATAGAGGGGTCTTCTTTTGGTTGTTATGACCTGGAGTACAGCAAGGCATGATGGACCAAGCTGCTTTTGCTCCGAATCGACACATCACTTTGTCCACATTTCACTGGTGAAAGCAGTTCACGTGGCTACTCAAGTTTAACACTGTAGGCTTGTATCATCTTCTTTTAGAGAGGGCTCCCATAATGAAAACAAGAAACTGGAGTAGTTGGCAAACAGGAATACCCTGCAGGTGGTTGAAGAAAGAGGATAGCTAATATCTCAATAGTTTACTGAAAACTTTATGTTCTCTTCTCATTTAATTATCATTCTGTCTTGACTACAACCTATGAGGTACATATTATTCTTTCTACTTTTGTTACAGGCAAAGAAGCTGAGTTCGGGATGACTCAGTAACCTCCCTAAAGTCATAGAGTTAGTGTGTATTAGAGCTGGTGTTGGCATCTCTGCCCAACTAACGCGAAGTCTGTGGCGCTCCCAAAACAGCATGGGGATCCCCACACTCACGTGCGGACAAAGTGAGGGCTATTGTGCAAGTAACTTTTTCAAGTAGTGCAACCAAATATGAACATTCATGTTAACTGATTCAGCAGAGAGAAAAGCAGGGTTTGTAAGGACTCATATAAATAAATGGTTAAATTCTTTTAGAAGCAGAATGGTACTAAAAATAGCAAAGTTACTCCACATTATGCCTTTTCCATAGGAAAAAGCATGTGAGGCTCACTGACCATCAAAATATGGGTGAATCCAACTCTTTAAGAACAATATATATATTTTTAAAATCACTGTTTCTAGAGCATCAGAAATAGGACTGTAACACGTATTTCTAGAAATGGCTAGGAATGGAGAAACCAATAAGAATACATTCACTAATAATATAAGAGAGGAGTTTTCCAAGGCAATATATTCACATAACATAAAGTTAAAGTCTGGCCAAGGAAACCCAGGGTTGGAGTACCAACAAGTTTAACCCTTCTGGGAGGCTGTATAACCAATCTTTAAAGTCTCACTCAGAGAACTCACCCCAACCCCCTTTCTGTGTTTACCCAATCCTAAGGACATTGTTTGAAACAATAAAAATTACTCAGTACAAATGCTTATCATATTACTAATTTGAAGCATGAAGAAAGCATGGAAAGAGCCTAAATGTCCAGTAATGGGCAGATGGGTTAGTAAAACCTGACTCGTCTGTTTGAAGAAAGGCTACCCTACTGTTAAAAGATTCTTTTACAATAAGTTCAAAATGATGTGTGAAGATGACTTGGATTTTATGTTAAGTGAAACAATTAGAATATAAGATAGAATATATTATAACATCTCCACCCTGTAAGACAAATGGATAGAAAAATAAACAAAGGTACATGCATACGTAGGAAAAGATAAGCCGGGAAGGCATACAAATTCTAAATCTGCTCGTATATGATGTCAGTATTTGTGTATATAATCTGTATGACCACAGATAATTAGTGCCCTCATTCTTTTATTCTCCCCGTGGACATGTGTGATGAGACAACATTGTAGGTACGGTTCTAGGCACAGTAGTGAACAAGGTCAAGCTAACTTATACCTTATGCTTCTTACATTATAATGAAGAAGAGGGCATATGAGAAACAAATAAACATATCATATGTAAGTTTATGAAACTCCTTTGGGGAAAACTACATAGGATAAGGGAATACAGCACCACTGATGAGGGATTATTTCACATATGTTGGTCATGGGAGGTCTCTTGGAAAAGATGGTATTTGTATATGGGCTTGAGCAAAGTGGGGAAGCTAGCTACCCAGATGGGTAAGTGGGGTAAATGGGGACAACTTTTTGGGCAGAGAGAAGAATACTGGATGCAAAGACCCTAGGAGTACTTGGAGTCTTCCAGGAAAAAAAGGAAGCAAATGTGACCTGAATGAAGTGAGGAAGAAGAGAATGACTGATGGCAGGGGGATTCTTGTGAGCCTTATGGACAGTTGTCAGGACTATGGCTCTTCTGTTGAAAGAGTAAAAAGTGATTGGAGGATTCTGAGCTAAGGTGTGGCATCACCTATCTTTAAAGGGCCACTCTGGCTGAGTGAGGGGAGTAGTTTGAGAGCAGGGTAGCCCAAACAAGATCAGATGAGAAATCAGTAGCTGGAACTTGGAGATAGTAGTCGGAAAAATGAGGAATGTTCGGATTTAAAATACTGCAGAGAAGAATCGGACAGGGTTTGCTTCTGAATTGGAAATAGCTCATCCAAATAAGGCAGCTTGGCACATGCATCTGGGACTCTCTGGAGGCTAACCTGAGGGAACATACCTGTCTTACATCTCTTTAAGATCAAGGAAAACTTTTCCAGAAACTCTCCAAGATCCTGACTATAGATTCGTCTAGATTTTATGCCTACACACACCTAATTGGCAAGATAATTGGCAAGATAAATGAGACCATCATGATATGACCTTACACCAAGAAGGATTCAGATCATGAAGATAGGGTGGGCTCAATCTCCCAGGGGACATGGCCATTTAGAGGGTAATAAAGGCAAGATCAGGGTGAGCAAGGTTTCTTCAAGGATGGAAGGTGTGTAGTGGGCAGCCAATCATTTTGTGTCCCAATGGAGGGACTGGTATTTAAACCCAGATTTGACTGATTCTAAAGTCCAGTTCATGTCCTTGAGAAAATCATTTCTTACCATTTTTCTTCTCCTCCTTCTCCTCCCCTCCTTTTACTTCTCTTTTTCTCCCTCACATATACTTTTGCTCTGAATGTACTAATAGCCTATGCCAATCAGTTAAGCTTAATTCCTCACATAACACTTCAAATTATCCCATAAATAATTGGATTCTCAAAAACCATAGTCCTGAGCAAAGTGTAATTCGTCTAGGATTGGTCTAAGGTCATCTCTCTCACAGGACTTTATTGATCTTGATTAAAAATCAACGATTTTATTCAGTCACTAAAGAATAGATTTTTATACTAACATGAATTTACTTATGATCAGATTTACTTAAAATCAGATTTGCAGAGGTCAAGGAATCCATTACCAGACCTGTCGTTTATCTGGTGATTATTCTACATCAATGAGACAAGGAGTGACCTGTTCAAGGTCAAGGATTTTTTTTGTTGTTTTTGTTGTTGTTTTGTTTTGTTTTGTTTTGTTTTTGAAAGAAATAAAGAGTAAAACCTATTGAAAGGGAACTATACCAGGTACTGTATATCTAAGCCAAAGGTTTTAAAATGTCCTTCAGGTTCTCTCTGATGGACCTATCCTTCATCTTGAACATCTGGCCTCACCTGCTATCACCTGATCTTATTGGGGTTCCTTTTACATAGTTCATATTTACAGTTCATAGTGCCTCGTGGCCTTTGCAATAACTGATCTTTTGTCTGCAGTTAGTGCCACCTCATTATTATGACGTTTTCCTTAACAACTATTTATAAAATAAGTCCCTGCCTTCTAATCCTTAGCACTCTCTATTCCACTTCATGTTTTTGGTTTGCTTGCGTGTTCCCTCCGTAGCATTTAACAATACCACGCACAGTATCTATTTGTAATTTGTTGTATTTGTTGTATTTGTTGTATTGGTCTCTCTTCACCCACAGAAAGTACGATCCAATAGGCTGTGGTGGTTTTTTCTATTTTATTCCTTCTAATACCTTGATTATGCAAAAGTGTCTAGTATGTAGTAATCAGTACTTCCAGAATAATTATAATCTCTGCTTTCCACAAGTTCCCAGTCTATTGGCAACAGCATGTAAACCAGTGGACCCACCTACCAAACAACCACCCCAGCAACCATCCAGCCATCCACCAAATGAGTCCCACTGCACTGACAACATGAGACTTAAGAACACCACACAGAGTTAGCCTGCCTGAAATCCATTTCCAGCTCTACCAATGCAACTTGATGAGTTTAGGAAGACTTCTTAAAGTCTCTAATCCTTAGTCCCTCCATTAGTGAACAGCTTTTGTTTTTGTCTTTGAGAAGTTAGATTATCTCTGTAAAACCATTTACACAGTGCCTAACATAGAATAAGTGCTCAACATACACATGTACAATTTTATTATGTAAAAAAAAAAAAAAAGCTAGATTCAATGTGGTCACAGATTAGCTCTGCCTGGGGAGTTCAGAAAAAAAAAAAAAAAAAAAAAGAGGAAGTGAACCTAAAACTAAAGAAGTACATTTTGATTTATTTTCTACTACAATTTTCCTCTTGTTTTACCTGCTTGTGGGCAAAAACAGGGAAATTCAAAGTTATAATACAACTTAAATATGATATTATGTAACCAAATGTAACTAAGTTACCTTTGTCATCACATCCTATTTAAGTGATTTCTATAATATCAAATTTTCTGTATTATTTTGATGGGTTTTTGCTTCCAAAGTAGAGGATATGATGCTTTCTTCTGCTTAATTGTACATTATAACATATAGACTGTTAGACCATGATTTGCACAGAGTGGGTACATAAAGAACATTAGAATTCAAAACTATAAACTGCCATGGTAATATGGGGCAAGTAATATGCAACTTGTGTCAAAGGAAGAAAAAAAACCACATTATTACACTTAATAACAATTATCTAGGAAATGTTGAGTCGTTATTATTCTTTATTAGTTCTAGTTGTGTTCATGTTAAATGGATGAAAGCTGAATTAAAAGGTGACATTTGGGCTATTTCCTTAAAAAATGTGATTTCTCAGTCTTTAAATACATTTCCCTGGTTTGTGTTTTCATCTAAGCAACTTTGCTTCTTTAATGTTATTTAAAATTAAATTTGTTCTTTCGTTCGTTACAATGCTTAGCGAGTTAATAAGTTTATAAATCATAATTAACTACTACTTTCTATTCTATCGCCCTTTTGAATTGCTTTCTATTTTACTTTTTTGTGTGTGTTTTTTTTTCCTTTCCAGTGTAATTTGCCTCATGCATGCTTTATTTTAAAGATGGGTAGACTTTATTTTCAAGGTGTGGTAAGTTGGCTTCACTGGAAATGTGTAAGCATGTCATGAGTGACACACACATGAGTGTGTGGGTGCGTGTGCTTGCACATGTGTGTGAACATACATGTGTGTATAAAAGCTTAACTTTTTAAGCTTAACAGAATCATTTTTAACAAAGATTCTCCTCTTCTTTGCTGTGTGCAACTCCTGAGACATGTTGATTCCAGAATGCCATCAGGGACTCCTTATTTCTGTACAATAAAAGGAAGTCAAATAAAGTATAATGAATTTTCAGACAGTTCAGCAAAGCTTTAAAATGTTCAAAGAGAGAGTCAAAAGGCTTCAGTCATTAGGATTTTACTTAGGGAATGTGGGTGAGCTTCATTAGAATGTGAAACCACAGGAGGCAGAAACGAATCCAGCAAATGCCTCTTTTTTCATTGTATCAGATCACACAGGAACTCCCGAGCGGCGGGTCTAGAAAGAACTGTGATTTTAGCAAAAAGGGGTGCAGAGGCAAGTGGCGATAATCACCGGGGCATAGGCCTAGCTGTGCTTAAACATTTGCACGTCCTTCCTCATCGTCTGGCACACTGAGCCCTCACACACATTGTCGTGCACCTGTACGTCAGCACACACACCTGCTCATCCATGCTGTTCTTCAGCCTAAGACATTCGTCCCGCCTTCCTGAATTTCTGACTTCTTCTCTCCTGGTCATGACAGGTTTTCCCTGTTGTTTGCTTTTAATTCTTGTTGAAATAGTTTAAGTTTTACACTGGTGCCCCCCTTCCAAAATATTAACAGTGATTTATGTCGTACCATTGATGTAGTCGCTCCCAGGCACTTTTTACAGTTGTCTCGTGTTTTTGCAAGTTCTGTTTCCCTCTGTGAGATGTGAGGACAGGTGCTCCTCAGTGTCTCCACTCTCCAACCTGTGGTGCCGACAGTCTGTACATCTTCCACTCACTTCTTGGGTTATTTTGCAGTTTTCCATGAGGCATGTCGCAAGAGAACATCTCCTATAGTGACCTTTTAATTGATGCCACTACAAATCCACAGCCCCCTGCACTTCCGTTACCCCTCAGTTGCTGGCGTCGCATCTCCCACATCTGGCTGGCCGGGCCAGGTCAGAACCTGTGTCCACATCTGCATGTATGGATCTTTTGAAAAAGATAACCCTCCGGTCCCTCAGGGAACTCCCCCAGACTTTACCTTCCGCCTTTGTCTCTGGTCTAGTATATTTGGTTTTTGACTGACTAGTTCCATGTAAACATACTTATTTCACAGAAACCTTTACAACTGAGAATTCACTCGGATGCTGTCCCAAACTTTTCTACTCCACCTTTGACTTAAGATGCTGGGCCCCTTCTTGTCTGCATATCATAAAATGGGTCTGTCATGTAGGCCCTGATGATAGCAATCCTGAAAGTGGTTCAAAAGTAGATTTTTGTGCAAAATGGAAGAAATGCAACATTCTGTACCCATGATGTTACACATGAGAGGGAAATAACGAAAGTCCAACATTTTCTGGTAAATTCTTTCTGCTGAGGAGTTGGTCAGGCTAGCACTGAGATAGAGAATACTGGGATCTAGTGTCACCTCTCTCACACACCTTCAGTAAGGACTGTTAAAGAAGTATCTTCCTTTCTTTGAGACTTAATTTTCACATTTTCAAAAGAAGGAAACGTGATTCCAAATAAAACAACAAAAAAAAAATCCTAGCTCTTCCATGGTATGGCAGACTTGCTGTGTTACATTGCAAAGGCACGGTGTAGGGAGGGGAAGAAATTATCAACCTTTCTATTATCTATACCACACTATACCTCAGGGTTGAAGGGAGAGCGTTAGAGAAAATGAGGCATAAATGCTTAAAAACGTAGAACATATGCAATAGGTTTTAGGTCTTATCACACACAGGGATTTAAACTATCTGTATTAATATATTAGAGCACATCATAAGTTAAAAGCCTGCATAATACATTTGATATATATTTTTACTATATTGATTTTTGAATAATAGTGAAACCTTTTCTTCTCTCCAGAGGCCAGATAGAGAAGTCAACTTCTTTGAAGTCTGTATTAGGTAGGTAGCTCACATTATCTTATGCTAAGGAAGTGCCCTCAGATGTCAGTAGTTCACAACCAAGGATTATTCTCATTCACTCTACATGTCCATCATGTGTTGGATGTGGCCTGTACTCTGCCATTTTTATGCCAAAACTCCAGCTGAGAGAGATTTTTGTTGGGAATATTGCCATTCCTGTGCCAGAGGGACCATGTATGTTGTGGCCACATGGTGACTTAAAAGCTTCTATTTGCATATGTACATGTTATTTCCACTCATATTTCATTCGCCATGTGAGTCACATGGCCAAACCAGAAGGCAGTGAGCCAAGATATTAAACCCTCTCCAAGACAGACACAACAGATATTTGAGAATCCCATATCAAAGGAGGCAAATCGGAAATATTAGAGAAGAGGATGAAAACGTGCAGACACCTACTGGATGAAAATCACTTGGCACAAAACGCCAATGCTCTGGTCCCTACTCTGTCATTAGTTTGCTATGTGATCATAAGCAGTTCACATAATATTTATTTGAATAAGGCCATTTTTAATTTAAAATAGAAATATCAGCACCCTTGCTTACTTTCTGGAATTGATAATTGGAAGGGATTAGGTCATTGAAGTGTCAAAGTGTTTTGCAAATCAGGCAAAACTTAAATAAAAGTCCGGAAGGATCCAGGTATCAGATGGCACCATTGTTTATTCACCCCAAAGATGAGGAATTATTTGAAACAGGGAGAGCCTTCATTCTATAACCCAGTGGTATCTACAACATGGAGCAAGAAAATAAATAAAGATCTACTTCATCCTTTGTACCTTGGAAGAGTACTAATAAATGGTACAGTTTTCAAAGAAATGTCCAAATATTTAAAAAGGGTATCATTTTCAGTGAGAAGAAAATCTGTTCTTGATGGGCCTTGATGTGTCCAAATATTAAAAATGGATATCATTTTAGATGAGAAGAAAGTCTGTTCTTGATGTGTCTTGTGTCTAGATATCCAAAATGGACAGCATTTTAGGTGAAAAGAAAGTCTGTTCTTGACATGTCTACAGATTTGAGTAGATACATTCTAAAGGAGAGGTCTAACCATTAGATCTTAATCAAAGTGTCTTCAAGGCCATGCTCCATCTGGAGATCTAGGAAAGGATCTGTTCCAGGCCTTTATCCTGGTTTCTGGTAGTTCCCTGGCTTGCGGAAACATGTGTCCTATCTTCACATGGCATTCTCCTTGTGTAAATTTCAATCTCTGTGTCTAAAATTTCCTTATTTTAAATAAGGACATCAGTCAAATTGGATTAGGGCCCACCCTAATAACTTCATCTTTATTAATTATATCTAGAGTGACACTGTTTCCTTTAATTTATTTATCTTTATTTGTAAATTTACATCCAAGTTAGTTAGCATATAGTGCAACAACGATTTCAGGAGTAGATTCTTTAATGTTCCTTACCCGTTTAGCCCATTCCCCCCTCCCACAGCAACCTTCTGTTTGTTCTCTATATGTAAGTCTCTTATGTTTTGTCCCTCTCCCTGTTTTTGTATTATTTTTGCTTCCCTTCCATTATGTTCATTTGTTTTGTATCTTAAGTTCCTCATATGAGTGAAGTCATATGATATTTGTCTTCCTCTGACTGACTAATTGGGCTTAGCATAATACCTTCTAGTTCCATCCACATAGTTGCAAATGGCAAGATTTCATTCTTTTTGATTGCTGAGTAATACTCCATTGTATATATATACCACATCTTCTTTATTCATTCATCCATCGATGGACATTTAGGCTCTTTTCATACTTCAGCTATTGTCATCAGTGTAGCTATAAACATGGGGGTGCATGTGCCCCTTCGAAACAGCACACCTGTATCCCTTGGATAAATACCTAGTAGTGCAATTTCTGGGTCGTAGGGTAGTTCTATTTTTCGTTTTTTAAGGAAACTCCATGCTATTTTCCAGAGTGGCTGCACCAGTTTGCATTCCCACCAGCAGTGCAGAAGAGATCCTCTTTCTCCACATCCTCGCCAACATCTGTTGTTGCCTGAGTTGTTAATTTTACTTGTTCTCATTGGAGTGAGGTGGTACCTCATTGTGGTTTTAATTTCTATTTCCCTGATGATGTGTGATACTGAGCATTTTTTCATATGTCTGTTTGCCATCTGGATGTCTTCTTTGGAAAAGTGTTCATATCTTTTGCCTATTTCTTCACTGGATTATTTGTTTTGTGGGTGTTAAGTTTGATAAGTTCTTTATAGATTTTGGATACTAACCCTTTATCTCATATGTCATTTGCAAATATCTTCTCCCATTCCATTGGTTGCCTTTTGGTTTTGCTGATTGTTTCCTTCACCGTGCAGAAGTTTTGTTTTTTTAACTTGATGAGGTCCCAATAGTTCATTTTTGCTTTCGTTTCCTTGCCTCTGGAGACATGTAAAGTAAGAAGTTGCTGTGGCTGAGGTCAAAGAGGTATTTGCCTGATTTCTCCTCTAGGATTTTGATGGCTTCCTGACTTACATTTAGGTCTTTCATCCATTTTGATTTTATTTTTGTGTATGGTGTATGAACATGGTCCAGGTTCATTTTTCTGCATGCCACTGTCCAGTTTTTCTAGCACCATTTGCTGAAGAGACTGTATTCCGTTGGATATTCTTTCCTGCTTTGTCAAAGATTAGTTGGCCATATGTTTGTGCATCCATTTCTGGGTTCTTTATTCTGTTCCATTAATCTGAGTGTCTGGGGTTTTTTTGTTTGTTTGTTTGTTTGTTTGTTTGTTTTTCCAGTAGCATACTGTCTTGATGATCACAGCTTTGTGATGCCTCCAGCTTTGGTTTTCTTTTTCAAGATCGCTTTGGCTATTTGGGGTCTTTTCTGGTTCCATACAAATTTTAGGATTATTTGTTGTAGCTCTGTGAAGAATGCTGGTGTTATTTTGATAGGGATTACATTGAATATGTAGATTGCTTTGGGTGGGATTGACATTTTAACAATATTTGTTCTTCCAATCCAGGAGCATGGAATATTTTTCCATTTTTTTGTGTCTTCTTCAATTTCTTTCATAAGCTTTCTATAGTTTTCAGTGTATAGATTTTTCACCTCTGGTTAGATTTATTCCTAGGTGTTTTTTGGTTTTTGATGCAAGTAAATGGGATCTATTCCTTGATTTCTCTTTCTGTTGCTTCATTGTTGGTGTATAGGAATGCAACTGATTTCTGTGTGTTGATTTTATATCCTGTGACTTCGCTGAATTCATGGATCAGTTCTAGCAGTTTTTGGTGGAACATTTGGGGTTTTCCATATAGAGTATCATGTCATCTGCAAAGAGCGAAAGTTTGACTTCCTCCTGTCTTACTTGGATGCTTTTTATTTCTTTGTATTTTCTGATTTCTGAGGCTATGACTTCCAATACTATGTTGAATAACAGTCGCAAGAGGACAGTGACACTGTTTGCAAATAAGGTGATATTCTGAGGTACTGAGGGTTATGACTTCAACATATGTATTTCTGGGGACACAGTTCAACCCATTCACAAGTCCTACCTTAATTCACTGTGTGATTTTAATTAAGTCATTTTTACTCTCTATTCTTCAACACCAGTTTCTTTAACTTGACACCTCTTTGCCAGAGAATGTCTGGAAGCACTCTCTGCTTCAAGATTCTAACATCTTGAGGTACCAGACTCCAGAGGTTAAAACCAACCAGGATGACCAAAAAAACATATTTGATCTGCTGGGTTAAGAATCCATTAGAGATACTGTTCTCCCTCAGAAGCCTTTGGCCTATGGAGAGAATCTTAGAATGACCAAATTGAAAGAAACTTTCATGGCCAACTAGAGGAAACTGCCTTCCCTGTCAACTGGTTTTCTTGCCTCTGCATCAATACTTCCAGTAGTGGGAAGCTCATCACCCCTAAGGCTGTCTTCCTCATGTTAGGATACTTTGAGCTGGTCAGACATTTCTTCTCAAGTTGAGCCAGTTCCACTCACTCAAAGGTTCAAATTTAATCCTCTGTGACTGGACTGAGCTAATGTCATCTACTTAGAGCCAAAGTCAGCCCCCTTCCCTGCAGACAGTACTTATTTTTGACACCCTCAGGATGAACATTTGAAGCTACAGCATCCAGGGAGAGAAGATGGCTTGGATGTTTCTGGTTCTTTTGTTCATCAGTCTTAATTCCAAGTTCTTGAGCTCTCAGTCTGAATCACACAAAAGGGAATATAATGACCCACCCTATCCAGTATTTGAACTGCTCATTGAACCAAAAGAAAAATCAGAGCTAGGATATTCTATCGGGTAAACATAAGCTGGAGCAGTTTTACTGCAGCCGTTAAGGCAATTTAAAGAAAAGAACTCTTTGCACTACATTTAGGAAGACAGATTAATTATGACATGCTTAGAAACCATTAATATGTGTGGATGCCTATCAAGTAATTATTCAAACCCACACATTCACAAGAAAAATAGGAAGATTCTTGCTAGAAATTTACATATACAAATTTGAAAAGTTCATTTCTAAACTCTGCTGTGATTTATACACCCACATTTTGATAATTTGAATTATGTATTAAACACATACTTTAAAAATACTTGTCATTATAATATGCTTTACACAACAATGTGTTATATTTCTTGCTGGGAATTCATTGTTAATATATATTTATAGGACACATTCAAATGTATTACGAAATGTAGATGCATTTATTGGTAACAAATGAAATTAATGAAGCATCTGTGAATGAGATTTTAATTTACTGTTACCTGAAACTTAATAAAACCTTAAAGCCTGATTTATAAATTCATCATGATGCAAAAAATGAGGGGTTTTATTAATGATAGGAGAGAAGGAAAATTAACATTTTTCTACTTTTCTCCTAGCACAAAGCACAGTTTACTAAAGACTTCAATATGAATATGACATTGCAGTGACCTACAAAATAAAAGCAGTCAGAATCTAGCGTAGACAACCTACAAGCAAAATTGTGTGTGTGTGTGTGTGTGCGCGCGTATGTAATTTCATATATATGAAATTGACTGTGATAGCTTCAAGGCAGCACATGGAGGTAAGACAAAAGAAAGATTATCAGAGAATAAAAACAAAGAGCACAAAGAATGTTAATTGCAGTATTATTTAAAACACCATATTATAAAATCTCAATGAATCCTAATGAATCAGAGGATTTATTTGAGCCTGACAATGGCTAAGTACTTCTTAAAATGAAATCAAGAGAGATTAGAAAAAAGAAAAAAAGAAAAAGGAAAGGGTCCATCTTGAGCTTCAAAATCAGGAAATGAAGCACTGGCTGTAAGGTCAGTGGAGAACTTGCAAATTCATTCTGATTTCACCAACATATTTAACTCTCTCCAAAGCTGGGTCTTTGTTTCATAGTCAAGTCATTAGGCCCCACCCTTGGCAGTATTTTCTCAGCCCCTAGCTCTGTGTTCTGTTCTTTATTTCCTTTTCTGCCACATAGAAATGGAGACTTAATAAAAGCATATTTTATTTCCAATCTGCTATTTCATGGCTCTTGCCCTGATAATCATTACTTTTCTTTATTGCAAAACAATTTCTTTTTTAAAGGCATGCATCTTGAATGACCATATTTATGTGCTGGCTGTTCCCTAAATGACAGCAAACTTCCCTTTAGCAACTTCAGCTCTTCTCTGTGGGCTGGGGACAAGGATGGATTGAATGATTGATGGGCTTCATTGGTGAAAGAGGCTCCTGGCTTGACTCCCTGAGGCCAGAGCTGCACAGCCTAAGCAAAGTGGAGAGTTGATAAATTACTCAAATATTTTTGCCCAAGTTACTCTTGAAGCCCCACAACCCTAAATAGATCTGAGAACAGAGAGAAAATGCTGAGATGATTCCAAAGACCCCAAATCAAGTTCCTCTGAAGCAGAATAATGTCTTCCTTTACAATTTCCTATGGAAAATACTTGTGGTTACTATCAGTAGACTCAGGGTCAAGTCTTTACTGTGAACACCCTGTAACCTCTCTTGGTACTTTAGTTCTCTCACTCGTAAAATGTGAATTAACTCTTTCATTTAATCACTGCCTAATACATGACAAGTGTGTTGTCCTGCCCCCATGAATGAATGAATGTATTACTGAGTAAAATTCAGAGAGATTTAATGATTTGTCCCAAGATGGTGTAGGTAGCAAGTGGCCGAGCCAGCATTCCAACCCTTTTGGGGGTTTCCAGTACAGAAGCCTGCCTCTCCAGGAGGATTTGATCTGAGGGATATTGCACTAAAAGGTTGAAACTGACAAGAACAAGGCTGTCTACCCAGAGCATTGTATTCCCTTCTCTGAATTTTTGCTTTTTTTTGCAATTCCTGGAACAATTCCTGTTTTACACTGTCTGTAAACATAAAAGTTAAACTTTTTTTCAGTTTATTTGTCTTTGTGCACCCTTAGCTGGCCCAGTGAAATATTATTTCTCTTATCCCTGCTGCTTTCTTGAGCTCCTCTTACCAAAGGGTTTGATGCAGATGAGCACAAAATGGACAGACAAAATACAAACCGAACTACATCTTAAGGATTACTCATAGAAGATGGAAGTCACATCAAGTCACCCTGGAGTTAGATTTTACTCGTCTATAATTTTTATTCTTATGTAACTAAAGAGAGTTATGGGCTTGGAACCCAGCTTCAGAGTAGCCAGGAGTTTCTATATTTTTGTTCACCCTTGGCCATACCCTTACTTTGTGAATCGGGTAGTAGTTTCTCTCTTTTTTACAACATATGATGAATCTCAAAATAAGAACACTACAAATACTACTGTGAATCGCTTTCTCCTTGTACTCCATTGGCAAGGCTAAAGCCTCAAGCATTTTACATTGCATGGCATTGTATTAACCAGAGAGAACCTGGATCCTTATGTTGAAAACAAAGACTACTCTATGTCACATACTTTATCACATCTAGTTAAGAATATACTCAAATCAACAAAAAAACATCTGTAGTTCACATTCCTGTGATTTTTTTTTTTTTTGGATTTCTATCCAGCTTATCAAATTTATTTCTGTCTCTGAGTTCCATACTTCTGTAAATGACCTCACTCTCCACCCCACACCCAGTACCCTTAGTCAGAAACCTAAGGGCCATCTTACCTTTACTGTATCCCACTGCCATTTTGGACCTCAGCATTGTCCTTCCACCTTTTATCCATATTGCTTCTCAAAGATCCTCATGGAGCCAGTTGTAGCCAGTTTCAGGCCTCCATGTTGACACAGAATGGTCTCTGTAAAATCTGTGATTTTTTTTCTTGCTTGTGTGCAAACCTCCAGTGAACAGTTTACCTCCCTAGCCTCATTCTTGCCATTGCCAGTTGGTACTGTCCACTCCATAGCCAAGTCCCTGAAGGGGTCTCTAAGCATAACAATCTTTACTCATGTTATTTAATGAGTCTGGCACATCTTCCTTGCCCTTGTCCACCCAGGAAGGCCCTCTTTTTCTCTCCAGCAGCAGTTCATGTCATCTTGTCTGTGAAGTGGTGTTTGTTTAGCACACCAGATAAAACTACACATTTGATACCCCTCTCCGAACTCTGTCAGGGCACTTTTATCACCACATTGCACTTATTTGTCTGGGATTTGGTTTCTTCCATTCCATTGTGATCTTCTTGGGGCATGAATCATACCTCATCTTTGTATCTCTGGTGTCCAACACCAGGCTTGCTATTTAGAAAGTATCAAGTAAATATTTGTGGAATAAATAAACAGAAGCACAATTCATTTCCCCAATTTCCTGTCATCTACTTCAGAACAACCTTTTCAAATACTCTAGAAAATTATTTTCATTGTCTCAGATTTTGCAATAACTCAGACATCCTGTCTATAACACTTATTAATCATAATAGCTTTGAAATAATTTCTCTGTGCAAATACTCAGGGTCTCATCCATAACTAAGTGAAATACAGTCTAAAATAATCAATCATTATTTTCTAAACCAAAGACTCTGTAATTAAGGAGTCTATCAATGTGCCAACAACCTGTGGGTCTAGAAATTAATTTTTGTTTATTAAAGGACCCTAAAGATAATGTAATATGGGCTCATGGTGAAATGGATTAATAAATTGCTTGTCTCATTTCACTTGTTCTTTTCTATTTAAATTCTGTGGGAAAATAGGAAAATCTTACAGATACATTCCTTTAAAAATTTGACATGATGGAAACTTTTTTTTCCTGAAGCCAGAAGACTCATCATTCCCACCATCATCCTGTTTACTTGTATTTGATTGTAAAATGCCTGGAAGGAGAAAGTGAACACCTAACCATTTAGATCAGGTGGTATAGATAGGTTATTTCGTTTAGTTTTCTACTGAGTTCATTCATTCAACAAACATATATCATGCACACATTGCTATCTCTCTTTTGGAAGTGATACAAGCTGAAGCCCAGAGAATGGGTCTGTATTGACCTTGGTCTTCACAATTAGTAATTGGCAGCATCAGGATCAGAACCCAAGTCTGTCTGACTCACGGGCCTATGCCCATTCTACCACAACTTTGGTTCATAGCATTTGATTCTAAAGCCCTTGCTTTATTGTTTGAAGTATTTTTTTTAAAGTGGCTGATGGCAAGTTGAAGGAAAGCCCATAGAGGCCAACAATCTTCTTAAAAGATTCTCATGACCTGTAACTAAAGCATTCCTAAGCTGATACAGGACTTGGCGACCATCTCATCCAGCCCTTTCATTTGAAAGGTGAATGAACATTGACTGTCTTCTGCAACCTATTCATTTACTTATTTATTCAACCAATATTCATGGAATATCTACTATGTGAGAAACAGTGTTGCCTTTAAGCCCTTATGGAGATCAAAATTTTGCTTAAGAGTAATTGAATGAGAAAAAGTTAAACAGAAAACCCTTAATTGTTATAAATGTGGGGCTTATTTGATGATACTGATATGTTAGGAAGCTCATTTTTTAGACCAATGGAAGATCCATTTATAACACATATTCACATCAGAAAACTATGCCTGTCCCAGAAAGAACAGAGAACTAAACTGTAACACAAGTTGGGAAGAATGAAAAGCATTCCATTTAGAGACGGGGAACAGCAGGTAATATACAGTTGTCGTTCCCCATGAAGTCCACCCTGATTCACCCTGGATCAGGTGTTCCCTTGTACATGTCTATTAATAACCTGTATTTCTCTATGTTGAGGCATGTATCACTCCTTTATGGTTGTAAAGTAAAATACCTGTTGCCACTATGGCTTTCAAGCTTCCTGAGGTCAGGAACTATGATTTACTCATCACAGAACATCAAGAGCTTAGTATGTTCTCAGTACTCATTCGTTGACAAAATGGATGAAAGGATTAATCAGTGAAAACATTTGGCATACATTTTGGAGGGAAGTGAGTTTCCTTTCCAATATTAAGTTACACACGGTGAACATTAATGAGAACCATCACCTAAAGCCAGGGATGCTATGCGTAATGTTACCAGGGCTCTGAACAAGAGTGTGACCAGCTAAATGCAGATCAATGTGAAAAGGAACATAAGAGTAAATAGAATCAGATCAGCAGAACTTGATCATCCCAAGAAAGTAAGTCCAGAAGGTTCGCCAACATCTATTAGGGCTAATAAATGAATCATAATTATTAGAGCTAATAAATGAATTCTATAAAGTTTCAAGATTCAAAATCAGTATATAAAAGTCTGTGGAATTTCTATACACCAGTAATGAAACATCAGAAAGAGAAATTAAGAAAACAATCCCATTTGTAATTGCATGAAAAAGAATGAAACACCTAGGGACAAACTTAACCAAGAAGGTAAAAGACCTGTATGCTGAAAATTTATGCATTAATGAAAGAAATTGAATAAGATGGGTAAATATTGGAAAAATATTCCTTGCTCATGGTTTGGAAGAGTTAGTATTGTTAAAATATCAAACTACCCAAAGTGATCTACAGATTGAATGTGATGCCAAATTTTCAGTGGCATACTTCACAGAATTAGAACAAATAATTCTAAAATTTGTATTCAGCTACAAAGGATCCCAAATAGCCAAAGCAATCTTGAGAAAGAACAAAGCTGGAAGTATCATGCTGCCTGATTTCAAACTATACTACAAAGGTATAGTAATCAAAACAGTACGGTATTGGTACAGAAAAAGACACATAGGTCAATGGAAAAGTTGAGACCCTAGAAATAAACTCACACATAGATGTAAAAATAATCTATAACAGAAGAGTCAATAACATACAATAGAGAAAGGACAATATCCTCAATAAATGTTGGGAAAATTGGACAGCCACATGCAAAACAATGAAACTAGCCTACCCTTTTATACTATATACAAAAATCAACTCAAAATGAATTAAAGACTTGAACATAAGACCTGAAACCATAAAATTCATAGAAGAAAACCTAGATGGTAAATTCCTTCACATTGGTCTTAGTGATGTCTATATGGATCTGACTCCAAAAGCAATGGAAACAAAAGCAAAAATACATAGGACTACATCAAACTATAGTTTCTATACAGCAAAGGAAACCATCATTAAAATGAAACCATCATCATAGCAGCCTTGTGAATGGAAGAAGATATTTGCAAACCATATATTCAATAAGGTGTGAGTATTCAAAATATACAAGGAACTCATACAATTCAATGACAAACAAACAACATGGTTAAAAAATGGGCAGAGGATCTGAATAGACATTTCAGACAGATGAAAACACATCTGCCAAGAGGCAGATGGAACGATTCTCAGCATCACTAATTATTAGGTAAATACAAATCAAATCCACAATGAAATGTAACCTAACACCTGTTAGAAAAGCTATTATCAAAAAAAATGAGAAATAGCATGTATTGGCAAGGATGTGGGGAAAAGGAGACCCTCATACACTACTGGTGAGATTGTAAATTGGTGTAGCCACTATGGAAAATAGCATGGAGATTCCTCCAAAAATTAAAAGTAGAAATACTTATGTGACCTAGCTTTCCTATTTCTGGGTATTTATCCTAGGCATAAAAAAGCACCGATTTGAAAAGATAAATGCACCTATATGTTCATTGCAGGATTATTTATAGTAGCCAAGATTGGAAGCAGCCTGGATAGCCATCAATATATGAATGGATAAAGAAGATGTGGTGTATTTATGCAATGGAATATTACTCAGCCATAAAAGAGAATGAAATCTTGTCATTTGTGACAACATGGATGGACCTTGAGAGCATTAGGCTAAGTGAAATAAGGCAGATGGAGAAGGACACATATTACAATTTCACTCATATGTGGAATCTAAAAACAAACAAACAAACAATAAAATCAAACTCATAGATACAGCAAACAGACTATGGCTACCATAAGGGAAGGGGGTTGGAGGGTGGACAAAATGGTTGAAGGGGGTCAACTGTAAGGTGGTGGATGCTAACTAGAGTTGGTAGTGATCAGTTTGTAGTGCATGTAGATGTCAAATTATAAAGCTGTACACCTGAAAGTTATTTAAAAAAAGAAGAAAGCCAGAAGAAACTTCAACTGATATAATTGCCCCATGACAATGTTGTTAACAGGGTTGAATAGTTCCCTAATGAATAGGGAATTAAAAGTTTATATCAGGAACACAGTCAGCAACTCTTATGGGTGTTTCACATAATTGCACTTGAGATAATGATATAGTAAGCTGTATGTAGTTCTTATCTCAATAGTCTTTATCTGTCCAATCAATAAATACTTTTAAATTGTCTTCTACCAGTTAAACACTGGTATATAGCAGTGCTTAAGACTAATAGTTTAATCTTTGACTAAACATTTTATCGTTGTTGCATGCATATGCTAAAGGAATTTTTTCAGATCGTGGTGGGGATGGGTATATGTGTTATCAGGACCCCAGACCACAACTGGAGCTCAGATTGGACAAAACCAGTTAAGTCACCTTTTTTTAACATTACCTTTGGAAAAAGCCAATATCTTGTCTGGATGTGCCAGATGTTACCATTTCTCATTTAATCACATCATTTCTCCCTGCGACAGCCAGATTTATCTTCTAAAGCTCATTTGCATTTTAAAATCAAGGTTGTATTTCTGATTATAAAAGTGAGATATGTGGGAGGTAGGTGGATGATGCGCTAAAGGGATGATGGGCATTAAGGAGGGCACTTGTTGCAATCAGCAATGGGTGTTATATGTAAATGATGAAACACTAAATTCTGTTCCTGAAACCAATACTACACTATATGCTAACTAACTTGAATTTAAATAAAATCTTGGAAAGAAAAAAACATGGGATATGTTCACTATAGAAAATTTTAAAAGTTTAGAAAACTTCATGTCAAGGAGAAAATCATTGTTTACATGTTGCTGTATATCCAGGGTTATCCTATTTTTTAAAAAATGTAACAAACATCAATAAAGACCTTAGTATCCTTTTGTTAATTACTATGCTATACCTCTTTTACATGTAAACATCATTCTTTTTTTTTTAATGTTTCCTTATTTTTGAGAGAGAGAGAGAGGTGAGAGCACAGAGGAGGGGCAGAGATAGAGGGTAAGAGAGAATCCTAAGCAGGCTCCATGCTGTCAGCACAGAGCCCGACACGGGGCTCATCTCACGAACTGAACTGTGAGATCATGACCTGAGCTGATATTAAGAGTCAGACATTTAAGTGGCTGAGCCACCCAGATGCCCCTCACCTTTGTATTTCTAAATAATATGTTCTTGCTTAACTTGTCTCTTTTTCATCTTTAATACCACCTGTTGACTTCCTAGTGTGAAGACAAGACCCAATTCTTTTATTTCCAGTTTCCATTGTCAAATATTCCATTTCCCTCTCCCTCTCTGCACATTCCTAAACAAGCTTTATATATTTCCCTTTGCCTCCCCCACTCCACCCACCCATCCCTGCTCTCTTCCCTCCCTCCATCCATCCACTCATCCATCCATCTGTCTGTCCATCTATTAATGTATCTATTTTCCCTTTCTTTTGATCTGGTCAGTCTTCCCAGTAAAGAACCCTCATATCCTCTACAATCCTAAAATTACTCACTAGAATTATAGAAGCCAAACAAGGAAAGGGGGTTTGAGGTGGAGTCTCACCTTTCAGTCTATAGACTTTCACTTAATCTCTCTCCTTTTTGGTATGTTGTTTCATTTAAATATTCATCTGCACTTTGTGGCCTGAGGCTGGCATTTCTAGTTCACTTTCTCTAAGTATTAACCTACTTTGTTCGACTGAAGTTGGGGAGTGGTGGTTACCTAGTCCCATAGAGTGGAAGAGGTTACCTGGGAATCTGAGCAACTTCATAAAGACATTTAAGAAGCTCTCCTATGGTCTGTCTTGCAACTCGTGCTGTCTTCTGAAATAGCTACTGCATCCAGTTTTGGAGCCCGCTCATACATTCTCAGATGCAGAGCGGCTTGCCTCCCTTCGCTCCCCCAGCTATCTGCATTCTAGTGAGTCCTCACTCTTGCATCTGCTTTCTGTCTTCCAAATCTGTTTCCTTTTTTTTCCTTTTATTATTTCCTCCTTTGTTCTCCTTGTTCTTTTATGCTTTTGCCTTTATTTAAGCTTCACTGTGATTTTAGTGAAGTGTTAAGGATCAGAGACAAACCGATGTGTTCAGCCTGCCGTGTTCAGCAGGCAGGTGTTGTTCCATTTCATAGAGGAGGCAATTGAGGCAATTAAAGAGTTGGTAGCATACTTAAAGTCATGGGGTCGATGAATTAGCTTGTGAAGGAGATGCTGTTCCCAAGGGACTAGCTGACTCTGGCTTTAAACCTGGGTCTCCAATATTGCAGTGTTTTCCCATTTCCCTTGGAACTAACCAAGCCACAGCCCTTTATTTATTAGTCTATTCTAAACTCTGGAGTCTGAGGAAAGATATATGTGATTTCTACACCTTCATTCTCACCCCTCAAATGTATCCTTAATTTATCTCCTTGAAATCCAGATAAATAAAATATTGTATATGAGTGAGGTAATGGCTTCAGGCCAGAGCTCCCTGTGATCCTACTACAAATCTTGGGTGGGTTGTTTCCATAAAGTGTCCCTGCCCATACCTCAAAAATACATATAAGCCATCATTAATCTCTCAACTTATGAGTTGTGTTATCATCTCAGATTGATGCATAAATTTTTTAGTAAGTGTGCATGAAGACAGAGACCACCTGGGTGACCTTTCTTGGTTTATTTCTCCCATGAAAATATTTTTGCAAAGATTATTTTCTTCCTATCTTGTGGCACATTGTTGTTATGTGAACCATAGTGAGTGCTTAAAAATAAGTTAATGAAAAAAATGAGTTAATGCTGATTGTCAGAATCAGGAGGGATCATACTGATTACTTAGTTTGCATTTGTGCATTCTTTGGTTAATCTTTCCTTTTCACCTTGCTTCCCTCCCCCAACATCTTATTATAATTTTTTTAAGTATACAGCATAGTTGAAAGCATTTTATAGTCAGCACCCACATACTTACCACCTAATTTCTGCCATGAACATTTTACTTGTTTTTTAAATCCTGTATCTACCCATCTATCCATCATCAGTCTCTTTTTTTACACATTTTCAAGTAAATGGCAGACACCTGTATACCTCCCCAACTACTTCAGTATGCACATAACTAACTAGAGTTTAATATTTATTTAAATTATTTTTTCATGTAAAAACTTATATACAATGAAATGCAAAAACCTGAAGTGTACATTCACTGAAATTTTACAAATGCATTTCTTTCTTGGCCTTTTATTTTCTCTTGTGGTCTCTGCATTTATTTAATTCAATAGATGTTTGTCAAATACATCCTTTGTGCCAAACATTAATAATAGCATGTATTAATATGATATATGCTAGACAGAGAAGAATACTGATTCTCACAGTGGAAATCTGGGAGTTAAGCAATGGGGAGAGAAATGTTACAGAAAGCATTTGTCACTGAAGAAGGCTATGAACAAAAGTACAATGAATGAAAAAAAAAACAAGTGTTTGGGGCAAAATGAGTTGTTTTTATAACTTGAGCCCAGTGAGAGTTTGTGTGTGTCGCAACAGAAAGGGTAAGAAACGTACTTGTTTTAAAATCCAAAATTCAAAACTATGCATATGAAACAAATTGGCAATAAATGATGTGCTTACTGCTACAGCACTGAGCTGAGCAGAAGATCTGGGCTTCCTCAGCTGGTCATTCCTGAACTAAAAATGACACTTTGACAACTCATATTTCAACCTGTTTTATTTCATTGGTAAACTGCTAAAATTCACCTTTCGTAGGTGTCTGATATCTGTCTGACTACACATGGCTTCCAAAATGTCTTAATATAAATGTGTTTAGGGAAAACAACTGAGTGATAGAATATTCTAAGTGTGAAAAGATCACTACATAAAATGCTTTGTTACTTAAATTGAACTATAAATGCATTTACTACAAACTGAGGGAAAAGGGGAGATGTGAAAATTCAAGAGCAAAACTTAAAATAGTTAGAAAAAGGAAATAAACTCCCTTTGGATTTGTGGATTTATTACTATGGATGTGATAGGGTGCAAATCTTGTCATCATTCATTCATTGACCCAACATGCCCTGATGACAGATTCCTAATAGGGCTGCTGTGTGTGGCCCTAAGTAGGGCACTATCCTGTTAGCTCTCTGACTTCTCTGTGTGAGTTCAGGATCTCATTTCAGGCAACCTGTTCTTTCTGCATTATAACTTCATCTATCCTGAATGGTTTGTTAGAATGCAAACCTTTTGGGGCGCCTGGGTGGCGCAGTCGGTTAAGCGTCCGACTTCAGCCAGGTCATGATCTCGCGGTCCGTGAGTTCGAGCCCTGCGTCAGGCTCTGGGCTGATGGCTCGGAGCCTGGAGCCTGTTTCCGATTCTTTGTCTCCCTCTCTCTCTGCCCCTCCCCCATTCATGCTCTGTCTCTCTCTGTCCCAAAAATAAATAAAAAAACGTTGAAAAAATTTTTTTAAAAAAATGCAAACCTTTTTATTCTTTCATTTATTTTAAAAATTTAGTGAGCATTTACTGTATACCTGCTGTCAACACATCTTACACCTTCTATAGTAATGAATACCATGTTGCACTGTTATTAAATATGTAAAAAAAAAAAAAGGAAAACAAATTTCTGAAGGGAAGAACTGAGTTTAGGCCAATTTTCTTTAATGTTGAAGTCATACACATTCCCCACCCAGAATATGTGATCAATGAGTTTTCCTTACCTTCAGTTCCATTATTTAAGGCACAGAGTATTAAATTGGTTCAGAGAACAAGGTAGATTTTTGGAAGACAGAGTAGTATAGGGGAATTACTTTGTTTCAAGAAGGATGGATGGGATTTGCATTAAATCAGAGCAGAGGCTAGGAAATCAGAGGTGGAGAGAACTGTATATGCAGAGAAACAGATGTACCTGAGCATCATATGCTTGAGATCAGCAGGATTGATCCCCTTTGGTACTGGTGTACCTCATTTTAAAAAAAATTTTTAATGTTTATTTATTTTTGAGAGAGAGAGAGAGAGAGGGAGGGAGGGAGAGAGAGGGCAAGCAGGGGAGGGGCAGAGAAAGAGGGAGACACAGAATCCGAAGCAGGCTCCAGGCTCCATGCTGTCAGCACAGAGCCCTACGTGGGGCTCGAACTCACGAACCACGAGATTGTGACCTGAGTCAAAACCCACCATTTAACCAAACTGAGCCACCCAGGAACCCCCTGATGTACCTTATTTTACTTTCTTCTCCTCTTTTCAACCAAAGTTCCAGTTTTAATCTCATTCTTTCTCCTTGATACTGCAAAAGAAGGAAGAGAGGGAGGAATTCAAGAGAACTGGCCAGAGAGCACTGTTTTTCATCAAATGCAGGTATCCCACACTATCTGATAGTAGAGATTTCCTGCAAAATCTTCCATAAGCCAAAATGGCATAAAGCAAGGGAGTAATTACCATTAATTTATATGGAAAAATTTTAGCATTACCAGACCCAAAAAATAACTGGTCTTAGGCTTTTCTGATACCTTAAGACACAGCTTGATAACGGATGCACAAAATAAATTGAGATAAAGCACAGATGCTCACAGACACAGTTCAAAGCTCTGGTGGCTTGATGCTGAGATGCTGAGTGTGGTTCCTGGGGAAGGAACTTGGCAGTGCAGCTTGGGGTGTGCTTCCTCCATAATGGTTCACTGCAAAACAAATGCTGAACACCGTTTTCAATTTTCTTTCTTGGTGAAAGTGAAAATCCTCTTTGAATTTCTTTCAGTTACCAAAAACAGATACTAACGTAGGCCTCTCATAAAACTAATGTGACATAAAGTACACTGTCAAAAGGTGGGGC
Source organism: Prionailurus bengalensis (assembly GCF_016509475.1). Lineage (NCBI taxonomy): Eukaryota > Metazoa > Chordata > Mammalia > Carnivora > Felidae > Prionailurus > Prionailurus bengalensis. Next base: position 41,446,692 of record NC_057352.1, read on the forward strand.
GTACCTGTTCATCTATCCACTCATCCATAAATCCATCCATTTTCCCCATCACATTGTTTATTCATGAAGTCATCCTTATATGATTTAATCTATTTTAATCAATCCATTAAAAAGGGCAATGATACCTAATTCAGAAAAAAGCAATGTTTTATCGCCAAAATGTGAATTGAGAATTGGAAAATAAAATTAGCCAGACAATGAAAGATTGGGAAAAAGGTTATAGGCCAGCCAGTAAATGATTCTACCTATGGCAAGGACAATGAGCAAATTGAAGGATTTGTAAATAGGTATAATAATTAGTGCCAGATCATTCTCTTCACAGTGAGAAGAATAAGATTTCCAAACACTCTGTAAGACATCGCTGCCAGAGCAGAGCTTGCCTACATCTTCATCAGGCATCACTGATCTCCAGAACCCAAGTTTTACCTGGGAACAGAATCCATCATTATAGTGGGTCATTCAGACCCTCTTTTATGAATAAAGAGCCTATTACCTAGCTACTGAATGTTCCACTGGCAGATAGTTCTCAGCGGTAGGTCCTCTTTGGGAAGTGTCTCGGCTGAAGATAACTGCCTTGCCCAACTGGAGCAACCTGTAACCAGTGTTCAGTTGACACAGTGTTATAAAGGTCTGTCTCTCCACTCCAGCTTTCAGGTTTCAGAGCCCATCATGAAGTCATTGAAATCCTCTGTTGAGACTGTTGTGCACTTGACTTCTCCATCTATCCAATTCTGCTTCCTCTCCTATCCTTCCACTGATGATCCCAAGAGTGCTCCATAACATTCGTGCAACGTCAGTCTCCATCTTACGGAATGAAACCTGCAATAGAAATGAAACAGATAGGTGGGTTATCCAAGGGAAGCTCAGACAGATGCACGTTATCTGTTGAGAAACCATGGTCCCATCCTGCCCATGTAGGAAGTGATTCATGTTTCTCTGAGGTCGATCCAGTGTAAGGCACGCTAGCAAAAAGCTTCACTAGCAGCTGGGCCACAGCCAGAAGCCCAGACAATCAGCATATCAAGGTCAAGGTGAGCCTTCCTCATTGCTTTATCCAGTGTCTTCAGTTTACTGATGAGGAAACTAAAGTCTGTAGGAAATCCACTGATAAGGCAAGAAAATATATCCTGTCATTGGTTTTATGGGTTATTCAAAGTATCTTTTTGTTTCATGTGGAGTCAGTAGGCAATTCTTACTCCTAGGATCGCAGGAACAAGGGGGAGTCTGAGAATAAGGGCTTGAGTAACACTAGGGTCTTCATGGCTTCAGCAGTAGGAGATTAGCAAAGGCAGTTCTCCCTGTTTGGTATCTTAGGCTGGGTGATATAGGAAGTTATATAATTTTTTTCACGTATTTAAGGCTTATTCTATAACATATACTGTGATCTGCTACCTATCCATGTATTCCTGTCCCAATGCATCCATCCTTCCACTCACTTCTACATCTCCTAGATATGAATATGGGCAGTGACTTGAATTCCCATGAATCTCTTCTTGCTACCACACTCTTTCCCATCTTTTTTTTCTCTACACCTATGTTATTAACAGCTCTTTAGGCTATTTTGTACAATTTGTTAAAAGATAAAACAAGATAAAGATGAAGAGTAGGATCTAGGGATTCCAAACTAGAGCTTGTGACACCAGTAAATAAATGTGTAAACCAAACCACACGTATAACTAAGTAGTTGGAAAAGGGAGGATTTGATTTAAAAAAAGAAAAAAGAAATACTGCAATTTTACTTATGCAGATGGACATAGAAGGTGAGACATATTGTAAATCATTTAAAATTTTTAAATTTCAGGTTAAAAATTATAAACTTAATTCAGTATCCAAAGGGAGCCAATAAATGTTTCTGAAGATCATGAAAATCTGGTGGTGGTGGTGGTGTGAAATATTAGAGATGGGAAAGATTGGAGGTGAAAAGCCAGCTAAGGAGACTGTTGCTGGTGTTTAGGAAAGAATCCATGGGTAACTGCAGAGGAAATAGAAAGAGGAAATGATATTAGAGGTGGTGGAAAGATTGAGTTTAAAGGAGGTGAAATGGTGCTGTGAAAAGCAGATAGAGGTTTGTGACATAGGTCCGTTATTTTTGTTTGATATGAATTTAACATCTAAATCACATTTTCTTTAAGGGATGGATGTGTATGACCTAATTCATATGGGAAGTACTGCTACTATGCAAATCCTAGTTCTACTACTATGATTTGGAGAGAAAGGCAGTAGTGGTCTAGAACCACCTCGACATGTCTCACTTAGATGAATAGGTTGATAGAAGGGCCTTTTCCTGAAATGAGAAAACTGAGAAGACTAGAATCTTAGCTCAGGCCACTATAACAAAATTCCATGACAGTCTTAAACAACAGACATTCATTTCTCACAGTTCTGGAGTCTGGGGAGTCCATGATCAAGGTGCCAGTTGATTCTGTTCTTGACAAGGTTCCTTTTCTGGCTCAAAGATGGCTGCTTTCTTGCTGTGCCCTCACATGGCAGAGAGTGAGAGCTCTGGTCTGTCTTCCTCTTCTTATAAGGATGCTAATCTCATCATGGAGACCCCACCCTCATGACCTCATCTAAACCTAAATACTTCCCAAAGGCCCCACTTCTAAGTACCATCACATTGGGGGTTAGAGTTTCAACATGGGAATTTTGGGGAGACACAAACATTCCATCTATAAGAACCAGGATTGGGAAGTTACAATTCATCTTTGAACAAGTTGGTTTGGAGGTTTTTTGATAGCACCAAAATGGAGATGCCTAATTGTTGATTGGATACATGAGTGGAAATTAGAGAAGGAACTTATCACTAACGAGACAAATTTGGAAGATTCCCCCATGATGATAAATGAAACCATGAAAACTGACACAGAGAGGGAGCTAGCAGAATAAAAAGATGTGCCTCCTGAATACTGAATCTTATGAAACAATAAAGATTTTAGTTTGGGAAACAGGATGGGAGGTTGCAAGGAAGAAATATAATGAGCCTTTAGAGAGACTTTAATGAAACAGATAACATGAATCATGAAGAAGCACAGAGGTCATGGAAAGAATGCTTAAAAAGTATGATGTATAAGTGTACTGGGTGATATAGGGGTGTTGGGGATATATACTGCATAGCAAAATTTCTAAAAGTGGTCTCATATGGAACACCAGCCTCATGAATTAGCTCCATGAAAGAAAGCTTACGTGGAAAGATACTTAGGCAATTGCTTCCAGCTCTGACATTCTTAGAGACTCATGAAGTAAATCACCTTATTAAAGGCTCTCAGAAATTTAGCAGTAGAGCATGTTGTTTTACTCAACATTTTAGAAATATATTAGAATAACAGACTCAGTTACCATTTTCCTACTCAAATATCTTTAATCAAATTAGTGTCTTCAGGACAGAGTTTGGTGAATATGTGCCACATGTTCAAATCCCTCTGGAAGACAGAGAATAGACCAATGCATTGCCAGAGATCTCAAGGAAAATAATTAGAATGAATTGGAGGAGGGAAATGAGATGGTAAGTGATAGAATTAAAGAGAGAGAGAAGTATGAGAGACAAATGTAAGCTTTTTTTTTATGGGAGGAAAAAATGGAGATCATTTGTAGGGATACTATGCTCAAGGGAACTTTTATGGTTTACTTTTTATTTATGAAATAATCATGTACTCACAAGAAGAATATATGGGAAGTTCCCATATATCCTTTTCCCAATTTCCCCCAACGGTGGAATCTTGTGTAATTATGTACAGTATCAACACTAGGAATCTGTCATTGGTACAATTCACAGGATTTTCCTAATTATATATGCACTCCGTTGTGTATGTACATAGTTATATACAATTTTATCATGTGTGTAGGTTTGTGTAACCACCACCAACACAATCAAATCAAGATACAGAATTTTTCCACCATCATATGGCTTCTTTGCTTTATCTCTTTGTAGCTACATCCATCCATCTCCCACCCCTATCCTAAAGCCTGGCAACTAATCTTTTCTCCATCTCTATAATTTTGTTATTTCAAGAATGTTGTATAAATGGAATTATATAGTGTGCGCCATTTTGACATTGGCTTTTTTTCACTCAGCATAATTCCCCTGAGATGCCTTGTAGTTGTGATGTGTGTCAGTAGCTCTTACTTTTTTGTTGTTGAATCGTATTTAGGGGAAAGATGTACCACGGTGTCTCTAACCATTCACCTGTTGAAGAACATTTAGATTGTTTATAGGTTTTCCCTATTATGAATAAAGCTTCTATGAACATTCATGTCCAGAGTTTTGTATGAACATGTTTTCATTTCTCTAGGATAAATACCAGAGTGCAATTGCTGGGTTATATAATAGTTATATATTTAATTTTATAGGTAACTGCCAAACTGTTTTCCAGAGTGGTGGTACTCTGTTATATTCCTACTAACAATATATGAGTGATTCATTTGCCCTTCATTGTTGTCAGCATTGGTACTTTCTCTATTTTTTATTTTTGTCATTATGATGGGTGTGTAATGATATCTCATTGTGACTTTAATTTGCATTTCCCTAATAGCTAATAATGTCAAACATCTTTTCATGTACTTATTCACCATCAGCATATCCTCTATGGTGAAATATCTTCATGTCTTTTGTGCATTTTCTAACTGAATTGTTTTTGTTACTTTTTTTTCTCTTGAGTTTCAAGAATTCTCTTTATATTCTAAAAATTAATCCTTTGCAAGAAATGTGGTTTCATTTGCAAATATTTCCCCCAAGTAGCTTATCTCTTGATACTTTTATCAGGGTCTTTGAAGGGCAAATTTTAAAAATCTTGATGCAGTCCAATTTATTGTATTTCTTTTTAGGGCTTATGCTTTTAGTGTCAAGTGTTAACATTTTTTTTAAATCTAGCTATAGATCCTGATGATTTTATTCTGTATTTATTTTTTTCTAAAAGTTTATAGTTTTACATTTTTCATGTGTGATTTGTTTCGAGTTAAGTTGCATACAAGTTGTAAGTTTTGGGTCAAGGGTTTTTGTTTGCTTGTGTGTTTTTGGTTTGCCTATGGATGTACAGTTGCTCCAGTACCATTTTTTGAAAAGGCTATTCTTTTGTGCCTTTGTCAAAAATCCATTGGGTAGTGGTGCCCGGGTGGCTCAGTCAGTTGAACGTCTGACTCTTGACTCTTGATTTCGGCTCAGATCATGATCCGAGGTTTGTGGGATTGAGCCTTGTATCAGGCTCTGAACTGAGCGTGGAGCCTACTTAAGATTTTCTCTTTCTCTCTCTCTGTCTGTCCCTCTACCCCACTCGTGTGCTCTCCCTCTCTCTAAAATAAAAACAAAACATCATTTGGGTATATTTATAGAGGGTCTATATTTGGGTTCTCTCTTCTGTTCCATTGCTTTGTCTTTTCCTTTGCCCATATCACACTGTCTTAATTACTGTGGCCATATAATAACCCTTAAAATTAGGGTAATAACTTTATTCTTCTTTTTGAAAATTGTTTTACCTGTGTTAAGTCATTTGCATTTCCATATAAATTTTAGAGTAAGTTTTTCCATGTCTCTATCTACAAAAAAAAATAGATCTTTGTGGGATTTTGTTTGGAACTGCATTAAACCTATAGATAAATTTTGGAAGAATTGATGTCTTTGTTGGTTCTTCAAAGGAGTGTTTCTAAATATTTTGTTTTGAATTGGAAAATCTGTGGATGTAGCATAAGGGATTTAAAAAAATGAATGTGTGTGGTTGAAGGTGGAATCATTGAGGAAACAGACTTGAGGATGAGGGCTCAGATAGAATGGCTCACCTGCAAACCTCAGACCCCAAAGCAATGTAAAATGGGAGACAGAGAACCCCAGGGAATTTCCCGACCAGCAGCGAGAAGGAGAAAGCCATGCCTCTGACTTTGAAGCCAGCACTCTAGATCCAAAGAGAGATGAAACTCCTTCTGGAGAACCACATCCAGTTCTCACCTCCAATCCAATGAGAAAAGGAGATGAGAATTATTTTGGGAACCCATGTGGACCATGCTCTGCAGTGAAGAAGGGGCAGCCCCTCTGAGAGACAGAATGTTACAGAGAGAGAGGGAAATATCTGGGAAGCTTGTTGCTGAGTAATAGAAGTTTGGGCGTGGCCTCAGGGGCTGCTCAGGGGTCCTTCTCTTCTAATATTTTGCCTGAAGCCTCTGTGAGGCAAGAGATCAGTCTTCCATCTTTGGGTCTCACCTGCTGCCTGTCTTACTGCCTGAGTTCATGCCCCCTAATGCTGAGTAATCACACATTTGGCATGACGTCACATTAGTAGCCATTGTTCCTAACTAGTGGCCCCCATCTATACTCACCTGGCTTTGCCCTACGCAAGCTGCTTAGTTTGTTGGCTCAACTACTGATATCTGGATAAGAGTAGCATACTGAAGAATTCTGCAGGCGTAGCAGAAATAATGATAGTGGGAAACTGATTCAACCTAAGTGTAGACTTTCTGGTGAGAACTCTTACTGTTTGTTTGTTTGTTTGTTTGTTTTTTCATTTATACCCGCTGCTTTGTTTACATCAAAGTCATAACCCTCCAACCCCCATCCTCAGTTATAGATTGCAATCTTCTGGTATCTGATTTTTCCCTGAGAAGTTTTTAAGCTTGACACCTCCTCCTTCTGATATTCTGGTTTGTTGTTGTTGTTGTTGTTGTTGTTGTTGTTGTTGTTATTGTTGTTTAACGAGAAGTAAATCATAGCTTTTATGGCCTTAAATGTCTCTGTATATAAAGTAACCTTACTATGAGCAGCCCCAGTGTGAACAGACTCAGCTGAGTTTTGAAGTAAGGCACTCTGGTATGTAAATCACGGGTAAACCACTTCACACCTTTATAACCTTTGTCACTCTCTCTGAGACTCTGTTTTGTCATCTGTAAAGTGCAAACAAAAAAACCTGCTTCATGGTATTGTTGATGGGGTTCAGTGAGCCGGTGTGATGGAAATATTCTAAAATCAGAGTGCACAACAGTGTGAGTGTTCTGGAAAGCACAGCATTGAATGCTTTAAAATGGTGAATTGCATGTTATGTGAATTTTATCTTAGTTAAAAAGAAAAGTTTTATAAAAGTGCATAATGCAATACCACACACTTGGAATGTATCCAGTGGTCCCATTCCCTTCTCATCAGGTAGAAAGTTGCAGTTCCTGACAGAAATCTTGGGACTTTATGCTTTGCACCAAATGAGAATCGCTTAAAAGCAAGTTTTGAGACTCATAAGAGGACCAGTAGGGAAGTAAATGGGAGCAGAGTGGGAAAGATTTTTCCATGTCTGACCATCATCCCAACAGCCAGCCCCTCTCACACGCCAAGGGTCTAGAGGCATCTTTGGCTTGGATTTTTCCTGTCCTTTGTTCCCTCCCAGACTTGTTCCTGTCCTTAGGGTTCTTCCTCAGAGAGGGAAGGGTAAGAGCAACAGAGCAGGGCAGACTATGGCTTTCAGACTTTGGTCTCCTAAGAGCTCCAGAAGCAGCTGGAAGTTTTCATGTGGATGGTGATTGTTCACACTTAAATCCATAAAAAATAAAATAAAACTAAAGCGTGGGAGAGGAAGGGTCAGTGAAAATAAACATCTTTTCTGGAAGACATCCCACAGCTGCAGGCTGATGCAGCGCAGGGCCGAAGTTGGGGTTCTCCCAAAATGCATAGCTGTGGTCAGGAGAGAGAAAAGCAAACTCCTACCCATATGTCCCCACCCTTTCGTGGTGGCCATAATCCAGAAATTAAAGAGGAATTTCCTTAGTATTCAAATTTGTCAAAGGAACTCCTTTCAAAGATGGGAGGTTACCAAAGCAAGTTTGGTTTGGCCGTGGAAATTGGAATCAGACAATATGTTGGGGTTTGGGGCCAGGAAGGTTTGTGTCTGAATACAGGTTCTACCACGTACCGATGACCCTGGTCAGATCACATGACCTCCCAAATCTTTAATGTCCCAGCCTCTGAAATGGGGTCATTATGTTTTAGCTTGATGTTTTCTTGAGAATATGAAAGATTCTGAATGTGAAGAATGTAGTAACATCTGCCCCCATATCCAGCCCGCTGATATTGTTGCCATTAGTTCAATCCTTTGACTTCCAGTCATCTTTGGGCACTCTGTATCAAGGGAATGTTCACAGTATGGCAAACTTATTTCCAATTGATGTTTATAGGTATTATTAGCCAAGACAGAGAAAGAGACATCTGATATCTGTCAGGAAATCGGATAAAAATACTTGCCATTTAAAGTTTGCAAATAAACCTCTGTGGAATAATAACCATGATAATAATAATTAGGTTATTGTCAGTACGAAGGTGGTACTTCACAATGCTTGTCATACTGCCCAGAGCTTTCATTTTCAAAGAGAAATTGTCAGAATAAATTTGCCAATAGTTACTATAATGTACTTAAAACTAAGCCAGCCCCCACCTCAGTGATTTCATCAACAGCTCCCTTGAATATATTTCTGTGCTTCACCTTGAAAAGACAGATGGGATCCAAAGATTAAACTACAGGCTGTAGTCACCTTCAGTGATACCCATCCTGAATTGAGGACAATAGTCCAGACTCAGCATTACTCTAGAAATAGAAATCTCCCCACTGCAAAAGTGAAGACAAATTGATCTTTGATATTCAGGAAACCTGAAGAAGAACCCCAAATCTTAGAAGAGGTAAAAGCAAAACAGCTATGTGTAAGAACTGCCAAGCTGAGAGGTTGAGGAGGCAGGAAGTGGTGAGGAATCATGGCAGGGAGCTAGTGAGCCCAGGTGAGATCCTTAGGGATATATTCGTGAAAATCCAGTTCTGCTGGAGTGAGTCCTTTTAGAAGGTCTCTGTCCCAGACATCAGGGCTCACAGACTAACACTCTGAGCCTGATATTGGACTCAGAGCATCAATATAAATGTCCCCTTTCATGTCTCTACCCTCTAATGAGGGCTTAATGGCATCAGGCAATTAGGTGATGAGAACAAACACCATGTGCCCTGTTGGGGGTGCAGAGACGTGCCTTATGAATCTGCTACTGCCTTCCGAGGTAAATGCAGTTAACAATTTGATGTGTGTTCTTTGAGATCTACGGTACAGTCTAAAATGTAAAAGAACTATGAAAGGCATTAAAATTCCTAGGGTTTCATCATGCCTCTTTACTAACAGAAAGACCTTGGGCAAATGACTTCACCTTCTTATATCCTAAGTTCCTTATCTATAATGTGGGGTAATACTGCAATTCCTTAGTGATTTTGTGAAAAGTCAGTGAATGAATTGATCAATCCAGGTGAAGAGCGAGGGAGGCACTCAGCAAAGTATATAGACACGGTGGCTATCTTCGCATGTAAGTATACATACAACTCCATTATATTTAGCCACTTCATAAATTATATTTTAGGAAGAAGCATGGTTATCTAGGCAGTCTTATATTTATGGATATTGCCATTACTTCCATTTTTGTTTTTTTCAAGCAGTGCTAAAATACCCACTCATATCTTTATACCCTTACACATGTAATACACTTGTAATATCTGTCATCAACTTATCCTCTAAAGGTTCTTTGAGTCTTAGTGAGTGAGTGGAAGTTGTCTCATCCCACAAAGTCATGTTTGCAGGAGGAAGGACTGTCTTGAGGAGAGTTTTCTAGATCACAGAAGCAACGTATAGTATTTAAAACATGGAGATATATGATAACAAAGGAAGGCTTCACCGTTTATGAGCCTTGGAATGAAAAAGATGAAGCAGGAAGGGTTGATGGGCCATGAAGAAATCAAGAATCTAAACTTTATCCACTCCCAGTTGCTAATGACTGCTAAGCTCTTGAAGAGCTGTGCCTTATCAAGTGATATGGGTTCTGTAGGGTAGTAGCAGCTGCCCACTAGAGAAGCATTTCCCAAAACATAGAATACAAACCACTGAGGATATTAAAGATGATTGTTCCTTGAGTATGACCACATGGCAGTAAGTATTCCAAGGTGTAAAAGTATACATTTTTAAGTATTCAGTCCAACAGCTTTATTTGTTAATTTGTTTTTAACATCCATTAAAAGTTGCCATCCTCTCTTTAAACAACTGCATCAGGCTGAGTATATTCAGGAAGCTACAGTTTCTAACATTATTTTATAATTATTGTATTTCTTTTTACATGACCTTCCATTGGTAGCATTTGATACTGGTTTTCCTTGTATGAGAGAGGAATACATTTCCTTTACAAACAAATTAAGATATAATTCAATTTTAATATTGGAATTTTGAGAAACACCCAGCTAGTCTGGGAGAAGTGTGAGGGATGGATTGTGTGTAATTTCTCCTTTATATCAGCCAACCTTGATAACTGCAACTTTAGTTTTACCTTTAAAATCATTGAGTGTAGCCAACTCTATGCCTGGGTCTTATTCAGACAATTATAGAAATTAAATCAGCTTAAAGCACATAAGACTCGAGTTGGGGCGTGGAGCTTACCACATGAAAGGGATTGTTCTCAAACCCTCTCCCACCAGTGTTGCTGTGACAGTGACTAGAGCTTCAGATAAAGCCAGCCTTACTTCTGGCAATTTATTAGAAGCCATTCCTAGACTAAGATGAAAATAACCAGAGATGTTTTGATCATTAATATCCTAAATCCAATTTGGGGAATGGTTTACAAAATTCAAAGGGTTTCACCCAGCCTCAATAAAAAGGTTTGAAAATTCATGTTTGCCAGTGCCCTTTGGAAAATAAACCCAAGGATAGTTTATTGCAATGGCAGTGCACTCCCAGCACAAACATGTAGTGGATGCTTGAAATTTGGAGATCAAATCCAAATTTTCAGAAGCACATCTTTTTTGTATTCTGAGAGGGAAAAAGTAAGCCCAGAATTGGCCTGATTTGACTGGTTAATTTTTTTTTTCTGAATCCCATAAATGGAATGCATAGTTAGGAATTTTATGTTCACATAGTATTTATAGGTTATCTATGATTCCTTGAGATTTTGAAGAGTTATAGCCCTGTACTAGGCTTACTAAGATTTTTTTTTCTTTAAATGCCGTATAAGCTGAAATCTATCCTGGGAAACTGGTGGGTATTAGATATTTTTTTAGGTCATAAGTTAAAAGATTCCTAATAGTCACAGACATTCTATGTCTAGGAATGTTTGTTAATTTGAGCCCCCCCTCCCCTTCATGTGTATCTTTAATCTCCCTACCAGCTGTCTCCCATAAAAAGATATTTCTGTTTTTAGTTACAAATCTGTTTAGAGATAAAACTCACTCATAAATACACAACCACATGCAAAGATTTTTTTCTGCTGACAGTATAGAAATAACTCCAGATGAAAAATATTAAAGTTTGTTTAGAAATAGAAAATGCATTCTGCTTCCCTCAATGGAGGCCCATGTTTTGTAGATTTTCAGTGTCTTTTTGTGACTCTGAGTGAGCTTTTCTTGGAGAGCACAATCTTCTGTTAACTCTGTGATTTAGTTCTTCTTCAAACAGTCAGAATTGTTGGGTACATTCCTAACTGAGGAATTCACCCCTTGCAAAGGCAAGTATTGGTCACCTAAGAAAAAGAAAGAAAGCTAAGAAGTGGGTTCTGTGCATTGCCACAAATGTGCTTACTATTACTTGAAAGACTGATTCAACTCTTTGCTCTTGTTTGCTTGTGGATTACGTTCTTATAAGCGGGTGAGAGCTTATGTATTCTTATTTGTTCCTTTTCTGTTTCTTTCAAAATCTACTGTATCTGCCATATAGTATTGGATCGGTGCTCAGATATATTTTGATGCTAATTAAACTGTTAGGATCTTGTTATGGAAGAAATTGTGCAAAAGCGAAAATGTAGGTATTGCTTCTTTCCCAGTGATTTAGAGCTTGGGACTCTCCCCCACATATTCATCACCAATTAACTCTGTTAAAAGGACCGTTACAGTTCTTTTGTCTACTGGATTGGTTATTGTCTTAGCAAACCTGCCATAACCATGTCCTACCTCCTGTGGAAGCTCATTCAGTAACAACTGAAACAATTTATGGCGACCATTCATTGAACAAGGAGAAATAAAAACAGATTGTTGCCTGTACTACATCAACCATGTAACATAAATAGTCGTAGCTCCATTTTATGGATGAGAACATTGAGGATAGGGGAGTTTAAATTACTCGGGTTCATAAGACAGACTATAGGCCTATTTGTCACCAAATCATCAGATATTCCATGACACAAGGTTGCATCCTCTAAACAGAAGGATGAAAGGAGTAACTTCAAGTGACTTCTTGTATATTTCAAACTGTGTGGTGCTTATTTTACTAGCTTTCTCTCATCCTATCCTCTCTGAAGTCTGATGAGGTCAGTATAAGTAACCCCGTTTAGAGTCAAGAAAACAAAGGCTGAGATAATTATCTAAATTATCTAGGACATAGAACCAGCTCATGGTTATATGCTGCAGAGAACTCAACACTTTGGGTAATGGTTGAATTTTTCTTTAAAAAGCCTAGTCATTGGGGTGCCTGGGTGGCTCAGTCAGACGACCATCCAACTCTTGATTTTGGTTCAGGTCATGATCTCACAGTTGTGAGATCAAGCCCCACCTCAGGAGATTCTCTTCTTTTTCCCTCTGCCCCTCTCCCGCCCACCTCAGAAATTAAGTAAGTAAGTAAGTAAGTAAGTAAATAAATAAATAATTCCCAGGTATAGGAGAAGCCAGGTTTATCTATCCCAGGTTATGGGATTATTTCATCGAGCTCAATTCTTTTCCTAGTATTCAAAGACGCATCGTGCCCTAAAGCATTAAGCCTGGTTTTAAAATATTTGCATACGGACTTCATGCTGTAGATTCAAATCACCAACTTCCTCCCAAATTACAGCAGTTGCTTGCTGTCAGAAGGCCACCTTGGGTGTGGTGGTAGCTGCTGCAGAGGTCATGCTTTCTCCATCTACCCCAATAATGTTCTGTCTTCCAATCTGCTCATCTTACAAACTGTAAAACCAAGACCCTGGAGGGAAAGGCATTTGTTTAGAGGTTCCCTCCTGATAATTTCCTTATCCACCAGGATATACTGTCAGCAAATGAAAAAGCTCACATTTCCCGCATTTTTTCCCACATCCAGTCAATTTTTCTTTAGGATCATTTCCTCAATTTAATGAATGTTTTTTATCCTCGCTGTGATTTCTCTGTTTAAATGGTGTGTGTGTGTGTGTGTGTGTGTGTGTGTGTGTGTGTGTGTGGTTAGGGGGTGGTTAAGGTGTTTACATAAGAATAAAAATATATGTCTATAAAATTTTAAAATCTGGATCACTTCAACAACTACTTCAAAACATCCTAACTGGTGTTTTGTTTACTTGAGTCTACATTATCTTTTCTCCACCCTCACAGAGTCTGCCAGAGTGAGAGTGGCATTTCATAAATATAATCTGATTGTGCCAACACCTCCATGTCTATCCTACACGTTCCAGTTTCTTGTGGCTTAGGAGAGGAAGAAGAACCCTAGAACAAGGAAGGCTCTCTAGTGTCTGTTCCCAGCATCCCTGCCTGACCTTACTCTCCATCACCACCCTTTGAACTGCAAAGGCTCCAGGCACACTGAATTTCTGCATGCTTTCCACATACCCCAAAGTTGCTCCTGCAACTTTGCACATGCCATTCCCTCTCCTTGAATGCTCTTGCAGGGGCAGAATCATCTCAAAAGTACGTCTCCTGATGCCCAGTGAGTGTTGCTTAACTATGGTGGTCCAAGCAATATTAAAAATGGAAGAGTCTGTTAAAAAATGCTCTGTGTGTGCTAATCAGAGTTGGGGGCAGCCCAGGACCGTTTGCCATTTCCAGAGTTAGATGCTGCAAGTGAAAAATGAGCTGACAAACTTAAAACTCTTTGCAGAAACCACTGGGGAGAGAATCTGGCAGCTGAGCAAGCCAGGTTAATACCTGAATTACAAGATGTTCCTGAGCACCCTTCAGTGTAGGGCTCCGCCACAAACAAAAGCCCCTGAGGTGGGCCCCAGGTGGGTGCCTTGCCCCGCTGCCACCTGACTGTGAGCAATAGGCAGCCTGATCCTTTTTGGCCTCGTCATCCACTAGGCCCTGGGGAATCACTTTTTTCTATTTTAGTATTTTAAAAAGCATCCATTGGGTCTGTCTCGAGACATTAGAGGGAATGAGAACAAAGGCTGGTAGCCAGACTTTGCCTCAAATCTGCTTTGCTTCACAAATGAAAATTCCTGTGACATCACTTTGTGGTAGTTTGTCAAGCTTTGGGTTTATGAAAATAATAGCTGATTAAGCTATTCACCATGTTGTCATGGAAAACAACAAAAATAACATTTATTACACTTCATAATCTGGGCACTTTACATGTATTATCTTATTTATCCTTCATCTTTTAAAAAACACATTTAGCGTTTCCAGTTGAGGAGACCAGTGTTTAGAAATGGTTTGTGTAATTTAATCAAGTCAGCCATTGGTATAGGCAGGGTTTGAACCCAGGTTACTGTGCTCCACATTCCCACTACATGAGTCTTTGTGCTTCCATTGTAGTTTACTGTAACAAATTTAGAGCCTGAAAACTTTAGCCTTGCAGATCAGGGAGGCTGGAATATGAGCATTAAGATGATCGTAGATGTAATTCTGGCTATCCCAGGTGGCCTGGGAAGCTTGTCTGAGGTTCGGGTTTCTCATCTAGGCTGGCTTGTAAAGCAGAGGATTCCACTCTTTAATGGAACCCAATCAAAATAACCTCACCTGACTTGCCGGGGAGTAAAATCTTAAACACACTGGTGACGTCCAATATTTTTCAAAGGCTTGGCAAGAGAAACAATATTCTTGGAATATGGCCTGGAGTTTATAGAGTCCACCTCTTCCTCTAAGGACTCTAAATCAACTCCGGATTAAGCCAGACCATCCACCATCAGCAGTGTACCTGCAGAGTATCATATTCTGTCCAACTGTCACCACCATGAGGTGCTCTGGAAGTCTTCCCCTGGCTCCCTCTGGGAAGTGAGTGAAGGGCAGGAACCGAGACTCTAATGACAGAGTTTGTAGTTGGGATGATGTCAGTGCATGCTACGTTACTTTTAGCTGACCAGGGTGTTTGGGTTGCATGCAATTCCCACCCCAGTTTGAGAATCAGAGATGGTTGTGATAATTCTGAACATTTGATTTCCTTGAAAACTTAAGTGTAATGGGAATGAAGACTGTGAATTGCATAATTGATGTGTTGTTGGATTTTTTTCACATTGTGGCTGGAAAGTTAGAGATAAATGTGAGGTCAACATTAGCAAGTGTATGGAATCTTATTCCATTAAAAGTAAATGGATTTCCTCTGTCTCAAGTAGTATGTTAGGATCTAAGGATAATTGAATGCACAAAAACCAAACATGGCTCCCACTCTCATGGAGCTTGGAGTCTAGAGGAGGAGAAAGATGTTAATCCACAAATCACATTCATGAATGAATAATTATCAATTGAGGTAAGTGTTGTACGGAAAAGGAGTCAGGTTCTGTGGGGGCATAAGAGAATAACATCTGGTTTGCACTAAGGACTTTCCTGTGGAAATGACACATAAGTTAACAGGGAAATTAGGATGTTGAGGATGGTGGTGGGATAGGGCTCGTGCAGTGAGATTAATGGTGGGAAAAAACTGCATGTGCAGAGGGCTTGTCCCCAAAGCGAGTATGGTTCACTTGGAATACTGGGTGAAGGACATTGTAGTAGGAGCTTACAGAGTTAGGAGACAGTGCTGCTAAACAGGCCTAAAGAAGAAGAAAGAAGCCAGAACCACATGGCCTTGTACATCAGGGGAAAGTTTGTCTTCATGCAAAGAGTGAAGATTATCATGACCATAAGAGCAGTGGGTCTCAAAGTGTGGTCCCCGACCAGCAGCATCAGCATTACCTGGAAATGTGTGGGGAAGGCCAGTCCTCAGGCTGCATCCCAGAACTACTGAATGAAAAACTCAGGTGGAGGAGCCCAGTAGTCTGGGTTTTAATAAGCCCTCCAGGAGATTCCAGTGCATCTGGGGCTGGAGGAGTACTGCAAGAGCACAAATCTGAGGCAGGGAAATGGGTGTGGTGCATTGATGGGGAGAGGCAGAGATGGCATGATGAAATCAGCAATAGGAAAAGACTAAACTGACTGAGTCTGCCTGGTGGGGGGGGGGTCCTGGGAGCCTCTAGGATGCCTGGGGAAAGTGCATCCTGATAGGGATTCATTGCATGGATGTGCCCTGTCTCTCTTTGTTTCATTGTCTTCACCTACTTCTAAATGTATGTTTCTTTTATATATTGCATTAAATGTAAACTTCTCTTAATCTGTTTGGAGTAAGCAGAAGATATATAATGCACATATGTATTTTTAGTTGTTAAAGGGAGGTTATGCATTGGTGAATTATCCTCTCCCACTTGAGGATAGCAGCCCTGGCCATGGGGTCACTATAAGGGCAGGCTAGGAAGACAGTGGTCACTTACTGGCTTTGCAAAACTTTTCTTCCTCCCAAATCCAAGCTGCATGACAATAGAACATGCCACAGTCCTGCCAAACTAAATTATTAAATAAAAGTAAATGACATGAAACTGCAGTTTTTAAAAATGAATTATTTCCCAGTTTATTTCTGCTCTGGTTGATTTTAATGCGGTGGGATTTTTCCTTGTTTTTAACCAGAATTCAGGACATA
Organism: Prionailurus bengalensis; assembly: GCF_016509475.1. Lineage (NCBI taxonomy): Eukaryota > Metazoa > Chordata > Mammalia > Carnivora > Felidae > Prionailurus > Prionailurus bengalensis. Next base: position 41,463,285 of record NC_057352.1, read on the forward strand.
AAATGCTTTGAATCCAGCAGATTTCAGAAAATAAAACAACCAATGATGGGGAAGAAGATAAAGGGAGCCTAGTGCATTGAGAGTGTTGTAGGTGTGGATGAGGCAGGGCCTTCAAGCTGGTTGTATTGAGGACACCTGTCTACACACTGATCCCTCAGCCCTGTCTCCAGATTTGTGACTTTGCTGTCGTATCAGGTATTGGTTTTCTTCAAACCCCTCCATCAGGTGGTTCTCATGTCGGTCCATGGTTAAGAAAACCTGTAGTAACTGATATTTTGGAAAAGGGTGGGGCACAGAAATCTCTAAACATGCAATGTAGTCTGCACTGTAATGTCTTTACAGAATTGTCTGCTCAGCCACTGGCCTGGCACATTTAGCATTCCAGAGGCAAAGTCTTGAACCTGAAATCAAAGATCTAGCTTCAATATTGAGCTATTAAACTATCCACCTTAGAATGCCATGTGTCATGTCTAGTGCCTCTTTAGGGCCATCCAGAAGTACATTTTCATAAATGATTGGTTGGCGCTTCTCAGGGAGGTTTATGTGTCTCTGAGTCATCTAGGAATAGTTACTGAAGAAGTAAGAACCCCAGACCTACAGAATCAGAATTTTGGTAATATTCTGAATCTATATTTTGGTAATATCAAGAATTTGAGTGTATTCTACAAGCGATTCTCATATACTTTAAAACCTTAGAACGATTACTGCAGTCGCCTGTGCCTTCATTCATTCAACAGTATTTATTAAGCACCCATTATGTGTGAAGAACTGTGCTAGGTACTAGACATATAGTCATGGCTCAGAGAGCCTTGGTTCCTGTCTTCACAGATTCTTCAATATATTCTTTTGCCACTTTCTTCTTTCCCACTTTCACAATCTGGATGTAGATATATATGATTTGACTAATTTTTATTAGCTTTTGCACCCTTCATATACTGGTTGGAACCTTAGGTTTAATGGAGTTTCTGTCGTATTAAAAATGTAACCGCATCATTCACCAAGTCCCAAGTGATTGGGTCTGTCAAATGTCTATTCAGTCACTCCTTCACTTATTCACTCACTTAGTTTTTCACTTATTTATTAACCCATTCATCCATCTATCCACCCATCTGTCAGTGGTGGCAAAGCCTTCATAATAAGATAAAATCATACCTTATTTGATTTCTTTCCAGTCAATGAAGTAAATGAAATAAAGTGTATTTTCCTTATTGTGAGGCTATACTGGATCTGTTTGCATAGAATCTATAGCTCTTGGATCTCACGTTACTTGAAAACTCTAGGATCACATCCCAGGGACAGAGATGCAAACCCCAAGATGCCTGTTTATTTTGGATAGAGTGTTGTCGTGGGGCCCTGATGGGAACATGCTGCTGAGAGCGTCCGTTTCTGGGAAGACACAAGGCTTGCCTGCCATCTCCAGCGTGATTGACTTGCTCTTGCTTAATGATGATTCCACCATTCCTAACAACCCGTACCCTGCCCAGCTCTGCTAAGAATGTCAATTTCCCTGAAAACAAGGCTCAGGTTTTATTGCCACTTATGTCTCCTAACTCTTTCCGTTAATGGTATTGGTCCTAATGAGGATTAAACGGTCTGACTCCTGGCAACGAGAACTGTAAGAACCTTAATGGCGCTGCAGCCATTTCATGCATGTCTTAGTTGCTAATGTTGCCATTTTTGTGATTGAGACACTTTTGCAATGTACAGTGTGTGGGGGGCTTTACCACAGTGAGCTTTCCAGAGAGAGAGAGAGAGAGAGAGAGCTCACACATACTTATACTAGGTATTTCATAGTTCACAGAGAATTTTACATTCATGATCTAATTCACAACAGCCAAGGGAGGAAAGTGGAACAAAGTCAGAGGGGCAGGGAGAGGGGGCATATGTTTCTCACATGGCATGTGATTTTTGAAGGTCGCACAAGAAAGAGAAAAGAGAAATGGTAAAGCAGACAATCCAGCTCACCTGAATCCAGGCAGAGTGCTTTGACAGCCTGGTCATTCATAGTGTGCTCCCAGCCTGGCAGCAATAACATCATCGGGGAGCTTGTGCGAAATGCAGAATCTTCACTCTCACTTCAGATCTGCTGAATTAGAATCTACATTTTAACTAACACGATCTGTAGGCCCGGCTCATGTATGTGCGAATGTGAGAGGCATGGTGTTTGGCATATACTACTGTTTCCTACTGTCTGCCCTTGAGATGACCACATTGCTGATACTCACCTTTGGAAAATCAGTGAAAAAAAAAAAAAAAAGAAAAACAAAAAGCCTTTATCTAATCTTTAAGAATAACTGCTATGTAGAAGATGTTTTTTATAACTAGTGATATTTTAAAACACTTTAATGTACAATAGAGATTGAGTAAATTATGGTACCTCCATATGTTTTTTTGCTGTAACTGCAATCTTTTGAATAAAAGCTTTTTAATAACAAGGGTAAATGCATTTATATATATAATTGAAGAGTAGATTATATAAGTACATACAAATAAATAGGAAAAACATGAAGTAAATATGAAATTATTTTAGTCATTGTTCTTTTTATACGTAAACTTTTCATTTTAGAACAGTTTTAGATGTAACCAAAAATTGGTGAAGATAGTATTGAGGGTTCCCGTGGACCCCACACCCAGTTTTCCTTAATATGAACATCTTGCTTTAGTATGGTACATTTGTGAGCATTAATGAAGCAATATTGACACGTTGTTATTAACTAAGGTCCATATTTTACTCAGATTTCCTTATTTGCCTAATGCCTTTTATGTATCCCAGAGTCACCTAGGATACCATATTATATTTAGTTGTTTCTCCTTAGGCTCCTCTTGGCTGTGACAGTTTCTCAGAATTTCCTTGTTTTTGATGACTTTGATATTTTTGGGAAGTACTGTTCAGACACTTTCTAAAATGCTGCTCAATTGAGAACTGTCTGATGTCTTCCTCATGATGAGACTGGAGTCATGTGTCTGGGGAGGAAAACTAAAAACATAAAATACTGTTTTCATCCCATCATATCAAGACCATATACATGCTCTCAAGATAACATCACTCTGGATGTTAATTTTGGTCACCTAGCTGAGAGAGTGTTTGTCAGGTTTCTGTGCTGTAAGGTTATTATTCTTTATTCCCTCCTTTCCATTCTGTAGCCTTTAGATGGAAGATTCTGTACTCAGTTCTAGAGTTATTTAGTTCACCATGCTTTTTTTCCCACCCCCTTGGGTGTGACTATTTCATCCATTTTCTAAAATGCTTAGATTCTTTTATCACATGATGCATTTCATTCTGGGATCCTGTGTACTCCTAAGCGGTATTTTTAAAATTTACCTATGTTAAGGTTCACTCTGCGCTGTAAAGTCCTCTTGGTTTTGACAAATGCATCTGGTCATTAATCTGCCAGTATAGTCTTGTACAGAAGAATTGCATCACTGTAAAAACATCCTGTTCTTCACACACTCAACCCTACCCCTTCCACCCACTCCCTTGGCAAACACTGATTTTAACTGTCTATATAGTTTTCCTTTTTAAAGAATTATATAGTTGGATTCATATAGCATATAGCCCTTTCAGACTGTCTTCTTTCACCAAGTAACATGTATTTATTAGATTCATCTATGTATTTTTGTGGCTTAATAGTTCATTTCCTTTTAATGTTGAATGATACTACAGTTTATTTACCACAGTTTATTTTTCACTTACCTATTAAAGGACATATTAGTTTTTGGGAAGCCACATACATGGTAGTTCCTATTAATTTATTTTTTATGGGAGAATAGACCATAGTTTCTTATATCTTTGCATGCGTCCGTTTTTTGGTTGAAACCAGACATTTTGAATAATATAATGTGGAAACTCTAGAAATCAGATACTCTGCCTCCCCGTGGTTTGTTGTAGCTGCTTCTTGTGGGTGGTTGTGTTTTTGTCTAGTGACTTTCTACACCATTTTATTAACTCTGTATTATTTGTCATGTGTGGCCGCTAAAATCTGTATTCCATTCGCTTGCCAGTCAGCCAGTGTTTTGACAGTTTCCTTAAGCACAGAAACCAAAAAGGAGGAGGAGGAGGAGGAGGAGGAGGAGGAGGAGGAGGAGGAGGAAGAGAAGAAGGAGGAAGAGGAGGAGGAGGAGGAAGAAGAGGAAGAGGAGGAGGAGGAGGAGAAAGATACATTCCCAGTCTTTGCAGAGTGACACTGTCAAGGTACTCCCATTACTTAGAAGGTCCTTGCTGTTCTGCCCCAATCTTCACTCCCTGCTCATGCAGAGCCTCAAGGTCAGGTAAAGGTGAAAATGCAGGGTGTACTGGGCTTTTTTTTTGAACTTTTGTCTGGCCTGCACATGTGCTTGGCCTTCTCCACTTTCTGATGTAGGAGTTTTTCAAAGCCCTTCCTCTCCAATGCATTGTCTTTCCCAGCCTCTTCCTCCCCAGGAATTCTGGTTTCTGCTACCCTCCAGAAACCAGTCTTGCATTCTTATTTTTTCTAGTCACGATAAGCCCAGTTCGTCCTCCATGCCACTGCACCTTGTCTAAGGGCCATGGTTCCTTTCATGGCCAGAATTATTCATAATGCCTTCTACCCTTTCCCATTTTCCAGACCTAGTAGGAGTTGACAGGTACCACATTTATTACAACACAGACCTTCTCATGCATCTGTTTTAGTGCCACAAAAGTTCGAATGGAAAAATAAAACCTGAGGAGATTATGGAACAAGTAGTATCTCTTCTGTTAGTTTAACTTTTAGATAAGTCCCCACCCTGTGTAGACTTTTCCAACTTGGGGATAGAATTGTATGCACATGTGTGATATGTTACCTGATCATTGGCAGGAGATTGACACACCCACCACCACCACCTCTGTGTTGTACTCCAAACCCTACTTCTACCAACTCCCATTAGCATCTGAGCAACTTGTTACCCACTCTCCCTGTGCATCTCTTACTCTCTACACCTCCATTGCAGCTCTGCCTTCCCCACTATCTGGTAGTGACCATAGAAGGAGACGGCCTCAGGGTCTGCAGTCAGGGTCTTACTGACCTTTTTCTTGCTTGCATTTGTGTTGCCTTGAGTCACTGTTTTAGTACTGAGGTACTCCAGCCATCTTTTTTTCCACATCACAGATGCTCCTGCCAGCTCTTATGCCATCCATCCCCAAGGCCATTGTGTTCACAAATGTTGGCATCTTAGCTTACCCAGTTGCCTCTGCCAACACTATCTTTAATGCCATGGCCTTTCTGTCTCAGAGATGGTAGTGAGTTTTCAATTTCAACCTTTGGAGAAAAATGACAGCATAACCCCAAGAAGGACACTCCAGATTCCTATCGTTTCTTTCTCTCCTTTTCATCTTCTTGGCTAGTAAAGAGAGCTTGGATCTTCATTTTCTCATTACCTCTTAGGGGCATTTATATTGTCCCCTGACCAGCCTGAGGTTAGGAATGGGGTAAGAAATGAGTTACTTGAGTTTCCTTTTATGTAGTAGACTGAATCTCATTCTTTTTTTTATTCCTACCTTGCTTAAAAGTGGGAACTTGTTCAACCTCAAGTAGATTGCAGGCAAATGCTCAATTACTTTTCTTTCCATGGAACATGTGCCACTACTTTTTCCTCTTTTCTATTTTTTAAGTTTATTTATTTTTGAGAGAGAGAGGAGATTGAGTGGAGAAGGAGCAGAGAGAGAGGAGGGAGAGAATCCCAAGCAGGCTCTACACTGTCAGCATAGAGCCTGACATGGGATTTGACCCCATGAACCATGAGATCATGATCTGAGCCAAAATCAAGAGCCAGACAATTAACTGAGTGAGCCACCAAGGTGCCCTCCCCTTTTTTTTTTCCTCTTGAAGGCAAGCCCTCTGACAGAGCAGAAGTCATCCTGGGCTCATGGCTTTGGCTTCTGAAGACAGGTACAGATTTCTCTGCATGGACAAATTATTCCTGAATTGCTGGACTAGAATGGTTCTCCTAGCAATGAATGCACTTTTCCTGTGATATCTTTATGTTCACCTTGCTTTCCAATATGTACTCCACATGGCAGTTAGAGTGATCTTTGTAAAATGTCACATCACATCGCTCCCTTATTTAAACCCCTCCATGAGATTCTCTTTTACTTCAAGGAAAAACTAAAGTTTTCTCATGACCTACAAAGTCCTGCATAGTTTTGCCCCCATTAACTCTTTGAAATGACCTCCTCCTATTCTTACATATGTTCCCTTGGCCATACTAAGCATGCCCTTACATTTGGTGTTTACTTCCTCCAGAAACACTCTTCTCCTGTTTATCCAGTAGCTCATTCCTTGACTTCCTTTTGGTATTTGCTCAAATGTTCCCTTAATAGGAAAGGCATCTACCTTTCATTACCACTCTGAATAAAATAGGGACCACATTGTTTCTTTCTTCATTTGAATGATGAGGTCAAATTACGTGTCTCTTTTGATCACTGTAGGATCTTCAGAGTGTAGTGCATAGTATACACTCAGTGTACATTTGTTTAATGTATAAATGAATGGGCGAATGCAAGTATAAAAGAATTAATGTGTGGCTACATGAATGGTCCCCTCCACCTGGCTCAGTACTCGATGGGCAGTGCTTCTGTCTTAACTCATTTCTGTACCTGCTAATATGTGAGGCAATAATGATGATGTGCTGAATGTCACATAGCAAGAGTCACCCAAACAGGGTTGGGGTGGGGGGAGAGCTACACCCATTGTTTTGCAGCTTATGGCCTAGGGAATATCTTTCAATATTAAAAAATAAAATGTGGTGTTTTGATACTCACATATGCTGAAATTAGAATCTTAACACTAAAGGTGCTGGCCAGATGTCCAGATAAGGTGTCTCCGGGCTATAGGCCTAGGCATAACCATCATGACTCAGGTCCTTGACACAGCATCATGGATTCAGAAACAATGTCAGGGAACTCAGAGGTAAATGACTATTTGGAAATTACTCACACTGACCACTGACCAAAATCACAGGAGATCAAAGTAAAATTCAGAGGTCAACATATTAATATACAAAAGTCTGTTTGCAGGTTGTACCTTGCAAATAATCAGAATATATGTATATATTAGTAATTTAAGTAATCTACATCATACTTTCCAATTATTACATTGTGAACAGCAACCACAGCAAAAAATGATATCTTGTATCTCAAGGTGGGGGAGACACCTCTTGAGCTCTCCCTGGTGTTCAGAATATGGGTAGTGCTATATTTAGTGTCTCTTTCCCTGGAGAGTACTGAACCAATATTGACAAAGTGTTGTTCTCCCATTATTCTTCATGGATTCAGAAATACTGTCCCCCCACCTTTTTTAAACATAACATCATATAAATAGTACCATTGACCAAGCTACAGGATTCTTTTACATCTTGCCAAGCCTTAACTGAATTTCTTTTTTTTTTTTTTTACTATTTAAAAAGTTTCTTTAAGTTTATTTATTTTGAGAGAGAGTGAGAACACAAGCTGGGGAGGGGCAGAGAGAAGAAGAGACAGAATCCCAAGCCATCAGCACAGAGCCTGACGCAGGGCTTGCACCCACAAACCGGGAGATCATGACCCGAACCGAGATCAAGAGCCAGATGCCTGACCAACTGCACCACCCAGGTGCCCCTCCTTGACTGAATTTCTAAACACATCTATTCTTGCCTTTGAATTGAGATAAATCTGTCATAAGGAAAACTACTGGAGATGACTAATCTCATGGATTTGGTGAATTGACATCTCAAGGAAAAACTGAGCTTCCTCTTTTAAGACCTTGATCCTTGACCACACATTGTCTAGTTACCTTGATTCTCTCCCTGAATCCATATTTCCTTATAATGTCTACCAACTGACCCAATTATATTGCATTTCATGAATAGTTCCAGATGATATAACCATTTTACTATGCTCATTAACCACCATAATGATTTCAAGATCATGTCCTGGGTCCCCACTCAAAATAATGGTGTATACTCCTGCCCTTTAGAAGTTCTACTGCAGATGGTCATAATAGATTATATCCTGTAAAGGGATCAAGCAAAAATACACACAAAAATAACTTGAATTCTGGCCCTGAAACAGACCTACTTTCTTTGGGAAATTACTCTGCCAGGAAAACCCAGTGTTTCTTTTGGACCTTTGACAATAATAGTG